>NC_063214.1:56758677-57389177 GCF_020740725.1 Corvus hawaiiensis
TTCTATAATACAAGCTTTCAGAATTATTCTGTCAGTTGTTTGTGAAATAGCCATACTTTCATTAGACAAATTATCTATAGCCCCAGGAAAAATTAATTTCATGGGATGCAAAAGATTGAAGACCTATTGATAGAGTACAATATATGCTTGGCAGATATCCCTTGCCTAAGGCATGAAATGGCCTGACTATTATCTTGTCTACGGTTCAAAAGTAATTGTGCACATTGCACACAGAGTCCTGTCCGCCCACAGAGCAAACACCTAGTGATGATGGATATCACTATTGATACATTTCACCTAAAAACTAAAAGTGCTGGAAATAGGACTGTGAATTCTAGAAGGTAATATGAATTCATTAACTGCAAGGAACACACACAGTTGCACTTAAGGAGTAGAGCTGTGACAGTAATTGCTGAATTGAATATTTTTAAAAAGCCCTTTTGTTCCTACTGGCATCAAAGCTATTGTTGAACTGTGCTGTACTGTCAGCAACGTGAATATTAGGGGTTTAGATCCATGCATGCAAAAGATCAAAAGCAGTGATGAAGGATTCTGTAATTATTAGTAATTGCTTCCCAAGTGGCCATTTTTTTATAAAGATTCTTCATAGCAAAGTGTTCACTAAAGACTATGGGTTGAACTTATATTTTCATAACAAACACATGAGCCCATGGAAATTATTTCACACATTATCATCATAGCTGCTAACTACCACTAATAAGAAATACAAATGCTACATAAAATCTGGGTATCATTATTATGATTATTGTAATTTTAATGTCGATTGTAATGTTACGTTTTCAATTAGAAGAATTTCAACTAAAAAAAAAAAAAGCCAGGTAAACTAGTTTCCGATTGAGTAAAGTCTTAATTTCTCTAGTTCAGTGTTCAAAATTGTTTCAATCAAGTAAAATATTAATGGTGCATCACCTGTGGACTACTGCCATTGACTCATAAACAGTACTTTCTAGGCTCAAGCCTCCATCCACTTAAATGGATGAATCTTTGCATAGACATATAACTACAAGCACAGGCACGAAGAGAATTATAACAAACCCAAAAAAGGGTTTAAAAGCTCTGTCATGCCCTCTTCTCACATACCAGTACCCATCCTCTTGCCAAATGCGTTATCTTTAGAGCCTGACTTCATATTTGACCCTAAAGTTTGCCTTGGAGGTGCACTTGCTTATTCCACAACTGAATTTGTCTTGAATAAATAAAAATCAGAACCATGGGACTATTAAAAATAATTCATGCATGACAGTAATAGTCCACTAGGTGTCAATGAAAAACACTGAAAAGATTTAAGAAATTAAGTGTTCTGCTGTCTAGACGTGGCATTAGGGGCTTTCTCCGATCTTCTGCTGAGCATGGAGATCATCTGTGAGTACACAACCTACACAGCAGCTACACCTCAGTCAAGCCAAGCACCAGGAGGAAACAGATCCACCATGAGCTAGTGACTCCTGTCTATTTCCTAGAGGGACATTTGGAGTGCCCAGCTGTACACCTCCAGGACTTCTCCCTTCCTACATGTCAAAGCCCAAATGCAAAGGGTCAACAGACCAAAGAGTAAGAAAGATGCTGACAGGGGAGGCAAAAAGTTTGGGCTTTGTGGGGCAGATGCCACAACTTTGCAGAACTGGCCCATACCTCTCCTCTACATCTGATTCTAAAAACAAGATGTAATTTTCAGTGCCTGAAATGTCCTGTTAAAATCACTGCTAGGATGAATTACACTCTTATGCTCCTCAGGGTAAAAAACCTTACTGTGTCTGTCTGCAAAGTGCCTGTTTGGATGCCAAGCAAATTAATAAAGAATAATAACAGTGGTGTCTGCACGAAAAGCCATCTCATTCTACTGAAACCAATGGGACAATTTAGTGCCTTCCATTACGTGCAAAAAGCAACATTCAGTGCTTTGTTTGTGACCTCTGAAGAAAAACACATACAAAACCCCTTCAAGATATCCTTCAATGTGGGAAGGTTTTGTGTTCCAGTTAGGCTGCTTTGTTGAATATGTTAAAGCACTCCAGTAAAGTTGTCACATGACACTATTTCTTATATTATAATCTGCTATACCTCACAGAATAGCCTCCTTTACCATGCCAAATAAATTAACTCTCTTGCAGTTTCCTTTCGGTCATGGTTCAGTCTCCCATCTCACTCATAAGACACATTGGTACCATAATATATATATTTTTTCCAGGATAAATACTAATTTATTATAAAGGCAAAGTGTGGGTCTGCCCTAATATATAGAAGGCTGTAACAGGAGACTTTAGTCAGTCCAGTAGCTTCATTGTTCTCCAAGAACTCCCTCAAGATCATCTCTCAAAATAAAGCCAATTTTTTTTCACTTTCATCACTGCAAATCAGGAGTAACATCACTGATGTTTCCCTTCCGGTAAGGAAGAGTCAGGACTGCCGTCATTATTCATGAGGTAAGTGGGGAAACAAATCGTGTCACTGTTTTATTTATGTTTCATCTAATTATTCAAGGCACAGCTTGCATTCATCCTCCTTAGTGCCTGTTTTCTGTACTTCTCCACTGCACCTTGCCCATTCTTCGCTAGGGATTTTGATATCTGTTTAATTTACCATGACTTGTGCCACATTTTTCCCCACAAGCTGCATATTCTGTGCCAGAGGGAGAGGAGGGCAAAACCCCAAAGGAGAAGCACTGAGAAAGCCCACCAGGATGCATCTTAGATGACAAGAAACATGGAGGCCCATTCTCCTTTCAGCACAAGGGAGATTTACACCCCTAGTTCCCACTGTCATTATTGTAGTTATACACGTAATTTGTCCCATACACTGAGAAGAAAATAAACTTGAGAGGAGAAGTAAAGGGTATTCGAGGGGAAAACCATTTAGTATGTAAAGCTTGTGGCTGCCAGTTGGTAATGAATGTGGCAGACATAATAATGGTAATAATAAGAAAAGACACCTACATGTCTGAGTTAGGGTTATTGTAATATGGCATACAAACAGAGAACAAAACCATCAGGGAAACCACTAAATACCATTTTGAGGATACAGCAAAAAAATATACTTAACACTAAAGACAAAATTAAAAGGACAGCAAAAGCAGAATTAGGAATAAGCCAGAAAATGCAGCAGAGAAATCAGGGGAGCTTTCACTAAAGGAAACAGCAGCTCTCTGTGAGAGTACCAGCCGGTCTGGGGAAGTGGCAGAAATAGATGGGATGCCAGCAGCAAGAGGCAGAAAGCACAGAGGTATTTCCATCCATCAGAAGACAAAAACAAACACATTCAGAAGAGACTGGAATAAATTAGTTTACAGCATGATAAGTGACTCAGACTGTTCAATATAGGAGTGTTTAGGTAATGAGATTATGGACCAGAAATAATCACAGAAGCTAAAGCTTACAAATCAGTACTAAAGGAGGACTCTTAAGTGGTGGTTCTTAGTGATTCAGATAGTTCAATGTCTCAGAGAGTACAAAACATAGCCAGAGGTGCTGGGATAGCACTGATGCTGCTGACAGGCAGACAGACATAGCATATGAAATTGTAGGTCATGGTGTACCACCTTCCACTTCTTCCTGGTGCCAAGCTCACTGGCATTGCTCCTTTATGTAGGAATAGCAGTACAGATAAGCGCTACAGATACAGAAATACAGATGAGATACAATTGCAGCTGTGCTAGGAGTTACCATAAGCCAAATAGAATCAAATATACTTACACAAAAAATGCATTTAAAAACAGCTCTAAGACTTGAGAAGTAACTCTCAGTGGGGAATACCCACCAAAGTAGGGTGGTTCTCAGGCAAGTCAGGAAAGAGCACCATGAAGCAGGAGCACCAAATACTGGAGCATAGACAAAAAATAAAGCCTCCATCATATAGGACAACTATTTAGGGTAAAAATAATAACCTCCAATTGATGAACTGTTCTGTTCTCTGAGTGTAGAGACAGACCAGGTATGCAGCTGTCTTGTCTGCTGGCAGATAAATGCACCCTGAGAGATTTGGTCAGGATCACAAAGGAAGTCTCTGGTCTGAGTCACAGTCTCAGGCATCTCCTCAGCTGCCTTGTTGTACCTCTGAACTGTTAAAAGACTCTTTCACATGAATGGGGCTACACGAATTTTAAGTAGGGACTTGACCCATTGTATGCAGAACAGATAGAACATAAATCAGGCATAATTATTCTAGCATAAAATGGAGAACCTGTTTAAAATACTGCCAAATGTTGGTTCTGTAGAAGAAATATTAGAGTCTAAAGCCTTTAACTGAGGAAAAGCAAAGTAAATCCAGGTTTTGGGAGGTATGAATTATGAGGAAAGACTGATCAGATGTTGCTTCTATAAATAATAACAGCTCATTAATTCTCATTTTGCTAATCCACACATTTAAAGAACTCAACAACCTCTTTACACCCAAGGGAACTCATCCCACTTCTCAGCAGAGTTTTAATTTATGTTAGTAACAAAATCTCATATTTCTAGGAATTCTTTACTTTTAAGAAACCTATTACACTATTTTATTGGCAGACTAGAAGATATTATCATAAATAATTGAAACTCAACTACACTTGTTCAGGCATTAACAAACTACATTGGCAAGGCATCACACTTGAGTCTTTTTTTCAAGTACGTTCTTTCATTTATGGCATAATTTTCTGTCTATGGAGTGAGACCCAGAAAAAGGTCTACTGAATACAGAATATGGGGTTTACATGCCACACATGTGCTGAAGGATTTGTTGGGCAAAGTTTCACAATTAATTGCCAGGCCTTATTAGTGGACATATTTCTATCCATGAGAGCAAATTCACAGTCTCACATCGTTTAAATACACAGAAATGGGGTCATCCAGTGAAGATCTTGAAACCAAAGTAAGAAAATTAGTAATGTGAGCCTGATGTTAAGTAAGGCACAACCTGTAGTGCCAATATTAGCATTCATCAGGCAGAGCTCTCTTATGCAGGGATGATCTGAAGTGTGAAATGCAGAAGGATAATCAATCAGAGGAACAGACCTTCCACATGGATAGCAGGCAACCACCTCCTTCCAGAGTTGTCCTATGGGATGTACTCAGTGCAGTGGAGCATAACAGATGATAAAGCATTATGCCATGGTGTCATTGAACTGATTCTTAAAAAGACTGCAAGGTGTTTTCATGCCCTACAAAGCCAGCTTGGAGGAGGAGAATCATATCCATATGTGACATGGGTGTACTCATAGATCATCCTCTGGTCTTACAAGAGACTGATTGTTACCAAATAAGGCTGTCCAGAGGCGGCAGGATTCATCTCACCGAACTTTAACCAGCTAAAACTGAAGCATCTTATATGAGCTAATTGTCCAGGCTCTCTCCACACTGACCAGAGCCACCTCCAAACTACACATTCTCTCTTAATATAGATGGGATGTAAGACAGGTGGGATCAAGCTCCTACTGGCGAGGCCTATCTCCCTTCACTGAAAATAGAGCACCTCAACCAATGACTGAAACCATTCACCTGAAAAACTGAGGGAGGCAAAAATTAAAAACAGGAGTAACAAACTTGTGCAAGATTGTGTCAAGGACTAACAGAGTGAGACAAACAACTCCAAACTATCTTAAAAGAGGAGGTAAAACTACCCATGATTTAAAAAAAAAAAGAACAGCACTAAACAATGGAAGTTAAGCCTGAGCTGAAATTGCTGTTTATATAAATACATCAGAGCAGCTCAGAGCAGAGGGGGAAAACAGTTATTTAACCTAAGGTTCAACACTGGCCCAAGAGCAAATAAGTACATACTAAGAATACATAAACTCATTCTGAAGATTAGGAGAAGACTTCTAGCCACTAAAGGACCAAGGGTCTGGAACAGCCTTTCAGAGTAGTGAGATACTATTTTTGGAATATCATTGCCTGTAAAGAAGCTGCTCTGCTATGTTTATGGCATGCTTTAAGACATTACCATGAAGCATTTAAAACTGCTTGTGCAACCCTTGTTGAAGTACGGGATACATAAATATCGGATAACTATTCTGAAATAGAATATTTCAGAAAGACCCACTCCAATGTGAGAGACCATGCACGTGTCAAAAACAACTCCACATTTAATTCTAAGTGTTAGGATAATTTATCACAAAGGTTTAAAACTGGGCTCCTTTTGTTTGACTGCCAAGTTTCAACACCAGCTTTCCTGAATGTCAGGATCTGACTCTGCATTGTTATCACTGTCACCGAGAACATGAAATTCCCCTTGTGCCCCACTGGTTCCATAGAAAAAGCAAGTGATTGTGGGCACCAGCTTCACAATGGGCAGCCATGCGGTAGAAGCTAACTCCAGCAGCCCATTGCAAATCAGAAATGGGAGGAGAAGGCTAAAATAGAGCACACTGAACTTCAGCTGTCATTTTGGTATTGTGGCTTTGATATTTTTATTCTTCTGAAAATTACATAGTTACTTGCCAGTGTCAGACATCAGACTGGACTTCAAGCAAGCAAATATACAGCAGACTAAATAAGAGACATGTAAAGAAATAACACTGCAAGGCATTTTAAGGGAGAGATTTGAAATCCACTGGGTCTCTGGAAGGAGGTCTTATGTTTGCAGACACTTAGAACAGTCATCTTAATTGGTGGTGCTTAATAACATACTGCATGGATTCCACTCACTCTGGGAAACAAATGCAATTCTTTGTAGCTTGGTAAGATTTCTGGAGCTGCTGACACTTCCTGCTCCATTATTTGCAAACAGAAAGATTCCAGAGGATCAAAGTCCCTGGGAACATAGACACCCCTGCCATTCTCCCTTTTGTAAACAAAAAATGTTAGATACTGCAATCCACAGTGAACATGTTCTTTGTGGGTTTTACGCCCACAAAGAGAAGATGGTTACATTTAGAAGACCATGTCTTAAGTTTAAAATACAAGACAATAAATGCAAAGCAGATTAAATAGTGAAGCTACTAACATGACATAATGCATCATTTTGGTGTAGTATGTAAGGAGGATGCTAACAGCATCATAAAGCACCCAAGCATAATAACAAAACCACTTCAGCTGAAGCAGCTCTGAAAAATGCCTTTTTTATGAGAGTATACTTTGCAGAGAAAAAGCCTCAAATTTTCACAACCTGGTTGCAGGCATTAAGTAACAATCAGCTCTCAGAGAAAAGCTCAGTGATGTATTATGGCATTAGGTCTTGCTGGGAAAGACAAACTGTATTGTGATTACATGCAAAATTAATCCTGAAAAACTGCATTAGAAATATCCATGACTTTAAATTTCAGATCTATCTTCTTCCCTCCAGACAGTACTGTTTAAATGTTGGGTACAGGAATCCCACTGACAAGAACTCCTGAATACAAGGTTCATACAACCCTGGAAAGAAACAATAAAATTGTTTCACCTGTGCTCATTAAATATACAGTGCATGAACTCTGGCTTAGGAAATCTCATCAGCAGGAAGCTTCTTCTCCCTTTCTTCATTTTTTTTTCCTACCCCCTGAGGATTACTGAAATCTCTGCATTAACCACCGAATAATGACAATGTTCTGCAGCCTGGAGCTGTGACTAAGGATTTGGTCACAGAGGCTACAGGGTAGGGAACCTAAAAGCTGCCATTGAAAAAATATATTGTAATAGAAGTTATTTCCTTTCTAAGCAATTAAGCACCCAACCTTGTTTATCGCAGGTACTTTTCACTTGCAGTGTGCACTTAGGAAAATCTAGCTATGAGAGACAGCCCTACTGTTTCTGTGATGATCATGAAAAAAAAACGCCCCCACAGGTTCAGCAAGGTTCTGTTAAAACTTCTTGCTCTGTAACTCCAACCACTGCTTCTGAAGTGTTGCAGCTGAAAATGTTCACTTTCCACATTCATCATCACCTTCACTTATATATATTGTTACATACTAGCCCTTTTAGGACTCCACAGATACTCCCACTTAAGGCCTGATCTGACGGTCAGGCCTTAAGACTCCAAGTGCACAGCCACTTTTTTGGTGATGCATACAGTTCCTGGCTTCCTCCTCCTCCTCAGATCTGTGACTGCTCATTCCCACTCCCACTGCATCCTTTCAACTGTGCCAGCGCAAACATTTATGTGGCCATGCTGGGAATCAAACAGGGGAATTGATCCAGCTAAAAATAACTCTTTTTTTTCCAAGTCAATTTTCACGCAGAGCAGTTCCTGATGTGGCACGGTTGTGGAAAACTGGTGGGCAGCAGGATCAGGATGTGAGGTTGGGAGACCAGGATGTCCCCCTGGCATCTGGTTATGTCGGCTCAAGCTGATCGGGACAGAAGGTACAAGTTTTCAATCATTTCCCATCTGACTATTCAGCTTGCTATTTATTGCACTGGTCTTTCAAGCAATAAATGGCTTGAAAAAGAAAAGAACACGAGAACCAGATGCCCATAATATTTTTCCAAAGTGTACTAGGAAGCACAGGCATGGCCCAAGGAGCTTACCTCTTGAAGAAGACAGAAAATAATAAAACATACATTATAAACTGAAGCACACAGGTACAAAACCAGTGAGTGACACTGCTGATCAGTGCAAGGAAAGGGATAGGAATTATGTAAAAGAGAACCAGTCTTTAACCACTTTGGGAAAGACTGAGAAGAAACAGCAGAAAACCCAAAGTTCCAGGCTGGCCAACATGGTGTTATTGGAGTACCCAGGCTTCAACTGCTTTCCAACAGCTCCCTTCGTCTCAAAGAATCACAGAATTGGTGAGGTTGGAAGGGACCACAGTGGGTCATCTGGTCCAACCTCCGTGCTCAAGAAGGGTTGTTCTAGAGCAAATTGTACTGAATTGTGTCCAGGCAGTTCTTGAATATCTCCAGTGAGGGAGACTCCACAACCCCTCTGGATGATCTGTTCTAGTGCTCAGGCACCAGCAAAGTAAAGAAGTTCTTCTTCATGTTCAGGTGGAGCTTCCTGTGCATCAGTTTCTGCCTGTTGCCTCTTGTCCCATTGCTTGGCACCACTGAGAAGATCCTGGCTCCATCCTCTTGACATCTTTCCTTCAGATTTTTATATACATTGATGAGGTCCCCTCTCAGCTGTCTCTTCTCAAGGCTGAACAGGCCCTGCTGCCTCTGGCTTTCCTCATAGGAGAGATGCTTTGGTCCCTTAATCATCTCTGTCACCCTTAACTGGACCTGCTCCAGGAGCTCCCTGTCTCTCTTGTGCTGAGGAGCCCAGAACTGGACACAGCACTCCAGATGTGGCCTCAGCAGGGCTGAGCAGAGCGGCAGGATCACCTCCTTCGACCTGCTGCCAATGCTCTTCCTAATGTACCCCAAGATCCAATTGACCTTCTTGGCCACAAGGACATGCTGCTCATGGACAGCTTGCTGTCCACCAGGATCCCCAGGTCCTTCTCTGCAGAGCTGCTTTCCAGCAGGTCGGCCACCAGCCTGCCCTGGTGCATGGGGTTATTCCTCCCCAGGTGTAGGACCCTTCATTTGCCTTTGCTGGGCTCCAGACAGTTCTTTGCCCATCTCTCCAATCTGTCAAGGTCCTTCTGAAGGGCCACTCCTCCAGGCTTTGTGTCAGCAGACTTGCTGAGAAGGCATCTATGCATTCACCAAGTTATTGACGAGTAAGTGAAACAATACTGGGCCCAGAATTGAACCTGGGGGGACATCAAAAGTGACAGGCCTCCAACGAGATCCTGTGCCCCAGATCATGAGCCTCAGGGATCTGCCATTTAGAATCCACCTCACTGTCCAGTCATCCAGTCCACAGATTCTGAGTTTGCCTATGAGGATGTTGTGAGAGACATTGTCAAAAACCTTGCTAAAATCGAGGTAGACAACATCCACTGCTCTCCCCTCATGCATCCAGGTAGTTGCACAAGGTCCATGAGTAGTGGGCAGTGTGTATTTGTAGCTATGAATCTGGGCTGAAATACTCTTATTACTGGGATGAGTGAGGCAGCATTGGTTTGCTAATAAAAACACCAGAAAATTGTGACCAAAAAGGAAGGAGCCTTAAAAAAGCATTTCAAAAAAAGTTATAATTTCTTACAAATTATTTTAAAAAAGCAAGTTTTGAAAGCAATTTTTGCCATCTTTCCCTCTGAGAGCTGCCTTTTTTATTTCACAGTGGGTAACTGAGTGGCATGATGAGGATTAAGGCAGAGCAGATCCAAGTCATATTAGAAACCACTGAGAAATAAGGCTGGCTCATCACTGCTTTAAGGTTAAGTTCAAGGAGTTTTTCCAATGTTTTGATCGAAATAAACAGATTTTATCCTACTGTTAAATTAATGACAATGTCTGCTTCTTTAAATGACAAACACACTTTTGGAAAAGGTTAGTTGCTCAAAGTCACAATACTAATTTAAAGGACACTGCTCACAGAAAGATAGGTATAATAATGAAAAGGAAATGCAAACTATTACCTTTGTGAACATACACTACAGATATTTTCAGTGATAAAATTGTCAATAAACTCTTAATTTAACATTTTATTGTCATTGAGCTTAGCAAGTGTAGATCCAAGTCATAGCCATGAAGAGTTAAGATACACTCAAGGCTAAAGAAAAATAGCCCGCTCTGGTCAAAATCATTTATTTGTAAAGGGAACTGGGGTTGTGCCTGTGCACCCAGAAAACAGGCAGGTGCATATCTGGATTTTGGTTAGATGAGGAGTGAACCTGGAGAAATCCCACAGAAATCAGTGTCATTGTCCTAGCAATAAAAAGGTGTGTAAGAGTGTAATTTTAGCCAACAGGCATACACAGACTCCAGTCTCTCCACCACTCTCTACAGCATCAAAAAGGATATATTAAATAAGTAGCATGATAAGGAATGTCTTTATTCTGTAGCAAACCCTGCTTTAGAGGGGGAGTTGAAAGCATTCTTGAATTTTAAGCAGCAAGAACTTCAGTAGGAGGTTCTCTCTGGCAACAGTTGAAAAGGCTGAAGAAGACATTCGCACAAAAATGCATCAAATTCCAGAAATTCGACAAGACCGGGTTATGAAGCTGAACAGCGTTGTTTAAAGCAGCTGGCAACTCTCTGATTTATTTCACCTGTCCTTTTCATACTGCCAGGGAGAGTCTGCCCCACATGTGAGAATCAAGTCATCACTGCAGGCCTGATATCATGCCAACTCTCCTGAATAGCAAAAAAAAAGTCTATTCTGTTTAATTGCCAGGTGTCAAGCAGACTCATTACAGTGTACAGAAAGCTCTCTGTGCCACAGATCAACCTGAAGAGGCTTATCTTTGTGGCTGCTGTCTATACAGACATAATTAAATAAAAGCAGATGGAGGAGGCACTAAATAATTATGACTGCAAGATAAATAAAATGCTGGGTAAGTAACTTCAGAAGTATAATTTAAGCATCTTAGATAAATAAAAAGTATCAGCATCTTCTGTGATGTTTTCACACTGAGGTAGTTCAGAAAATTAAAATAATCAAGAAAACAATGAAGTGAAGTATTAAACTAAAAATATTAAATATGTGTGACACACACATAATAGAAAACAGGTACAAAGTCATTCTGACTCACTCTTCCTACAGGCAAATGCAAATATTCTCTGTGTCTTTTGCTAACGCATGTGCCGATTAATCTTGCAATCACATTATCACAAAACCGTGTTGTTTGGCACTTTTTTTTATTTCACAGAACATAAAGGAGCTGTCCCTGTTCTTTACAGCCACAACTCCATAGAGATCCAATCACGGGGACATGCCAAAGGGTCACTTTAGCTGTGCTAGATCTTGCCTGGCAGGCCCAGCTATACAGAATTTCCTGGAGTTTTTGCAGTGAGGTGTATCGATGCCTTGGTCCTTCTTCAGCTATCAGACATAGACCCCAAGTCACTGTGCTGCTCAGTGTATCAAGGTCCCACTCCTACAAACAGTAAATTTTCCATCAACTTCCAAGCGCTCTGGTTCCCCACCAGGTGCCCCAGGTGCAGACACCAAGCCACGACAATCGATTGTGCTGCCATGCTCTTCACACAATAAACTCGTGCAAGGTGCAGGGGCTGCGAGCCTGGCTCTGGGCACCTGTGCTTTCCTACTGCCCCCTAAAAGATGAAAGGGAGAAAATCTGTTTCTCTTTGCATTCACAGTGAGATACGGGGGCATATATCAATAAGACTGTTCACTCTCGGCTGAGGTACCCAGCTGAGCATCCCTTCTGGAACCAGAAAATAGAAAAGAAAGAAAAACTTGTCAGACTCCTGCAGCCTGAAGGTTAAAATGCAGGAAGACAGTGTGTACATGGGGAGCTTTTGTGAAATGTTTTGCAGCTGCGTTCCCCTAACACAGCTATATCTAAAGAACAGTTAAGAACATGAGGATTTGAAGTAAGTGCAGTGCCAACCTAAAAACCCCGTTCAGCCCACCGCTGGTCTTAAATGTTTCTTTGTAAATATGACATTGTGTAGCCTGCTGCAAAGTATTGTTTGTTCAGTGCCAAGTAGTCTGCAGTGCCATTAACTGCTCCTGGGAAAGATCCAGTTAGAAAGTGGGACAAAATATCCAAACAACACTTTTGAAAGAATATCTAATCCACATTGCCTTAACCCTCTAAATACGTATCTGCGTAACAGAATAAAAGTGCAGGTATTGCATATTTTACAGATACATAAGATGACCACATAGTGGCCCTATGAGATCCTTGATCCGCAATCTCCTTTCTGATCTGTGTGGCAGATCTATTCCTTGCTTGCATGTCTTACTGGTTTTCTGTCCAGAGGTTTACAGGACTATGTTCTTTGTCCACAGAGAAAATAAAATGTCCTTAACAAATGTCACACATAACAAAAAAAATCTAACCTACAAATATATCAGTGGAAAATATTACATTTTCTAAAATGGTCTTTTGTTGCAGTGGGGATCCTGCAACACGCATATATCAAACCAGGAGTCCCGTGGAAAGGAAATATATATGGACAGACAGATTCTTGATAGCTGTTTCAGAGATGTTTATTTCTCCAGCCGCACGGCCGGGGCTCTGCCGAGGAACTGTCCCAGTCACGGGACCAAGGGTCCTTCTGCCCGCGCAGGGAACACAAACCAACCAATGGGAACGAGGCTGAGCAGGGACAGGGAAGCCCCGTGTCTGTGCCCTCAGGGCCCCCTCTCCCAGGGCTACACGGCAGGGGAGGAGACCCCAACAGTCTTTCAGTGGGTGTGACCCAAGATCATAGAAACACACTCTTGTTTCATCAGCCACAAAAGGTAACTAAGCACAGCAAGCTCAGCTGTGCTTTTCAGCAATCTAGGAAGTCAACCAGCCAGAAGGTTGAAAACCAGTCATCTAAACAAGCATATATAATCTTTGCCCATGAAAGAAGCTATGACCTCTTTTGAACCATGGGATAGTATTCATTATTGCAAGAAAAGCTTCACAAAGGGAAGAAAATTAGCTGTGTCTTTCAGTTAGGACATGCCTTCTGCACAGCCGGACTACACAAAGCCATTTAATTATGGCAGCAAAGAGCTCAGCAGGGTAACTTGCCTTGAGAAACAGTGTGTGTTAGATTGTGACCAACACTGCACAGTCACCCATCAGCTTGGGCTGCACACAGTATGTATTCCCATCTGTCTCAAGAATGCCAGGCAGATAATCCTGTAGTCATAACCTACTGTAAGGAAGAGGCACATGACAGCTGGGTCAGTGGCTACACTTGAACCCCAGACTTGGAAGGCCTCTATTCAACACTTCTTTAAATTCAAGTTTCAAAAAGTTTCTAGCCTCCTATCTGTAAAAGGGAAAGTATCACTTGCATCTGTGCTGAGGCACTGTGAAGACAAAAATTTTCCAGAAAGATACTTTTATAACTTACAGTATAGAATTCTGTCAATCAGCTTTGCCAGAGATGACATCAAACTGTGTACTCAAATAATGAAGGAAAAAAAATTATGCAGTCTTAATCTCCCTCAAATCTTTCCTATTTTGCCATCCTGTTCAGCCCATCTCATCCATCTCACAGACTGATTAGCTTCATTAGAGATGCACCTGTCTTCTCAGTTTAACTTGTGAGTACTTGAAGACAGGCTGCAATGAAAAATCTGATGTCAACCTGTGAATTCACATTCAAAACCGCTGAAACCAGAGTCCTGTGGCAACAGTTGCTTCCCATTCCCATTTATCCACTGTTCAAGATCTCTGAAAACCACACTACCATTCCCTTTGGTTTACAGCAACCCCAGCCTATTTTCAAAGTGGGCTTACATTCCCAGTCTGGAAGCAGCCCCTCTCACCATCTGTTTGCAAGACAGAAGACTCTCCATTGTCCTTGTGTCTTTGGAGGTTAAGAAAAATCTCTGATATTTTAAAGAAAATATAAGTGGTCTGGATTTAAATGGGAACAACCACTAGCATGATGACTAAGGAATGCTTGCTGGATACAGCATAAAGTACTTCAAAGAGTGTCCTGGGAGGAGAGGGGAGAAATGAGAAGAGGAATCAAAGAGATTTCATGCAAGAGACATGAATGGTTTCCAGATGTAAGATCAAATGCAGGTCACTCTGTCAATGGATCAGTACACAGGTCACCATGTACTGAATTCAGAGGTAAGTGGAAGTAGTGGAGGCTGTTATACTCTTGCCAAAATCTAAATTAAGACAATATTCACAACAAGCAAACAGAAAAATATAAAAAGTTAGGGGGCGGGAAACTAATAAAGTCCAACCCCTTTTCACCCCAAACGTCACCTCCTCCTAGGTCTTCTCTATCTTTGGCTTTATTGTTTGCAGTTGCAGCTGATTCTGTGTAGATCCTCTGTATTATTTACTTTTGCCCTGTTCACTGGGTGTTTTCTTCCAGAACAAAGGTACGGCAAAAGATTTGCAGTTTCAAAACTGATTAAACAATTAGCTCATGCTTCCTCTCCACCTAAAAATGATGGCCAGCTTCACTGTAGACTGATGGGCTACACCATCCTTTGGCTGGGAAACAGAGACACCCATCTACAGACACAGAGTCCATCATATCTTCCTACAGATACCAGGTGCTATTAAAGCAAAACTACTGCTAATCCCTCATTTAGGGAAATAATAAAATAAACAAAAAGCATGATTTCTGAAAAGGCATACTATTTGATCTGATGCTTTTCAAACTGGATCCTAACAGCTTTCACTGAGGCTGAATTAAGGTCTTTTGAAATTTGTAAAGATTATTGCTGACCTATTTAAAACAAAAATAAACAAAACTAATGGGAAAAAAAATCATTCTGCTCTCTTATTTTTACTACAAAGAGAGACAGTCACACAGCCTAAAATCACAACCAGGTATAAATTTTGACCATTCTCAAGAGAGCCACTGAGATGAAAGCATTTGCTTGCTGAGCTTCATTGACTGAAAAACACTTGACTGGGTACATTTAAAAATGCTGCTTATCTGAACTGTTTTAAGAGATTAGTTTGTATATTTATTATGTTAATATTTCCCAAGTAAGATTTGCAGTGACTTATTACAGGACATATAACTTTGCAGAGCCCTGAGTCATTTAAGCTGGTACCTTAGTCACTAAATGCCAGCTACACTACTGCACACCACCTCAGTCTGTCTCTGGCAGTAAGCCAGTTTTGCAGATCCTCTTCCAAAATCCAGGTTAGAGTCTGTCTTTCAGCAGGATATTTCTCAGTGGTTTATATTTTCACTGTCACTAGCACGTCAGTAAGACTGCATATCTTTTGAGCTCTGATTAATTTTGCCTTGACACTATTGAAATGCCAAGTATGACTTTAACTCAGGTTCAGAAATGTTAATCAGTTTTGAAATATCCATAGATTGCATATATATCAAGGCCTATAAATACTCAGAGGCATCTGTCAGGATCCACATGGCATTAGCAGTCTTGTTTCTCTCCAGGCCCACAGTCAGGTGTTCATCAGTACTGATAACGAAATACATCATCTTGAAACAAAAGGATGTGGCCTTTTATTAGAGTCTTCTAAGATAAAAAATATAAAGACATAACTCTTCTAAGATATACATTAACTTGCATTCTCAAATAATATTTTGATTATTTACTTTTTCAGAGCTGCCACTGGCCACATTGGTAAAAAAATTCTGTCTAAATATTGATGTCCAAAAAAAAAAAAAATTCCCAGAATCACAGAATATTCTGAGTTGGAAGGCACCCACAGGGATCATTGACTCCACCTCTTAAGTGAATGGCCTGTACAGGGATCTAAAATCCTGTGTCTTGGATCTCTGCATAATTAGATCATAATCATAATGTGATTTCTGTGGTTTAAACCTCTACCATTATGCTAGGTATAAAATTTATAGGAATCTCCAGACTTCAGGATATAAAATACTCATTAATTTTGTGAAAGAGGAAGAAACTTCCCCCAGAGCAATTTTATTGCTGAACAGTCTGCTACACTGTATTAGGTCTGCTACTTACGCTGGAGCATTTCATGCTGGAAACATCAAGATCCTGTACTTCAAGCCCTCATGCTAAGCTAGAGAATAACCTGTATTCTTATATTCAGCTTAGTAGGAAAAAAAAGCTCACAGAAACTATGAGCTATGCCTTCATCCACAAACCAGCCAATCAATGTACTCAGCCAACCTGGAAAAAACAAAAAGAGCTTTCAGTCCATAGCCAGAGGTTCATGCACTGAAAATTGTGCTCTGGAAAGACCATTCCCAGAAGAAAGGGTATGGCCATGTTTTCCAGCCAGATCTAAGTCAGGGCTGATTTCAGTGGCACTGTGACAATTTGCACGGGCTGGGTACCCGGCTCCACGTTCGGAAGTGGCACCTGGAGCACACAGCTCTTGCTGCAGCCGCTGCCCTTCAGAGACACGGTGGATGCTTGGAGTCACTGCTAGAAAGACCCCTCTGCTTTCTTGGCGCAGCTAAGCCTCCTCCTCCTCAGGGAACTCAAGATGCTCACTGAGATGTAAACTACAGCCAGCCTATCCACCAAAAAGAGGTTGTGCCAGTGTATGCATGGGATTGACCAGTGCCCATCACGTGAGGACTTCCAAGGAAGGGGGGTGCCTTGAGGAAAATTCCCAGCGGATTTTCTCCCACCAGGAACAACAGAGCACAAAGGTCTCTCCTGCAAAGAAGGTGGGGAACTGTCCATAATCTCCAGCTTTCCTGAGGTGTTAAAGAAAAACCTAAATTGTTTCAGGATGCTCAAGACTGTATACATTTGGAAACTCTGCCTACAAGGGCACGAGGGAGACCTTAGGGTAGAGAACAGAAAGACATTCTTTTAGGAAAACTGAAAGGACAAGAACTAACACCTTCTAAAGGGCATAAGGAAAAGTTTCAATTGGAAGTCTCATTCCGAAAATAATTTATGGTCTCTCAAGCTTGGCTGCCGTGGTCTTGGCAGTGAGGCACAGATCTGTCGGTCTCTGAGTTACCTCAGAATGCGGAGCTCACTTTTAAGAACTTTTAAGCTTCACTTTGAATTAATTTTTAATTAGGTACTTTTTAAAATTTTACTGAGAAACCATAACACATTATTTTTGGAAGTTCAGTTTGGCAGAATGAAAAAGGGCTAGCATTGCAGAAGGGCTGGCACTCTGCAAATAAAGACCTTTTAGAGCGCACCCGAAAACCACTTATACTTTGGCAAAACCACTTACAGTTGTACAAATTTGCCCAGTATCCATCTAGAGAATATGTTTCTCTGCACTGAGGAGGAGGTACCAGTAATGAGAACAAGAGATGCCAGGCCTGTGCTGGGGTGCTCATCTTGCCTCACCCCACCTACCAAAGACTGAGCATGCAACACTAAAAGGAAAACAACTGCTTTTGCTCTCTGTGTTCCCATGCTCATACACACGAACACTTTCCTACCAAACCAACCTCCTCATCTGTTTTTGAAAAGAAAACTCACAGACTTCCTAAGCAGTCTGGGTTGCAGGCTTGTCTAACAACCTTGGGCTGTCAATCCAGCAGCAGTCCACTAGGTCTGCTTTAAAAATGAAGCTGTGATTAGCTTGAGGGAAATAAAATTTGCGTCTTACAGCAAGCTCTTAAACTGCACTTTC
Organism: Corvus hawaiiensis; assembly: GCF_020740725.1. Classification (NCBI taxonomy): domain Eukaryota; kingdom Metazoa; phylum Chordata; class Aves; order Passeriformes; family Corvidae; genus Corvus; species Corvus hawaiiensis. The sequence goes on from NC_063214.1 coordinate 56,776,646, forward strand.
GACAATCTTCAATGATACAAAAAGGGAAGGAGCTCCTTTTTGCTGTCATTATATGTGAAAAACACTTGCAGGCTGACCTGGCTTCTCATATATTACTTTTCTACAGAGATTTGCAGCAGTGTCTCAATCGTCTTCCCCCACCTGCTCTGCCAAATTCTTATGGTACAAGCACTTCGAAAAAAAAAGCACAATTGCTTGAAATTACACTAGAGTCAAATGTTGATAAAAAGGTGTCACAGAGGGAATGAAAACTAACTGCTGTGAAATTTAATGAAACCCACTGTGTGCCAAGGGCATAGGCAGCCAAATTGAATTTAAAAAAGTGCCAAGCAGAGAAGCTTGTAATCAGACTAGCCACTATGTTAGATGAGATAAGCAGAATTACTTTTTTCTATCACTAGATCAAAACAGACTGCAATTCTTATGCATGAGATGAAAAGTTACAGTATTTATCTTCCCGGCTTCCTGTGTTCTCAGCACCGGATCTCCGGCTTAGTGGCATGAAATGGAATTTGCCGTCTCCAGTGTAAGGCTTGTCCCAACCCTCGCACAGTTCTTTCCTGACAGTTTTTATTGCAAATTGTTATGGAAAAGAGGAACAAGCTAATCAGAGTTGTTAATGGCTCAGCATAAACTATCTTCAGCCATGGTGGCCCCTTCCACAGCCTGGCCAATGAACTGAAGTCAATAGGGGAGAATAGGAAATAGAAGATAATGCCAGCATAGGACAAGGACCCTGTTCAACAGTGCTCACATGGAGAACAGTTGCCAGAGCATCACTCCACTGCAGCCTGTAAAGGAATCATTTTACTCCTTAATTATTATAACAGCATATTTTGAAACTGTGCTAAGAAAAGCCTGATCTCCCAAACAGAACTGCTTGCATTCATTTGGGGAGTAATCCCTCAAACTCTGGTTAAGGACATGGGACAAAAATGCTGTGCAGCCCATCTTTGTTGGAAACAGCTTCAGTACATTAATTTCTTCAGCTGTTTAGGGGGTTATCAGTAGTCTTGGCTCTGGGCCACCCAGCGTGGCTCAGGGTCTGCATCTTTGCCTCACTGATGAGTTTCAACACTGCAACCTGCTTGAACTTGTAACCTGGCCCAAATAGCCAGATTCTCCTTTTAATGGTCTGCTAGGAAAGCTGGAATACTTTCTGGAGAAAAAGTTTCTAGCAAGAGAGGAGATTTCCAGTACTGAACAAAGCTCTCCAAAACCAGCCATTGTGTTTCTTATAAAAGGATTTCTCATAAAAATGTCCTGACTTTTATCACGACCTCTTGATTTTGCAGAATGTGCCTGTAATGGTTTCGGGGCTTGTGTTGGCTGTAAAGAGTTTTATGCCAGTATTTAGTGCCATTCATCATGTTTTTACTGCCAGAAAAAGAACTTGAAAACTAACAGAATTCCTTGAAATCTAAAACACTCTATAGCACAGCAGCCTTATGTTTCCTATTTTCCTGTGCATAACCCATACCACATCTGAAATACCCTCTGCAAGTCAGCAGTACCAAAGAATACATCTGTCTGCAGGTATGGCAAATGGACTTTACAAGGAAGTGAAGTTCCTCTCCTCTCACAGCCCTCTCCATTCCCACTTCCCCTGCTTCCCTCCCTCCCTGCCTCTGACTACTCTCTCCTCTGCTCATACCTTTCTGAGGATGCATTTGAAGTAAAGGAGCTTTTAGGGGAATAGAGATCATCTGAACTTTAGCCCTGAAAGTAATACATTTGTCATTTGTTACTAAGCCAAAATTTAGAGGTCTCCTTTTACTTACTCCTTTACAAAGCACACAAGAAATGAGTCAGCATCAGTTCTTATCATATTAGAAATGAAATAAACCCAAATCTCCCTCAATTTCCCCATCTGACTTTGTTTCAGTTAGGACTTCTTTGGAGCAGCAACTGCCTCTGCCTTTTTCCATATCACAATGGATTTCAAGAGTTTCCTGCATTATAACACCAACAACCATAACAGAAGCAACACGGTACACCTGGGAATGTTTGTACAAATTTGCCAGACAGATTGTACTAATCTCCAAACGACATTCAAAGCTCATAGTCATGTAGCAGCACCTGGGCTGAGTCAGAGCAAAATTTGAAGCAAATTTTCTCTCACACATACGCTCCCGAAGGTCCCTCAACATCAGTCTACCCTGGTTTCTATAAATTCCCCAAACAAAGCACTTTATAGTACATCCTAGTAACCCTTCCCAGTAACTGGCATTCAGCTGTACTGTGCCTGACCTGAATGACTTGTAATGCTCCGAATATCAAGTTTGTCCTCAATTTAAAAAAAAAAAAAAAAAAAAAAAGTATTCATAAATAGGCTTTAATTTAGCTGCAGGCTTAGACAAAAACCTGAACTTGTGAAGAAGTCAGGGAGTGCACTCCGCAGAAGTTGTAAGGCCATTTCTTATACACCACTGTGTTAGCAGGTTTCATATCCTTTCACAGGGTGCTGTATTTCAGAAGCAGCTTCTCTTATTCCAGATTGACCATTCATGCCTTTATCTCAATACTTTCTCCAACTCCACATCCCTTTGCATTTATTAGAAAACTATTCTTCTCAAAATAACAATACCAATTTATATTACAAAGGCATCTTTATTGGGAAAAAATGCAAGACAACTGGACTGTCAGATTGGAAAAGAAAGGGTCAAATCTTTACGTTACTATAGAATTCATGTAGTGTTTATCAGAATTCTGTATTTTCTGCTTAATACTCTCTGAAGCTCTTTAGATTCTGCTACAAGATAAAATAACAATGAATTCTAATAAGTAATTGTTTAGGTGTTCCTTCATTATAATTTTTCTTCATATTCCTACAAACTACTGCCAAGCTTACATAAAAGTCTGTTAGCCTAGTAAAGAACTGTACCTGCAAATCAATTCAAAGTGGTCAGTCCTCATGAAAGATTGGGGCTTATCAGGCTTATGCAAGAAAATGTGGACTCAGCTGAGGGTGCAGCAGTCCTCTCAACAAAGACTTTTGTTCTAAGGTGTTAGTCCTCATGCAGTTAATATTCCATACCTGGGGAATTAGGTAGAATCTGGCATCCTATTAAGGTCTCTGCCCTGCCACAGAGCAGCAAACTCCTCCAAATCCCTCTAGTCACAATAAGTAGCAACAGTGCTGAGCTCCAGATCCTCCCTTCCCCTGGGTTCCATTAAGGAATACTGCTGTTGATTTCAACAGGTCAGGCTCTAAGGAAGAGCCATTCTGGAGGGGGGAAAAAAGTCTGCCTCTGTTCTCAGATGTACCTGTGACATCAGGGGACTGACAGTGGAACAAACAATGTAAAGGAGATCTAATCAAGCCTGGTGAATCAGCCTTATCACCAGCATTGTCAGGGTGCAGTGACCATGCCCAATTTTTCATGCCTGAGAAGATATAGGACAGCTACTAGAAGGGATCTGTCAAACGCAATATTGCCCCTCTGACCTGTGATGTCTTGTGGTGGCAGTCATCCCAAAAACAAGGACAGGATCCTTTCTTGGTTCTCTGTGACTTAAGGCCATCTTCATATGGTCTGAATGCCACTTAGGACCTCGCACTTGTGCAATATAAAAAGCTTAACATCACTGAAGTCAACAAAGGTGTTCCACAGAACCAAAGGAAATCCTTGAGTGGGAAGCCAGCCCACATGATGGCCACCGCAAGGCAAGTGGCCGTGGTTGGAGTTTTGGGCGTACGAATACATCCTGTGTTTGTTAGTTACACCACACTCCTTCCGAACTGCTCACTGCATGGAGTCCATACACTGGCTGCTCTCAAGTTCTATGCCTCACTTCTTTGAAATGATGGAATTTGAAAACTGCCTTATTTTACTTTGTGAAGCCAAAGTTAAAGTCCTAAGATAGTAGAAATATATATTGGAGAAGTAAAAGGATGTGAGCAAGGAAAGAAAAATGTAGGTTGAATACTGTGAAAGAAAAATTCCATGTGGAATGCATAGTAAGCTGAGTTTCCTAAGAGAAATGAGGAAAAAATAGAAATTACATTGACATTTAACACCAGACTGGACGAAATCCTGGAAAATACACCACTGGGAACATTTCTGTCCTGTCAGTAGGGCATATGACTTCACTCACGCTGGAAAATATTGAAACATTTTGATGCCTGAATGAAGTTCCCAGCAATATTCAAATATCTATTGAAATATCTCAGGAAGCAAAACAAGCCAGATCTTTCAATGCAGAAACAAAATGACTAACTCCAACCCAGGTTCTGCTCTAATCAACACAAATGCAAAGGATCTGAAATGAAGTAACTCTGAATTTCCTCTGACTCCACACCAGCAAAATAGATTATTTGGTCCCCTGCCTCACGTTTTCTAAAGTTTCATTAGGTTATGCAAGCAAAACCTTTTGAAATTAAAAGTGTCACAGAAGTGCTGAGCAGCATTGTTTCTTTCTGATAAAAGAAGGGATAAAAAAGCAGGAAGACTGAACTTCATTCTACAGATAAATAGAACAGCACTCCGGGACTTCTTTAGATCAAAAATTCTGTTCTTAATGCAAAATTCTGCTTAAATGCAGCACAGCTGCAGCAATATTCAAAACATTGCTTTTATATTCAACATCAATAGGATGACAAGAGAAGCAAAGAGATTCTTCCCAATATTTTAGCAACATCTTTTTTTTATATAATACATCAGCATTTCCATTTTAAATGTGCTTCCAAAGCACCTAAAATCTTACTTGCAGAATTTGCTCCAGGCTGAAACTCTGCATGGGGCTTTTTTTTCCACTGTATTTAGTCAAAATTTATATTAGGATTAAATATAATTTTTTAAAAAAATGAATATGTATTCAAAACAATTCAGTATAAACAATTTAATTCACTGGGGTAGCTCTTCAAGAATAAAGTCATCATCAGAACCACACCCATTTAGACTAATGTCAAATCCAATAATCCTAGAATAGAAATAGTGATGTAATTTGTACTAAGCGTCACTGACTTCAAAGGACGCACAAAAATTTGCAGCCTGTAAGCACCCTGATGCTTTTTTTAGGAAGATTTTGAAACACCAGAAGAGTTATCAGAAGTGGTTGAGAACAGAATTAAAAAGCTAAGACAGCTAAGTATGAGGGCTACTCTCCACATCATTTGTCTTCTTCAAGTTACATCTCCTCTGTTTCAGCAGCATTACAACCCCTGGCTTGCTCTGCACTGTTGTGACCTTGCTGGCAGGGATGGCCTCCTCAGAGCGACTGATTCTGCACCTTAGGACCAGTAACGTTTATCACTGATCCTTCCTTGCTAACCTGTTTCGTGAAAATGGTTGGTGCCAGCTTAAATAGCAAATTTTGCTAACCAAGTCTCCTTCAGTGGGACTCTAAGCAAACTCCCACAAAAAGCTGTGCTGTTAGATCTGTCAGGGCAGCAGCCTTTAGCAAGGCTGCAGTGGGAACTTCTGTGACCAAGGTGAAGGCAACCATACAAAACAGTATCACATCTTGAAAATATACAGAATGTAAGTCCGCACCTTTCTTTACCTCTTACAGGTAAGTACCTGCTGTCTTGGATTCCCTATCAGTCAGACCTGATGGCCCACGCATCGAGGAAAGATTCAAGTAATACAGTCTGTATCTAATTAAGAGAGCAGGAATCTAAGTAATGTCCTTTTATTAACCGATAGAGGACGTATATTGCATTGGTTCTTATATTGCATTCAGGCTTCAATCCTGAATTTGTCTTATATTTTAACTCCTATCTGAATACAGGAGAGAGAGAGAGCTGGCTTATCTTCAATAAAACATATGCTACAGAATCTTTAAGATAATTTCACTGTCTGAATTCCCTTGTCCTGAACATCTTCCCAAACAGTAACACTTCCCTGCCTTACTTATTCTGGACTCCAAATCTAAATCCAAGAATTTGACTCTAGGCTGTGCCACAGTATGTGAAGATACCTTGTAGTGCTGGGAAGCAAAGACTTAGCATAGGCACAAGCAGTCAGAGGATTCAGTTTAGCAAGTCGAAGTCTAGCTGAAAGGGATGAAGCTGCAAAACTATACAGTGCATTTAATCCTTTGGTGGGTGGCTAGAGAAAACTGGAGAAAGAACTAGTGTGAAACACACCAGCTAAGAAGCAGCTTCTATACAGGTTGTTCTGGTAAAGAAACCACAACAAAGTGCAGCTTGCATGGATTAAAAGCCACCTAAGTGTTGGATCTTAAAAGAAAAAAAAAGACAAAATATTCCTTGAGAAAACATAATTTTGCAATGATATATTCTTGGTGCTACATTTTTAACATTTGCATTAATGATCTGGAAGAAAAGCAGTCAGAGTAATTCACCACTGGAACAACTTGTGGAGATCAGGCTTTTCTCAAACTTAATTAAATACCATTTAGAAGGTTTTTTTTCCTCAGAAATACACTCTAGTTCAAACTGAAATTACATGAAGGCTGTCCTATGACCCATTCTACAGCAGACCTCAGACTAAGTAGTCACAGTGTTCTCTGCTGACTTTATTATTGCTGAATCAATGAGCCTATGACATGACACACAGTCACTCACTAGCAAAATTTAAGTGTTGCTTTTCTTGTTTGCTCTTGTTCTGTTACCTTGGGGAGGCTTCTGGTCCTTTCTTTTGCCTCTCCTGCAATGTCTAAATGTGCACACAGATGCTGGATTGGTACCCAGCCTGCAGCTTGTCTTTGTCTAGGATGAGGATTGCCCTGTCACATGTTTACAGGACCACAGCAAAGTCCCTGAAGTTTTGCATTCGACAAGAGGAAGGTGTGACTAAACAGCCCTGAACACCTAACTTGCAGGTGAAGAAGAGGCCTTGATGTTGGACAGAAGCAACATCAAGCCCCTCCCTTGCCTCTCCCCAGAAGTTAGCCTTTCAAAAAATATTTTTAGGCTGAAGAGGATGGAAGAACTAAAATGTCATTTTTGCAGTTTTTTTAATGTCTGGTTTTTTTCAGGTACAAATTACAGGCAGAGATGGCAAGAATATGTACAGATGGGGGAAAGGATGAAATTGCTTGGGAGAACCACAAAAGAGTCTGGGATCACTGTTTTCTTGACAGAAGTCTCTTGACCATCTCAGATCTTCGCTGTTCCCGCAAGGCTTTTCTCAGTTACATTTTCTCCCTATAGGCAGAAAATTATGCTGATCTTAGTCTTCCAGGCAGAAAGCAGAAAGCCTCACTTCAGCTGTCAGATGAAATAATGGTTACTGGTCAGCGCCTTTTCCTCCAGCTGCACAAAAACCTTTCCCAGAAGTTTCTAGTTCCTGTAGTCAACTGGAACTACTCTTCGCAAAGCCCCTTTCTTAGCCAGCCTCAGAATCAAGACTGTTTTGCTCCCCTTGAACCCCACAGCTGTCTTTAACTGCCAGCCGTGTTTCTTGAAGCACAACTTCATTTCAGTGACTCCATCTCTCCAAAGAGCCTCTTCTTACATTTTTAACTGTCTCCCCAAGCAAATCCTTTGAGGGAGAGCTTCTCTACATGACCCCACAAGGCCACAACTTAGCATTCCTTCCTCCTCTGTCCCTTACATTTTAGTATCATCTCACCTGCAAAGTCATATTCGTCCATTAATATGCAAACAACTTGCAGATTATGTTTAGATCTGTCTCTTTAAAATCTTTATCCCAAAATTGCAAAGGCTTTCTCTGAGATTTCATCACAGACAATGCAGGACCAGAACATCACCCCACACTCGACATTCTCCTCATCTTGAGGGATCAGTCCTTATTTTTCTGCCCTCTGCACCCAGCAAATGTTTGCCCTGAGCACCTTATGAGTGATGGAAACTATTATGGCCTCTACTGGCACAGAACACTTGGAGAAGGATTCTCCAGCAATTTCATATAGTACTGAGAGCATTTTTCATAAGGCCACATTTTACTTTCTGAGACAAAATCAGAAGTTGTTAGGAACTGTGTCCCCTTTTTCTCGAATAACCAAATGCTCCTTTCATCACCCCCTGTTTCAAGAGCTCTCCAGATTTTCTAACCAGCAATTCAAGGACCATAGTTTTGGGAGTTTCAGCTCTTCCACATAAGGGAAACAAGACAGAGAAATAAGGAGAGGAAGAGTAGACGCCACTGAAAACTTTGCTCATTTAACAAAGGGAGTAGCAAAACTCGTGCTTCGTTAGAGTGCAATCAATGAATGCTAAAGATGACAGTAAACGTGCCAGTTACTGACAGCCACATGGCTACCACAGTCATGGAAAGGGTTCACTTCTCACATGGCACTCAGAATCAGGGCCATAGTGACAGGTTCAGAGAGGTGTCTCAGCCAGCAGACTGGTTCATGCTCTGTTCCCTCGGATCCGTACTCTGAGCTTCGTTTAGCTGTTCTACGCAGCAAAAGGGAGTTCTGAGCTAGTGAAGATTTCATTCCTGCATGCTGACCATTTTAATGAAAAGCTTCACCTTGCCAGCGTAATGCTCTTTAAATTGGCCATCCTTGCAGTACTTGTGCCTTTTGATCCACTGCCTCTCATAAAACTGGCTAACCTTTAAGTTCATTATGTTCTTAAAAATATTGCTATGTTCTTAAAATCATTGCTCTGCATTTAGAGAGTGAAACTATTCACCAAATTAGTATGTCATATCCGAGCTACCTACCTGCAAATTTCTTGTTTCTCCATTTAAGTGGAATTGACTTGCCACGGCACAATGAAAAGGAGATCAATAATTACAGACTCCAATTTGCCAAAGATTTGTTAAACTTCACTCCTTGCTGTCATATCCTCTATAATTATGGTCGAAGACTGTATCCATCTACATGACTGTGCCCTCAAGAGGTTACAGATAGCATAACTTTCACCTCCATTGTCATTTCTTCGAAGCAGTCCAAGAGAGATGTCCAGGAGGCATGTTCTGAGAGACCACAGCATCAGTTTGCCAGCTGTGGACTGCAGACCACTGATGTCCACTGCAGAAAAGCCTGGCCTTGGGAGGTTGGATACTTCTTGTCACCCACCACCAAATTGCCTTAGAAAAAGCTAAAAGCATTTGTTTTTCATGCATGCAATTGCTGTAATGGTTACAGAGCTGCCACGTGATCATGTATGGGAAAGGAAGCGGCTCCCACAGTTGTGAAAATGAGGAAAAGTCTATGATGCAATCTTTCTAGTAGGAACAAAAACTCCACATGTTTCATCCCAGAGTCATCTTAAAATACATGTATGCTCTGTAGCCAGGATCATCTGAAATCGCAAATACAGACTAAGTACATAGGATCAAGCAATATCCAAAGAGCCCTTCTGACTCTGCCTAGATCTACAATTTCTTGCAGGTTCTGCCATTCCATTTTCATCAGAAGAGCAGATTTATGGTATAAGCACTCATGAATAATTCACTCCCTTGAGCTGCCACATGCAACTTGGGGAAATCCCAGCTATAAAACCTTGGCACCATTTAGCTAGCACAAGCTGCACTACTTTTTTACAGGTGTTATTCCACTGACCTACTTGGAGTTATTCCTCCTTCACAATGCTAGAAGAAAAGGATCAGGCTGTTTGCTTACCAGCTCTGGTAAGCAAACCTCTCTGCCCCCTCTTCATAGCAGTAAAAATGCTTCTAGTGTTGGAGTAAGTTTTAGCAACCTTAGTGCTTTGGCTCACCATAGATTCAGTGGCTTGTACATCTACCCTGCTCTTGGGCCTCCTGTAATAATCCATTCTCCATTGGCTCACTTCCTCCTCAAGTCTGTGTTTTTTAAATCATGTGGAGAAACTTACTTGGATCCTAAACAAAAGGAACACAAGTAAAGACATAAACTAGCGACACTGAACCTGTCTTTATGCTGGTTTCTAACTTCAAGAGAAATGTGGTTTATTCCAACACTTATCCTCTGTCACTGGAGCAAGAGCCCCAGAAGGGTATGGGTGTAGATGCCTCAGACAAAAAGAAAGTGAAACCGTTTAGCCACCTCCCTGTCCTAACGAAGAGGATGAATTAATAGCATCACTCAGTGGCTGCTTATTTTCCTAGGCTTTTCCTTCATACAAAGCTAGCTGGGAGTTCTTCTCCCCAGTTAAAAAAAAAAAATTATAAATGTTTTATTTGATAAGATCTCTAAGTGGAGACCAACTAAATGACAATGAGTGCACTGCCACCAAACCATATTCAAAGCCCACATCATGATTGACAGTTAAACCTACAACTGCAATACAGGGAACAAAGAGCTGGCATTCCCTGTTTGTAAATAAGGTGAACAGCTCACGGCTATCTTGACATAAAACAACAGAGTAATTATAGTGCCTAAGTTAGACATCTAAGTAAATGTAGTCATGTCATTTAAACAATTAACCTACACTGATTTATAGCAGCTAAGGATCTGATGAGGGATGTAAGAAACTCCTCTTTACCCTAATATGTCCCTTCAGTTTATCCAAATTACTGGCTTTCACCACCTGGCCTCTGCCTTGTGCCCCCCCAGTTAGGTTTTAAGCAGGTTAAGAAATTATGGTTCTCACTTTGGTCTTCTCTTACACACTTCCAGCAGTGCTGAATGAAATGCGAGACAACCATAAAAGCCAGTAGAGGGGAAAATTAGGCATGCTGTGTAACTAATGTCTGAACTGTAAGCAAAGTTGTGGGCAATTTTCATTTCATATCACAGGTTCACATTTCTTTGAATTGTCACCTACTGAGAACAAGCACTACCTGCTCATGCCCTTTCAGGCAGGATGGGATGCTGCCTGATCAGCTTGGACAAGCTTCAGGGGTTGCCATGGTGTGCTCTCAAGGAACCTCTCACCTCCTTGCCCAGGAGCCACCATCCTGCCTCAGAGAAGGGACCACACCTTCAGCCCACACCAGTGTCATGGGGGAGCGGGGTTCCTCCTGCATCACTCGGCCATCTGCCTGCTGCTGGGGCTGCCGTGTTTGCTGGGATGGCTGTAAGCAAACAGCTGGAAGCTCCCCTGCTGGCCCTGTTCCACAGGCACACGGGGGAGCATGGTCACGAGAAAGGGGCCAAACACAAATTAAAACCAGATGAGCCGAGACAGCAGTTGGAAAGAGGGGGTGGTTAAAGCCTGTGATGGCTCTAAGAGAAAAAAGTCAGACAAAGCGGGCTTGCAGATTGTCACCAAACTGAAAACCTCCTCCACCCCCGACTGCCTGGCTGGAACTGTATAATGGAGCAGGTTTCAAGAAACCGCAGCTCCCAGAAGAGTTAACTCTCCAGCAGCTGCTGCACTTTCAAATTGTCAGACAGATTAAACACAGGAATGCCTGTGGGCCACAAAACTGAGGGAAGGGTGAAGTGATGGGTCAGCTTGCTCTAAAGTGCAGAAACTACTCAAAAATTTGGAGAGAGGACTCCCTCTGGCCAGGGGGTAGTTACACTGGTATCATCTGGCTGGAGGCTTGGCACAGGGCCCTTTCCCTGCCTCAGCTGTCCACACCAAGCTGGACAGTTAGTGGAGTTTTTGTCTTGTGCTTCCTTAGAAGCTGCAGACATGGCATGTAACCAGACTGCCCTTGCAGGGCAAGCATGTGTTTGGAGGGGAGAGAAGTGAGGGTTCCACTACAGTCCACTCCTCTGGGGCATGAGCCAGGGTGCCTGGCTGGAATCAGACACTGCAGGGCACCCAGAAAGCTGGCACCTGCACTGCCTCAGCATCCAAAGCTCAGAGAAATATGTTACCTTATGGGGGCAAGTGAGTGCGAGCAGTGGAGCGCTTGAATAAGGCAAAAGCGAGTGCCACTGATCCGCATGTCACCGATAACAAGAGGGTGATGATTTACTGGGAAAACTGCCCTGCAAAAAGCACGCTTGTGGATCCTATTTATTGTCTCATACCCTTCAAATACTCTTACAGTTACAGAGACGCCACACAATTACAAGTTAGAAAAAGGAACAGAGGTAATTCTCCCACACACTGTCTAGCCCATGGAGCCAACAAACCTGTGGCACCATCAGCGGGCAGCGTGGGTCAGCCAGCCCAGCAGGGCTCCTCCCAGGAGATGGTAGGCCACCTCCATCAGGGATAAACAATTCACACTTCAAACCTGGGCCAAAAGCTTGTTGCCAGATCCGTGCAGTGGCAGACAGCAGAGCTGGAGGGAGCTTTGCCAGTATTAGGGGTAGGAAGGAGAAAGAGAGGTTGTTCCCATATTACACAGCCTCTCCTCTCCCAAACCACAATGCTCCATGTGGATCTGTAGCCCACATGCTTCTCCAGGTACGTCCAACTCAGCTCACAAAACTGCTGTGAAGATGCTGGCCCACAGAAGTTGACTTGCCACGCTGCTCTCAAAGGTCACATAATGACCAGACAGGGGCTTGAGCACAAGAGAGCACAGGCCACTGTGTCTTTGGGCCACTTTCAGGCAGCCACACAACCAGATCAGTCATTGAGGGAGCCAAGTGGTCTCCCTCTCTAGGAGAAAGTCTGAATCACCCCTTCCTCTTCCCAAAGCACCAGGGGAGTCTCCACACGTGCAAACAAATAGCCTGGACACCCCCATCCCCTCATCGCAAGAGCACTTACCCCCCAGGAACTGGATGCCTCCTGCCACCCTGCCCACGGTCCTGGAGATGAGCTCGGACACACAGCAGCCCATGAGCGCTGTCAGGGCCACCAAGAGAAGCAGCCCGCAGCCCAGGCCCGTCACCACCGTGCAGATCCTCCACTCGGCGCTCGGGATGGCCTGGAAGGAGGCATAGCGGCCACACTGCTCCACCATCACCGTCATCTGGCGGCTCTCATCCCGAATCGGGTAGGAACACCTCCGGAAAGTGCCGAAGGAAACAGACTTCTCCAGCTGAGACCCCAAGAGCCAGTAGGGCATGAAGAAGCCAACACAGGAGGCAGCAGCGCAGAGGAAGGAGAGGAAGGCCCAGACGACGCCGGCACAGGTGAGGCTGGAGGCCATCTTTGTATCTGCTCCAAGACCCCTCACAATAGGAAGACACAAAAGTAACTGTGTATTTTAGAGCAGTTTTATGGATAATCCGGAATCTTTCAGCCTTGACAAATCCTCACACTCGGAGAAGCTTGGATCCTAACAGCCAGGGGAATATTTCCTCCCATCATGAAGTCAAAGGTCCCTAATTAAATGACAAAACACAAAAAAGGAGAAAAATACAAGTTCAGTAACACTGACATTAGAAAAAAATATTTGTCTGCCAGAGTGTTTTTCCTTCCTAGGGGACTTCTGAAGTAGACATGCCACTTTTCTGTCCCACCCTTGCAAGAAGACCCTACAATCATTCTCAGTGACACCAGCTTCTGTGGTCAGTGTCATGGTGGTGACAGGCAGCCCAGCTGGCACAGGCTGCTGTGCACATCCAGGAACACTGTGCAGCCACCTTCAGGGGCTCCCTGTGTACTTGCCTCACTCTTCTCCACTGTACATCCTGATCTTTCCAGTACCGATAGAAAAAATAGATGAGGTCTTGCTTATCCTTAGTTAGATAGACCTTCCTCCTGCAATACCTGGATAATGTACTTCACTTTATAGATGGTCCTGCCGCTTCAGTGCAAGACCACTCACAGTGCCTAAGGTATTTCAAGATCAGACTCTTGTGACAGAAGTAAAATTTATTAGCACAACCCCAAAAGAAGTGTTACAAGACGACATTTTTTCCAGCACTCCAAGTTGTTTGGCATCTCTGTGCAAAAGTAGCCTTTTATCACTTGATGTCCCAAAGTGCCAGAAACCTGAACTCCAGGTGGGCTTCTGGTAAGTGAAGACATTGCCACATCTTTTGGATTCACCCCTACACAACTCCAAGAAGCACACAATTAAAACACAGAGGTCTCTCTTCATATTCCTGCTTGCATTCAGCCCAGCTCTTCTTTGCCTCTTCCCAGCTCAAACCCAGGAGCCATAACCCTTTTGCATCCTTCTCAGACAACTCCCAGCCTTTAAGCTCAGTATCAGTGCGGCCAAGTGCATTTGACTGTCACAGAAACCTACATGCCGTTCCCAGAGGCTGGGGGTGTATTTCTTGTTAAATTCATGCTGGATCATTATTCTAACTGCATTTGTAAATTTATGATCTTTTCTCACAGTTGCTGCCAAATTAATTCTGATAGCTATTTACAAGGGCTTTTTCTTCTAAGCATGATTAGACGCCAGTCAGTGAATCCAATTCATGAAAAGGCAATAAAATGAATACTACTTCAGCACAAGGAGGGAATGTAGAGAAAGTTTGTCAGTGAAATTAGCCATGTGCACTACACAAAAGTTTGTTTACTTTTAAAACACTAAGAAGAAGAAATCTCTTCTGTAATATTAAAAAGGCCTCTGCTGCTACTGGAGAAGAGTACACCTATCCACCCATAGCCTATCCACAGAAATGCCTTTCAACCTGCAAAACGCCAAACCCCTGGGGATAAAAACTTGCCAGAGAGGCATGGGGGGGCCACCATTCCTCCAGAAGCATCATCTAGAGAAGGATCTGTCTGTGTCTTGGCGTGGCAACAAAAGTCTAAGCCAAAGTGGGTCACGGCACGTAGGGGAGTTCATTCCCTGAATCTCGGGAGGAGGTACGGCTGCAAATAGGGGACAACATGGAGGGTCGCAGGGGTAAGACCTGCAAATCCTCCGGCTCCAGCGAGGCAGCAGCTTTGGCTCACCGGAGCCTGCCAGCTCACAGCCTGGGCGCTCTCCCGGGAGGCGGACTCGCCCCTCCGGCCCCGAAACCCCGCTCCCCGCCCTCCAGGGGTAGGAGGGGGCGGCGGAGAGATACGGGTTCCCCCGAGGGAAGGCGGCGGCCGGGAACCAAAACTCGCCGGGGTGATGCCAGGAAAAAACTGCGGGCGAGCGGGCGCAGTGCCCACAGAGCCGGCAGGGTGGGGGGGTGCCGGGCGGGGCAGGCTGGGGGCAGGAGAGCCGGGAGGGGCAGGGGATCCGGGTCGGGCAGGAGACGCGGGAGGCGAAGGGGTGGTGAGGACAAGGGGTCCGAGAGGAGCAGAGTGGGAGGGAAAGGAGAATGCGGGCGGGGACGGGCTGGAAAGGCAGAGGTGCCGAGAGTGCGGGGAATCCGGGTGGCCAAGAGGATTGAGAGCCGGGAGACAGCGGGGACGGGAAGGGAGAGCGGTCCGGGGTGACAGGGAGATACGGGAAGGACGGGGGCCCGGGAGAGGAAGGATTCAGGAAGACAAGAAAATGAAAGGGCTGGGAATCCGAGCAGGGAAAGGAGTCTACAGAGTCCGGTGCAACGGGCAAGGGATGCGGCCAGGCTGGGTGTCGGAGCGGGGAAAAGGAACGCAAGAGGGAAAGAGGGTCCGGGGATGCAGGGGATGTGGCCGTGCGGGGTGGGGAGGGGTCGGGGAGGGAAGAGACGTTCTGAAGGCTCGTGGATCCGGAGTCATGCAGGGGATGCAACGTACCGGGAGCGAGGGAGGGCAGGGGTTCGAGAAGGGAAGGGGGTACAGGGGATCCGTAAGGGGCAGCGGATTCAGCCGCGCAGGGAGTGCGGGAGAGGCGGTGTCTGGAAGGAGCAGGAGTGGCGAGGGGTCTAGGAGTGCCAGGATGGGGGCAGGCGCGGTGCCGGGGAGCGAAGGGCTACTTACGGACACGCCGGGCGTGTAGGCTGCCCGCCGCGGCTGCCGGGAGCACATGGGCGCGGGGCCGGCGGGCGGCGGCCGCCCCAAGCGACTCTACCCGCGGTCCCGGCGCGGAGGCGACGCGGGAGCTCCGAGGCGGGCGGGACCGGGACCGGGACCCTCCCCAGCCCGGCCCGTCCTTTCCTCCGCACGTTCCTGTCTCCCCCCGTTTGATTCCTCGGGAGGCAGCGCACTCCGCCGCCTCTCCTCCCCCTTCCCCGCCACCGCCTCCCCGGGCGGGACCCGCCGCGGTCGGCGCAGTTGCGGGGCCGCGGACGGGGCCGGGGGCGAGGGGCCGGGCGGCGGCGGGGGAGCGGCGAACGGGAGAACGGGGGCGCGTCTCCGAGCCCTCATGGGGCGGGGCGGTGGTCCCGGCCCCGCGGGGTCGCAGTGGGGGTGGGTCCCGGCTTCCCGAGGCCGCCCTGGACTGGGACGGGGGGGTTCGGGTCCCGGGGCCGGAGCGGTGGGTGCCGGGGCGGACTGATGCGGGGCCGGGTTGGTGCGGGGGTGGCGGGGAGCGCTGCGGCGTCGCCGGGCTCGGCGGCTTAGTGCGGGGTGCGCGGGGCGGTGAAGACGGGGACGGAGAGGAGGAAAGAGCAGGAGAGGAGAGGGGGGGAAAGCCGGCGAAGAAGGAGTGTTTGAAGGAAAGGGGGAAGGCTGCAGTCCTTACATGGGAAAATATGGACTAATCTGATGGTGTGCGTGTGATAAGAACTGTGTCTGTCTCTGCATGCGAGCTGCTGATCCAGCATTTTGATCGCAACAGTTCCCGAGTTGGTCTACAGCGAGAGTAAATGGGATCACAGTACCAAGCAGCTCATCCTGGATGGGTTAGGTCAAGCGGAGAGACAGGAGCTTCAGCCCTTTCCCAGAGTGAATTAAGAGGGAAAGTTTTGAGGAGGGGTTGCCTTCTGCGCACAGAGCCTCTGGGAGAAAAAGACATTTCCTATTCTGGTTTTTCCTCTACGCCCAAAAACATGAATATATTTCTCAGATATAAGACAATTTTATGACAAGTTTAAATTATGTCAGCACCAGACATGCAAAATCTCTTCGGTAATGTTTCTTTTACAGTTCTGGCGTGTGATTTAAACACCATTCATTAATATTATTAATGCTAAATGGAAGTGAGGTTTATTGCACTCAGTGTGCATTTACACCATTTAATAGTAACAGCAGCTATTTTCAGGATTAAATTACAAAGCTGCTTTATTGTCTTTTTAAAATTAGACTTCCATTTTTTCCCCCTATAATGCAAAGTCTTAAAATCAGAACATTACTGAAAATGCATATTTTCCCAAGGGATAAGAAATGAATTGGAAAGTATCTAGCATGATCGAGTTTTCCACCCTAACATTTCAAGTGTATTTAAGGAAATGTGCTTCAAAGAATCAAGAAGTCAGTTAAATATAGGCTGAATGCTAGAATATATGCAATAAAGTGCTTCACAAGGAAGACAATGAAGGCATAACCCCAAAGCAGCCATACCCACAGCTGACTACCCCTAGGCTACATCCACCTAGTATACATCTATAGTAATGTGGATCAATCTGGTGTTGGATCTCGTGTTGAGGACCTAAATGATGTTCACACTTTTCAACAGTTTTTTCTTCAGATTCACTCCAGGCTGGGTCTGTGTACTGAGGGCCCCATGAGAACTTAGAACACATCTGATAGACTTCTGGCACCTGTCTTCTGCTATATTGCTATCTGAATCCACTCTGTGTACTCACCTCTGCTGGGTAAAATAAAACGTGGTAAGTGAGGATGATCTGGAGATTCACTTCAAAAGCACGCCCTTGATTCACACCAAAACATGAAAGTGGATGTGCCCACAGGGTGTCTGACAGAAAGGGAGCTGGTATGACTTTCTCAAAGCTGAGAGCTGGAGCCTGCTCCACAGCATACCATCCTCCCCTCAAATCACCTTTCTGCCTGGTGCTGTGCCTCCACCCCCAAGCATGCACGAGCTCTCAGGTCTCCACTTCTACAAGGAGCTGTGCACTTTTTGGTGAGTGTAGACACTCCTTGTTTACCTCTCGCATGCCTTCACTTGGCTCAGTGCAGTATTTTACCCCCTGCTATTCATTTTACCAACGCCTGAAATGACAGGGATACTAAGCTAGTATTGTGTCATTGGAACTCTGTTCTTGGTGTAAAGAAAGAGAAGACTTGAGTACTGTTATTAAATCCTCAATTGTTTGAAGACTAAGGTCTGTCATTCTTTCCTTAGCCAAAGGCCTGGGTTATAATGAAACTGTGATAAATATGTCTAAATTAGGCGTGTGCTGGGATCAGACACGGGTAGAAATTGCCTGGCATTGAAATGACTGTGGAAAAACTTCTGTTTCACACATGGAAACTGTTTCTCAGTTAAAACTGGCATTGGAAGCCTAGGGAGAAGCAAACAAGCATACATTTATTCATGCAATTTATCTCTTGCATGGTATATGCCAAGGTCCCCAAGTCAGTGTTTGCTTTGCTAATGGCATCTCTACAGCAGTTCATTTACTTGCCTTATATGGCTTGTACATTCACTCTCTGAGCTGCTGCCATTCTGCTTTCCCTCATGGAAACTGTACATTGAATTCTGCATCTCTCCTGAAGCATCTCATCTTGCCAGCTGTCTCTGAATGCCCCCATAAGCTGGCTACATGACTTAGTCACTTTCAGGGAAATAAGCTTTATTTCACAATCCATCTTCTGTCCCATGAGTTGTGTTTTGATTAGGAACAAATTAAACACATTGTGTATATAAGGTAACATCCAAATTCTCATTCCATTTCTTTCCTAATGTTTAAAACTCAACATGCTTCAACTGTATCAACATTTCATTCCCCTTTCAGGATCATTGTGCTTGGACGTATTTTACTTGAAAGTTAGCTGAAATATTTCTATCCCCATCTAACCTGTTTGAAAGAAAAGGGGAGTTATTACATTGTGCTTTAGGATTCACAATCTTTCTTGTAACCACAAAAGTAGACACCTCCTCAGAATAAAGCAATAAAAAACACATGGTCCTCAGGGTCTTGTCTATACTGAAATAGCAGCTGGTTTTAAAATTGTTCCTGGTGTTTGGATTTTAAGAGAATCTGCTTGTGAGAAATCTTCATAGTTGGTTGAGGGAACCTGAGCCACGGATTACTTTCTGTTGCAACCACTGAAGTCAGACTGAATCAAACACCCATGAATACAGTCAGAAAACTACCCTAGCAGGGAGATGGGAAAATATGCTTATAGATTTTACCATTTTGCTTCTCCTCGATCCATTGACTATGCTGCTGTTACAGCTGGGGCACTACAGACTTGATGGAGCTAATCAGCACAGCAGAATAAAGACAGAAAATCCTGTCACTGTACCTAAATCAATCCTGGCTAATATACACATCACAGGCTCAACCACAGGCTCTTTCATTACGGTATATCCTGTAAGACAACATAAAATGCCAGAGGGGAGTGTGCATGTTCCTGAACCCCAAGGAAAATGAAGCAGCTACCAAACCTCTATCTCGTTCTTCAGTCTTTGATCAGAAAAAGAACCAAGAGGGTTTTATCTTTCAGGCCAGCATCCGTTTTCGGTTGTGTGATCTGCAGGACAGTGATCACACCAAAATGGTTCCGAGCATCTCACAAAACTGGATCTTCAGGTCGTGTCTCTACTCGATTCTAAATGAAAAAGGAAGGTATATGTACTACAATAGACTTGAGAGTATGTACCAGGAGCAGCAGAAAGTCAATCCAATTATTCAAATACAGTCTCCAGAAACCAAACAGACAAGTACTGTTAGAGAAATAACCTGATAATTAGTGTATTTGCCTGAAATTACGTCCAATCTTGCAGCAGCTGGGGGGGGGGAAAAAAATCAACTCAACAGACAGAAAAAGAGAACTCCAACACCTGCAAATTTCTCAGAGGAAGGTAAGAAAACAAATTCAGGTGACCATATCCTGTCCATCCGTATGGTGTTCTTCCAAGTCAAACAAATTGCATGTTTTCTGCTGTGGGTGGAACTAGACACCTGGGTAGATTTTGAGCTGTTGTATCCAGACCTGAATCTTGGCCTATAAACTTAGCTCTAACCAAAAGATCCTCTCTTCACTTCTATTCTAATAGGATCCTATCATTAATACTTATTTTTCTGGTGGTTCTCGTGGTAAATTTTGTGAATTCTCTTACTAACAGTTCATGAGCAAAACTTGCCATATTTCTGAAAGAGAGCTGTCTTACTGGATACAGTGCTGTTGGTGCTAACATCAGTCTTTTAATCTCTGGGTGCACATAAAAATAACATGTCAATGTAAAACAAAAGAGGAAAACAATCTTTATTATTTGCCATAAACCCTCCGTATGTTGTTTCATCTTTTAAGTTACTACTTATCATCTATTATATAAAAGCCACCAGGTGGTCTGCATTTTGCAAGGCTCTAAAAGAGTAGCTACAGCTATTGATTTTCTCTTTTGTGTCCTGCTGATGACAAGCCTGGTGGCTGTGAGAGAGGTCAAGGAGGTTTATTCTGCACCAGCCCCACGGCTGAAGGGAGGAATGCCTGCTCTGGCCTCACAAACACTGCCAAAGTGACTGAGCTCTGAGATTACAGGTCCCAGACCCGTCCTCCTTTACCAGGGAATTGTCTTAGCCCTGCACAAACCCAGGAAAAACATGTGGCTGGTTTCAATCCTGCATTTCCACTATTCTTAATTGGACTTTTTAAAATTAGGAACATCTGGATGATTGCTTTCCCAGTAAGAAATGCTCATCTACTGGCAGCCAGCTTTCCGTGCATGTAGACTCAATACAAATAATTTAATAGTGTCATCTTACTTATGAGTGGGACATCTGTCTATCTTCCCCAGATGTTGTTAAAGAAAGATGTGGGGAACGTACAAAGAGCAGGTCTTGCCGCGGTGCTTTCTCACACTGAGTGGCGGGCGCGTTTGGAGACATGAGCTTGTTTAACGACACGTGCAACAGCAAGGAGATTTTTCTTTTCACTTTAAAGCCTCAGCCTGGGATCAGCTTTCAGCAGGAGGTCCCAGTTTCCCCGCAGGGCCCGGACCATGCCGGTGCCCCAGCGATGGGGTGCCCGGGGCGGCGGGCGCGGGCTCTGCGCTGCTCGACAGTGACACTCGGTGGGCGGCGGGGCCGGAGCAGGGCTCGGGGAGGCCGGGACGGGCGAGCCGGGGGCACGGGAGCCTCACACCTCCGAGCCCCGCGGGGCTGGCGCGGGTTGTGCCCTGGCCCCTCCGGAGCGTTTGATGCGGCTGCAGATGAGGAAGGGCGTGCGTGTGAAAAGCGGGGGCAGAGAGAAGGGCTTGCTTCTGTTCTCCATAAAACCTCTGGGATTTTTAACCGCCCTGGGCCACTGTCCTGAGGCTCCTGAGGAGCCTTTGCAGAACCCAAAGGTGACTTTTAGCGGCACGGTTTGGTTAAACTGGGTGTATCTGAAAACGGGGTTCAAGCGTCCTGTTCCTCCCCTGGCCTTTTTCCACAGAACTGTAGCAGAAGTGCCTCTCCCCATGAGCTCCAGCAATCACTTGCATCTAGGTCACCCTATTAGATCACATTCCCAAGCATATGGCTAATGATTTCTGGGGTTTTTAGAAAGGAAAGCTGAAAATCCTCTAGTTGGGGACAATGGCCAATTCATTTTCCAAGTGGAAGCTCATTTCCTCCCCTCCCCATCACACCCTGAGGGTTTTACAGAACTCAGGGACTCTGTGAAGCTGGAACTTCTGAAATCTCACAGAGATTAATTCAGGGAAAAATTGTAATGCCAACTCTTGTCAGCTGAAACCCAAACAGAACTTGCTTTCAGGTGTATCCATGTCCCAAATGTCTTCAGTGGGGGAAGAACCAATCTCCTTTTTTTTGCAGCTGTCCAAAAGGCTTGTCATTAGCATATCCAGTATGTATATAACATTCATATACCTACATGGATATGCATTTATTAGATATATGTGTATTTATAATACATATACTGGTATAGGTATAGGAGATCAGGTTGGTCAAGCAGGACCTGCCTTTCGTAATCCATGTAGGCGGGGTTTGATCCCCTGGTTGTCCTGCATGGGCTGTGCAATTGCACTCAGGATATCTCTTCCATAACCTGGCCTGTTGCCAAGGTCAGGCTGACAGGCCTGTAGCTCCCCAGATCATCTTTTCAACCCTTCTTGTAGCTGGGTGTTACATTTGCTAATTTTCAGTCATCTGGAACTTCTGCAGTTAACCAGGACAGCTGGTAGATGATTGAGAGTGGTTTCACAAGTTCTTTCACCAGTTCCCTCAGTACTCTGGGCTGGATCATCAGGTCCCATAGACTTGTGCATGTCTATTTGGCAAAGGAGGTCACTAATCATCTCCTCTTGGTTTATGGGGGCTTCACTCATCTCCCATACATGCTCTGGAAAGACCTCTTAACCCTCTCTGGGAAGGTTCAGCACCTAGAGTGTTCTCTCTATATTATATTGTAACAAAATAACCTACTCACAGATTGTGCTTTTTCAATATAACTACATATTTCAATATCCTTTTCCCGCTGAAAAAGCTAATTAGCAAGGTCGTTACAGTTACCACTTATATGGGGGAAGATAGTAATTCCATTAATGTGCTCACAGGAACTTCATTTATATTACCTCTTAACCTTTACAAGGATATTATAATTTCAATAATTAATTGCTTTTTGCCATTTAATTTGCAGTTTACCATTTTCAAGGGAAATTACCCATTAAAACAAGGACTTTTTTTTTTTTAAGGAAAAAATTATTCACTCAAATATACACCATAAACTGACCTTAGAGAAACTAGATATTTGCTAAGCCACTTTCATGTTTGAGTAGAGAGAACTCTGTGCTAGCTCTGCATATTAAATAAATGCCCATTGCTTGAGTCTTTAGACATTTGGAAAAAATGAGGCAGAATGGGGCTGAGACAGTGACAAAAAGGGAATTAATTCTTATCCTCTTCCTTCAAATTCTGGAAAGCAATGAATCCTTCCTCTCTTATTGATGCAGTAAGAACTGACTTTCTTCTTTCTTTGCAACCATTTTGTTTCTTCAACTGAAGTTAATTTATGCTGCAATACCCATCCATGAGGGCTTCTGTTAACTTCAGTGCCTGAAAAAAATAAAGGAACTTTGGTTCAACCTCGTAAAACACAGAAACTCTGCCCGTGAATCACCCAGCACTTAAGTATATCCTCAAGACAGTGCCTGACACTTTGGAGAACGGAGCTCAACATATGTATTCCTGCTCACACCCAAGTCTCTTGTAAAATAACTCTTCAATGAATCAGACATAAGACAGTGACTCTGTGGTAGTATGTTGGCATATCTCCACTACTGATAAGAGAAACTGTGTCCAACCCCCTTCATACTGAAAGAAATTTAGATAAATATTGGTATCTGAGAAGGTGAGTAATGCATTCCAAGTGGGCATATCTGTGATAGCGTGAAACACATTTCTGAGAGAGGGATTTGCATAGGAAGATGGAAAGAAGGTGACAAAATAAATGAAGGGAAGAGGCACAGGAGAAGAGGGAAGAGAAGAAGCAGGTATGAACTAGACTGCAGCATTGATTTATGAAGGAAAATGTAAACATTTTTTCTGATTCAGGTGCAAAAATTAAACTAGCCCTTGGGCAGTTCCACCTTTTCAACTAGCAAGTCCATGTTTTGTCATCCAAAATGATATACATCTGCATGATATGTCACATGCCTACAGGCACCAACTAGATCATTTTGCTGTGAAAATAATACATTTTATTTTTTAATTGCAAAATCAAACCTCCTGGGTTTTTTACCCCCTTCCCCATGAGTATAAGGAGAACCTGGGGTTACACCAGGGTTCAAACACAGTATTTCATTTCCACAGCACTGAAGCTGGGGCATATTCTTAGGAGTATTTGCAGGGAAGTCAAAAGTCACAGTCAGACAAATAGGGGTAAAAAAAAAAATTCTACTCAACTGTCCAGCTCACAAGTTTTCTATGCAGGCAATGGAGAGGACTGGGTAGGAATCTGAGGATGAATTGCATTCTGCAAGTGCCTTTCTTTCCATTCTCTGATAGGATGGTTAGCTGTTGATTTTACCTCTGACTTTTAGGTGTTAGAAGATTGGTGAGATGTATTCCTCTAAAAGTTCTTAATTTTGTCTTCAAGTGTTCAGATATTCAAGTTGAAGAGAGCAAGAATAGATTCAGGCCTCTTAATATTAAGAGCTCCCTATATATGCAATGGATCAGCAATTACACCACAGCAAAATAATCTGCTTTTTGACCAGTAAAAGGAAAGTCAAGCTCCAGGCCAGCATGGGCTTTTCTTGTCATAAGCTTTCTGCAGTGAGGCACAAATATGTTAATTTTGCCAGTTAGCGCTGCAATCTGCAATCTGGTTAAAGCACCTGATGCTTTTCTTTGAGATGTTACTGTGCCTTTATTATTAGTACTCTAGACTATATCACATAAAAGGACATGTATGGGACAGAAGCAGGAAGAAGCCTCTAATCATCAAAATTAACATAAAAATATCCTTTCAAAACCTCTAAACTGGCAGTTCACTCAACATGACATTTGCTTTTTGACAGGCATGTGCTCTGCATGCACAACAATATTTTAAGATGGCATTGTTTAAAGAAAGTTGACAGTGATGGGTGATGTATATTCAGACTAATGATACTCTGAAGAGAGCTTTACCTGCATGGACAAGAAAGTCCTTGCTAGTTTGCATGCAAAAGGAAGCTTGGGGTCTATTCTGGGGAACTTGATAATCTCTTGTAATTAGTACTATAATTAGAGGTTGCTGGAAATGCTCCTTGAGCTTCTGCCAGGGAATGTGAGTGCTTCACAAAGCTGTTGACACCGTTCTGTACACCCAGCCTCACCAACAGAGTCAGCTGCAGTAGATGCCAACACAGAACTCTCATCTAAGCAGAAAACACACAATGCTTTTTCCTTCCAGTGTAACCACAGAGCGACACCAGTACGACCCAGCCCATCACCATGCTCCCTCCTGCTGTCCTGCAGCCCACTGGTGATCCCAGGACACACTAGGTCACCACCAGTTTGCCAGTTCTTGGCAGAGACTCATTCCATCTCCACTGTTTCAGATTGCAAATGGATAAATATGAGCCACATATACCAAAGTTCAGAAACAACACTTGCCTGCCCTTGGGAACACAATTATTTGCTTCCACTTCATCAGTCATGGGGATGCTAGTTCTGTAATAATGCCATAAAGGCAGAAATGACCACCAGAAAGGGGTGCCAGGTAATTTTAGCAAGAAACTGCAGGTTTAAATGTATTTCTTCTGGAGGTAAGCAGATCTTTGCATAGAAATTGTTTGCAACTCAACTGTGTTGACTGCAACCAGTGTCAGCCATTAAGTAATAAGTTAATTCTATCCACAGCAGCTCTCCAGCATCTCTGAGGGTGATGGCATCTCGCCAAGGCTTTGGAAGGGCTGTATGAGCTGACATACAAAGATGAATGGTTGAAGCAAGCCCAGATGACATTTCTGAGTCAACTTTACAGAAAGAATCAAATCCAAATATACCAGGTAGCTCCACACTGGAGTTGCTGAGAAGCTGTTTGGCTACCCTCCTGACAGATGTCTGAGAGTGTAACTTCTGGCACTTTAGAAACTTTTATTTCTCCTGAAGTAGCAATAAAATTCCATTAAATTCACCCAAACAGAATTGTTATAAGCACTAGGAGAAGCTATTTATGACACCCATTCCTGTAAAATTAGGTTGATGCCGTATTACTGCTATGAAAACTGCCATGATCATCAGCATGTTTTCTGCAACTTTTACTAGCAATATCCCTAAAGTGCTCCTTCACAAGACAATGGCTTTTGTCATGAAGCTGTACAATTTTTGCCTCATGCCACACTACTGCTTTTTCCCTCAAGATCTCTTTGTACTCTCATGGCTCCAGATACACTTTTGCCTGACAAAATTGTTAGCTGCCATTTAAAAGGGAGTTTCTATATGCCAGATGTCCCTGACCATATACTCTTGTCTGTTCTGTGCCACTACAAACATTTGTGCAGGATTTGCTGGGTTAGCAAGGTGAGAATTCTATCATCTTATGCAACTACATCCCAACCAACAGCTACCAGATCCAGTAGAGCAGTTATTAACACTAAGGACTGTACTTTGGATATTGACTATGGTAAAGGAGTCGCCTGGAGCTGAGACAAGCCTGTCATACTACCCTACCTGTGTGGCAGAAGTGTGTGTGTATAGATGCAAAAAGGGCAAGAGGGCAGAAGCTATATAACAGGAGTTTAAAAGGAGCTTTGGAAAATTCAAATAGTCTTCAAAAGAGAGACCAGCCAGTCAATGTAATTAAAAAGTGAAAAACAAAAAGGGCTGCAAAAATGCACTTCATTCTACATTCTTGCATTTCTTGTCCTGCCAAGTGGAGTTATACTATCTTGGAGTTCTGTATTGTGGATACAAATATGCAGCTAGCAAGAATTTTTCTTGCTTCTTTCCAGTCCCGTGAGATATTTTCTTGCTCATGGAAGATATTTGTAGAGTTCTATAAACTATGAACACCTGCGACCTTGCAGAGCTTTGTTTATAGTACAGTAGGAAAATATTTTGGCAATGGATGTTTTAGGATTTTAGCCAATCATCCCCAAGGGGTGGCTGATCCTTTGACCAATTAGACTATGAAGAAAAAAGTCTATAAAAGAGTTGTAAAATAATTAAATAGATGAATCTTGCTGCACAGTGCCTGCCTGCTGGATCTCTCTTCTCCTCCCTACCACTGCAGGATACCGCGGTACTGTATGAATCCTGAAAGGCAGCAATAGATGCTACATTTATCACACATCTTCGGTGACTTGAACTGTAAATACAAAATGACCATAGTGGCTGGGTTCTGGGAATAACACGAATGCTTCAGTGGAGAATAATCATAGTTGATCACTAGCTGGGGGGGGCTTAAGGCAGTGCCTGAGTTTCCACTAAGGTATCAAAATAAGAGCCTGTTCACAAGAAACATACCAGAAAAGTCAAGGGAGGAAAAAAACCAAGAGATGTGACAAACATCCATAAGACATGGACATATGACCCACAGTTCTGGATTAAAATACAGAAGTTGGAGTCAAAGTTTGCAGCAGTTATGGTCTTTGTTAAAACGTGTGTTGCTGATGTACTGACTCAAAAGGAATTCTTCTAATGCCATCATTCTTAAAATTTATTAGATCTACCTTTGGCTTGTCATGATCCACGTCATGACCCTGTCATGATCTCGTAGAGGGCCTTTTGTTGATCAGCTGATGTGAGGGCACTGCCCAGTAATTTAGGCATTGCTCTCTAGATTTTCTTTGCTAGAGATTGACTTCAGCTGAGATCAGCACATACTGAAGGATACCATTTCTTTGTCTGATGGGGAATAGTTGCAATTTTTGTTCAGTTGTTTGGGTTATTTTTATTCCACCTATAAAACAGAACACATTCCAGAGACTTTTTGCGAGCAGGACATGGAAAGTCATTGCTTGAAGAAATAAGGCAGCAGGTCTGGCACACATCATTATCATGTGTTATGTGTCCTGCTTCTATTTTTTTTTTTTTTTTTGGGTCAATATATTCCTCTTTGTTGCTATATTGTTATTATAATGATAAGAGTAATCTTCTATATTAGAGATCTTATCAGCATACTAGTGAGAATATGCAAAGGAAGATAAGCTTTATACTTCAGCCACAGAGACATAGTGTCACTAAGGTGATGCAGTTCGTCAGCCACAAGCAGATATTTGTTCTCATGGCTCCACAGCCTAAACCATTGTTTCCTTTTATTTAGACGAAATTTCGGCCCTCACTGAAGTGAGTGGCAGTGCCATGACCAATGTAATTGACCTTGCCAGGAATGTGGCCACATAGTTTAGACAACCACTTCCTTAGAAAAGTCCTCTATTCTGTAGTGTTCTAGTATTAAATAAATTTAGACTAAACCCTATTAGTTTTGCTGACACAGTACTTCCCTTGAAATCAATGGTTGGGATTTTTTAGCAGGAGCCAAATAGGAAGATTTCATGGGCTTGGTATGTATTAAAGTGCACACTGTACTGCTAGTGTTATCTTTTCAGTGAGTTATAACAAACAGAAGTTTTATAGCTCCTCAACCAGGTGGCTGATTCAGCATCACATATATTAGAGCCACTACTGCTGACTGTGAGGCATGACGATAAATCCCCAAGTGAGATAGCATGAGCTAACCTAAAACTGTACATTTTCCTGGACCATCAAGGGACACAGACAGGTTTCACTACATGACTGCATGTTGCTGTCAGGGTGACCTTTGGCCAAATCACCACAGTCATACCTCAATTTCCAAAATGAGGTCTACATTGTCTGAGTTTTTAAAAAAAATTGTTAGCTCAGGGAATTGATTTGATCTGGTGAAAAGTATCTACAATATTAACCTCTAAGAAAATAAATCATTAAAAAAGCCAGCTCTGACTTAAAGACACAGAACATTTTCCTGTGCTCCTGCCTATCACTTGGATTTTCTAGTCCAACCATAGCACAAAAAGGCATCAAAATACTGGAGAAAGCCAAGGAATAATTTCATGGCAGAGAACTAGTGAAGATTATAAGGTAGTGGTGGATTTCTTTTGGGGTATGCTGTGTGCAGTGGAGAGCCTGGCAGAGCCAAGTTCCACTCACCTGACCATCTGTAGGGATGACAGCATAAACATTTTCACAGGGAGGCATAGTTGAGCAGTAATATATCATAGACAGCTTCCTGCAGATACTCTTCTTCACTGCATCTGAAGGCATCAGGACCTGTAAATTGTATGTAAAATAGCATTGTCAAATTCCTTTTATCTATTCTACTGTAAGAAAAATACAACTAATTATGGGCATTTTTACATGACCTTTCACCTCCCTGACTTCACTTCATAATGCTTCCTGTTCCTATGTGCTCTGTGTGTCATATTGAGGCAAGCCCTGCATTAGTCTATCCTTCCTTCCTCCCTCCCTTCCTTCCTATTACTCTTCTTTTAATGTATTTGTACATTTTCTTTTTCCTTCATCACAGAAATCCTCCTTTATCACTCTCATTTGCCTATGACAACACTCATAGCAAGGGCTATTCCTTCTTCTTTGTGTTTCAGAAAATATTTTCTTTATGTCCAGCTCTGTCACTTCTCTTTTGCCACAGGGTAGGGAAATACATCCAGCCATTTCTTTGATCCCAGTCAACCTATTCATCCACTGAAGTTTTATTACTACTTAGCCTTTTGTGGAACAAATTCAGGTTACTACTACAAACCTTTTTTTTGTCTTTGTCTTCAGAAAGTACATGTACTTCCAAGCACTTGAAAGCACAACAGCACTTACTAGCTTTGGCTACGTAGACAGCAGGTGTCATTCCTGACCACACCTTGTTCTGCAGGCTGAACTGCGCTGCTGTCTGTAGTGCACCAAACGAGTGGTTTGTGAACACTTTCACCATAGTGGTAACAGTTGTCAAACAGTTTTGCTGTCTGATGGGGAAAGCCCACAAAACCAGAAACCAACACAGTAAGGAGCTAAGATAACCAAATTAACAGAAAACACCCTGTGCCAGACATTTCTTTACTGACACCTGTAGTTCTGCTGCCGTGTCAAGTTTTGGTAAGAGAACTTGCAGTGGAGTAAATTACACACACTATACAAACTGCCTACCATTGATACACAGAAACTGATAACTGAAATCAAAGTACCTTCTGGCAGTTACAGATCACAAAATCCCAAGCATTTTATCCCGCAGTGTACATCAAATTGATTTAACAGGATGTTTGCCGGTGAGCAAGCAGACTGGTAAGAGTATCATGCCAAACCCACCTTTGTGATGCATACAAGCCATGGCACACCAGCTGAGTTCTAGATGGTGACTTCGTCACAGTCACATTTGCATTTTTGTTTAAAAAGGTCTGTTCTGAGGAAAAATCTACCCTGAAAATATTATTCGTATCAGAAAAAGAGAGGATTTCTTTTTATAGCTGCATATAATATTCCTAAAAGATGAACAAGAGATAAGCACCAGTGTCCTCATACAAACACGTTTTAGACTTGTGAGAGGTAAAGAAGTGCTCCCTTGATTATTTATCCTCATTTTTTCAAAAGAACACATGCATAGATAAACACATGCTGTTTCAAAACTCCATTGGTGTTGGGGAAGATGAAACAGGAAAGCCTTGGAAATATGATTGCCTGACAAAAGATTTTGGGAATATGAAAACTACAGGCAACATCGAAATGAAAGCCACTTTTGAAATACCAGGTCTTAGTTACTGAACAACTAGAAAACAATGGTATGGCCGACTGAAGTAATCCCCTCTTGATGGAACAATACCCTCTGCTTGCAAACAGGTCCAAGGGTCAGAGCAGACCCTACTAGCTCAGCAGAAGGGGTCCAAAGAGTAGTTTTTAGAAGTTAAGATGTAACACTCTATGGTAATATAAGAACTCTTATAGGCTGTATGTAAATGCTATAGGATTTGTATCTTGTATTAGATTGGTTAGTGACAATTAGAATATTCAGTACAGAAGATGATTTATTGTATTGTAACCAGGACTTCAGACATTTCTCATTCTCATTCTCATTTCTCATTCTCACTTCTATTCATTCTCTCTTCTATTCATTCCTCTCTTCCACTTCTACTCTTGCTCCTACTCTCTCTCTCTCTCTCTCTCACCCGTTCACTCTCTTACTCTCTTGGGCCTGCTCAGAGCTGAGTCTGGCAGCTCTGAGCAGTGCCCCAATACCCACGCCCTTTACAATAAACCGGCTGTGCCCCGAGACCTGCCTATAGAGATCTCTCGTCTCCGTCTACGTCCGACCGTCCCGACCAGAACCTCAGAACCCCCGTAACCTACACATTGGTTCCTGTCAGCCTAATGTTTTACATTAGCTAGAAGCATTCTGGCTCACAAAACACATTCTTGAAGAAATGCACACCCATGAAGAAGCACCTGAAAACAGAACTGGTTGCTTCAAAAGAAAATGCATGTACTGACTAATAGAGGGAATTCTTTCTGGCTCCTTGTATGTTTGTGGTATAACTTGTTGGACAAGACTTGGCAATGGTCGTGACTTATCTGACACTTGTGCTTCAGATGTTGGAGCCTTTCTGACTTCAAGGTGTGCCTTCACTCTGTCAACTCATCCATCAGGTTAACAACATCTGAAGTGTTGTTCAAACAACTAACAACATCCAGCTTATAGGTGGGAGGGGATCTTTCTAATAATAGGATTTTCTTGACATGCTTAAATATCAATTGCTTACACCTGTGATGACTGCAGGCTATTTTATCTCTTCTGACGTGGAGAAGCGAGATCCTGGCTCCTGGAAGCTTAGTCAGAAGTAAAGGACATCTAGAAGGAGATAACATCAGTGTAATAGGGTGGATGAGAAACAGAAACTAAGGAAAACAAGATGTCTAAAAATGCTTGAAAACCTTCTTGCTGACTAGCCAAGAATAGAAACAAGTCACTACACAGACCGTTCAGAAAAGCTGGCCTTTTATGTAGAGGATCCATGTGAGGAAGCAAACAAACAAAAATTAAATAAAAAAATAGCCTATTGCTGTATCCATCATGATAAGATTTCAAGAGTGGGGCTCTGGTCCCACAGTTTTTTCTTGAGGTAAATGACTCAAACTAAAAGAACAAATAATTATTGAATAAAAGCATTCAGAAGCTCAGTGCTCCACCTTGGGCATAAAGGCAATGTCTACTTGACTTGTTTGCAGTTATTTTCAGGAAGGGTCTTTGAAAGAGCAATGTGAAACCCCCAAACTCCTGAAGAGTTAAGCTACTGCTTGAGTCTTTGGTTTTTGACCTCACACCATCAGACAAATGGAAAGGTGATGTTGTTTTCACAGCTAATACCACAGTGGGATCCGTGTCTGCTTATATAACAGCTGTGCACTATTAGTCATCTTCTTTCCATGGTGTCTTACCTTTATCTGCATACCTGCTTTCTGTCCTTTGGAAAAGCCTACAGAAATTCCTCCATCTCCCCTCAGCACTTCAGACAGGACAAGTGACAACATGAGAGGTCACAGACTTAAGCTGCACCAGGGGAGGTTGAGGTAGAACACCAAGAGGAATTTCTCCACAGAGAAATCAATCTCACAGAAAGAGTGATTGGGCATTGGAATGGGCTGCCCAGGGAGGTGGTGGAATCACCATGTGGCACTCAGTGCCGTGGTCTGGCTGACATGGTGCTGTTAGGACATAGGTTGGACTCGACGATCTCAGACGTCTTTTTCAACTTAATTGATTCTGTGATTTTGTGCTCTGGAGCTATGAGACCTTGAGAGTTCACCTCTGTGTCAGTAAATGCACAGCAGAAACAACATACCCTCCTCATTTTGACACACATTACAGCCACTGCTGTTGGCTTATACAATAGCGATCTCGTTTATTTTTTCTTTCTAGGTATGCTCAAAATTAAAGCACTTACTTTGTGAAATAAATATCGCTATCTGGCCTCGTGAAGTGAACCCTCTTTCTATCATCGACTCAAAATCCTTTATTTAGTAAGTAAATTATTTTTATTTATTAATATTTTAAATTTAATGTATTTTTATTTTAATGTATTTTTATTTTATTAGTAAAAACAAAGAAAGAAATAAACAGAAAAACCCCGAGTGCCACCTGGCACCAGGTGAGGCCTGGCTCTGCAGCCGGCCTGCGCTAGGCCGGAACCAAATCCTCGGAGCGCGTTTCCGCCGGAGCCGCTCCGTGTCGCGGCGCTGGGGCCGGGCCGGGCCGCAGCCATGGCCGACGCCGCTGCGCCGCCGCCGCCCGCTGCCGCCCCCGCCCCGGGGCTCCCGGCTGCCCCCGGCACCAACCCGCTGTCCCGCAAGCTCAACAAGATCCTGGAGACGCGCCTGGACAATGACAAGGTGGGTCGGGCGGCGGCTGAGGGCCGGGGCGGGGGCCGGATGAGCCGTCAGGGGCCGCGGGCCCCGACAGGCTTCGCGGCGGGGGGGCGAGTCCTGCCGTACCCTCAGTTCCGCTGCGGAGCTGCGGGCGGCCCTTTGCAGCCTTAATTACAAATAAAATTAGTTTTCTTTTCTCCAGCAGCATGCCACGCTCCTGTTTTATCCCTTCAGGTCGTAGAGAGGTTTGTATCGCTTGCCTCTTGAGAAGGGGCTTCTCAAGCTTTTTGTAATTTAAATGTTTTCTGGCTGCGGATAGGTCATTCATTTACAGAAAGTAGTCTTACTGATTAAAGCTACTGTAAAATTGTAGACAAAGTCTTCTGTTATAAGAGAAGAAGAAAAGCTCAGCAATTATTTTAGTTGTTTGCCAACTGATGTGGAGTGTGTTAAGGTAGTTTTTCCTCTAAAACAGTTTATTAGGTTTGGTTTATTTTTAATAAGACCGTGAACTTGGGGTGAGTACAGGCTATTTAACCTGCTTCTTTGTAACTGCATGCAAACTGAAGGTCTTTTGTTTTTCTCTAGGAAATGCTGGAAGCACTCAAGGCTCTCTCGACCTTTTTTGTGGAAAACAGTTTGCGCACCCGAAGAAACCTGCGTGGAGACATTGAACGACGAAGCTTGGCCATAAACGAAGAATTTGTGCACATATTCAAGCAAGTTAAAGAGGTGACATTTTTGCAGCATGACTAGCTATCTTACAAGAGTACTGCTATGTAATTGAAAGTTTAAAAAAGGGCTAAGAAAGATTTTTAACTTTCCAGTTTTACTTTACAGTAAAACTGTTTCATTTGTTGAAAATGTTGCATTGGATGTTTCAAACAGATAAGAGTCCTGAGTGAATGTTGATCTTTAGAGGTGCATTACTCTGTTCTGACTAACAGAGAGAGCCTAGAGCAACAATGTTCCTTGTAACTGGGGCATCTAATTGCAGTGGGAAGCTGGGCTTGGACACAGCATTTCTCATTAAAAGCACAGTTACTGTTACTTGAATTTATGCAGGAACTTGAGAGTATAAATGAAGATGTGCAAGCAATGAGCAGCTGCTGTGAAGACATGTCCAGTCGCTTGAAGGTAATACATAAATGGAAATGCTTTGAATATTTTCCCTTTTGAGGTGTGACTACTTTCTTTTAAAAGGACAAACAGTTATTTTTGAGGATTAACAGCAACACCAAGATGTTTCCATAGTATGCACACAATGTTACTTTAGGATATTAATATGCTTCTTTTAACTTGTTTAGAAAGCGTATCAAGAAAGTAATTTTAATTTCTTACAAATTGTAGTTCAAAAAGCAGCAATATACTTATTTTGAGAATAGCAATGTGATATCCAGGTGTATATAAGTGGAGAGAAAATATTTTATTAGATTGAATGTGAGATTTGAGGGCTAATTTGCGTATTTCCGTTTAAAATGGCTTTTGCATTGACTGTGTCTGTTGAGTTATGTGTTCATATAAATACCTCAAGTATGTCCATAGGAAAGTATCTTGTAATTCAGAGAGATTCAGAGAGGGAGACAAATCTGGTATGCATCTTCAGTTTATTGGTTTTGTTTCATAACATGGTCTCAGAATGCTGATATGCAACAAAACCAATTCTGTTTCACCTTAATTCTGAATCCATAATATTCTTGGCGGGGCTGGGAAGCGTAGGAAATTTGCGTTTTATGGTGTGTTACCAAATCTGGCTTGGTTTTAGGGTACAAGTTCGATATTCAATGCAGTGATGAGTATAAACAGCTTATGGATGCTGAAGTGTAGATGTTTGGCCAAACCAAACCTGTTCTGAACACAGCACATAAGTTATAGTATGTGAATAAGAATCCTTCACTAAAAAATCCTGTGAAAACTGTTGTTTTACTCTCCATATGTGTGTGTGGATATTAGATGTCCTCCTGCTTAAATAAATAGGTTTCACAGTCATTGTACAAGTGCTTGTAGCTTGATGAACTTGTACCAAAAAAAATGAGAGTACAGCATAGCCAACTGCAGTACTTAATTTTCAGTTTTGGAAGGAGCTGGGTAATGCACCTCAGAGGTCTCAGATCTCTTTGAACACTGTTAATGTGGATATATTCCGTAGTGCAGTTCAGGAACTGTTAGACTAAGCTCTTAGATGTGGAAATGAGTCAAGTGTCCATGCAGATTTTTGCTCTTTTCTGTCTTTAGATCATGAAATATAACTACTGTCTGTGATTTTTTTTTTTCTTTTCCCAGAGTAGAGCCACCCTGCAGAGATTTCTTTTTTCTATTGAAGTCAGTAGGTAGTTTTGTTCTGTGCCCCACAGAAAGTTTCCTCTAGAGCCCTGTAGAACTCGTAACTTGTTCAATTCAATCCATATTTTCTGTGTATGAATGTAAAGTTAATAAGCTCCTGAACTAGCATTCAATTGTGAGAGACTTTGGTACTTTATCTGTAGTAGGACATGAAGACTTGCAGGCATGTGCTCAAGCTGAATGAGAAGACAAAAATGCACTAGGTAGAGCAAATAGAAGATACAAAGAGGAGGATTTGGGGCATATAATGCAGAAAACTGTGCAAAGAGAGCAGTATATTAAGAAAGCAGAGCAAATAGAGGACATGAAAGGGAATACATTTGGCTAAGCCAAAAAGCTTTTTAGCTTTGTTATTTTGTAAGTTTCTAATACCATCTGATCCAAATAACCATATACTGTCACATTTGATTTTAGGACAGTGACTTGATAAATGCAGTGGCTGAAAGGGAGAGAAGGAGCAAGTGCTGAAATGGAATTAAGTGGGGTTGAAGTATAACGAAAGCTTTAACTAATATACTGAGGTGGAGAGGAAGAGAAAAATGTTTCTGTTTGGGATATACAAGAAACATCAAATACCAGCTTTCTGATTTTCCTGGCATGTCTGGCTCATTTGTGACAGTTACCTCGTTTGGTTAGATGTAAGCTCTTTCATTTCGTACATAAAATGATGACAATATCTGGCACGTATTTGAGTGCATATACAGAAAAACTGGCTTCCTGGTATACCTAGCTGGATTCAGAAAAAATGCTTTTACTTCCTTTCTGCTGTCTTATTGTTAGCATTTTTCGTGGTAATCAGTACTTCTGCCCAGAAAGTACTGGAAAGGAAGCAAATTTCTTCTTTTTTGTTTATTAAAATTTGGAATTAAGTTGGGCATGAATGGTTACAGTCCTACTTTCACCTTTCAAAGCATTTCTGTACTTTGACTGCTTTTCTGTTGTAACGAATGTAGTGTCAGGCTGAAATGAGTCAGGGTGTGTACATACTTTTGTTAGACCTCTCGGGAATCTCAAGACTGGGATCTTCAATTTGGCAAATGCTGTAATTTGGCCCTTAAACAGTATTGAAATCATTCACATAGAATATCTTTATTGCCATTTCCAGCACTTCTTTTGCAGTATTATTCTATACTGAATGCATTTTGATTTCAGGATTTTTTTTGTTAGACCATCTCATTTTTCTGTGTAAGGGATCACTGGTGGCATCCAGTGTGAAGCCAAAAATTCCAGATGTCTTTCAGCTTTTCACTGAGCAGTAAGTTTCAGAACACTTTAACTTCAGTTGCAGCAATCCTTTTAATCATGCAGTTGCTGTCTGATGCAGAATTGTTTCTGCATGGATTCTCTTGCACTGCCATCACTCAATAGTGATGAACTGTAATGAACTTCCTAAGTGCATTGCCCTTAGAGTGGTAGAGTCATTAAGGTTGGGAAAGACTTCTGAGATCATCGAGTCCAACCCAGCACTGCCAAATCCACCACTAATCCGTGTCCCTCAATGCTGTACCTGCACATCTTTTAAATACCTCCAGGGATGGTGACTCAACCACTTCCCTGGGCAGCTTTGTTCCAATGCCTGACCACCCTTTCAGTGAAGAAATTTTTCCTAATAATTGTCCTTGGTCCATACAGCTCTGTAAGCTGTTGGACTGTAGAGCTAGGCTTGCTTAGACTAGCAGAGCTGTGTTCATCATCTTCTCTAAAAAGTTTGGGTGGACACTGGTACTGAGCAGTTTAGCATCCAAAGGAATTTGTTTCATTTTTTGTTTTGTGACAGCAAACAATTTACAGTTGATGGGCAAACAAAATAATCAGAACTATTTCTAATATTTATAGTGTTTCTGTATTAAATATAAACTAAAAATAAACAGTGTGATTATAAATGTATATAAATATGGAAACAGAAATGAATAAGGATTAAAAAAAGTATGTTTTTTAATGCCCTGACATAGGGAGAGTTAATGAATACTTGTTTCAAGAAGGCCTTTTGTTTCAAAGAGTACATTCTTCAAATTGCTTGTACTCAGAAAGCTTCAAAAGTATTAGCTATTTTAAAGATTGTTTAATACATTTGATATGTTTGTGGTTTTCACATGCTTAACAATTCTAATTGTATTCTAGGCAGCAAAGGAACAAACCCAGGACTTGATTGTAAAAACCACGAAACTGCAGGCAGAAAAGTACGTATACCACCTTATTTATTTGATGGAATTTTCTTCTAGATGTGACTCTGCCACTTTGATTTATGACTTTGGTATTTTTTTCAACACTATATGTGTTTGTAGCTTAATTGCACTCTTAGCTTATTGCTAAATCATCCAAAAAGGTGAGAATGTGTGTTAGTATTTGTTTCAATAAAAATTTGCTTTATAGGGAAGAGAATCAGTTACAGTGGTACAGCATGCCAAATATGGACACACTTTACCTAAAGTCTGTTGAAAATGTAAGTTATATTGTGTCATAACAGTTATGGACCAACTCAGTTTCTCATCAGTTTGACAGGCTTCTTGTTATTAATGCCTTGTATCCAGGTGAAATCTCTCTCTTTTTCAGGGACTGGATGAGAGAGTGCGAAGTTGGATTCTAACTTGCTCTGCCTTATTTAAAGCTAACTGTAAAATACAGGAGTGCTGTTTAATGAGCCTAACACAGACCACTTTTTCCCTTGGTTCTCCAGCCTCCTGTGGAAGAAAAGATTTGTAGTTTTGTCTTTTCAGTATTTTTATTCCTGAGAAGGGGATAATAGCTAATGACAGATTCAAGCAGTCTTTATTGTTTTTATGGTTAGGATGTATGGTTTTATAGCTTCAGGTTTTCTCCATGTAGAAGAATGAATCTGCTTGCTTTATGAGCTTTCTTCGGAAAATTATGTACAGTTCACTGGAGGTTAGAAACAGTTATTTTGCAGTAGTAAGTTTCTAGTAGAAATTATGATTTTGGATAGCTCTCAGCTTTCAAAATCAGTAGGTTTATGATACGAACTTCAGTAGGAAGTGGATTATGTCCGAGTATGAAGCTGGAGTTTAATCT
The DNA here is from genome assembly GCF_020740725.1 of Corvus hawaiiensis. NCBI lineage: Eukaryota > Metazoa > Chordata > Aves > Passeriformes > Corvidae > Corvus > Corvus hawaiiensis. The sequence continues at coordinate 56,814,458 of NC_063214.1, forward strand.
GTACATATTTTAAAAGTTAAATATAGAATAACTGCATAAAATGCAGTGCTGGTTCATATAAAGTGAAGGATTTGGTAAAGACACACTTTCAGTAAGTGAGCAGAAGTCTTAGAAAATACGTCATTTTAAATATGAGTCTGTGAAGTAGTAGGACAAAGAAGTGGTCATAGATTTTTGTAGTCTCAAGAAAAGGAAAGCTGCTTTGATTCCTTGTTCTGAAGCAGAATGGGAGATACCAAGACCAGTCCCAAGTGTTTTATCTCTAATTGGCCTTAAATTCCATTAAAAGAGATTATGGAGACTGTACATCAGTACTTCCACAAGATAGTCTTTGCACTGTTGTTTACTTCAAAGACCTTCTGCTAATTCCTTTAAAAGACAGAACATCCCCCTAGTGTGAAGAGGAAAAAGTTTAGGAAGTAGTCTGTCCTTCTCAGGGTCTGTGTGACCTCAGAGTGCACATGTAGGAAGAAGTTTGGAAGTTTATTTTTGAAGTATACCATGAAGTACCCATGAGCAGAAGCCAAAAAGTACCTGTGACTTTTACAGTAAGTCTGATAGTTATGGCAGGTTCGTATTACCATTTATTAGCGAAATTAATTTTTTCCCTGCCTAAACCTACGAAAAATTGTGAGGATTGTTTGGTTCTATTTGGGACATTTTAGTCATTTGTTCTTTTAACTCATTAAATTACTGTTCTGATGCATTCCTTTGGTTTACATCAAGCACAGGAAGAGGCATCTGCTGCCAGATATTAGAGGGTTTTTGAAGACCTGAAGTCTTGCCTCTGAAAATATACAGGCCTTAAATTGCTGATGCCTTCAACTTAATGTGACATTTTTTTAGCCAACAAATGAGTAAATGGTGAAACTGGAAGGACATGGCTTCTCTCTCCTCTGGGGGTTGTCCTAAAATGCTGTCTGTTTAAAATGCAGAGATGAAAACTGGACCTGTTCTAGTGTGTTCTTCTGTTAGGCTTAGCATTTGTGTGATTTACTTTAGCTGACCATGTTTATGTAGCTGAAAAAATGTTAGGATTTCATTCAGTGATCTAAAACTGAAGGGGGACTATGAACTTCCAGATCCATTTCCTGCATTTATGTTTACTAGGGATTTAGATTTTTTTTCTTTTTCTGTACTTGAAAAGGAATGGGTGGCTGAGTGGCTCTGTGTGGGTACTAGGTTTTTTATACTAAGTAGTTTTGGCATTGTATTATCATCTATATAATTAGTTGTAGTTCAAGATGATTTTCAGTTTCCAAAGCTTCTTACCTGAGCTCTTGTTGGTTATCCTAGTCTCAACTCTCTGTTGGTTATCCTCAGATTTGTGGTTTGAAGGCAGAGCTGCCCACCTGGAGTTTCCTGTAGGTAATCCTGTGAGCACTTTGGGACTTCCTATATTGGTGAAATGTGTGATTTTAAGACACCTGGGGTATTTGGGGTAGAAAATTACATGTTTGTCTCAGATTTAGGTTAATACTTCTGCATTCTTGGGTTTTTGCTTTGCAGCATTTTTTTTCTTGTTATTTAGGTTGTGAGCTTTAGACCTGCTTTGGCATAAATGCCAGATATAGGGTGTTACTTAGATAACAAATTTAAAAAGTAATTAATACAATTGCATTTTTGTATTTGTGAATATGTCAGAGTTGGTGCGTTTCTTTGGTCAATTAGGTTGCTTATTCTGAATTTATTTCCTGTGTGAAGTCCAGTTAAAACTACTGTACATTAGAAACAGAACAGTTTTCCTTCACACTATTTAAATTATGGTATCTGCTTAACATAGGAACTAGGATGGTTTTTTTTTTCTTTTTTTCCTTAAAACTGAGACTTACCATAACTTAATAGAACCGTGTAGTGTGAAATAAAGTAGTCCAAGCCATCCAACCCATCTCTTCATAACATAAGGTTAAGATACTGCTTCTCAGTAACACACTCTTGAATAGGGTGTTCATTTTAATATATTTCATAACAAACTTCTGTAATGAAGAAAAACTGAGGTAGTTAATTTAGACAATTTCTGGTAATTGTTAAAAATTTGCTTTCATTTCAGTTATCTTCAGTAGATTTGTATGCTTTTACTTGAGCACACTAATATTGTTTTCAGGTTGCATTAGGTTTTTTATGAATAGTAACAAGGAGATTACTTTGTTTTCAAACAATGAACATCTGTTGTGCTTTAAAAGTTGTGGGTTTGTTTAATTGCTATTGCTAGTAGGCTGACAGAAAAAGAATCTTGCTCTTTGAAGTGAGATTTTAATAATAGCTTTCTCTGACTTGCTGTTTCTCTTGTTATACCTGACTCCATTTTTTTTGGTTTTTTGTTGGGGTTTTTTTGTGAGAAACTAAAAACTTAATTGGAATACTAAACTACTTCACCTTGCATCGGGAACAAGCATCCCAGAGTTCAGTAATTCCCACACCAGAGAAATAACTTGTTTAGTTCCAAATACTGTGTGCAGAATGCCAGAAACCTGGTTTCATAGTAATTCTACCAGGCACTTAATAGTAAGATGTTGTGCAAGATGTTGTTTTTGAGGTTAGCCACAAGTTACAGTTGTCAATGTAACAACTGAGAAGAGAAACTAGAAGGTAATACTTACAATATTCATTTTTATAAAATTAAGTAAGAGCAGTTATATGAGTGTATGTATATGCTCACGGGCTTCACTGAAAATAAGTCTGCAGAAATACAAAAGCTGTTGAGAGCTAGAACTAGTGTTTTAGAACTAAAAACCACAATACTCTGAAAGCTAGGAAAGAATGGGAATGGAAACGGCTCAGGTACTTTTTGAGTCAGGCTAATGGTTCAGAGCTTTTGTGGAGATTATGCACTTGAACACCTTTGGAAACTATCTTATTTTGGTACTCTCTGTTGTGTTCTTAAACAGAGCGAAATTTGTGTTTTGATGTCAGAATCATTGTTAGTTATATCAATTCCACAAAAAACGGTTCACATAGCCCTGGGATTGTTTCACTTTTTAAAATACAGTTAAATATGATTCCCAGACAGGAATGTAACAGTGTGTACTTCAATTTGTTTTAATTGAGTTACATTCAGACTTGTTCTTTGAATAAAGAATAACAAACACCATTCTTGGAATTAAGTCAATGATTTGACTGTCATGTCTGTGTTCAATACAAGCTCAGAAGTCTTAGGAAAAGTGTTTCAAAGTGAGCATCTGCTTCAGTAGTGCTATACTACTGATCTCTCATCCTTGTCTCTTGGTGGTGCCTTTTTCCTTTTCTAACAAACAACTTTTTTGTTGTAGTCATTTTAGAAATTATGCAGGAAGTTCAGCACTATTTGTAGCAGGTTTGCTTTTATCAGCCTGTGCTAAGAAAAGTGGTGATCTGGTGGTTTGCATTGATGAGATGTATTTCACGCGTTGACCTTTGAAATTTGTATTTACATTTATTCCCGTGAATGTGCTTCATGAGAAAAAGCAGTGTTTGCCTACACTTAATTACAATTCCATGTGGGGGAGGGTGAAGGCTTGAAATTCTGAGGCTCATTTTCTATCCTGACTTGTACCAAAGTACAGCATAGGTAACAAGGTGCAGTACAGGAATAAAACCAGCTAAAATGGATCTGAAAGAAAGAAAAAACTATTTTGTCACATTCTAGCCATAACCAGCAGAGAACATGCAAAGCCTTATTTCTTGCCAGCATTTCTGCCTGGCAATCATGTACTTTGTTGAGACATGAAGTACTCTTGGTCAGTATGAAATGAGGTATGGTTTTAGAGCTTGAGAAACATTCACCAGAAGTGCAGAATCAGTTATATGGTACCATTTCTGACTGATGTTTGTCTAATCTGCTTTGAGAAGAAAAACCCAGGAACAGAGAGCCTGTGGTCTTCACTGGAAATTGATTTTGGTTCTTTATTGTTTTCTTACTATCTGATTTAGTTCTCCTTTTGCTGCAGCTTAAGCTCATTTGTTTTGATCTTATTCCAGGTGGATGTAGAGAACAGTGTGTAATTTTCATGCCTTTGGCAACATTTTTGAATTTGATGGCAAATTTGAAGCTAGACTGAGCAGGCCCCTTTCAAGTGGCTTTATATCAGATTTTATAAAAGATAAACTGAATATACCAGTCTGTTTGGTTTGGAAATATCAAATAGCTCATCTTTACAAGATGGAAAAGAACACGTTCATTGGAAACACACTTTTAAATTTAATCTCTGTGCACAACTTAGAAACCATGGATCATGGATCTTAAACATTGCTAAACACTGATTTACCTAGTGTATGCATATCTATATATATCGCATGATTGCTGCAAAGTTTCACATGTGAAAATTTTGTCAAGAATATATACCCATCATATTTAGAGGAAGCCTAATCAGTATGAAAGTAGAAAATTACTGAATTTCTTTAATTTTTTTACAACATGTAAGATTTTTTATTCTAATGTTTGGCAATCTGTTTGGTAAGATTTTAATCATTTCAGTGCAGATGTGTTGCTTGACTTTTGATTTAGCCTTTTCAAATTTTCCCCATTTATTTTTTTCACAGAATGTGTGAGATGGCAGGGCTGCAGCATTGCAGGCTGTCTTCAGATAGGGATTACAGGAGAAACCTTCTAAGTTTAAGTCCACTCCCCTGCTGCCACCTATTATTTGCATGATGCCTTTGGTAAACTCATCAATTGTTCAACACATAACTAGTGCGTTATTTTTGCATTTTGTGTGTGTTGCTATTCGTGGAACACTTACCCAAAAGCTCGTTCTTTCCAGTAAAAGCCTTTCCCTGATTTCCAACCTAATTATTGGATATAAATTGTCTGTTTTCTCATCTTCTCCTTTGTCTTAAGAGCTTCCTTCATCTCCTGTGATAAATTAGTTTTTCCATTCCCATGATCATTCTGCTAGCTTTGCTCTAGTAATGCGTTGTTCTTGCACACAGATGATCAGGATTGTGATCTATTTTCCAGATGAGGTCTCACTAAAGCCTTCTTAACTATTACTGCTTTTTTCTTGTATCCTGGAAACATTAGACAATCCACTGGGGTTTTTATGTCTTCCTATTTTTTAATTAAGGAGAAAATCACATAATTATATTCTGTGATGAAATGAGTCACTGAATACCTCCTCACAGTATTTCAGTTCTACTTCAATAAGATATGTTTGACAGATAAAATGCAGTATAAAAAATTTGTTCTCAGCATTTACAAATGCATTTTTGCACTTGTACTTACTCTTAAGAATGGTTTTGTGTAAATTTTGTGTAATGCCTGTGTGTAAATGTTTTGTTACATGGTCTTGTATATTTGCCTTTCACATGACAGGAAAACAATTCTTGCAGCTTTATACAAGTCTGTTAAAGATGGTTGTTATTTACTTATGAGTTAGAAATACTCCATTGTCCTGAGGCTTTAAAAATATATTGAATCCTCAGTACCACAAATCAAAAGTAATTTCAGAATGCTCTGCTTTGATTCATCCTAGGTGGAAGATGTATGTGATGGCAAGATAAAATTAAGCTTTGGAAAAGTCTACTTCTCCTCCACCTCACTTTTGAGCTGTCTAGGTGATAATCCTAACAAACAGTGCACATTTGTATTTCGTTCAAGGGAAAAGTGCATGAAGTGCATAGTTTTCCCAGCCTTTTGAGTTCTCTTGCAAAAGAATTCTGTCTCCCTGGTAACGATTAAAACTGGGGAAATTGCTCTTTGTTGGAATCCTGTCCTTTGCCCAAGCTCTAAATTCTACCAACACTTGGCACTTCCCTCTTTGCATTAATGCAGGATTCCCATAAGCTGTTAGTTTTGTTCCTTTATACAGGAGTAACTTTGTTAAAAGAAAAAGCATAAAATTTGGGATAACAACATGGTATGGCCTTTCCTCAGCTGTACTGCACTGCTTAGAATTTAGAAATTATTTTATCTACAGAAAGGCCAGTGGATCTTGAAGGTGTCTGCACACAGGTACTGACTGCTGTGGGTTATATGTAAGACAGCCTTACAATGGCTTTTGTTGTTACCTGCATTGTGTTTTGTATGGCACTTACTGCAGTGAAATGATTATAGCAACCTTGAGTGGCATTTTAATCCATTGCCCTGCCTTAATAAAATAGATTAAATTCTACTTAAATATCTGTTAGCTTGTGTGTGAGGAAATAAATACAAAAATAAATATATAGAGATAAAAAAGTTGAAAACAGATGTGAGTATATTGATCTCAGTAGTCCTGTACACTGCCAGGCAAAAATCAAAGGCATGTATAATTTACATTGTCATCTGGGATATAGGGTCTCTTTCTTGTGTAGATTGATAACCAAGGCAACTTTCACAGCCATCTCAAGGAGAACTGGCTAACCTGGATTCTGAAACTGAGTAGCTTCTTGAAATCCTGTGTGCTTTGTTAAGAGCTCAAAAGAAACAGGTTTATCACAATTCAGAGACATGCTTTTGTTTAGGAGAGATGCTTGTCACCAATTCCCAATCCCTATCTTGAGAAAGCTGAGTGAAACATTGCTGCCACCTTGAGGCTGTTGTCTTTTGAGTACCTTGTGAAACTTAGCTTGCCCAGTGTGCTTGAGTTTAATGCGTTGACTCTATTTTATAAAAGTTAATTATTGGGAGTGCACAGAGTCCATCAGTGTGCAGTCATGGCAGGTGTTAGCCCAAGACACAGCCAGGGATGGGAATGACTTTAAAGTATGGTGTTTGATCAAACCTGGTTCTCCATATGGAGGGAGGACGGTAGAGAGTGAGGACTTGCAGAAGGAGAGAGATTCATTAGCAAGATTGTTCTTTTTTTATAAAAGAGGAGTAAAATGGGGCACAGAGTTCCAGGACAGACTCACTATCATGCTGTTTGTACAGTTCCTGACTCTGTTCCTTGTTCTGCCACAACCCTAATTCCAGCTGAAAACTGCTATACCCAGTATACCGCATTTCTTAAAATCAGACTTCCTCCTACCCCCAGTTTGGTGGAAGTATACATTCAAAAAATCTGAAGAACACAAGATAATAAGTGGAGATCTTCTGTAAGAGCACCTAAAAGTTTATGCACTCAGGAGGTACACAGGCTTGAAGAGCAGAAGTTTCTCAGCATCCCATCTGCTTCTCTGTTTATGGAAGCTTTGTTTCAGTTGAAACCAAAGAAGGCCTTGCATTTGCCTTCTCTCATCTCTTTGCTATCTTCCTTCTCTTACTTAAAGGGAGGGATAATCCAGTCTATTTTCAGCTTTGTGGATTGAGACCTTTCATCACAAGAGGAGAGACTTGAAGCAACTATTAAAGTTAATCCACTAAATTACATTTTCTGTTGTTTCAACCAAATACAGTGATGATGATGTTGAGGCATTAGACTTGCTCAGCAAACTGTGTGAAACAGGAGTGCTTTGTTGAAAGCAGCATCACTGTGTTAGATTTTAAGTATCCTTGGCTGATTTTCAGCTTGACTAGCCATCATGATGCCTCTAGGGTTTTTTTGAGTCCTAATATTTAAAATTTTGATTATTAGTGGTAGTAGTTGTAACTTATAATTGAAATGACCTCTTCTTATACCTTAGAGGAGTTCTGAAGTGTAGTTTTCATCAGAGTTTCATAGCAGCAGTGAAGTCAATGCCCTCTTGCCTCTGACAGCTCCTGGTGCTGGCACACCCCAGTCCCTTAGTGCAGGCTGTGGTAAACTGAATTAGAAAATACATGTAATCTCCACCCCTGAGAAGTAAAAACTTCTGGATTTTTTCCTGCCAGATTTGTGCCCTGATCTGATTCACTACATGATGCTATAAACAGTGTGCCTGGCATGGTGGGAAGGTCCATACAGGGCAGGGATGAGCAGGATTGGCTGAGGCAGCCTAAGCGGCATTATGTTACTGCAGAGCAGACCTGACCCATCTTTCATCCATGTTGGGCAATTGCATAGTTAATCTCAGAACATCTCTTATAGGCCTAATATTGATTTAAAAATACTCTTTCATTAATATCTTCTTGTCTATGTCTTGTATGTTTTGTAGATCACTTGTCTTGGTATTTTTGCTTCTTATACCATGACTTGCTCTTTTCAGGTTTTACCACATAAATCTTCCTTGAATGTGTTCAAAATGGTGTTGTTCCATTCCCCTTCCACTGTGTTGGAAAGTGCCATGATTTTTCATGGATGCATCTGCCTGTGTAGTTGGTCAAAGTCATCCTCCATCACTCTTGTTCCTTTTCTGAGAAACATCCGGCTTCGTGGAGACCCAAAATTTGAAATTGTAGAGTTTACTTAGAGAAAATTGAATAGATAGATTGATTTTAAGCATTGCAAAACTGTCAGTGTAAAGATAAAATCATTATATTTGCCTAGGACCCCAGTGAAACCTGAATTATGAATTCAAGATGTGGTATTAAAGCATATGAGTTTTTGGTTTTCTTTTTTGATTAGGTCTCTTCTGTGTAACTTAGAAGTACTGGCATGTTTTCCCCTTTGATTTTCATAAATTTTACTGTTAAAGCACTGTTGGATTTTATATTACTCTCCCTCCTGCTGTTCAGTATGCTAGAGCATTGACAATTGCAGAACATTTAATCTGATCTCTAAAAGAGTTTGTGGAACTGCAGGGTAGGAAAGTCATCCATGTCTACAGAAGGGAAGCCAGTTTTCCACACTTCTTAGCTGAATGAAGTTCACATACTAGTTGGATAGTAAAGAAGGGGTAAATAAATGAAAGCTTACTTTCCAGGCTTTGATCTTGCAAGGAAATTTAATTATACAGTATATAGAAGTGCACTTGCCTGTCTTACCACTCTGTAGTAACTGTGTATTTATCTTGCAGTATTTGCATCACTTTGGACGCTGAAATGATCTTAAAGGAATTGAGCCTTATTCTTCTGCAAATAACTAATTAGTGCCATATCAATGTCCTGAAAAAGTAGTCTTTATTTCCTGGAATACTGTGTGCTCAAACCACAGTTTGAGGAAATTTTCTGTTGTTATAGGAGTCCCAGTCCATTCCATTTGGGTCCTTCTGTGGCTGTGAAGTGTGTGACAAAACGTGCAGGAAAATGCTGCCCATGAGATGGTGTTTGCATATTGCATCCCAGCTCTGTTTGTTTCAGGAGGGGTAGTCAACAAGAGAATTAGCCATTGCATTTTGATTGCTTGTGAGATTAGTAAATTGGTATCCCAACTGTATGGTGTTACAAAGAAATGGATCTGCTCTGCAGAAAAGTAGATTAATCTAAGGTTAATTTTGTCATTTTGGGTACTATAGGCTTTTCCTTTCCTTGGTGAATTTGAAAGGAAATAACTGCAAGCATTACAAGTGTACAAGCACAAAGTATCTGGATTAGATAACTTATGATACAAATGCTAAAGGAATATTATTTTAAAGAACTTAGTAATTTTCGAATGTGTTAACATACCTTTATATTGTCTTTACTGAATAATCTGTGTAAGCTTAATAGAAAATTGTATGTGAAAAAGCAACTCAAGTGTTTGATGGCAAGAATGTGCTATTGTAATTTAATAATACCAATTTCTGCTGCTGGTTGTATTTCCAAAAGTACGAATGTGAAAAAGAAGTCTTTGAGATAAGCATAAAAAGCTAATAATCTCTTCACTTTGTTTTATTACAGTCAGAGATTAGAAATGAAAGCACAAGTTGCAGATGCATTCATAGCAAAATTCCAGCTGACACCAGATGAAATGAATCTGCTTCGAGGCACGAAAGATGAGCCAATTACTGAGGTAGCTCAATGAACATTAAAATCTTTGCCCTGAACTAAAATGTAGAAATGCCTTCGCTGAATTGTACACGAGATCTTATTTTCAGTTTGCAATTGAATTTTTTATGGAGGAATGTACCTTTTAACAGAATGGTGAATTTCTGATGAGTTTGAAATGTGTGATGAAAGATTCAGGTAAAGAGAAAGAAAATCAACATTAAATTCTAGTTTGTGTAGTGATGTAATGAGTTTGAGGCAAATGAGCTCTCATGGGGTTCTACACTTCAAAAAGACCTTTATGAAGTGTGAATTTTCAGTGAAGACATTTTAAAACTTCATGACACTCAAAGCAAATGAGAAGCTTGAAGCTCTCTACTACTGCCTTTGTGCATATGTGTGTACATTTTGTGTATTCATGTCTATAGGTATTCAGTGACTTGAAACAGTATAAGCTGGGGCTTTCCCTCAATGTTATTTGGTTGCTGAAGATACTAGATACTGATTTGCTTTAGCTACCTTCCAAAACAAGTTTTGGAATATGTTTATGGTTTGAATAAGAAGACACAGTAAAAGGAAACTTGCTCTACAGTAAAAGCAAACTGAATAATGAAAGAATTGAGTATACTTAATAGACTTTTTTATTATTGTAGTTGCATGGAAAGCTTCCCATACTATGTCTCAGCAGGTAGTCCAGATTTATCTCATTTTCACAGGCATCCTGTTCGCAGTTAAAGCACTATTCAAAACATGGAACTGATAACCATAAACAGTGCTAATGAAAGCATAAATGGATTGTGCTAAATAATTGTGCACTTGAGTAATTGCTGTATGCTTTTGTACCACTATTGCCATGAAATAACATTCAGGTTTCTAGAAAGCACGTATTGCAGGGAACAATGACAGCAGGGCTGTGCCAGTTACTTCGTGATTGGTCTGTTTGATACTTTGTCTGAAAAATGTGCAGAAGTGACTGAGATGAAACAGCTGTGCTGCTTTAGTTGGCAGACTTCAATAACATCATGTGTGTGCATTTCCACTCTGATAGAGTCAACCAGTGTGCTTAAAACACCTTTAGTCAGACTTCTGGTTTGGAAATTCTTTTTTCCTGAAGGAAGAGTACTTTGGGTTTTTTATAAACATGGTCTTCAACACAATTGATGCAAGGCAGTAGATTAAATTGCTGGCCTGTTTTACTTGGAATATGTCTATTTTTATGTGACTTGAACCAGAATGAAACTACTTTCCTGAGCAAACTGTATTCAAATGACAAAGGATGTAACAAACAGTTGCATCTGAAATATGTCTTCATAAGAAGGCATGTTTGAAACTGTTACTGGTTTCCATTTGCACTCTGAAATAGTAACAAAGTAACCTTTTTAGTCATTTGTCCTTGTCTTCTAGCATTTGGGTTTTTTTCTTCACTGCTGCTGTTGAGTTACTCCCCAGAGAAAGGTTGTTTTCCAAAACAACCTTAGTCTAATCTATTGCAAATGGAGTTTTTTAATATATATATATTTTTAGAAATAGTTACCCCATTTTATGAATATAAAAATATCAACCTGAAATCCTTGTACTTTACAAAGTTTTATTTTGCTCTTTAGTGGCTAACAGTAATGGGAGACAGTGATGTCATGCATAGCAGTGTCCTCAAAAATCTCTCTAGAGTGTTACCTAATGAATGTTAAACACACATACTACCAAGACAGATTAAAACCACATCTTTACTTTTTTTTTTTTTTTTTTTTGGTGGAAGAAGAGTTTGATGCAATGGGAAACTTAAAAAATCCTAAGGCTCTTAGGGTGGAATGAAAGATAAGAAGTGGCAGAGGCGGAGTGTGAATTTTAAAAGCAGCATTTGGAACACAGACCTGCAGGAAACTTAAGAATGGAATTGAAAGAGGGAGTATAGAGTGCTAGAGATTTGAATAGAAATTACTGCTTTTACACACTGCTTGTGTTTTATTTTTAAATTGATTTAGGATTTTTTCAAGGCTTTGGGACGAGTAAAACAGATTCATGATGATGTCAAGATTCTCCTCCGAACAAATCAGCAAAGGGCAGGGTGAGTCTTACTTAAATGAGCGCAAGAGAACCATTTACAGTTAAAAACAGAAGTTAAAGCAAGGTCTCATTTTTTGCTTCATATGACTATACAGAATATTTTGCAAAAAAAACCCAAACAACATTTTAAAATGCTCAAAAATTTAATAATGGTAGGTTTTATTTTACTTGTACATGCCTTTGCTAGTACTGCCTAAAATAGTATTTGTAAATAAACTTTTTATTTGTCTTGTAGCTTGGAAATTATGGAACAGATGGCTTTACTGCAAGAGACATCTTATGAACGACTTTACAGATGGACTCAAAGTAGGACTAAGAATGTTTTTATGTTTATGAATATTATTATAATGATTCTTTTAATTCTTTCATGTGGATTGAACTTAGCAAAAACCCTTTCCAAGATATATTAACATTTTGCTTTCCTTCTTAGAGAAAGATGTGTTCTGAACCAAATAGTTAATTGGTGATTCTCTAATTTTTTGGGCCAATTTCATCATTATAGAAGTGGATTATTTATTTGTGTTTTTAGTAGATGGTTTTCCACAAAGACAACTACTACATTTTGGTAGTCCAAACAAATTTTTAATTATATTGAATTTCATCTCCTTGCGAGTTACAGGGAAGTTGTTGGTTTTAATGATTTGATAGTAAAATCCAGTTTAGTGGTGGATTACTTTTAGAAAATGAAAAAAAAAAAAGCCACCTCCTTTTGTCAGGATGCTCTTTAGAATGAGAGTAGGCTTTTGGGTTTGGTTTTTTTTTTTCCATATGTACTCCTGATGTAGCCATCCAGGTTCAGTGTAACACCCAAAACCTTTTGGGTTTGGTTTTTTTTTTTTCCATGTGTACTCCTGATGTAGCCATCCAGGTTCAGTGTAACACCTTGATAATGTAAAATATAGATGCATTTTTTATTACTTCCCTCTTCTCCCAAGCAAGAGACTGTCTCATTGACAGTAAGATTCATGGGGGAAAAAAATGGTGCATTGTGATTTTTATATTCATTAGCTGTTCTTCAGTGGATGCTGAAACCTCAGATAATAGTTGTGGTTTCACCCTAATGAAAAGTCATAATTTTTCTGCCAATGATTGATTTAGTTTATATGATTTTCACATTCTTGCTTGGACTATACAAGTTTATGTACTTATTTTGATGAAAGAAAAAAAATAACAGAACCAAATAGCAAAACAAGTAGCTTGCTTAAGTACTTGCTCCATTTTTTCTTAGTAGTTTACCTAAGTGTGGTAAACAGTTACAAAGGAGCCCAACAACATTCTGAAGGTTGAATGAGTCAACATTTGTATGTGGGCGCAAACAAATACTAAGCTTCCTTTAATCTTTTTTATTGTTGAAGTTTGTGATGCACATGCATTTTACAGTACTGCTTGCAGGGGAATTTAATTGTTTTAACACTAACTAGCCCAGGTAGCATATTCTGAAGTCTTCAAAATCAAAAGCCTTTGAGTTTTTAACTCATTTTCTTGTTTGACAACCTGTATAAAATGTATTACAGTGTAAAGAATGTGCTTTTATTTGGGTTGATATTTTATAGATGAATGCAGGACATTGACACAAGAATCATGTGACATTTCTCCAGTTCTCGCTCAAGCCATGGAAGCCTTACAAGATAGACCTGTCCTGTACAAGTAAGTAAATGTTTGCTATTACCTCTAACAGAAACTAGTATTTTCAGCTTATAAAACTTAAAGATGGGTATGAGTTACAGTGCCAAGGCTGGTGGCACTTTGGTCCTCTGTCAAATTTAAAACAACACAGAAACTTAAGTTAAAAAAAATCATATTTCAACTACTTTAAATTTCAGAAGTCTTTTTGATGTAATTATGGTACAGGAAATGTCATTGGACTTTTTCTAACTCACAAGTTTCTAATTAAATTAAAATGTCAGACTGTTTTAATTTAAATGAATTGTTAATTTCTGCGCTCTCATTCTAGGATTTTTCTGAAGTAAAAAATCCTGTCCAAAACATGTGATTGTGTCATTTAAATCCCCAAAGTAAAAAATTGGTAAAGGCTAATTAGCTTTTACTGAAATGCCTGTGGTAGTAAGAATGTCTTCCATTATGAGTTATACAGTAATCTATTAAAAACTTCTACATATAGACCTCTAAAGTTTAGAGATATTTATATATCTATATCTATGTGTAAAATACTACTGTTCTTACTCAGAATTTGCTGAAGGGTTGTTGAAGTAAATTAAATGGTACTTAGGAGAGCCAGCCACGAGGTGGCACTCTAAGAACTGTTTATTGGGGTGACCATACCCAAAGAGGTGGTATTTACCCTTCTTTGGTTTTTGGGATTTTTGTTTTCGTTGGGTTTTGTTTTTTTTTTTAATTTGCAACCATTGCAAATTACTTTCAGCTACAGGTATCCAGGACAGCAGAGTAACAGGCAGCCTTTCAAAGGCTACCCTTGTCTTTAAGAGTGTCAGGTGTGCAAAGTTGTAGGTACATGACACTGTAAAGCTCCATGCAGCCCTTCACAGGAAAAATGAATAGTGCACATTCACCTTAAAAATGCTGTCAGTGTGAGAGAACGCTCAGATCTTGACATGATCAGTCAGCTCTGCTGGTTAATGTGAGGGAGAAGTGGTGTCACTTGACCTCCCCAGCTGTTGGATGTGGTGCGTTGCAGTATTTCGGGCCATAGCTGGGGATTGCAGTCCTTTCTTGCATTCTGTCTTCTACATCCTCTTTTAAAACTGCAAAAGATTGGGCACTACTCTGTTTACAACATTTTATGGAGTTCTTTTTAGATACAGTTTTATTTTCTGTAATGAATACTTTGTTGAAATATGATACTATAAAACTTCATAAAATCATTGTTTTGCTTTCTTAGTTCAGGGAAAAAAGCCCATCTTGTGTATAAATCCACTGCTGGCCAGTCTAAAATGAATCTGCAAAAGAGAAATTTTTTTTTCTGACACTTCTCTCACAAACAATAGTAATAGTATTAGCAAAGAGATTGATAGGTAAGACCTTTCCTCTACCAAAAGGGCAAAAAATAAACATGACTGTAGAAGATGCAGGCACGTGTCTCTCATACAGATTATCAGGCTTAATTACTTGCTACAGCAGTATTATCAAAATTGCAGTACTGATGCTTTACATTTTAAATCTCAAGATTTAGTTTATTTCCTTCAAAAAAAATTTGTATACCTTTAAGTAACAAAGTGCTGAGTTCATAATGTAGAAGTTAAGTCACAAAAGAAAATAATTTTGTTTTTTGCTTTATGTGTATAAGCACTGCCGTGTGAACTAAACACTTTCCCTCCAAATCAGTGCTCTTGCATCTGATAAAGATTGTGATTTGATTGACTGAAAGTGAATAAGATGGAGAAGGACAAGAGTTTAGAAACAAATCTACAAATTCTTGTTTCCTTATATTGACTTATATTTTGTTAAAAGTGTCAGAAGGATTGCACCATGGATAGACTTTGGGGAACTGCAGTCAGTAGGGATGTAAAATAAACATTTCAGATTGGTTTTCACTTCCTGGCTCTAACAGAAGAATTGAAAACTGTTTCCTAGAAAATGCATGGAGACATAGCTCAAAGCAGCGTACCTCTTCCAACATCCACTCAGGTTTCCAAAGTTTTTTTTCTACCTCCTTCCTCTTTCCCCAGTGATCATTACTGTATATTTTAAACATTAAGACTGGGTTGAAAAGAATCCAAATGTTGTTTTCTTCTCCTATCATGAGTATGTGTAATAACATAGCAGTAAATACTGTGTTCTAGTGTAAATAACAGTTATTGCTGAATTTTTTAAGATGCAGGATTTTGTAATGCTATATACCCTGTTCTACTGAGAGCAAAAAGAAAATTAGTAGTTTTCTTTTTAAAGCAAAGTTACCATTATTAAATGCTATTTTCAAATCTAATAATGTTAAGATCCGTTTCACTGCTGTATATTTAACGATCTATTGTATAGCTGCTTATTGGAAAGGAAAAAAAGCTAACTGGTTTCTATAGACACTTGAAATTTTTCATTCCAATATTGCTCATTCTAGACAGTGGGCAGTTGTCAGATCCTAGATCTCTTCCACTTTTAATTGCATCATTTTTGTAAATAGTAATTTATTAGAATTATTTTGTTAGACTTTTTTTAATTGCAGATATTTACTCTCTGAGTTAACAAGTACAGTGTATAAAGAAAAAGGCTTAAACAGAAATTTCCAGATTCTTCAGTGTGCTCTTTCCCCACCCCTTTCAAATAATAATTAAAAGGAGCAAAACTGAAGGTTCCCTCAGACTTTTTATGGTAGAGTAGGAATCTAATTGAAATTAATGTCAAACATTTTTGAAACCATATATTACTTTCTTTTAAGTTTTGTTCTCCACCTCTATTAAATGAGTGCAGTACTTACTAAATGCAGACTTAAGTAAGTCAGTGAATAATATTCTTTTTATTATTTTATACTTATTCCTCTGCTGGGTGTCATGGGTAGGTGACACCGTGCTTACTCTTTGACATTTTTTCAGTTAGATTGTAAAAATAAACTGTAATGTGTATTTTCTTTTTCCCTTTGTAGTTTGTGCATTGTTCAAAATGCTTAAATCAGTTTAAAAAAAACAGAAATGTTCTGTGGCTTGCAAGTATAACAGGGATGTTACCAGTGTTCATTTCCCATCCTTCACTTGCTTTCATGCTTCAATGCAAACAGAAAGGTAGCCTGCTCAAGAAATGAGCCATGTGTAAGTTATTGGCACCTCCTCTACCACCAGCAAGCCACTTAAGATGCAGCACTCTGGGCTGTAATTGTTCATCCATTAAATATCTAGCTCAGACTTCTTTGATTAAAATCAGTGAACAACTATCAAACGAGTGTAAGCTTGTTCCTACTAGTCATGTGGTAGCCTAGAAGAAGGAAGAAGCCTTTTGTTGCAGTACAATAAATTGCTGCTTCTGTCAATCAGCTGGACCATATGCAAACAAGAGTCCCAAACCTGTCAAAGATGCTTATGTGTACAAAAATTGAAAAGCTGAGTTTTCATTTATTTATTTCTGTGGGGTAAGGGAATGGGAGGGTCAAGGAAAAGTTCTCTTTAGTATATGTTTAGAGGGGTCAAGAAAATCACAGAATGTGCTGAGTTGGAAGAAACCCACAAGGATCACTGAGTCCATCTCCTGGCCCTGCACAGGACCATCCCCAAGAGTCACACCCTGTGCCTGAGAGCATTGTCCAAACACTTCCTGAACTCTGTCAGGATGGTGCTGTGACCACTTCCCTGGGGAGCCTCTTCCAGTGCCCAGCCACCTTCTGGGTGAAGAATTTTTTTTTTAGTATCCCAACCAAACCTCCCCTGACGCAGCTGCAGGCCGTTCCCTCAGTTCCTGTCACTGGTCACCACAGAGAAGAGATCAGTGCCTGCCCCTCCTTTTCCCCTCACAAGGAAGTTGTAACTGCAATGAGGTCTCCCCTCAGTCTCCTCCAGGCTGAACAGACCAAGTGACCTCAGCTGCTCCTCATATGGCTTCCCCTCGAGGCCTTTGACCATCCTCGTGGTCCTCCTTTGGACAATCACTAGTAGCTCAATGTCTTGTTTATATTGTATCACCCAAAACTCACACATGGCTTAAGGTGAGGCCTCCCCAGTGCAGAGCAGAGCGGGACAATCCCCTCCCTTGTCCAGCTGACAGTGCTGTGCCTGATGCACCCCAGGACACTCTGCAGAAGCAGTCACTTGATTTTCTACCCTCACCCCCACCCTTCTTTTTTTTCAATAGTAGTAACCTGATCCTGGAAAGACTACAGCTTCTGCCAGTGCTCCTGTGTAGGAAACACAGTGCCAAGTACTTACTTCAGTCTATTTTGCAATGGTGTCAGAGGAGGAACACTAGAAAAACTGTTCAAATCCAGTAGAAAAACCCCACAAATGTGACAGGTAATTAATTTCGCCTGGAAACTTAAGAGCTGTCCAATGAAGAAAGGAGAAAAGGACTGTGTCTATGTGTGTGTGTGTGTGTATATATATATATATATATATATATATATATAAGACTATATATTCCAGCGCCTGTCTGCAATATCAGAAGTCTTGTCTCATCTTACACATTTGCTCTAGAACAGACAGGTGACAACATGAAATTTCTCTTCTTATCTCCTGTTTGTCAGATGTACTGTAGGCAGGGCAGGATGATGGAAATTCTGACATCATCAGATGATTTTGAATGCTTTATAGTAGAAGCATTGATGCAAGATTTCTAGAACCATAAAAATAGGTAGTTGTATTAGCTGTGAAGTTGAACTAATCAACTGTGGTGAGGGAAACTGGTTTTTTTAACCTGTTTTCATGTTTCAATAACAGATACACACTGGATGAGTTTGGGACAGCTAGAAGGAGTGCTGTAGTCCGTGGCTTTATAGATGCTCTTACTAGAGGAGGCCTGGGAGGTACTCCCCGCCCTATTGAAATGCACTCTCATGATCCTCTGAGGTACAGTACTAACAAGAATGTATATGAAATAATCTTTTTTTTGGTTGGCATTTTGAATTCCTGACTCCATAAACCATTGATTTACACTGAAATTTCTGTCTTTGTGTAGGTATGTAGGAGACATGCTGGCCTGGTTGCATCAAGCTACAGCTTCTGAGAAAGAACACTTAGAAGCTATGTTAAAGCTTGTAACTATTCAAGGTAGTACTGGTTTTAAAACATAAATTATGAAGTGATAGTAAGTCTGTGATAAGTAAGCAAGTGCGATTGGTTTCTTAGGCTGGGCTTCAGTTAAAAGTCTGAGTTTAAATTTATCCTCGAAATAATCTCGGAATAGCTGGTGGTTCCATTCTGCCAAAAGAAGGCCCATAACAAAACAGAATTTAAAAATGTACTTGTTTATTTTACTGTACTTATAATAGATTTACACTAAATTTACAAAGTGGCACTTTAGAGTGTAGCTGAGAGTTCAAAAATTGTTTGTAATGTATTACAAATATTGTAATTTCCTTGAAAACAGTTATTGCTTATTACGTTGATAATTTCCATTATGCCTTTGCTCTTTTGTTTAGTAATTTTTTAAAAATATCATTCCTTGTTCCTGTAAGTCTCTTCATTCTATGCTCCAAGGAAAATGGAATTTTCATCTGTCATTTAACATTATTCCAGGTTTATAGAGGTTGAAGTAGGCTGCTCACAGATAGATGAAGCTTTTTAATATCAAAGCTCTCCTTCATTTCAGAACTGCAGATTCTCATGCTTGGTCTTTAGCCGCTTTGCTTTGTTTTCAGTAGATTGAACCTATACTTTAAAGACTTTTATCCTGTAGAAGCTTTAGAAAGAATGGTTTGCCACCATAGCTTCAGAGAAAGGTATTTTTTAGAAATTAAGCATGTGTACTCAATTGTAACAAACTCATTGTAAGAATTTACATTTGATCTGTATCAGGTGAGCTCTTCAGATTGTATGTCTCAGTCCTACTCTGGGTTTTAAAGTGAATATGTATTCTGATTTTCCTTAATGCTGTAAGTATTAATTGGCTTTCCTTATTAATGGTATATGGGAAAGGAGGCTGTTTAGGACCTGTTGTAAATCAAACTGGAGGAATGCTGTTGTTTTTTAACTACAATTACAGTGTACTATAGTAGTGAATTTAATATTGTTCGCTGACGCTATTTCAGGGAGACAGGAAAGCAGGCCTCATGATGGTTTTAGTGTAGAGAAAAAGACATGGCAGTTCTTTGTAGATGACTGACTGTTGCTTCTGCTGGAAAGCTGGCCCCATGGAGCATGTAAATGTGTCTGGTTCTGCTGTGGGCTGGACTTCTGCTACTGCACTTTGTTCTGAAATTCTCCCACTTCTTTGTCTAGTGCTTTGCTTAACTATGAAGTTCTTTGGCCTTCTGACAGGACGTCGGGCTGAGATGATATGACCATGAAATGAGATATATTTAGAGCTTTTCAGCCACAGAGAAAGATACTTGATAATACAGAGAATATAAATATTTGGGGGAGAAGTTTCCAACAAAAAATCATCAGGCCAAAACCTTTTTGTGGAGAGACTGGTATAAACAAGAGATTCAGTGTTTCAGTCTGAAGGAAAAATATGTTTTCCTAAGCTCTCCAGGAGTGGATCTGCTATCACTGTTGTAGTTTTTAAGAAATGTAAAGAGGAATTCTTACTCTCATACTGGGAGCAACAAAGCTTGGGACGTGCTGTCTGTAGCTATTCCTCTGTGTCTTCGGGGTAATTTTTTTGATGGCAAGGGTGGTGATGTGATAAGGTCTGTAAGACAAAACAGTACTTAATAGGATACCACTGGATTTAGCAAGAAACATTTATGGGCAGTGAAGCCCTGAAGTACCTTGACATTATATGTTCTTTATAAATTTAGATCCTGAATTGGTAATGAGGAAAGCATCTGTGGTACTGAGAAACTCAAGTTGAATTTTCTGTGCTTTTGTGCAGTCTTAGGTGTCTGGCTGTGCAGGCTACAGTAAAAATTGAGTTAATTTAATGTAGCCGTTTAACAAGTGGACATCTTGTTTATTTGCAGTTAAAGATAAGGACAGAGATTTGCATCTTCAGAGTGCAGATCTTCCCAACAAAATTTGAGATCTAATGTAAGCATTTCTGGAGACTTTCATCACAAGCTGGGATTTTTTTCCATTCCCCTATAGAGGGAGCCCAAGCAACTGTCATAGATAAAACACCTATCTGGCAGTCTGAAGCTAGGTCAGTCAGATGTTTTCACTTCAACTTGAGTAGTTTTTTGCAGATGGAACTGCTTCTATTATTTTCATTCAGGTGTATCTGTTCTGAGTTCAGATTTCTGTTTAAATTCTCCTATAAGCCCTGTGTAATTTCAGGGCTGTGAAGAGTGTGGCAAATCACAGCTATACAAAAATTTCCCTTCTCAAAAACAACAACAAGAAAAGCCATACCTGTTGGTACGATACAGGTGGATTTGGTCCCACTGGATGAAAAGTTGTATGAATGACACTTTTTTTGAGAAACATTTCCATCCCAGTTTTTACTTTTAACTATGTAGCCCATAAGCAGAGTATGCAAAAATGGCTTTTTAAAAGTTTTAAAGTGTTAAGCTTGAAAAAATTAGCTGTTTAAAATTAACCTGATCAAAAATGCTATTAAAATTTTAAGCACTGAAAACACAGAAAAGTTTTAACTCTTTTGCTGGACAAGCTAAAGCATCTGGTTTTCCTCTTCAGAGTTTAGGTATTCTGCTAGCAGGAGCCTTGCAGTCATACAGAGATCTTCTACTTGAAAGGAATGGAGAATTGCAGGCATTTTAAGAGATGCAGTAGAAACCAATTTTTCATGGAGTTACAGGAACCCAGATGGAGAACAGAAGCTAAACTAAGTCCAAAAAAAAGCTCTCTCCTTTTATAGAAGGATACACAGAGAAAAATTATATATGGTTTACAAAGGAGTTGGAAGCGTATCTTCAGTTATGAGCTGTATTCTAAAAGTTATTTTGGACCTCTAAGAATTGTTTATTCTGTAATTCTTTTATGTCAAACTTGCACACTTATATAACCCATTCTGCTGGAAGATTTCACTGCTTTTGGAATCCAGATATTCTAATTGGACATGAAAATACATGCGAAGGCACAAGCATGTGGTATATCAAAATTTTTATTCCATGTCCTTTGGTATTCAAACTTGTATATTTTTTGAGCTAAAATTTTCATACCAAACAACTTGTTTTTAAGTCAATCTGGTCTAGATACACTATTGCAAATATGTGCTAGGTGCTTGTTACATTGATGAACGGTACAAGTGTGACTGTTCCTACTAAAAAATGTGTAAATTGCTAAGGTCTGTCTGGGAGCTAGCCATTACGTAAAAGAGCATGCACGGTGTGGTTTGTAATCTTGCTTTCTGCCTTGATATCAGTACTTAAGTATATAAGCATATTTTTATTACCTTACTAATTCAGTATGTTGAAATTCCTACCGCACTGAATTCAGTTGTTACTGCTTATGTGGCTTTTCATGTAACTTGGTGTAAAGAGGCATTGGCACAGACCTCTGATCTTTCATTATTTTTACTCTCTGAGGTAATCTCTCTTAGTCTGAACTAAGCAAAATATAGCTTCAGGTCACCTGATTTCTGTCACATGTCACAGTCAGTTTATTTACTTTAATTGCATGGGTCCCATCTGAAGATGAACTCCTGTTGACAAGTTTTAAATTAGAATTAAAGTATTGCTTTCTCCATAAATCTGTTCTGAGTTGTTACTGAAGTGAGAGCTTGAGGATCTGTTGCTTTCAGTTTGATTGATTTATGACAGCACTGGTTGCCATGCAACAATTCATTTGTGTTTCGTGGTAAGATAGGGCAATATTCTCTTTTGTACATCGTTCTGTGAAAGATGAGTTTCAATTGCTGCTGGGGAGGAAGCGTTTGCCAGTGCTGCAGCACGCAGTAGTGTGGAGGTACACATGTCGCTTCATTTGTAACAATGCCGTGAGCTCGTCAGTATCCAGCACTGACAGACACGTGTATTTGCCAGTCAGGCCTTTCAAAAGGGTGTGTACTGCTGCTCCTTGAGCGTCTCACTGGCCTGGTTGTTTTTTTGGAGTTTTTCTAGTTTAATTTCATGAAGTGCTAATATTGAGCCTTACTGTGACAGCTTCTTGCTAGGTGATTTATTCTTCCCCTTGCTGATTCTGCTTCAAATCCCCACGCACTGTGTTGCACTAGGAAGCAATTGCATAGCAAAAGGTAATGACTCCGGGACTGTTTTGCCATGCAGCTATTTCTTAATGGCTAGATTGGAAGTACAGTGGAGGTGTGAACTAGTCATGTGGAGAAAAGAACATACAGTTCATAATGCTTTTTATGGGAGGAGTACCTCCTACATTTGTTTATTTGTTTTATAGTCTTGAAGAAAAGAGAATTACATTTCCATAATCTTAGAATGTGTTTGCTTTAACTATAGGTGTGGAAGAAAATATTCAAGAAGTAGTTGGGCACATCACAGAAGGTGTCTGCAGGCCTCTGAAGGTGAAGTATTTTGTTTTCCTTAGCACTCTAAATACAAAAACTGCTCTGTCATGTTTTTTTAGAACTTGTGCTCCCATCTTTTCAATGTATTTTCATTGCCCTTCGTTAAGAATTAGATTGTCAACTTCTGAAGGGTTTTTCTCAAATTAAAGATTCCTTTGTAGATATGTAGTTTATAATAGTCATATAGTGAGAGGAACTAGGATGCTAAATTTGAGTCTTGATTTTGTTTTACTTTTCCTAGGTTGAGTGCTGATGTACAAAAATACAGCTTTGTGATAAGTATATGGGAATAGCTGTAGTGAATCAAATGAAAAATCAATGTAATTTACTAACCTGTTTTTCATAGTGATCATTATGCTTAGGGAAGAGTATACAGGTTATGCAGCTGTGTCATATTTCTGTAGGATAGTTTCCTTGCCTGTTTGTGAATATACTAAGGACTTACTGAGCCATAACTTCTTTGTATATAATAGATCTCAATGGATGTTTTCTTGCATGAATATGTCAAATTGTTATAATTTATATAAAATGTTGGTATTCACAACATATCCTTCAGGAGGGAAGTGAACATTTCAACTCTGTTGTGTGAAAAGCCGATTCCTTTTGTGGTTTGTGGGGTTTTATTGGTTTTGGTGTTTTGGGTTTTTTTGGTTTGTTTTGTTTAATAACTCTAGCTCTAGTATTTGAAAGACACCATGAAAATTTGTTTCCTAATTACCATCTTTCTGCTACCCCAGTTTTTTGTATTTCTGTCACATCCTTCCATACGTGTCTTTTTTTCAAGCTACAGCCTTAGTAAGTTTAGGGGACGCATTTGATAGAAATAATTAATGACGATCCATCAAATGATTGAGTGACTGGTCTATTGAATGTGCTTCACATAAGCACTGAAGTAATCAAGGTGATGAAGCTGATACCCATTATTGCCCAACTGTGCAGTGTATAAATCCAAGTGTTTTTAAAGTAAAATCTACTGTGCTAAATACTATTATAATAAATTTCTCTTAGGATGCTGTAACTATAACAACCATATCCAGTTGACAAATACTCAGTCTCAAATGTGAACAGCTACTTTCTGGATACTATACATAAGTTACTGATAAGAAAAGCATAAGGTCTCGAGAGAGGTAAAGTTCAAAAAGGTGCTATTTATAATGTTACAGAATTACAGAAGGGTTGATGTTGGCAAGGACGTCTGGATATTACTTGGTCCGAACTTCCAGCTCAGGCTGGGGCACCTAGAGTTGCTTGCCCAGGACTGTGTCCAGATGACTTAAATACTTCCAAGGGTGGAAGCTCCACAGCTTCTCTGGACAACGTATGCCAGTGCTCAGCCACCTGCACAGTAAAGAAAAAAGTGTTCCCTGATGTTCAGACAGAATCTCTTGTATTTCAGTTTTGTGCCTGTTGCCACAGAATTATGCTCAACCTTCACAACCTTTTAGTTTTTGATCTTTTGGAAAACACCATGACGCTACCCTAACAGACAGATACCACAGCATTGTTTTTTGGAAGATATTTTCCAAACTTTTTGTGTTCTTGAATCAGTTCTGTTAATACTGAATGCTGATGTTTGAGTTCAGTATTTCTGTGCATCCCAACAAAATAATTTGGAATAAAATCAAACTCCTCTGTTAGTCAGAGGGTGTTTTGGTCTTAGAGATATTAGTACTTGAGATTTTTATAGTTAAGTACAGAGCACCTTTCATTTTGATTGCCAAAATCCTTAGACTTGCATGCTGCTAGTCTCTTTAGAAATACCCCTGAAATATTGTTGTTAGTTAGTTACTGTGCAAGTAAAAATGAAAAAAAAAAATCTTAAAAGAACAATTAATACAATCCTGTTGTATTCTGTATTTTAATAGAATGCAGCTTATGGTAATTCACTGCCAGTCTAGACTTTACAGTAAAAAGTATGGAACTTTTATTGTTTCCCCTGGGGAAGGAAAAAAAAGGTAGAAAGAATCCTCCTGAGAAACCCCCAAGCAGAAGAGCCTTCATACAATGCAGAATAGGTAATTAGATAGTTGCAAGCCACCATGTTCAGAGGAACAACAGAAATAGACTCAGTTTGGAGGAATACATTGTAGAAGAGTTATGCTTACATGCAGTCTAAATTGCCCACATTTCTTACTCATAGGTGGTTTGTGTTTTAGGCATTCAAGTGACTCTTGAATACTCCCTAGTAGTAGATATTACCACAGGCCTCTCATTTCAGATGGAGACAGGAGAATCCTAAAAAACGTTTAAATTAAACTGTTCCTATTCTCCGTAGCATTTAAGATGAGTTCAAAACAAAATGTCCTTGATGCCCTATGTGGACTCCAGGTAGTCTTTTATGGTCAGCTAACAACAGGGCTACAGGACTCAAAAATAGTGAAGAGTTCTAAGTCCAGAGCTTCCCTGAACAGGTTAGGTTGAGTCGCTTGCAAATTTTGGTTCTCCAGTGCAGTGAAGACTTCTGTATGGGAAGCAACACTTCTTCTTTTCCTGCTTTGTTTTTTAATTCTTATTTTTCTTTCATGACCCTAAAAATCTCTTTTTTCCCCTCTCCTTCTGCCTGTTCTGTCTTTTTCAGTTTCTTAATTATTTTCTTTTAGTTATTCCCATTTTTTTTGGTCAATATTTTTTTTCCCTCTTTTTCCCCTGCCTGCCCTATTCTCTTTTGCTGTACAACTAGAATATGCTCAGTATTCATGCCTGCATGACCTAGGTAACACTGGAGACAGATACTGGTATATAGACCTTTGAATATACAAACACACTGAAGAGCAAAGTTCACCTTTGTGTTGAAATAAACTTTATACATTAAGTATTGTGAGTAAGAGTTAAAAAGTATTATTTGGTTTTGGTCTGTGAATTAGATGCAAGCTGAAAGGATTGAGGAAGCCTAATCTTAGTTGGTTCTCCCTGCAGCTGGCTCTGAGATGAAGGCACTGCAGCACATTGTGTTCCTTTGAACAGCAAATAACTTGGGAGAGTGGGTAGTGGCTGCTGATTTGTGTGTAGCCCTTTCACACATAAGCACGTGCAGTAATGGTGCAGTGATAAGTCACTGTCTATTCTGCTTCATAAGTACATAAAGATCGACCCTGGGGTAGCTTTTTTGAGTGGAGACTTGTGTATACCATGGAGACAAGACATCAGCTGTCCAACTGTAAAGACAGTCAGCACCATTTTGTTGTGTAGCCAGTATCTCCTGATTGAGATAAACAGTCAACATAGCTGGTTATTAGTTATAAATATAGCTAACTAGATACTGGTAGGAGATATATATGCTCTCATTTAAGTGAGGAATATATTTGTCCAGGTGAAATTTGTTTGTTGGGCAAAATACCTAATACTTTGACGTTCTGAATTGCTGCATGATGCTAGAAATCTACTGCTGTAGATGTGTGATTCTGCAGCATTGCAGCTGTTCTTGCTATTCAGTGCTGGGGAGGATTCCGGTATGTACCAGTATTAATCCATCAAATGATCTCATTATTTTTAAATTTCCAATAACAGCAGAAGTCTGTAGGGACTGTAGGATTTTTGGAAAGCTTTTTGGGTTTGTAGTTTTTCTTTTTTTAAGAATACATATACCTTCATGTTTTCTGCCCAGATGCTTGGCAGCCCAGAAGCACTTTGGTTCAATTGGAACGTTGTAGTTAACTGGACGTTCTCTTTTTAAAATTTATTTCTGGTTGAATTTATTTTTTAAAAATCAGAGATACATTGCATATAAAGTCATAGGAGGCTGGCTTTCGAAATTTATGACCTGAAGGATGTTTGTATTTGTTCATGATGCAGGTTAGAATTGAGCAGGTGATTGTTGCTGAGCCAGGAGCAGTTTTACTGTACAAGATTTCTAATTTGCTCAAGTTCTACCACCATACAATCAGGTATGCAAAATGACAAGGTATGTTAAAAATGCCTTTTTTCCCTAGTTGTATATGTAACAATCTGCTAAGAAGAGTACTTCTGTTGCTTAGTTGTTGCTCTGCACTATAACATCAGGAAGAAACACATGTGATAACAAGCAGAAACCATTTACCCATTGCCATTCCTCAGTTCATATCAAAACTGCTTTGGAGTATAGCATCAATTTGCCACAATAACTATTTCTTTGTTGTTCTGTGTACATTCAAATAGTATACAGAAAAACTCTACAAAGCATTTAAGATAACAAAGTCAAGTTCCCTTTGAGGAAATGTTATTAAAGGAAATTACTTCTGGGTTTTTTTTGTTTGTTTGTTTGTTTTTGTTTTGTTTGAACAATTATGTTTTGATAACTTTTTGATAACTTTTTTTTCCTAATTATGCACTTCCGTATCTCAGTGTTGAAGATGCACTGATCACCTTCCAAGCTTCCAGATGCCACCAGGAATAAAGGAACTGAAGAGAAGCCAGAGCTGCTAATTTATATATAATTTATATATTGTGGCATATGTTGTAGTTCATGTTGGTTAGAAAGAGCAGCAGCAGAAAAATCTTCCTCCACAGCCCTGGACTGAACTGCTGAGAATTGGAAACATTAATATTACTACTTGAGCTTCTCCGTCTAAAATATTTTAGATGTCAGGCAGACTGGGATAAGTGGTTCTTGGGCACCTCCCACCTTATTTAAAATCCTCAATTGTGATGGCAGGTCTATAGTAGAACACATATAAGAGCTATTCCTAATTTTATTGTCCAAAAATCCTAAAAGATTTTGGTGTCATTTTTCTGTCTCCAAAGTTAGATTTTCCCTGTGGTTATAAAGCTTGATGCAATTGAAAATGTGATGTTAAAATGGAAAGTCTTAGTCAGTCTTATCTGTTGGTCTCTGTCCTGTTAACAACACAATGTTTAAAGACCACTGAAGTACCTTCTACCAGCTGAGTAGTTTCCTTTGTATAGAGAAGGTGCACCTAACTAATGAAGGGAAAAAGCAGTTTGAGAAATGATCTCTTAAATGCAAGATTACAATCTGAAAATCGAGATACAGGTTTAGTCCTGTTATGACACAATGAATTTTCACTGCCAGTTTGTAGCTTAAAAGTGCAATTCCTATAGACAGAGGGAGGATGTATCTGTGGGAGGAGCATGGTCCTGTAGTGCCATTTAAGGGGCATGTGGTGTCTGTGCTGAGTGATAGTTTAACCCTTGGAACAGCAAGGCATGAATTCTTACATTTTTGGAGATGCCTAGTATCCCAGTGAAGAAAGGAGAGAGGTAATGCTATCCCTAGCAGGCAGTATGATAGAATATTGTTAACTCTTTTTGTTACATAATTTCTTTTCTATAACAGAAGTAGATTTATAGCATAATAAAGCAAAAACCCAGTACTCTACAAAAAAGTTGGTGCAAGTTTGATAGCCTGTATTTAATATCTGCTTAATGAAATACTTGATGGTGCTTGTTCTTACAGTCAACTTATCGCTCAGCCATTATGGAGAACTGTTCCCTGTAATTGTTTGCTATAAATTTTCAACTTTGAAAATAATCTTATTTGAAATGATATTTAAATATCTGACTAGCATGTTGTTCCCCCTTTAGATTTGTTAAATAATCTTAATTTTGCTTTCAGTGGTATTGTAGGAAACAGTGCAGCCACACTGTTGACAACAATAGAAGAAATGCATTTGTTGAGCAAGAAAATATTCTTTAATAGCCTGAGTCTTCACGCAAGTAAACTAATGGACAAGGTTTGTTTCAAAATTGTACAGCTTTCATGTTTCAAGACATGTTTCTTTTTCCCTTTGTCTAGTAAGACTACCAGGTAAATAGCTGTTTTATATGTCAGCTTTTCCTGAAGCTGAAGTCTTGTGTTTTCTGTATTTTAGTTACGGACCTACATTACAAACTTGCTGTTTATATTTTAATTCTATTGATAGTGGGAGGTTTGTGGATACATGGCTAAAATCCTGCTGTTAGCAGTATTTTTCTGCAGAGCAGTTTACATATTTTTAAAATCTACAAGAAGCAACAAAATAGGAAATTTTCTTAAGCGTAATAGAGCAAAGTCAGGCAATTGAGCTGTATAGTTTGTATTAATGCATCATCAGATCAGTAGTTAATTGTGCATTGTTCCTTTTTTGAAGTTGCAGTGTATATCCCAAAATGGTAAGCTAAGTAAAAACAAAATTCGGGCTTTTCTGTCTATTATAAAAATAGTTTTACCACATAAACATTGCTGTAACATTTGTAAATGCATTTCTAAATTATTTAACCTTCACCAAAAAAAAAAAACCTCCCTGAAAAAATATGTTATTTTCCAGAAACTATTCTTTGTGCAAAGACTTATAATTTGCTGGCCACTCAGTCAGGTTTTCTGAGTTTTGTCAGTATTGTTCTGTGGTCCTGAATGAGTTGTCTCATTCAGCACAGCCTGTCCGGACCTAATTTCCTGTCTTTCTGCAGGGGCTGGGGAATGCCTTTCTCAAAGAAGCAGGTGTTCCTCCTGTTCTCTCCCAGATATCCCAGTGATTCATTTCAGTGGTTTCGTTTGTTCACTGGGTTGCTCCTTAGCTGCTACCACACACAGTCTATACTTCTGAAGTTCACTTAATGCATTGCTCCTGTGGGGTACTTCCATTTGAATGCGGTGTTGTATCAATAATAGTTCCTTTGCTATTAATGCTTCTTCAAGGATCAGCTAAAGCTGAGTTCCTCAAACATGCAACGGGCAAGGACAACGTTAATTTTGCCAAAAAAACGTTTTATTTACTAGTATGTAAGCTAAAATGAAATATCTGTGTACGTTTTCCTAACGTGAAAAGAAATCAGTGATGTACCTTAGCAAAAATGTATGACTGCTCTTTGCTTACAAAGTGCTCAAGGAAAGACATTTTCTTGGCTTGAAAACATCTCTGTATTCATTTCTTTTCTGTTTATTTATCCTGTTGGGTATTACATCTGTACTCAAACAGGATCCATCATGATTTCCCTACTCACAGGAAAATCAGTTGTAACTCACTGTCTTTGCGGTTTTGTTTTGGGTGATACACTGTTTTCAGTTTGGAAATGTGTAGAATTCAGAAGAAGAATGATAAAGGAATTATGGTCCCCTAGTTCATAGTGTGTGTTCTTTCTGTTGTCACTATGGGAAGGTTGTGTAGTTCTCTTTGCCCCCTTAGTTCCCCTTCCCTCAGCCCCCAGTCTGGATGTAACCAGTTCTTGATGCTGTCATTGTTTTATAAAGTAGTCAAATTTTCTTTTACTGGCCTTAAATGAAGGCAGTGATTGCGCTGCCACCTTCAGTGGTGTTTTATTACAAGTAATGAATGGCATACCGAGCCTACTATGTAATGGGAAAAGATCATAATATTGCTCTTTCTCATAAACACATTTATAAATTAAGTCTGAAACGTTGACAATATTACATTGCCTATGTGCCCTATGAAGCTCTTTCCTCAGAATATAATTGAGGTCAAAAGCTTTAAGAGATTTAGAGGACTGTTAGATGTATGGGTAACAAAGGCTCCCACAATTATTTATTAAACTGCTTCAGGAGTTAACAGTGAGATAACTCTATATCTGAGAAGAAATCTTACTGTTCTAATGTGTAGTTTTTGTAACTGAGTTTTAGGTAGTCCTCTGTAGCACCTTATATTATTACCCTTTGTGAGTGGATTACTGAATTGATAGAATGATGTCTTATCTCTTCATGACTGAAATTAGTTTTGCTTCATAAAAAAATACAAAATTTATAGGCTGATTACCCTCAGAGAGACATTAGTTTCCATCCGATAAAGACCTTTTTTTAATCATAAATTTAATTCTCTTGTTACTTAGCTTTTTGCGTGTTAGTATACAGATAAGCAGGTTTTATGCCTTTTCATTTGTCTTTGTAAATTTAGTAGTGAATGCCACAATGCATTTACATTTTGAAGAAACTGAAGGTTGCTTTTTACCATCCTTTTTTTTAATGTGCGTTCAGACCAAAACTGTGTATATGTAATAGTAGGATTTTCTTCACATCCTAGCCTTTTTACCAGCTTTTTGCCAGCTATGTATGCACTGCAACTGCTTCCAGATTTTTTTTTTATTTTCAGAGAAGATTAAACCCCTGGAAGATGGACCCTTTGTGCTTACATAGGCAATTGCAAAGGCTTCATCGCTGTTCCTGTTGTGCAGATAGAGAATATTCACTGGGAAATTTAGTAAATTACTTTTCACTTGAACAATCTGGAAATAGTGGTTTCTTATTTCAGTTTAGATTATGCATCTTAAGGCATTGATAAGCCTGTTTCAAAGAATATCAACTGTCCAATACTTCGATTAAAATATGATTCTTAAGGCAATTTGAATAACTTTGGAAATCGATTAAAATGCAAATGGATGTTCTTAAGTAAAAATACTTTTATTTCTATAGATTTAAATGCCTCTTCTGTTTAGATTATTGGAAAGTGGTGAATGGCCTGTCAGGTCGACAGTTTTAATGATCGTTACTTCCTCAGTATCATCTCTTGTTGCTGATAATTTGCTTTTTTAATATCTACATTCTATGTAGTAGTTGATAGACCAGAATACGATTTAAGCAAATCTTTCACTTAAATATAGCTAGTTGGGAACATATTTTAGACAAAGCAGGTTTCATTAAATACGCTAACTCCTCAAGATCCCATCCTTAGGATGTAGACAAATGACAGGATGGTAATTTGATGTCCTCATCACCATAGACAATTTCATTCCCTAGATTATTGATTATCCTGAGTTGAGCATTGCCTTCAATCTGCCTGGGATTTAATTTTGAAGGCACAATGGGAAACTGAGACTTCAGGCTGTTCTTTCTAGGACAAGAAAATAGCTTCCTCTTCATATCTATTTTTGAGAAGAGTCCCACATTACATAAGGAGTGTCACAAGTGTGGAGGTGTATGGAAGCTTTTAGGCAGTCTTAGATCAGGATTTTCCCTCTTGGTTGTCAAGCCATCGGTGTAAATGATAGAGGGAAATCCCTGGTTACTTCAGAATACTTACTGCTTTGCCCAGAAGCACTTTGCTCTGAACTTTTTTTTCATTACATAAGAAAACCTCAAGCATCCTGGTTGTAAAATAGTCAGCAGCTCTCAACTTCAAGCTGTTTGTTCTGAGAAAGCTTTTTTTATGGTGTTCTCACTTAGACTTCTCAGGTAGCTCTGTTTGAGCTGAAATCCAAGTGACAGAAATGTTCAGCAGACTGCTGGAAAGCAAGTCCATTGTTATCAAAGAAATGCAGTACACCAGGGAGTCTCTTTGGCTCTGACACTTCTTGAAACCTGTCAAGAAGCTTGGTAGCAGAGTTGTTGCAAAGCCAGTTTGTTTTTAGGGTTTAAAATGCCATTCATGACTTTGAGATTCTTGGGCTGCTGTAGGGCTCAATGTTGTCATCCTACAGAAGCTGTGCATCACCAGCCACCTCCTGTGTCACTGAAGGTTTGGTGCATCAGTTCTTACTGCAGACACTGTCTCTCCTTTGCCTTGTTGGCTCTTACCCTTCAGAGGCAGTGTTGGGCAGTCTTGCCAGCACTTTCTAGCTCTGGTAGGAATTGATGTGTTCTGGTTCTTGGTTGAACCAGAATGCTTGTTGACCAGGATTGGTGTCCTTATGCTGAAAAAAATGTGTTTGTATTTGTTGCTTTTTAGCTTTTTTGGACCCAGCCATGGGTCTACCAATCGTGCTAGTAAAGTGGATCAGAATTATTGTTACAATCCTTATGTATCCTTTTACATGTTTCTTTTCACTGTGTGCTTAAAAATCAAATATTTAGGAATTCAGGATTCTGCTTGTGCTACTCATTGTCTGCCCGTTACAGATGACCATTTTACAGATGATTATAAATCCAGGAGAAAATAGTGAATGAAAATAATTGTCAGAACAGCAGAAACGGTTCCAATGAAACTGGGAGTAAAGTTCAAAGTACTTAATGGACCAGAGTGGATGGACTGCTCTTTCAGCCATCTCAATATGGAAGTTGTTTAATATCATGAGTGCATTGGTGAGGCATTTAACGAGTGTGTTAGATGTCAGCATGTTTTATTGGACCAGCTGTTAAATTAGGAGAGTGGGAATTTTCAAGCCCACATGTCCTTCCTCTGGCTTCACTAGTGTTCCAGAACAATTATTAAAGGAAAGAATAATTGTGAACATTTAATAAAATGGTATGAGAGTTATCATAAGGGCACTAGAGAAAGATTGCGCCAAACTCCAGTCATCTGCTGTCTGAGCTGTTAGAAGACTATTAGTAGAGTATCCCAAATTAAGTTTTGGGATTATTATTCCTTAATGCTGTTCTTTTTAGAGTAGATGTATGCAAATTAAATGCTGTGATTGCATTTTATTTTAAGTTTGTCTGTAAGAGAGATACTAAAATGTTGCATGGGAATAATTGTAAACTTGTCCTGCATAATTTGATTCCTGCCAGAATAAAACCTATTAGGTTTCTGGGAAATCAGATGTGGGGCAGATTGAAAAAGACTGATTATTGTTGTCGTGATCTGAATGCTGTTGTGCTTTTAGATGGATCCATGGGAACAAAGCAAAACTAGTTATCTTTTCTTCCAAGACGAACTTGATAGCTGAAAAGATAAGCATGCCGTTAGGCATTCTACTTTGTTGACCGCTGTAGGATCCTAATAGGACCAGAAAATCTTGAAACAGCTTCTCTGGTAGACATGCACTCAGGTTCCTTGGAGTGCTGGTGAATATTGTCTCATCTGAGGAGAATGGGCTTCTTCAGTTGATGCTGCTCAGTGTTAATTGACAGCATAAAAAATTCGTAACATTTTTACAAGGTTCCACTCTGTAGTACTTTGGATCTGGCCCCTGCCGGTGGGGGTTTTTAAGAGGCTATATTTAAAGCTGATTAGGTTCTTATAAAAGCCACTAGCCTTCCATTTGTTACTCATAAGTAGGGCTTTCTCTGTGGAATTCTGTGTTTTAAATTACCATCTTGTTTTATTTGGTAGTAGTATCACGGAATTAAAGAATGGATGAGTTCAGCAGGAAACTCTAGAAACCATCTAGTCCAACCATCTTGCTCATGATACAGTGTCAGCTAGAGTAGGTTGCCCAGGACTTGCTCCAGCTGGGGTTTCAATGCCACCAAGGACAGAGACTCCAAAACCTCACTGTGCAACTGTCTCCAGGGCTTGACTAACCTCACAGTTAAAATTGTTTTCTTGTGCCTTAATCTGTGCCCATTGCCTCTTGACCTGTTACTGGACACCACTGAGAAGAGTCTGTCTCTGTCTTCATCCCTCACTTCACATATTTATAACAGCCCCCCTGAGCCTTCTCCAGGAAGAACACAGCCTCTCCTTGTGTAGGAGGTATTCCATTCCCTTCATGAACATTGTAACTGTTAACTGTCTAATGTTCAAGTAGCATAGTATATAAAGTTCTGATCGACTGTACAGTATTTTCAGAAGAAAATCTGCCCTTTTTTAAAATGTAACCTTTTTTGTAAATGAGAAAGGGAAACAGCATACATGTACATGCTTCTTGATTGTTGATACTGCCTTTTGTTTTTTCTGTGTTTTCCTTTGCTGTTTGTAAAATTCTATAAAGCATCCTTTGAGCTACTTGCTGTCGTAGACAGAGAAACTT
The DNA here is from genome assembly GCF_020740725.1 of Corvus hawaiiensis. NCBI lineage: Eukaryota > Metazoa > Chordata > Aves > Passeriformes > Corvidae > Corvus > Corvus hawaiiensis. Next base: position 56,848,731 of record NC_063214.1, read on the forward strand.
GCTCTAGATTATATGTTTGGAGGGAGATTGCTGGCTTAGTATCTGTTCCACTGATAATTACGCAGAAAAGAAGAAAAAACTTTTTGTACTAAAGTTTATGTACAACTTTCAGTATCCATTTCATAATTCATTTCAATTTTATATATTGGATTTTAAAAATGGGTAGTTTCTTGGGTTTTTTTGAAAGGCTGAAGAACTGTTTGACATCATTTCTGTATGACTGAACTGGTAGTTAAAACCAATTAGATACTTAATACTGTGATAGAGTATGTTTTAATGCAGTTGAACTCACTGCTGCAGAACTTCCCTAATGATGTTTTAGTTAGCTGCTGTCTAGCTTGCATCTGAAAGAGGTACTTCAAAAGTAGAGCTCAGCATGTATTTGAAACCTATTTTTCTGGAAATAGGATCAATTATAATGATCTCTTAGTGCATGTAAAACATTCAGGGAATCAATTATTTTTTCATTAGAATAGTGGTTATTGTTCGTGAGTTGGAGTCTCTAGGTTCCTCTATAAATTTGAAGTGTGTGTTTTTAAATTTTCTTTTCCAATTCTGAAAAAAAAAGCCCTCACTTTGTATTCATGTGTCAAAAGTTTGAATTTTCCAAATTAATATAGCACTACTTTGATTCTCGTTCCACTTACTGATAATTTTGTCTCTATTGCAATAGTCAGGAATTTCAGAATAACCCAAATAAAATCTAGTGATCTAAATCTTTTTTCCTTGCCATATTTTCTTCTTCCGTTGCTCTTACTAGGAGACAGTGGACTGTAAAGGAACAGACTAAGTGCAAGATGAAGCTAATTTAAGAGCTTCTGAGCACTAGCTACTTCAGGAGACAAAAATTCTGTGCAAAGCAGCCTGAAGTTGTCATTGCCATGATCTGTGTGTGTGCTGGAAGTAAAAACTCCATCAAACTCTAGTCTCAAAGTAACCCCAAAATATCCCTGAACATGGTTCAGTTCAAGTCTGAGAACAGTGTGTTCAGGACACAATCAATACCCCTAATAATAACAAGAAACAAGAAGAAAGTCATTCAGTGCTGTAAACACCAGTAAACTTTACTACTGATCAGCACTCAGTGCCTCTTTTCGAATTTCTGTTACTTCATCGCTAGAATGTTTGTTTCATGCTTTCAAGACCACGTGGGCTGAACAACTTTTCTCTGAACCTATTAGATTTAGTTTTCCCTTAGTTGCTTGAGTTCAGTATACTCTCTCTTGGAAAGTGAGAATAGAGGAACACTTTATATTCAGAAGGATGAAAAAGGTTTTCGTTAAATCTGTCTTGGTAACATTGCGGGGCCATGTATGGTATCTCAAATGTTTCGAAACACGAAGTATGAAAGTTCGGCCTGGTTTCAAAGAGGGAGAGATGGTTTTTTTTCTTTCTTTGCTGGCATGTTCATCAGGTATAGATTCATTTCCAGAAAGCTCTGTAATGTTATGCTCTGGATATGTTTGTTGTGCTCTCCTTGGTTTCTTTGGCCATCAGCCTGTGCCCCTTGGATTTTTATTTTTTTTTATCTTAAAGATTCAGACATCCTTATTACTATGCTATTTATCAGTATTTCTCATTTGGGAAGCTATGGAACATGTTGCCCATGACTTGGAGCCACCCAAAGCTGCTGCCTTTTCTTTTGAGCTGGAGTCTTAAGGGCACTGCAGAAGTGCATGCTGCATTGCTCTGCTGTGGCCAGGTACCCTGACTGAGACACATGGGCCGGTCCCATCCAAACTTACTGCTCCCTACCTCCTTCTGGAGACATTATGCCTTTAAGTCTTAACTTACTGTGTATTGCTGAGGGTCTCCTGACTCCCACACGATCCAGCCACATCTGTCTTTGCCCTTGGATGGGCAGAAGAGAGGAAGGTGGGAAGTAGATTTTTGGCAGAAGGAAATGAGGTTGTAGTAAGGGCTTGGAGGCCACAGGAAGACAGTTTGAGGCAGCATTGGAGACAAAAAGATGCAGCTGTGCGTGGAGTGGAACCTAAGAAATGTGTGTTGGGAAAAAGAAGTGCTAGATTTTTCTATAAACATTTTATAAAGTGTTTAATGAGTATTTGCCTGTTACAAAGAAAGGGCTAAATAGAGTATGTGAGCCTGGGTTAAAAATAGCATAGAATTTCAGTCCATTTCAGAGGATCCAATTTTCATAATTTGATGTGGAAACTACATTTTTTTTCTCTAATATACACAAAATTTCCTCCTTTGTTTTTTAAACATCTACATTACCAGCTTCTTAACTTTGGCATAAGCCTGCATTTCAGTTTGTGCAGTCTCATTGCAGTTCATGTAGGTTTACTTGAGTTAGCTTGTGTCCAGTTCATTTGTGTACTGGCAATTGAAGTACAAGATTGCTGGAGATTAAAACTGTTGCATTTGTGACTACAGCTCTCAGACGTAGCATTGTGGGCTGTGCAGCCTTGTCATGAACTGCTGCAGTAAGGCTCTCATTTCCCAGAGCGCTGCATGCACTAGATTCTGAAGTGTTTACAGGAGGTCCTGCTCAAAGTGAACTCAGTGGTGCCAACAAGGTGGCTATTCTTTGGCACCTAATCTAGTAAATGTACTTTTTTCCAGTACCAAAACCGGTAATGTTTGGGACTCTCCAGATGGTAAAATAGGCATAGTCTGAATGAAAGGAGAAATTCAATGTTCAATTGCTTATTTTGCACTGAATGAGATGGTTATGCTGAAAGTTGCAGGCAGTTATTGTCTGAAATGTGCTAGATTTGTCCAGTGTCAGATTAAAGTTCTTCTCTGCATGCCTGCATGTAATTTTGTTATTAGCTGGTTGCATTTGTGCTAACAGACTGTATGGTGTTTGCTGTAAATGAAATTAATAAAAAACCCCACAAACAGATAATCTTGTTCTTCAGGTTGAGCTCCCACCTCCTGATCTTGGCCCAAGCTCTGCTCTAAATCAGACACTTAACTTGCTACGGGAGGTTCTGGCATCTCATGACTCATCTGTTATTCCACTGGATGCCCGTCAGGCTGACTTTGTGCAGGTACAAGAATGTTTGACTGCTTTATGTGTGTGAAGAGGAGGGAGAGGGGCAAAAAAAGAATGTGTAAGTTAGTTTCAGTGCACAAAAGATAGATGGAACATTAATCTTTTTGTCTCCCATTTTGGAGCTCTCTATCAAACCAGAGTTTGTAATGTGAACAAGAGGGTGACTAACAAAATGGATAATTACAGTTGAGTATGGAGTGCTACTCTTAACACAGTATCTAAATTCTGTTATCCAATTACTACTCCATTAAGTAAATACACCCTCAAGATTGCACAATTACCAATTATCTAATCTGGGTTATTCTTCCTCCTGCTAGGCTGGAATCTGTTCTTCTCAGGTTTTTATACTTTACCCATCACTGTGGTAGGTGATCACCTGCTGACAAATCCAGTAGAAAACTGCTTTCACAGTTGGAAACTCTCATTCCTCTTTATTGTGCTTTGGGGAATAAATACGTGATAGAGACAGAATGAGGTTAGAAGCCTCGTGTGACATGATTTCCTCCCTCTCCTCCCTCTTCTCTGTTTGCTATTTTAGGTTCTGTCTTGTGTGCTAGATCCGTTGTTGCAGATGTGTACTGTGTCTGCTAGTAATTTGGGCACAGCTGATATGGCAACCTTCATGGTAAATTCACTTTACATGATGAGGACTACTTTGGCGCTCTTTGAATTCACTGACAAACGTCTAGAAATGTTGCAGTTTCAGGTAAGCTTTAGCAGCCCCGAAAGAAAATGAACTTTTTACTGATTTTTGCACACTGTAAGTTGTGATGTGCACATATTTATCTTAAAATCAACCCAAAGCCAACATTATCAAAATCGGGAAGATGGGATAAGAGGGCTTCTTGTTGGAGACCATAAGCAGATAGCATCTTTCATTTTAAACAGAGAAAAAATGATTAAAAGACTTGGGTTTGTTTCGTTCAGTTGCAGATAAACCCAGATCAGTGAACATTTTCATCATCCTAATCATTCTAATATTTATCTGCAAACTATGAGAAGAAGCAAATGGAAATTGAAAGCTCAGTCAAATGGCTGACTGTATTCCATCATATAATTAGCACTAGATCATCATCTATTTTGTACTAGAATATAGTGTAGTTGAAGTTACAGCTTCAGTCCTGCTTTCTGCCTGTCTTATCTCATTTGTTTGGTTTCCCCTCACATCCCAGGCTAGTAATTCATATGTGGTACAATTTTGAAATGGAAGTGAAAATTCAGAAACGGTTGACTTACAAAAACTTGGGCACTTCCCATTTATATTTTACTTCATGAATATGCCTGCAATGTATCTCAGGAGAGCTTTTGGAGCTGGGGGACTTGAAAAAGGTCACAGCTTCTTATTTTAAGGGATCAGCAAGGATTGTCTGTGAGCCATTTTTCACTTTCTGCTCCTAATCAGAATTTCTAGCACCTTTTAGCTCTGAAACAAACAGACAACCTCACCAAACTGTCTGAGGTATTTCTAATTTCTATTATCAGAGTTCCTTTCATAGGAAATGCTGCAATTGATTTACTCTTCAGAAAAGCAGTAGAGCTGAAGCTTACACATTTAATACCATTTACTTTCTTCAAACATTTTACAAATACAGGAACAGACTGAAAAAAAACCCTTTAAGATTATACATAAGTAGGTTATTCAAGTGGAGTTAGAATGGCATATTTATTGCGAGAAACATTTTTCATAGAAAAAGAATTCACTAAGAGAGTTAAAAACTCCAAATTGAAATATTAAGATTTCCCTCCTGATTTAAAAAGGAAAGTGTGTTCTTCTAAACAATTATAGGAAGCAAAAAGATGAACTCTTTATGTATCAGAAAAAGTCTTACATTTTAGGAGACTTTTATGTGTTGCAATTTTTTTTTCTTTTCTTTAGGATTGGAAGAAAAAAAAAGTTAGGTAGTTATCTGTAAAAATGAAGTAATAGTGTATATATACCCAAATGCCTTTCTGAGACTGCTCAAACTGAAAACTGGTTGCTGCTGCTGTGACTGGATTAAGGGATTAGGTTTTCCTGCTAAGTGAAGATTATATTAAGAATGTAAAATACTCTTACAACTTTTTTTGTATGAAGATAATTAAAACAAAATGGATAACTGTAATTTCATTGTCTATTGTTCTTTCAGTTAACTTTTTTCAAATGCATGTTTATCAGTATTGAATTTAAAATCAATTCTGAGTATGATTTAGTTTGTTTTATTTTCCTTACAAAAGACTGTCTCCTGTTTATTGTAAAACTGCCATGTTATTGTCAGTATTTTCAATAAGTGGTGAATGATTTTTATCACACATTTTCAAAGAATTATAGCAAAATAAAATTATGTAGGAATTTTTAAGATCAAGGCTATAATCTTCATTTTTGGTGGTGTTGTATTTACAAATACAAAAAAAATAGGTTCTTTTATTAGTCAGACCTGAAAGAACTCTCTGCATTTTTATTATTGGTTCCTTTTAATATGAAAAATGTGAATGGATAAAATAATTATGCTGTACATATTTGTAATATTTCCTTGTTTGTTGATCACTCTCCTTATTTGTGTTTTTTTCTTCTTGTGTTTCTAGACCTTTTAACCCCAGAACTCGTTACACTTAATATTCTCACACACTCTTTATAAATACCTTATGCTTAACATTTCAGATTGAAGCTCATTTAGATACACTCATAAATGAGCAAGCTTCCTACGTGCTAACGAGAGCTGGTCTGAGTTACATTTATAACGCTCTGCAGCAGCACAAGCCAGAGCAGGTGAGCTTACAGAATTTAAGTGTTGAGGGGGTACCACACACTTGCCAACTAGTAGAATTTTGGCACTAATGTTTTTGCAAATTAGGCTCCCTCTGAAAGCAAAGATTCAGTAATGTCTGTTGGTTTTTCACATGGGACCAGGACTATTAGACAAAGGCAGCTTGCAACTACAGATTCCCCCTGCACTGTGTGTTCAGCAGGCCTAGCAGGGTTGGTGTGCAGCAGTCCTGTACTGCTTGTCTGGTGCATACCAGCGCTTCCATGGTGCCTAGAACATACTAGACCTGCTGTGTATGTACACAGCATTCATCTTCTTCATTGCTTCCGGTAGCACCCGCATGGAGTCCGTAGATAGCTGCATGCATTTGGTAATTGCTGCTTTTTTCTTTAGTGGAAAACTGGCAGATGAGTTTAGTAGTAGTTTGAGAGAGTTTCTTCTTTCGTCCTTACTTGTTGCTGTAGCTATTCTAGTACCAAGACAGTGAGATTCTCAAAGTGAAAACTTGAGATTTCTTAAGAGGAGCTGAAAACTGGAATTCAGAGCTCACGCTCTCCCTTTCTTGTGAAGCACAGTTGCAATGTGGTAGGTGTTAATACAGCCCTTCTTCCCTTCAGCTGTGCCTGTGTCCTTTTGTGATCTTTTGTAGAAGTGAAAAACAGTGTTTTCTGGAGGAAGCGAACTCTATTGGAGAGCTTTATGTTGTTTCTTCAGCTAATAATTTTGCATAAAGTGCCCAAACTCAACAGACTTTTAAGTGTAAAGATGAATAAATAAATGTATAAATAATCTGGTTAATAACTCAACTTAGTTTTCTATTCATGAGCGTATCTCCTGTTTTAAAATCAATTTCAAGTGTCTAGGGCAGGTTGTTAATGGAATGTAGCAATTTTCATTTCTGTCTGTGCAGCTGCCTGGCTGCAGAGGTGATGTTGCAGAATTTTCTAGGGGTCTAAGCAGCATTTGTGCATGGTATTGCCATAGCAGCACAGAAGGCTTACTGGGAAACAGGTCTGAATTCTTCACAGTCCAAGAGCAGATAGAGCAACATTGTTGTCTCTTAAGTCTGGAATGCCAAGGGGATGTAGCCAGTTTGCAGTTCAGTTTTTATTCTAGACCTTGTAGAAGGCTAGTTTTGGCTTTATTTAATAGTGAAGAAGGAAAAAAAGGATTTGAAAGGACATATTAAGAATTCCATATTCTCAGCTTTTCATTTGAGGGAGTGGTAGAATACAAATGAACTGTTAACAGCACTTTAGTACTGAAATGGTTATACAGTTTACAAACACTTAAGATCCTGTAGCAGGACCGAATAAAAAGTAACTACTGAACTGATTACAGACTTTATTATTTATCTTTTTCTATATGCTAGTATGACCTTTTTTTATCCCTCTGTTTGATTACTGATTCTTAGGGTCCTCTTTCAAATTTGTCAAGTATGGATTCCGTGTCCCTGAAGGTTGCAATGGTAAGCATTTTTGACTTTCATATTATGGTGGTGATGCTGTGACATGGTAAAGAATACTGTTAATTATGTGATTAGAAGATACTCATCTGTAGTAGAAGATATTAATCTAATCTGTCCTACTCTTTAAGAATAGCTGAATTACATGTCTGGGAATACTTTCTTCATTTGTAGTAATTTGACCACTTGAAGTAATAAATACATAAATTATTTCTGAAGGGGTACTAATAGAATATTAGTTTCTAAGCCTTGAGAAGCAGAACTTCACTTACAAGAATGCTGTCCCATGAGTCATCTTAAATTGCTAAAAGCAAATACTTAGCTCTAATTAGTTTTAGTCACCAAAGTTTCTTTTTTTGCCTCTATGCTTTGAAATATAGGTTCTGCCATCATTTATAATCTTTGTCCTAAGGCTTTGATTTTATGCAAATGGTTCAGTTTTACTCAGAAGTTCAATTCTGGGTGTATGTCACAGTTATGTTTTTTTAAGTTGAAAGCTACAATATATATTAAAGCAAATTATCAGCTGGTATTTTTTCTTAGAGTGTGTGAAGGCTATTTTGCATAGAGATAGCAATATCACAGTTCAGTAGGCAATAATATATAATCTGTCATTCTTCTTGCTTAGCTGAGTTTAGCTTTATTCTAAAAGTTTAACTGTAAAGGCCTGCTCATACAGCAGTATATGTACACACCCATGGAAAAAAAGGGGATTTTAAAAGGGTTTTTAAAAAACTTGTATGTAGAATGCATCCCAGTTATGGTAGTGTAGCATATTTTTTTCTGTTCAGGTTTTAAACCAGCAGTTCCCAGGCTGGTTGGATGAACAGAGCTCTGGCACAGAGCACTCAGTGGTTTACTGAGATCAGCATGTGTTCTTATTAAAACTTAGGAATTTTGCATTTAAAATATCTTCTGTTTATCATAGTCTTGTAGATTAACAATGAATTTAAAGGCTGCAGCTTGAGGACCTTCTCCTTGAATTACATATATGCAAGTCTGTTATCTATAGTAGTACATAATAATTTCCCTTGAATAGTTAAGAGAAGAATCCAGCTGTTTTATTTTGTTCATTACTTAACGTCTGCTTCTGTGAACACACTTTAACCAGAATGGAACCAAGTATGCTGAAATCAAACCCACATAAATCCAATCTATCAGCCTAATCTATTGGCTTCTCAGGATTTAAACCAGGGGGAGTACTTGCAGGCAGATTCACTGCCTCCCATTTATGCTTGAAAGTTTTCCAGGTCCCAGCCTTTTAAGCTGTTCATATGTGCTTGCAAATGCGATGCTTACTAGGTCCATACCCCTCGCAGCAAAAGCTCCCTTGCTTTCCAAACAAGGGCAGAAAACCAAAAAAAGTTAATTTGTGAGAGCTGTGACTTCACTATTCATTTTTGCCTATGTTTTATATGGTGGAGGGATGTGGATTTTAGGATTTACCAGCTTGAGAATATATTCATTTAGTGAATGAATGAATAGGAAGGTTGCCATCATTGGATAAACTTACTTAGGGCCTTGTCTTAGTGAATAATTCCAAGGATGGAGATTATACCGTTTTTTTGGATAATCTGTTCAATGTTTGATGACATTCCTGATGAGAATTTTTCTTCTCATTATCTAATCAAAATGCTCCTTAGTGTAATATGTGTTCAATATTCCTTGTGTTTTCACCTGTGAGAAGACCTGGTTTCATCTTCTCAGTAGTCACCCATTTGACCACAGAGTCACAGAATGGTTTGAGTTGGAATGGACCTTAAGGACCATCTTCTTCCAGCCTTCCCGCCATGAGCAGGGACACTTTCCTCTAGACCAGGTTGCTCAAACTCCTATCCAGCCTGGCCTTGAACACTGCCAGGGATGGGGCAGCCACAGTATTTCTGATCAATTGTTGAAGACAGGAGTAATGTTTCTTCTTAGAATCAAAGCACTACTCGTTTTATCACTATATTCTGTGGGAGAGGAGAAGTACTCTTAGAAGCAGTTCAAGAAGCCTGAAGTGGGTGATTTGCTCTTTGTTTTTCTTAACATAAGCAGTGACTCCCTGCCAAAAAGTAAAAAGAAACATGCAAAAAGAATCAGGCAACATGTCTAACTTGGACAGAGTAGATATCTCTCCAGAGCTGTCTTATATTCCCTCTGCATTGAACAGACTCAGTGTGATCTTCAGTGATGTATAAGTACCTGCACCAGCTGGATAGGAAGCTTAGATGGATAATTATAAAAGCTGGATTCTCATTATTTGCCCTCCACTCATATTCCTCAGAGTCAGGAACAAAATTTTGGAGGCAGAGGTGCTGAAATCAGACATTTGTTTTGGATTATTAAGTTCTGTCTTTTAATGTAATCAGAAATGTTTTCAGAAATTTGTGGTTTTACCTATTTTTGCAGAACAGCAAGGTGTTAATATGTTGATCTCATATTCTCGTAGGCTCAGTTTGATCGCTATCTGTCTGCTCCAGATAGTCTGTTAATGTCCCAGCTGAATTTCCTTCTGAGTGCCACTGTGAAGTAAGTACCTTACCTCTGAATTTCTATTATACCTGAATAATGCTCACAAAGATGAATATGATAAGTTTTAGTGAATCATTATGAGAATTCAAGTTATCAGCTGTGATGATATTTGCGTTGTCCTTTAGGTCACAGTTCAGTTTTGTTCTGACTCTCCTCTTTTGAACAAGCAGTGAGGAGTATGTAATTCTGTAACTTTCTGAAGTAGTTACTCTTGATTTATGAGGCACCATCAAAATGAATTACATTAATCTATTTTGAACATGTTCTGCTGTGTCAGCATTTTTTTGTCAACTTAGTTGTATATTGTTTTAGAACTATTTTGTAAGCTTGTCAAAGACAGGTGAAATACATAATTCTCAAGATTTCTTTTATCCCCACTGCTTTGTCAGTTCTAGAATTTTCACCTTTGTTGTCTTCTGCTGTAGAATATTGGCATTCTTTCTCATTGAATATTGTGCTGAGATTATTTTACTTTTCACCTAATATATTTTTTTTAAGAGATTTCTTCTTTGAAGTATGAAAGTCAGAACTTTATTATTTATCTCTTACCTTGTTTTTTGGATATAACTGAACCCTAAAGCTAGGGAAAGTGCCACGAATTTCTTTCCAATTAAGTGTGAACCACATGAAGATTTTCTGTAGTACTTAGACAATTATATGTTGGACTGATCAAAAACTTTCCTTGACATTATTTTTCACACTTTTGCAAAGAATGCAGGTTACAGAATATACCAGAAACTAAGACAAGCACATCACATTTTACATAATGCAATAGTATATTCATTACTAGCACTTCTCCTCAGTGGGATTGTACTACAGCATCTTGCATTTACAAAATGACATATGTCAAGGGAAAAATAATTACTGTTGGGAATCAGCTAGAACAGTTCAGTTGGAAGGGACCTACAGTGATCAGCTAGTCCAGCTGCCGGGTTCTCATCCTTCATTTCTCAGGTTCTCCTTATCCAAAGACTTCTAGTGTTACACCATACAGGTGGAGCATGGCTGGTAATGCTGGTGCTTTTCAGCTGGCTTTGGGTGTCTCTGCCAGATTTACCATTCCCACAGCTCAGCTGGCAGAGCTGACCCTGTTGTGGTGGAGCTCTACTCTCTGTGCAGATCAAACAGGGTAGCTTGACCAGTAATGTCAGTGAAACATCACAGCCTCTGCTTCTCAGTGTCAAGGCATTAAATCTGTATTTTAGCTCTTGATATATTTTTTGAATGTAGGTCTATTTAAAAACCATAATAACAGTAAAGGTATTTTGAAAGCCTCAACTTTTCATTGCTAGCACAGAGGCAATTTTAAGAGGTAGACTTTATGGTAGCCATGCTACCATAAAGACTCTGTCACTGTGAAATTACTTGAACTAAATCATTCCTTCTGTGAGGTGACCCAAGGTGATGTAGGTAGTCTTAGCTTTATCCCATTGATAAGCTTTTTAAACCTCTCAGCACATTTTAAACCGAATTCATATTACCTTGCAGCAGTGGACAGTTGAGAGGTAAGAGGGAAGCGTTGTGTGAAGGTGATGGCTATAGCTGCTACAGCTCAGTTAACATGCAGAAGTTTATTAACCTGCTATAATCAGTGCTATAGGTCAGATTCTGCTCAGTTAAAACAAAATAAATAAATAAGTTAACCCATTAGCCTTCAAACACACAGCTTTAAACCCAAGAAATCCTTCTAAAGTTAAAATACCCATTTACAGAGATGCTTGTAGAATCACTGTCTTGATAGTCAATATTTTTGATGGTAAATAAGCCTTGAAAATTCAAAATTTTCTCAAAATTGAAGCAAAACATTTAACCAGTGCTATAATTTTAGTCTCTGGCTATAGTAGTTGGAATTTTCAATTTTGAAGATATATTCCTTGAAATTAGGTCTTTGGTTCTCAGAATCAGACCACATGCTTTTGATAAAGGACCAGTGTATTACATACTCATTGGCAATATCATTTAACCTCTGCAATTGTGAAGAACATTCCTTCCAACGTTACCAGTGCATGCTTTTGTCTTTCAAATTCCTTCACTCATTTAAAAAGTCTTAAGCTATGTATTCATATGGTTGTTGGTCTTGAAAAGCTCTTTTCATTCGTGTTGGATCACAGAAACTGAATGCTGGAATTACTATTTTTAGCAAGTGCTGCCATTTGTGTTAGTGATAAATGTATCATGTTGTTATGGCAACTGAAATCCTAATGTACTGATTAATGACACTGACATTATTTGATTGAACAACACATGTGATGCTGTTCAGTCCTCTGAATATTTTAACAAACTTTTTTATTTATGCATTTGGTTCAGTAGTTTTACACAAATTCAGTGTGTAATGCTTTCATTAAAAATCATCATGTTGCACTAGCTTAGTGATCCCAGGCTGAGGTCAGAGACAGTTTTCTTACCTGAGCACTCTGAATATATTTCCCTTATAATAGTGGGTTTGGATTTGCCATTATAAGGGCAGTCTTTTTTTCAGGTATTCTAATAACCTAGTAATACTTGCAGTTGATGCTGTATATGAAAAAACTGGGTACTGTGTGTCAGAATAAAATGCAGATTTGGTCTTCTAATCTGCTTTCTCATATCTTCTGTTCCTTAATGTTTCCTGTAAAGACAAAGATTTTTGTATTTGATCTTTGAAATTTCTTTAACTTGTCAATTCCCAACAGTCTGTGAATTCAGCCGTGATTTTAGTGGATGCAGTTTTGTTGTCTTTGTTTCTCTGCTGCATATTACAGCAGGGCTGAATCTGGATTTGTGGTTACCTTGGTTTCCTCAGCTTCTGCTGGAGTTCCTCTTGCATGGGTTTGGCTGTAAAATAGTTGTAACTGCTGTTTCTAATAGATAAAAATGCATCTGCAACTGTAAACACCATCACCATGATGATTAAACTGATTCAATGAGTAATGTAAAATAAAATTACTAGGTTGTCTTAAAAAATTTTTAAACTTTCCAGTTAAATTTAGCATTCGGTCTGTGTGCATTGTTACTCATTTATCTCCAGAAAAAAAACAGGACACAGACTTCATAGCATTGTTGTGTTTTAAATCTCTGACCACTATCACTAGTTTTTGTCTGATTATGGAATCAGGTGCTGTCAAGATATAGCAAATAGAATATATTTGCTAGTAGAAAAAAAAAAAAGTGTGTATTTACAAAGGACAGTGAGAATCCACTGGAGGTAGAAGGTAGATCACTAAGTTTATCAGTCTTTTAAAAGATACAGGGGAGTGCAGGTGGGAAACTAATGTACACAAATTAAATCCTTCTATTATTTTTTGCTTGATTGTAGAAATAAAGAAGCTCCTGTCTTGGGTATCAGGTCATATATGTGAGTTTGTCTGTGTGTGATACAACGAGAGAAAGAAGCCTTTTTTTTTTTAAACTTTGATCTGTTTTCACAGTTGAAGTATAAGGCTTTTTAGTGTAACTAAGACTGATTTTTAATGTGTATTTTTAATGTATATCTTTAATTCCTTGTATGTAGTACAGTTATATTCCCTAAAATTTTCAAATTGTGTTGTTTTGGTTTGGTTTTTAGAGAGCAGATAATAAAACAGTCAACAGAACTGGTCTGCAGAGCTTACAGCGAGTTATATGCAGCTGTGATGGATCCTTCAAATGAATACAAGGATCCAGAAACCATCCTACACAGATCTCCTCATCAAGTTCAGGCACTCCTTTCATAGTCCTGCATCCCCCAGATTTATCAGAATCCATAATTCTGTATTTCTTGAGTATTTGCATTGAATTATTTTTCTGCTTTGAATTTGGATGTGTAATTGCATAGTTAAATTATGTAGGAATGCAGTTTTCTTTAATCTGCTTGGCAGAAGTCTAGTCTTTCCCGTGTCTTTGAATACTTTCAATAGGTCAGAAAATAGAATATAGATTGAAAATTATTTTAATGTTTTTCTCTGATGGAAATGGACCTTGACAATGTGCAATCTCTTTGAAAAAGGAGAAAAGCTTTTTTCCTTGCTGTACATAATCCTTTCAGCTGCAGGCTTAACCAGTGTCTCTTACGACCTCACCAATATTTTTATTTGCTCTATAGTCTGTTCTCTCACTCTTTTTCTCAGCCTGCCATCAGTAAACACTGATAACTGAAATTTTAATACAACTGATACACTTTGAATGACTCATGCATCACTTTTGCAGCTCATAAATCATTTCAGAATACTTGATGCTCTTGCAAAGCCTGTTGATTAAATCTTTGAGGCAAAATTTGTGTGGTTTTTTTGCAATCTATTATCTGGTGTTTTCTGTCAGAAAAATAATTGTTTGAACTACATGCTTGTACATAACCTGGAACTTAATGCTTTAAGTTATTTTTATAATTCTGTTTTACTGGAAGGATTTTGGTTTAGTGCAGTTGTTTCCAGTAGGAATCTGTGTATCACTTGAAATTTGCTGATCTCCTAAGGCTGGGACCAGTAACAATGTAGGTTAGCAAAGTGGTTTGCACAGCAGTATGGCCATTCCTCCCTCACATGTACCTGATTTTTGTTTTGCTTGGCTTTATGTACAGAAAAGGTCCATCTGCTTCAGTACAAGTATTCATTCAGTTCATAATCCACCAAGAGATTTCCATGGTTTGCATGACTTGGGATTTATGTGGGAGAGCTGGAGTGCATCAATGTCCCAGTCTGATGCATAGAAAGCCATAAGTGAAGCTTTCATTTCTCTCCTCCGTTGGTGCAAGCTGAAGGTTCCCTGTGTAGAAGCCCTGATAATATAGAGTTATGATTTAGGAGACTTCTGCTTCCAGGAAAAGAGGAAAATAAAGGGGGGGGGGGGGGGGGGAGGGGGGAAGTAGGACACTTGTTCTCTGTTGGGCCTTGTGATAATTTTCTGCAAATTCCTTAAACATAGTTATTTTTTAGGAAAGTGTTGTTCAAGAGAAACCTTAGGAAACAAAAAGTTAGTAAAATGGATTTGTGACTAGGGTTTTGTTTGTTTGTTTTGAAAGGATAATTTAAGCGAACTGTTTTGTTGGAAGCATTTCACTTTTTTTCTTCTCTTTGTTACTGTAGGAGTGCCACAGAGTTATTACAGTCACCTGAGTTTACTCTCACATTATATGTGGCTTATTTTATGTACATCAAGGGGGAGATGAGCAGTCATTCATATTGAATAACTCATTTTACTTTTATTAGTAGTAATAGTGCACATATAAAATACATACTTGGTGGCAGCCAAGTCTGCAGTTTAGTGTATGCTTGCAGAAGAGCAAGACATAAAGAGCAGCAGCAATACGTTTTAGCCTCTTGGAAAACTCATTGCACAAAATGCATTCAGTGCGCTCAGAAAGCAGCTTCTGTGGTAATGCCACAATAAAGCAATAGCTCCTTTTCCAAATGGGAGTAATTTGTTGGTATAGAAAGTGTAAGTGTCCCTGGAGTTCTAGGTCCAGGCATAAATCTTTCTGTAAATATGAATGTTAGATTTATTCTGTTTAAAATCCCTAGACCTGTAAGACAAAAAATTCTAGAAGCTGAAAAAAAGCTCTAATGGAAAATTACCAGGTAAGGCTCTTAATATTACTCAGATTTTGCACTGCCATAGTATACATTCAGGCGGCTGTTCCTTGTTTAATAATGTTAATATTGCTTAATATGCCTGTAATTATTATCTAATATATGAAAATTACATCAGTTGTGAAAGGACCATAAGTTAGCTTGAGATGAGACTACTCATAAGAGTGAACTTTTTCCTGAAATAACACTCAACCTCAGTCTCCAAATTCAGTAGTTTGCATGAGGATTAGTCAGAAGTTACTTCCTATCTTTGATTCCATGTAGAGACTTACTCATGATTTTGTCTTCTCTTGGTAAAAATGCAAAAGCAATAGAAGTTGTAATTTAGGAAAATTAAAGTCAATTGCTAATTTTGGTCTGTGAATTAAAGTTGATGACCAATGGTCACAATAAGAAAGGACATCAATAAAACCATTTGATTTACTGACTCTGTCTTCCATGTTGTTATTTCCTCTTGATTGTCTTCCTAGGAGTAGAAAGGAAAGCATGATTAGATTATGACCTGCCTTTTCCATCTTGGCATTTCTGACCCTTTTATTTTATGAATTCCCATTATTTCCACACTAGGAACCTTGAAGCTGCAGTCCTCTGATTAGCTGGAGGATCCATAAGCATTGCAGTAAATGAAATCTCTCTGGGTGTCAGTACCTGGCCCATTTTCAGACCACCAGTTACTGCATGTCTGTCTTGAGCATCCCATGCCTGAAGAGATGCTCCCATGGCTGGGCTGAGTCAGTCAGCTATTCTGGTGTTGCTCGTTACCACTTTTCCTGGAGGGACGTGGCTTTTCCTGGAGAGAGCAACTCCCCCCTCTGTGCTGGGCAGCGACTGGGGCAGGTGGGAAAAGAGAGGGGTTTGCACACTGCCCGTAGTAGGCAGCACTCCCTGTGTGTGACACCCTGACAGCCCTGTTCTGAGAACAGATGTGTTGTCTGGTACAAAGAGCACTTTCCTGGGAAGTGGGAGAGCTGGGTTCTGGGCCAAAGGAGTTTGGAATCGACATACCCCATCTTCCTGGCGAGCACCCAGCCTTCTGACTGTTGTGTAGTATGAGATGGGGCAGGTCTGTTTCTTCTCTTTTGAATTTAGCAGCTGTGCATAAATCAGTGCAAAATATGGGAGGCAGGAGATGGAATAAGCAAGGAGGAGTTTAGCCCTGTGGCATGTACATAAGGGGTCTCTGAGGCCTCCAAGGTCTGGATCTTCCTCCATTTGTTACATCAGAACCTTATCTTTGGTTCCAATACGAGTCCCTGAAACAGAATCAGGTTCCCAGGACTTTTTGACCCACAGAATATCCAGTGAGCAGCAAGATACAGAGTTGGGCTTGGGTTGGACCCAAGGTGGTTCATCTGCGCTGGTGGCAATTCCTATGTGTTCACTCCTACATGTACAATTTTCTCCTTCCTGCTTTATAAATGTGCACACCACTGAGGAAATACAATATAAAAGTTGTTTTAATTACAGCAAGCAAGCAGCAACCCAGCCTTGGTGATTTTTTGTTTTGTATTACAGGAAAAGAGAAGCTTGCAGAGATTTGGAAAGGTGATAATCTATTTGTTTTGCAGCATTTCAGAGTGCTCCTCCCTGTTCTCTAAGATTTATGGCTCTAGCCCTGCATTTTGTCTGTTAGACTCTGCTGTAATTATTTTTATTAATGTTTTGAAATAAGTGTTGAGGGAAAATACTTTCAGAACTGCTAAACTTTTCCATTTGTATAAAAAACTCTATCTGTTCTTTGATCCCTTTGCTTGGCTTGCTGAGTCACTTTGCGGGCAACCCAGGGGGTGGGACGCTTATAAAATTTTGAAAATTAAACAAAGAGGTCAGACATATTTCCATGAGCAAAACACACCCTCCAGAAAGGAACACAGACATGGGTGTGGTTTTATTTGAAATCCACTGCCACCTGCTTCTGAGGGAAAATGCAGGAAAAGAAACATTTGCTTATGATGAGGGCACCCATCCAAAACGGCCTGGGTAGGGTTAGATGCTGCAAATGGATGGTGCGTTGATGTTATGTGTGAGTAGTTCAGAGAATTCTCAAAAATCATATAACTCAACATATTGAATTTACTTGTTAAAGATTTCCAGAACTGCTACATCTTTTGCCCACCAGTCTCAAGAACTTCGCAAACTTAATTTCTGGCCAATCCAGCAACTGCTACGCAAATTCTAATCCTTGAATATTTAGAGTAAAATGAGATGCTTTGAGTCACCCAATGAACACAAAGCAGTGGTTGAACTCAGAGCAAATGTGTGTCTTGAAAGAATTTCAAAAAATGGGAAATGAATTTAATTTGAACTTGGATATTTGTCCTGAGGGGTATGGGGGTAGGTCTCTCTGGTGGTGCACTACACAGTAGGAAACCAACTTCAGTTTTTCAGAATCAAACTCCTTGGAGGTTTTTTAAAGGTGCTCCTGTGCTGCTGTGCTGAGCTGGGTGTTGGCTGTCCAGCGGGGGCGGCTGAGCTGTGATCCAGTGGGGACGTCCATGCCTGGTGTACGTCATTACCGAATGCTCAAAAGGTGGGTGAACCTCTTGGCACACAAAGATCTTTTTCCAATATCCTAACTATCTCTATCCTTTAGTCAAGAGCCACTTTGTGCAGAGGTAGTGCAGGTGTGAAGTAAACACAAGACATTGGTTCTGGCTTGGTCCTCAACCAACTGTTCATCTGCCCGGAGATGGTGCCGGTAGATCTCCAGCAATCTGCAGAATCCTCTGGTGCAAAGCTGAGGAAAGACAAAGTACAAAGGAACCCTTTACGCCTGAAAATACACACTTTTGTACATAACTGTACATATCTTATGGCCTAAATGAGGGTCCGACTCCCTCATGCTACAGTCATCACACAGACTTTGCATACAATGGAAAGGTGAACCACAAAGGCTTTGCTCCTTACAAAAGAAGTTTGTTTTGACTACCTTGCTTTAGCGGCAAGGAAACCTTGATGGAGCAAGATATGGCTGAAAGGTGTTTGATAGATTACTGCAGAGGAGCTGACGGAAAAGAAAGAGACTGTTGCATGTTTCATATTCAGATAATGAAGCTTTCACTTGCTGACTCGTTCACAGATGTGGTATTGTCAAATTGCAGGAAAATGCCTGGCAGACTGTATCATTGACTATTTTAGGGAGGAAAAAGAATCAGAACACACTATTTATAGAAGCCACACAAATAAGTACAGAGTTCTTATCAGCCAAAGATAACATTAGTTGTGATTTATCAAAGTAATCTTTATTTTATGGAAAATGGGTAATAGGGTGTAATTTAATCCTCTGTGAATGTAATGTATATTTCAAAGGGTTCTTTTTTTGTCAATAAAACCATTTGTTATACTTGTTAAACTAATTAGTCTTGTTGCTGTTGCTTAGGACAGGATAAAAGATGCCCATTAATGAAAAAGGGGAGGAAAAGGTAGGTTTGAAAGTTTGTGAAATACTTGGTACTCATTGCAAGCCAGTTTTCTGATCAAAATGGATTTTGCCTCTCACTGCAAGCCTGTGTTAACTGAGTTTGTGCAGATGATACATTTCCCTTTTTTAATTAAAAAAAATAGAGGATTACCCCAAAAATTCATCTCATTTCTGGGTGTTTCACCTGCTCCAGGCATCTGGGTCTCCTCCAGCTTTTTTGGCTACCAATGCTGGCACAAGCTACCAACCCCAGAGCTGAGCGCCGGCAGGGAGGGTGACATTCCTGGCTGCTTCTCCCTGCTCTCTGCATTTTTTCCACCATGTGCAAACACATTCCAGAGTCACAGAGAAAGTGAAAAGGGAAGAAAATAGAGCTGTCTGGGTGCGTCCTGTGCCGGTCCCTGGCCAGCCACACGCCTTTCACTGGGTGAGGGCAAGTTCTACTGGGGCAGAGCACGGGGCTGAAGCTCAGTTGAGTCTTGGCTCTGAGAGGGGTCCTGGCAGCAGTGCTAGGCTGTAGAGGCAGGACATGAGATCATTCTTTGGATCTGCAGTTGACCTTGAAAGATCAGAAAGTCAGAAGTGGGTAAGAGTCAGAAGAGGACATATATTTTATTATCATAATTTTTTCTTTTTTTCCTTAGTGTTTTTGATGTCCTTGTTTGTAGCCTGGCAGCCTCATGAACTTTTAATAGGAATTTATGAATGATTTTCTGAGGATAACACTTAAAAGACTGGCTAAGCTCTTGGAGGTCTTCTCCCTTAGAAATGTCTCAGAAAATGCTCCTCAGAAGGACCAAGTTATGGGGAAATCCTTAGTGGTCTTGTCCTTGTCTGTAGCAGTTTTGCATGATCATCCCAGTTTCTTGATTATCCTTGTACCCTCCATTGTAGAAACTGTTCAAGTGCAACATTTTTGATCAAGAATTACTGCATCCAGTGGTTTCAAAGGACCTCAAATCTTCTGGACACAGAGGTGAGAAGAAGCCTTGGTCACACTTCCAGCTCCCAGGCCCCCACTGGAGAGACTGTAGAGCAGATCTGCCCTCTCCAACCCTTCCCCACCTTGCTCTGAGGGCACCTGCCTACTTCAGCAGGAGAGACTTGTCCCTCTATACAAAGGACAGTCCTCTGCTGCCTCTGTTACCACTGTCTGGAGTACAACTCATAGCTTGGGATAGGGCTGTCCATCTCCTTCTCATCTGAAAAGAAAGAACGGGCAAATTACCAGACAAGCTACTTGATTCATGTAGGCGAAATAAAACCTCCTTCAGCAGCCATTCAGTCAGAAATCTGAGTGGCAAGTCCAACACTTCTACCTTTGGATCAGGTGGCCCTGACTGTGGGGACAACAAACTTTTATCCCTGTGAAGATCCATTCCCACCTGTAGCTCAGAGAGAAACCTGTGCCTTAGGTCTGGTGCTCCAGTCCACATCAGCAGAACACACTGGGTGTCTTCTTACAGCAGCCCTGCTAACACTGCAAGGCAGAGCTGATGTACCCCATGGGCTTCCAGGACAGTGACCCAAGCAACTGCCAAGATCGGCTTGCCAGCACTTTGATGGGGAAAGGGCTCTGAATCTGAGGAAGTTGTATCCTTGCTGTGCTCTCTTTGGTTTCAGTAATAATTTCTACTTGAACACGCTCATGCACCATTCGGTTATTGTATAAAATACACGAATTTCTATGGATCCCCTTCCCCAGGCCTTCGTGGCAGCACTCAGGAATATCACAGTAGTGACAAAAAACTGTCAGCTTTCTAATTAAATGGGATCAGTTTAGAAAGTCCTTTGAGTTTTATGTTTCTACATCCAGAATGACAAAAGGACTGAAAACTGCCAACCACACCCAGAGCTGGATCAAAAGCAGCATGGCCAGGAGGGTGAGGGAGTTGATTCTGCCCCTCTAATCTGCTCTTGTGAAATCCCACCTGGAGCACTGTGTCCAGCCCTGGGGCCCCCAGCATAAGGAGGACATCCACCTTTGTAATACTTCCCACCCCCATGATTGCAAAAGCAGAGCCCAGGGAGGGAGGCAATCTCCACACAGGGAAGTGCAGAATCTGTTCCAGTAATCCCTACTGGGCAGGGGAAAATAGTGACCTTACTTTAAAGCTTACATTTTTATGTAAACACTGACTGATGTGTTTTTTTACTTTTCCTTCAGGGAATTGATATGGGCTGAGAAAATTGCAGAAAGGTGAGAGGTGGTAATTTTTACTGGTATTTTTTCTGTCCTGCAGAGTCTGTCTTGTCTTTCATAAACAGGTGAGGAGGTGCCTGCGGTTGTGAACATGTTCTTCCTTTTTCTTCTTGGAAATCCACTCTCAATTAGTCCGGAACATTAGATAAACTGGTGCTAATGAAATAAAAGGTTTTATTAGGTTACACAACGGTATGCAGTGACTTAGGGGACAAAGTCAAATATTTACTCAGGCTAACTTTAGGAAAGAAAACAGCTAAAGAGATCACAGGTGAAACAGCTGAAAATAAAAATTGCACCTGTCAGGTAGATTTGTAAATTAATTAGGGGGATAAATAATGTAAGGGTGTTATGTGGAGAGCAATTGATTTTTTTCCTACCTCTCTATTGCAAGCCTTTGCAGTTACCTCCAAACACCTGCTACATGATTAAACTTTGGATCAACTCTGCAAAGCTCTTCAGCATATGATTAAGACCAAGTGACTTCATGGGAATGTAACCATGTACTTAACCTGAAGTCCAATAGGTGCCTGAGGCCCAAAGGCCTGAGCACAGGACTTGGTGCTCAGAGCAACGCTCTTCTGATCAGGTCAAGAAAATTGCTTCAGAAGAGATTAACTGTGCTGTGGAATTGCTTATCTCCCCCCACAGACACCACAGTGGTCACCAGTTTGGAGACAGCTATCTGCAAACTGGAAACTGGGTTTGTTTGGGTTGGCATAGCTTTAAGTAACTACAGATCCCAGTATGGCCTGAAATACTCTTAAATGCCACAGTCGCAGCAGAAGCAAAATAATTTGATGGGCACTTAACCAGCCAGGTACATAGACACCCTCCTGTCTGTGTTTGTCTGGACAGAATGTGTAGGCTGCAACCTTTCCCAGATGTTTTTGAGCAATATCATTCTCAGCATGTCTGGGATGTCATGAGACCTAAGCTCTGCAAGTGCCAGCCTGGAGCCCAGCTCATGAGCAGCCTGCTGCTCCATGCTCCTCATTCAACAGGTGCTTACAGTGACTGCAGCCACAGCAACGTGACTTTGTACAGCAAAAATGAGGCTGAGACCCTCTAAATACATCTGTCTCCTCCATGTGAAAAGCTCAACAGCCAGTGCAAACCCCAAATTCCTGAGTAGAGATGACTTTACATGATTTAGTAGGCATCATTTCTCCCATCCCCTGAAGTCATATTTTCTTACCAGGTAAGTACACGCTTCTGAGAAAAGAGAATGGACGAGCACCAGCATTTCTGAGATTGATTTTGCTGATTTTATGGTTGCAGAAATGCAGTGGATTTAAAATGTGCTGTTTGGGTACTGAGATTTACAGAAGCAGAAAGTTTTTCGCTTCCCAAGTACACTTACCCTGGGTGTATTTTCTGTAGTCATGATGTTCTTGGTCTAGAAAAGTTGCTACAAGTGTTGTCTAAGTGGAAACCAGAATTGGCTCAGAGCTCTGTTGCAAGTGACTGAAGTGGGTGGAGTGGCAGAAGGGGAAGCATGGGACTACCTGATTTTTTCATAGTTTATTTTTCCATTGAGTTCCCAAAGCTGTAGAAACTTATGCACACAGTTCAGCATACAAGTAATCCTGCTGCATGTATATATTTCAAATTCAGCAGGTGAATTCAAAGGAAGGGGACGTGCATACGTTATGTTCTCGTGACCTCCATCCCACAGGCGTGTGAAAGGCTGCAGCTCGTTTGAGGTTTGGTCTCTCAGCAGAGGCACAATCTTGGAATAACCTCTAAGAGTGTACCATCACATCTGAGTTTTTTCTGGGTGCAACTGGAGACAGAGAAATAACATTGTTCTGGTCAATTGCTGAATCCAACAAATGTGCTTAGAAGAAAACTCCCAATCCAGCTCTCTCCATAGAGAAAGCTGCTGGCAGATTGAGTTTTTAACAAAACAGTGGGAAAAAAAAATCTTTCTTTCTGCATTTTGGTGTGTTAAAAATAGAAGCAAAATTTTATATATGTATACTGGCCAGTGTTTACACTTTCAGAGAATCTCCCATTAACCTCAGTTAAAACTAATCTGTTCACTGCATTTTTGATCCCCTCCTAAAAGGAAAAAGAGACTAATTAAATAATAAATTGTGTAACTTGGATATTGATGCTGCTTGGTGTTATAAGAGCACAGAACATGGAAATCCTCAGGTACAGTTATTTTCCATTTATCTGTTTTATAAAACATACTTTTTAATAGTCCATATATATAAAGCTTAATCTTCACTTTTTGTCCTGGTTTCTGCTATGCAAAATGGAAATACATTCAGTGCTGTGAATTTAGATCCACATTTTTATACGAAGCCCATTCTTTCTAGTTTCAAGACGTAATAGAGAACATTTGCAACTTCTTTATGACTCTCCTATATACACATTGTTATTTTAGAGTCAAGCTGCTAAATACGTTGCCTGTGACTGATTCCTTGTGAAAAGTCTTAACTGCAGCAATGATCACAAGCAGGTTTTGGTCCAAAAAGTGCGACAGAGAAAGAAAGTAGGAGAAAACAACATGTGCAGTGTACACTTTGAGTGCAACAGAGCAAGGGTTGACTTAAATATTTTAATCAGAAGGTCAAAAGCAAGTTGGTTTGGCAGATTGTATCATGTTGCCTGTAGATCCCAGCTCCTGAGAACAGGAAACCCTAAAATCACAAGTCAGTAAAGAAGACATTCAGTAGGATCAGAGGAAGTGTGAGGGACAGGAGCAAGGAAAGATAGGGTTTGCAGAAAGACATGACATGGAAAATGCTCACCAGAGGCAGAGATTACTTGAGGCAGAAATTAAGATACAAGTGGCCCAGAAAATAAGACAGGAAGCTGCTCTAGACCTTCATGGCAGAGTGAAAAGTCAGAGGAAAGTCTGGCAAGCTCAGATAAAGGAGGTGGTTGTGGCCTGGGCGATGGGGACTGGGACTGTGCAGAGGCTGCAGGGACACAGGGAAGGAGGGAAAGGTATTTCTGCAGATAGGGGGGCACTTCTTCTTCCACGGTTTCAGAGAGGTGGGGAGGGGGAGTGAGCAGCAAGATCAGAGGGTACTCACTGAGCAATGAAACAGAGAGGAGGAATTAACGGGGAGCTAATCATCATTCCGGAGTGAAGGATCCTGCCACGAGTTAGAAATGACAGGCAAGAATAAAGGCTTTTCAGGTTTCAGGTAATAACAGTTCAGACAGGCCCATCTGTGTCAGAAACATCAATACAGTGTGTTACAGATGTTCACATGCCAGGCACAAACAAACAAATCCCCCTTCATTTAGAAAACACCAGAGTCACCTTTCCGTAAGCCTCCAAGCTACACAGCTGGCACGATCCTTGTTCCCGTCTGCAGTGCCATAGGCTGTATGATACAGCCTGCAGGTGATGGAGGCAGGTGGGCCTGTGCCTGTCCCTTGTCCCTGTGCAGAAGGTGGAGGGACTCTGGAACTCTGCCAGTGGGACCCTTTCTGCTTTTGGCACCGGCACTAGAAGTCAGCGAGCTCCGTGGGAAGAGAAAGGGAAGTGAGAAGAACAGATGGAAATTGCCCTGCCTGAGCCCCAGCAGTCCTGATGCCACTGTTTGCTTGTGGTGTGGAGCTGTTTGCTTGGAGCAGGGGGACAAGCAGAGGAGAGGTTTGCAGAGCAAAGCAGGAAATCTGGGTTTCTTTCGTGGTTGTCACCACTGGTGGGGAAGCCACTTAATCTCTGTGCTTCCATTCCCCCGTTCTGGGTGTGGACACCCGACTGGAGTCAGGAATAGGCACCGGCCCTGGCGGGGTGGGAGGAGCCTGAACACACGTGTGTGTGTTCTCTGCTGCATATTCACATCCAAAACCACAGCTCTGAATAAGCAGATATTTTATTACCCTCATGCTGGCAGTCCAATCTGAATCTTTCCACTCTCTTTGTGCCCTGTTATCCGGCTATAAGCTGCAGAAGGATGGCAAGGAGGAGGCTCTGCTTGCCCCCCCCTTGGGTATCCCCTTGCATCTTCTTGCAGCAGGAGATTAAATATGCTTACCTCCCCTTCTTACTCTGCCTCTCCAGCAGTGTTGTAGATGGATGCCAGATCTCTGCCCTCATCTGAAACACCGTTTAGCAAAGATTACGAGGTAGTAAAGTGGTAAGAATAGTTGTATACTTAAATACTAAGAGAGGTCTTAAAGCCAGAAAAAACAGCCTAGCATCAAGTTCTTCAGATGGTAGCTTGGGACTAAAACATGTATATGTGCCTGTGGAGGACAATCCCAGGGTTATAAACACCTACAGGACCACAGTTCTAGCCCTGCCTAGGACGTGACCCAAAGTAATTGCAGCTTTAAGGCCTTGCTTACATTTTTGCTGCTGTTCATGTTTATTGAAAGAAATTACTTCTTCATTTTCTACCTAGCAAGATTAAAGTTTTCACTGAGAGCTGTATCTGATGGCTAAATAACTATTTCTTGTACAGTAGAGGCAGAACTGGCTTTTTCCAGCTCCTGATACTGCTGGTTCATCCTACAAAGATGTTGTGAAGCTAGTCATGGGGAGCAGAAATGGGGAATGGGAGTAGAGATGGCACAGATATTTACTCTTGCCTAGGTTGTCCTATAAATCCTTAAGATCTTCTACCTAATACCTGAAGATTTGTTTTATATTATACACCCTTTTCCTATTTTCTTCTATTCTTCTGCCCTTATCTTTTCTATATCAGAATTACCTGACTCTCTTTATCTTGTCACTTTGACTCCCTTCTTTTGTTGCTAATGCAGTTTCCCTCTTTTACCTCACTTCCCTTGTAAAGTCTCATTGCCTTTGTGCTTTTTTTCCAGGAGCATCATCTTCTGTCACAAACTGCAGATTGTATCTTTTAGCCTTCTCCCATAGTGGTTGATTTTAATCCTTAGTCCTAGTCACTAGTGACTAATTGGATTGCTTTCATAAAATCATAGGCATTTGCACTAGGAATTTACCCTGTGGTAATCTGAATTTGTTGTTACAAAATCTGAGTCTGTTTTTACTACTTCCAATCAGTTACTTTTCACTGTGAAAAATCAGGTTCAGGGTGGGTTTTCCTCTAAGTTCTTTATTTTGAAGACCATTAAGGAGTATTCTCTAAAAAAGGGGATTAATTTTTTAGCCTTTCCCTTGGTTTGTTTTTGTTTCTGGGGTTTTTTTGTTGTTGTTTTTTTTTTTGTTTTTTGTTTTTTTTGTTGTTGTTTGTTTGATTTGTTTGTTTGCTTCTTTTAACAGCCATGAAACCTAGAAGAGAAGGTTTTGAGTTAATTTCCCTCTCTTCCTGCATCCTGCAGTTGCTCAAGCCCTTTCTCCTGTTACCTATCTCTTGGCTCCTTGCCCCCGGAGCTGCCTGGGATTTCTTTACCACATGGCACTGTAGCAGGTAGTGCATTCCCTAAGGCCTCAATATCAAATCTCTAATTGCTCTAAGCACCATGTTCTTCCTGTGCTCACTAGGCTGTAAATTCACTTTTCAGTGGCTCTTCTATTTCTTCTTCAGTATTGCTTTTACTTACAGATATTTTAGAAAATTAATGACCTTCTCAGGCTTTCTGTACTTGTTTTGGTGGGCATCTTTATTTTCTTTTGGTTGGTTGTTTTGTTTTTAATAGGTAGAGCCTACGTCTCACACTGGTGGAAACAGCCATGCTGTAAAACCTTGGTGCACCCTTGGATCTCATGCAGCTGAATGTGTGTGTTCTCCACATCTGAAGGAGGATACAGTAGAATGAAAAAAGATACAGGGAATGGCAATTAAAAGGATGAGGAGAATGGAGCAAACTGCTTATAAAGAGAAACTGAAAAGGCCAGATCGCCTCAATTTGGAGAAGAGAAGGCTGAGGAAAGATATGACAGAAGCTTACAAAACACAAAGATGATAGTAAGGGGAATAAAAAGCTATTGTTCACCTGATCCATCAATAGCAGAAGCGTGGGCACTCAGTGAAATATGAATGAATTTATAACAGAGAGTAGCAAGAAAAAATTTTACATGGCAATTAGAGAAATTTGGGAACTTGTTTCCACTGGAGGTTGTTTGCATCTGGACCACCAGATGCAAAGGGACTGGAGAAAAACATCATGAACAACAGGTTGATAAACAGATCCTAAAGAAAAGAACCCAGGATGTACCCTCTAACCTCCATAATCCTACAATTGCTGTGTAGGGCACTACAAGGACAGTGGGCCTTGGGTGGCACCAAGACTTGTGTGCTGTCCCCAGAGAGTCAGGACATACAGACACTGATCTGATCTGATCTGATCTGGGAGGGCATTTCCTGCACTCTGCTGCCTTTCCTGTTTATTGCTAGAGATCATTAAACAACTAGAATAGCACCACGTAGAGGGAAGAAAGAAGAGCAAGAGCATGGCCTTTTGGGGTGGATGAATGTTCAGAGGCTGGCAGAGTTAATAGGAGTTAGGAAAATTTCAGAGGGCTCAGGTGAGACTGAGACACTGGGATGCTCAGCAGGAGGAGGCAGAGGGAGGATGTGATGGTCAGAGACTGCAGCCTCACTCCAGCAAATGCCAGGGGCAAACGGGTCTTCTTCTACACCAAGCTACCTTGTGAGATAAAAATTGCAAGAGAGGAAAAACTGATTTGTAGTTTTGCCCTGCTGCAACTCATTGTGGGTTGCAGTGATAATGAAAATAATCCAGAAAGGAAGTATGTGGTGCTCCTGCAAACTGTTAAGAAATAGACTTGCGGTGTGTTAAAGAGAAAGTTTGTTGCACCAAAAGGATACTTTGTGATTAAAGCCAGTTTCTGGTTTTACCCAGCCTTCCTGTACAAGCTGATGAGGGCTGCTCACCTCCTTTGATGTTGAATTTCTGCCCCTGGAGTGCAGAAAATACAAAGCAGGGAGGAGTGGCTGATACACAGAGGACTGTGCTGCTGTCCAGAGGACTGTAGAAATGGGCTGGCAGGAACATCCAGTTCAAAAAGGAAATGCAAAGTCCTGCACCAGTACGAGCTTGAAGCTGACCAACTGGAAAGAAGCATGACAGAAAAGGACCTGGGGATCCTGATGGACACCAAGCTGAGCACGAGTCAACAGTGTGTCCTTGGGGCAAAAAGGCCAATGCTATCCCACGCTGTATTAGAACAAAGTATTCCCAGCAGGATGAGGCAGGTGACCTTTCTCTCCTCAGCACTGGTGACACCATACCTGAAGTGCTGGGTTCAGGTGGGGGCTCTCTGGTACTAGAGAGACACAGACATACTGGGTTGAATCCTGGGAAGGAACAGAGAGAGGATAATGGGACTCGAGCAGCTGACATGCATGGAGAGGCTCAATCTGTAATTTTTAAAAATAATATTTGTTGCCCATGGTCTTTAACCTTGTCTACCCAAACTGGGAGCAGTTACAGCCAGGGACCATCCCTTTGTATCTAGTGCCTGAGAAAATTGATTTAACTGAGCATTTAATGCTATTCTATAAGCACTTTTTCCTTTGAAAGGATGTGCTGTAATGTCAGAGTATGGAAATCCAGTAAATACATCCACTGATATTATAAGGTGGGAAAATCGTAAGTGAGCGAGAGAAGCGTTTTCCTGTTATGTATAATCAAGCTGTGGGAAGCACAGAGGTGGCCTCACCCAGCATCTCAACAAGATTTAAAACACCACTGAGCACATGCAAGGTGAATATCAGAAGTTCATCACGGTGAATAAACATTGTGCAAGACATAACACACTCCATGTTTAGAAAATCTCCAACCCATAGTGGGGCTGGGGGCCTTGTGTGAAGGTGGACCTCTTACCACTCCCCTTTGTGAAATCCTGACCACCCTGCTTGGCCCTCCTCCCAGACAACTGTAAGCAGGAGGGGAGTCATCTCAACTTTAGATCTGGTTCAGGATGGCAAATTTGCAACTCCAGTTTATTTGCAACACACAGACGTTAAAACATATAAGTATATAATTAGTAACCAATGGATAATCTTTTAAATAACAGATTTTGTGTGTAAACCTCTTCCCATTGTCAGCATTTCTGCATGATTCCTGTTTACCTTTTGCTGGGGAGTAATTTCACAATCAGCTTCAGCTAGTCCATCTTCCAGAAACCCAAACTGAAGCTTAAAATAAAATTGACTTATAAAAAGAACTCCAAAATATGCACAACATAGGAAAAAAAGGAGGGAAAGGTTTGCCTTGAGCCCTGATAAAGAGCTGAAGTGTAATACTGCCCTGGTCCCTATTTACCCAGTGCAACAGGCAGCTGTGTTTGGTCCAGCCAAGTGAAAACAGCAGCAAAATGTTCCTGTTTATATTGGGACTCCTTTAAATCTGTTTTGGCGGCTGCTTGCTTAGCTCTAATTTATCAAAAATGAGACACCGGGAAAGAGTGGTTCCATTTTAAAACCTTGAGGCAGGGATTTTTGCTGGCATCAGTGGTGCTGAGCAAAGTTGTCCAAAAAGCTGTCCAAGGCTCAGCCAGAGCCAGGCAGTGCTGATCTCTGCACACCGAATCTGCGGGAATTTGGGAGGTTAAAGGCTGGACACAAGCCAGAGGTTGTACAAACAGGACACTTGACTCCTGTTTTGTGGCAGATGCTTGTGCCAGCATCTTTCTCTCCTACAGAAATCTTCCATCTGCCTGTGTTACTTAAGACCCACATACTTAAGAGCCAGACTGGTCCCAGCAATAAGTCCCTTCACCAGTGGCTCCTTCTGGAGCATTTCTATTGTCTAAAGTGGATGGTGTCTTTTTAAATGCAGTCCCAGCCCTCATGCGGGCAGGAAAAAAAATCAGACAAACAAACAAAACCTCCTCAAATCCTTTTTTCTTACTATTTGACCTGTCAGAACTTCAGCACTGGAGAAACTGGATACCTTTCGTTTCAGCAAGGGGAGGGGAGGCACTTTTATCACCTTTTCACATAATGTCTGAGGATAAATTTAAAAAAATGAAAAATGAAAAGAAGTGTCAGATTATGATAGTCTTCTGAAACTTTCAAAACATTTTCAGATTAAAGATTTTCTTGGAAACTGATGACACCCTCTCATTTTACCCAAGATTGTAAAATATGGCCTGAAATGCACTGTGGTTGGACAACAGAGAAAGAGATCCCCACCCCAGGATGTCACTATTGAGTGCACCCTCACACATTTGCAGGTGACACCAAGCTGACTGGTAAAGCTGACACACTGAAGGACAGGATGCCATCCAGAGGGATTTGGACAAGCTCAAGAAGAGGCCCCATGGGAACCTCATGAGGTTCAACAAGGCCAAGTGCAAGGTGCTGCACCTGGGTTAGGGCAACCTCCAGCATCTACACAGGCTGCGGGATGAACAGATGGAGAGCAGCCCTGCCCAGAAGGACTTGGGGGTGCTGGTGGGTGAGAGGCTGGACATGACCCAGCCATGGGCACTCACAGCCCAGAAAGCCAAACGTGTCCTGGGCTGCATCCCAAGCAGCATGGGCAGCAGGGTGAGGGAGGGGATTCTGCTCCTCCGCTCCACTCTGAGACCCCACCTGCAGTGCTGCATCCAGCTGTGGGGTCCCCAGCACAGGGAGGACATGGACCTGTTGGAGCAAGTCCAGAGGAGGGCCATGATGATTAGAGGAATGGAGCACCTCTCCTATGGAGAGGGCTGAGAGAATTGGGGTTGATTAGCCTGGGAAAAAGAAGATTTTGGGGGGACCTAATTGTGACCTTTCAGTACGTGGAGGGACCTTACAAGAAAGGAAGGGGACTTTTCACAAGAGCATTTAGTGACAGAACAAGGGGGAATGGTTTCAAACTGAAAGAGAGTAGGTTTAGGTATTAGGAAAAAATTCTTTACTGTGAGGGCGGTGAGCATTGGAACAGTTTGCTCCGTGAAATTTTGGGTGTCCCATCCCTGGAGGTGTTCAAGACCAGGTTTGGATGGAACCTATGGCAGGGGGCTTGGAACTAAATGATCTTTAAGGTCACTTCCAACTCAGTCCATTCTATGATTCTGTGACTCTGTGACTGACCTTTAACCTGCAGTTTGTGGGAGCCAGGACTGCATATATTTGTTGGGGTAAAGTTGCTACCTAGCCTTAGCACTTTCAGTCAGTCTCTTTTGTATCTGCACTGTTGATTCTTGCTGGGATAGTCAGCCACAGTTGTGCATAGCATTGTGATTGCTACCTGTGTAAGCCCTGTGATTTCAGATTATCTGAAGAGCACTGTGCTGTTGAGATACTGCTCAAAAATGCAAATATGCACTGTGGGAATGCCCAGAAAAGATGGTTTCCCATCTGACTTCTATTTTTGCAAAGGAAGATAAACATTAAACAGTGGAAAGAACAAAAACATGATGGGAGTTAAGAGTGTGAGGCAACAGGAGAAGATAGAAAAGTTCTTCAGATGAAGGTTTTTGCAAAACAACAAGTACACTTGCCTTGAAAGTCACAGACATTGTTTTCATATGACAATAACTCTCACACAGAGGCCTCAGGCTCAACGTAATCTTACAAGGTATTTTTAGACGAGGGTGGCTATTGCTGCTATCAGTGTCTAACCTCAACTATCCTTAGTCTGCCAATTCCTTGCTTACCTTTTAAATCTCTTGCCTTGTCCTTCAATAAAAGCTCAGATTTCTGTGTCTTCTGTGTATGAGCAGATTTCCCCCAACTAGAGGAGTGGAGGATTGGTGCAGTCTGTAAAGTAAGTCCGTGAGCTCAAAGCAAGGCTTAGACAACACCAATACATATAAACCTAGAGGTGAAAGACAGAAGTTTGAAGACCATTTAGAAGGCATAACTATAAAAAGGTGTACAATCCTCTTCCTCTTCCCCTTCTTCTTCCTCTTCTTCTTCTTCTTCTTCTTTGCTCTTTTTGTATCATTCAGACAATGTGGATTTTTCCAATGAGATGTTTTAGCTATAAGTTGTGAAGTTAAGTCTATCACTATCTTCAAATGGTTGAGAGCTTCAGCCATGAAGGGTTGTGGTCACCTAAAAGCTACTTTGCAAAGCACTCTTGGTACAACAAAACCATCATGGTAATAAAAAGAAAAAAAGGAATTCAAATCTGAGACAACTTCAATACAAAAATTCTGCACTTGGAAGTAATTTCCAGCAATGTAATGATGCTCATTTACAGGGATGGGACTGGGGTCCAAAAGAGAACTAACAGACTAAACAGCTTGCTCAGTGGGGCTAAGCCCTTACCCCAAGTGAAGGGAAGAGAGGGGGCAGTGTGGCAACAGGAGGTCTAAGCAGGCCCGCAGCAAGCCAGTCTTTAGAGCAGCCTGGAACATTAGTCATTGTGTGGCTGAAGCCATTTCAGCTATAAAAGATGCCACCAAACTGGCAAATGCTGACAAATAGCTGATAACATCTTTTATCTTACACTGCCTGAGTCATCCTCATTACAATTAACACAGCAGCTTGTAAATTAGGGGCGTAATTGCCTTAACATCCCAATAGTCAAGAAAGAGAAGAACAAATCTCCCAAATTAACCCCAGTTCCTGGAGGTGTGTCTCTTTCTCATGGAGTGTTCATCTACACTCATGATTCAGCTACCCCTTTTTGGTGTCCAAACTTAAGTAGCGAAAATTGGTTTGGAGGCCATTCTCCAAGAAGTCAGAAGGCAGCAGTGATGGAGCAGGGTCTGTGTCACAGAGGCATGAGTGTGCAAGAAAGGTGACCAAGGCATTGAAATGAGGAGCTGTGTCTGCAGCAAGGGCATGCCTTCTACTGACACTGTATTTCCCAGCAGATCTCCTCTCCAGTGTCTTCAAGGTTTATACAGTCCTCCCCAGCCACGTTATCCAAGTGTCTTCCAGAGGACACTGGTGACAGGAATGCCGTCTGCCACAACAGGCTCTTTCAGTTTCACCCATAACCTCAAAGGCAGTTTATTTCAAGTGCCCAGCATATGCATTGCAATGATGAGTAAATTCGTGCCTTTTCTCCTTAGAGATGGAGCCAGTGCCTAGGTCCAGCACTATGGATCAGAGAGAGCCTTCAGAGGGTAATCCAGTGACCCCAGCTAATAAAACACAGGGTGTGCATCAGTCCTGCTGCAGAGTGCCTCTTCCTCCCTCTTTGCTCACCTCCTACTGTTAGGAATGTTGATGCATTTTCTGTACAACCATCCAGCTCTTTCAGACCAGAAAAGAGCCTGCTCTTCCCTTCGAGGCTCTGGAGAACTGCTGCCAAGAAAAAGTAGAGGAGAGATGTGTCTGGTGCTGCAGTGAGCTATGAAGACAAGGATAGCTTACCTCTCCTTTCTGAGAAAATTGGGGCATCACATTCCCTCTTTAATCCCAGAGCTTTGTGGTATCCTTCTTGATTTCCATAATATTTCAAAATGTTTGAGGGGTTTTGGGGGTAGCTTGGAATGGATACATTTTTGTACTCTTCCTTAGGTAAGTGTCACTGCATCAGAAACAGGATCTCTGGGCTGCACAGGTCTGTCAATTCTTATCTTCTTAACATGCTCATATTTATTTCTATGCCAATATTTCCCACTCGATGAAAGAGCTTTTCAGAATTTTACTCTAATATATTCACAGGCAAAAAACATATCTACTGTCTGTCTTTGATTTGTAAGACTAAACAAGCTGACAGCTTTCTCTGTCCGTTCATAGAAAAGGTCTCTTTTCCCTCAAGCATCCCAGTGAGAACTCTGCTTAGAGAAGCCAAGGAATTCCTATGATATGCATAGAAAATTACCAGGCATGAAACATTTCTGAAAAATACTGTGGTTTAAGGCATTCTATAATCAGCATTTTTTACTTTTCCTTCTTAACACATCGAGGTTATCTATTAAAATGGACAGCTGTCCTAATAATACAATTCAAATTCTTAAAATGAAATTTCAAGAAATAGAAAATCCATAAAATAATTGTAACATTTTTTAAAATCTAAACATTTTCAGTAGAAGAATTTTGATATAATACACAACCTTATGTTACAAGTCAAAATATCATTAGTAGTTTCAATGATGCTTTAAATTAATCTGATTTATACATGTGTTACTTAATATCTCTAAGCAATATTTGCCTCATTTCATATAGATTTCAGGTTGCTTTTGTCAGTTTATATATAGTAGCTAACTCCTTAACACATTTGTGAATGTGATTAATTTATTTTTAGTTGTTTATGGCAAGTTAATATGTTTCTATAAGTAGCAATGATGGTAAAATTCTCCCAAAGCATGGCAGCTACAGATGCAAGCATTATAAAGACTAAATAGTGTGTATCATCTTATAAATTTGTCCTTGAGATAATACAAAATGAGGCACAGTCAGTTAAGATATTAATCCTGTATGTTTAAAGCCCCTGACAATGAAACTATTTTATAAAATAGCTTTTAAGGCAGTTATAAGAGCGGTTCTGTCTCCATTAACACCCACACACACATTAAGCAAGCCTCCATTTCACTTTGATAATTTTAGAACTGGATGGCTCTGTTATGAAGCTGAGAAAGCAACAAACTCTGTGTTCCTTTTGTGCTGCCTGCAAAATGGGGGAGATGATCTCCAAAACCGGGTGGGTACACCTTACACAAAAGCGAGACACGGACAGCAGGGCTTGCACCCAGGTGATGCCTCCGTGCCTCCCGGGGAGCTGTCCTCATTTTACAAGGGACCATCATGGCTGGGACCCTGTGCTAACATTTTGCAAACCTTTAATGTCACAAAACTGGTCTGTTCACGACAGAGGTGTGACTGGGCACAAAACTGCATGTCAAAGGCTGCATTGCATCCTGGAGGGTGTATGTATGTATATATATATATATATATATATATATGCACAGTCACATCTGCTTTAGCACGGCGCTTCAGTGAGGCACTTAAACCCAAAACGAAGGTCTGAAGAGGCAGGGAAAGGCTGTGGGGAAAGGCAGACCTGAGGCAGACCTCGGCAGGATGTGGCTACAGCAGGTACTGCGAATGATTTCCCTGCTTTCTCAGCCTTGCCTGCTCTCACAAAGCAGCTGTGCTGCTACCGCGGATCCTCCCGTTTGCGGCTCTAGAGCTGGGATGCTGTAAGTACAGCTTAGGTGAGCTCCTAACTCCCAGCGGAGCTCGAGCAGGAACTAGATCTTCAGATTTATCTCCCTCTGTCCCTCTCCCCCCTCCCTCCCTCTCTCCTCTCCCCCTTCTCCTTTGTGCTTTCAGCTCATTAACTCACTGATTTCAAGCTTGGTCCCAGCAGATTCTCTCAGAGGCAGAGCAGTAGCTGAGCTGCACAAACATATTTGTGTGTTATTATCTAAAAGGAATTGCTGCTGATTGATTGCCAGGAGGGCAAACTAAGAGACAACAAATTCTCCCCTGCTTTCTCTTCCTCCCCTCCTTCCGCCACCCCTTCTTTTGGGCAGTAAGAGGGAAATAGCTTGTGCCACTCAAGGAGAATAAGGCACCAATATGGGTAACGAAAATACACACGATTCAGTGATGTAAGATGAAAAGCTTAGGCACAGAAGCACTCAGGCTTAGGGGGAAAGCCCAGCTCACAGCTCATGGGCATTCAGAAGAGATCCTCAGCTGCTGCAGTTGATGCTGTCTGGTTTCATTCACTTGCAAGTGTTGCTCTGGCAGGAGACAGACAGACTGGTGCCAGAGCAGCGTGGCTGTGAGCAGGTGACCCAAGGGGGTCTGTGCCCTGTGCATTGCTGCCAGACCCCCTGGCAGCCCTCTGCTCCTTTCATGCCCATCGTGAGGAGGGCTATCTGGAGAAACTATCATGCATCGATGCCTGTGTCCATCTCAGAGTTTGTAGTGACAAAAACAGCAGGATGACGACTTCAGAGAAATACCCCCCAACAATGCTAGAGCTGCTGGGTACACAGAGCAACTCGGGTTTTTTCAGTTAGTGGTTCAGGTGCTCTTGAAGCCCCGTGTTGACCCTAGTCTGACATTTTCCTCCATGTCAGGATGAGATCCCACTGTCAGGAGAAGCTCCAGCATAACCACAGCACTGAGGAGGAGTCACATCTCTAGAGCATTAGCTGGCACAAAAGCCGTCCCAAGGCAAAGCAGAAGAGCTACTGGTTACCACTGGTTCTGCTGGTTTTCGTGCTGGTGTCAGCCAAATCTCTTCAGGATGGCACAAGGGGGATGGGTGCAGAGGGGAATAACTTTGCTTCACCAGAGGCTGGAAGGAGAGCACAGTACAGCAGGGTGGGAATCAGGTGTGGAAGCTCAGCAGAGCAAGTAAGTTAGCATCCTGTCCCCAGTGTGAGAAGTGTTCCCATGCTGCTTACAAAGCCAATGGTAAAAATGGAGAAAATGGGTATTTCTGGGCCACCACCCCGTGCAGGGATGGATGGAGGGTGGCCAGCTCTGAAGGAAACCCCGCAGCACCAGCGGCTGCCTCTGAGCGGACGAAGCCCCTATCAACGTGGCCCATGCTCTGCCCTCTTGGGCATAATTATTTAGACTATTCACTTCCTAATGTTTGCTTTAGAGTAACAGATAGATGCACCACATGATATTTACTTGCATTTTGCCTTGGTGCCAAGTACTACTACCCTGTATTCTCTGTGTTGAAATGTAACAGGGGACACCACCTGCTTGCTGAAGTTTTTTCTCCCAGTGCACAAGACAGAAAAAGAGCCAGATTTTTTTCTGCAGTGTTACACACAGGAGGATGAGCAAACCCCCATCCATGGAGGGTTGCACTGCAGCAACTCTTAAGCACATCCGCTTTACAGCAGCATGTGTTTAAATTATTTGCTAAATCAGGGCCTTCAAATGGAGCCAAATCCATTTTGGGAAAAAGGTCCCAGTGCCAGCAATTAGACAGGGACTAGCCAGGTCCAAATTTTTTGCCTTAATTATAGGAAGGTATTTTATCTACTAGTGCATTCTTTCAAGTCATACATATAACTCTTCCACAAGTAATCCAGGAGGTCAAAAAAACATTTTGCAAAGCTTCCAAGATGCCAAGGCACAATAAGAGGAAACAATTATTTTTTCCATTAAATGACAAAAACAGAAAGAAGGGTGCCACTTCTATGGAAATCACATTGGCTCCCCTGCTCCTCTGAGGCTCTTCTAGGAAACAGGACTGGGTTCCTTTGGTTCCCTTTGAAGAGGACAATGTCACTGAATTTCAAGCCATTCATTTGCAGAGACCAAAGACAAATATTTTCCTGAACTTTGACTACCTGAATCAGGGAAAAAAAAAGTTTATAAACAGACACTGATGTTATTGATGACATACCTGGCTGAAATCACAAAGGCTTATCAGTATTCAGGGGCTTCTGAAGTAGGGTTTGTAAATGTCTAATATGTGTGTAAGTGAGCTATTTCCTGTAAATCAATGTACCTTACTTTTGACTTCAGCTTAATAGCAAACATACCCTCCAAAACAAATGACACAATCATCGCTTTATCTCTACATGAATGCTGTCCTATACCATTCTGCTCTTTTGTCTTTTTCTTTCAGCAGAAAATTTGTACTCGTCATAAGCTTCAATTAAGGTAAATGAACACTATAAATCTGGAATCCCTGAATGTATAATCAGCAAACAAAGGCTGGTTTCTTGGATGTTTTTATTAAGAGGATGTACCTTAATGAATAGATAGCAATGAATGCTAGAGATGACAACATCATGGCAAAGTGGGGACTTGCTTTATATAGTTTTAAGAGTGCCTATTCTGATCATTTAAGAGACCAGAAGAATAACATGGAGCAAACACACTGGTTCAGAGATCAAGGAAGAAAACCAACCCAATTTCATTTTGTCCTTCAGACCACAGAAGATAGATGGGTAGAGTTTCTGTATTCTGGATTTCTGGTATTAGCAACATTTTCATGGCCAGTCGCCCCCACCAAGTGATGTAAACAGACAGTATCTTGAACTGGTTGAAGTCCAGTTGAAGTTTATCATACCTTCATGTGCCCTTGTTTATTTTTAAGAGCTGCCATGTGGAAAGCACACCATTAGCCAAGCAGCAGAAGCTGATTGAACTGGTTCTCACACCACTGGTGAGCCTGGTCCACAGCTCCACCCTGCCCTTTCTCTCCAAGCCAGTACCAGGGTCTAACACACATAATTTGTCCTACAGAGCTTCTGGAGTAGACTTGCTTTGTCATTTCTCAGGCACCAAGTTGGCAAAAGGCAGTTTGTCTGTCTCTTTTATGGCTCACAGAGAGCCCAGCTGAATTGCCATAAAGTGGGAACCTCCACTGCCATGAGCTTTCCCTGTTCTATGAGCCCAAGGTAAGCAAGCAGCCCGGCCTTGCTCCCCCAGGGCCATTGGCACGTCACAGGGTCCCTTGGGGGCTGGCCCTTGGGCCCTGCTCACTGTCACGTGCGCTGGGCGATGCAGGTAAATATCTGATGTGGTGCTCTTTGGACATGGGCTGTTTGCCAACCTTCAGAAAAGATTGAGGCTCTCATTTCACAACTGAAGGGGGGGAAAGCTAAAACATTTGGGAGCTGGCCCTGTTTGAGTACACACATCTCTCTTGCTAAATGGGATGTCTAAATTGCTAAGTCTTCAGCAGTGTTTTCATCAGTAACGTAGCGTTACAGAGAAAGCTCTTACACAGAGCAAAAGACAAAAAACTCACCCCAACAAACAGTCAGGGCTTGAGATCACTTTGAGATTCATTACTTTTAAATTATCTTCTCAAATTGAAAATGGCTGCCCAGAGAGAGGGAGGAAATAGCCTGGACCATCTCACATATCTACGGCACTAACCAGGCAGAGCAGAAGCTAAACCAGACCTCTCTGAGCAGATGTGTATGGAACATTTCTGCCAGCACTGCTTGCCTGTGTGGATTCTCTAATGTCCAGACAAGAATGAGTTTATCAGCCATCAGCTCCCTTCATGATAATTCTCATCAAAAGGGAAGAATTAAACCACTGGATTCACACATTATGGGGATAGGAGAGACACACATATGCCTGTAAGTTTTCTAAGATTATGTATTAACCTTAGGAAACAAGAGTTATTTATCTGCTAGAGCAGAAGGTGGTACAGCAGCTGTTCCTAAAATCAGAAGTGCTTACTGAAAAACCCAGCAGCATGTATCCATTAGCTAAGAGGAATCTTTGCCATATATCTTCAGCCATACAAACAACCAAGGATTCACCTGCTCATCTCCCTGATGAGCACAAACACTTGCACAGCTCACATTTTGTGATACCATTGAGATCAAAGACAAAATCTCCCTGCACTTCAGTGGATCAGTCAAATGCATACTGAGATCCTGCCCAGCCATGCAATGTAAGAGAATGAGGTCATCAGCATGGTGAACAAATGTAGGTAAAATCCACACACACTCCCATTGCCTAAACCCTCTGTGCATTTCATGCAGCATGGGTGCAGGATAGCCACCTCCTGGAGAACCCCATTTGTTTGCCCATGGCATGGTCACCATCATTGCAAGGCATCACATTGCCCTGCTGTGCTAACACTACACTGGAGGGCTGGGCACGCAGCACCATGCTTTAAATTTTCCACTCTCTTCACCAGACACCTGGCTTTTGTGCCATTGACCCAGTGAAAATTCGTCTCAGCAAACACCAGGGACATTTCTCCAGCAATGTGGCTGGGACAAGAAATCCACTGGGCTATAAGGTGCCCAGAGTCTATGAAAGCTGATTTCATCACCATCACTCAGGAACTTTAGCCATGATTTTGCATGGGTCTACTGAAATTCACCATCCCCAGGGGATGGCTGCAGTGTGCTGCGCAGGGACAGGGATGCAGATGGACCAAAGCATCCTGGGGCACTCCTCCTGCCAGCTGGGCACTACTGGAGCCATCCTTGGGTCTGGGAAAGTCTAATGCTCTGTCAGGAAAGTGTGCTTGAAAGCCTGCAATTCTGCTTCGTGAAGGCTCCATGCATGGCTGAGGTCAGGCTTGAGGTATGCTGGGAGAATCAGGAATTCATTCCCTTGCTGCAAGCCGGGTGATGGGGATTTTCTCCGTAATACCTGAATTCTGCTTTATAATAAGAAACTAATTACCTTAAATGAAGTGAGGCTCAGTGCAACTAGTGAACTAGATGTAAAATATAATCATCCCTCATATTGACAGGACAGCAAGTAATTGGCTAGTTTCCTGCAATTTTCACATCAGCTCACTTTGGTATGCAGTCACTTCACTGCTCTGCCTCAAACCTCCCTTCTGTGCCAAGTAAATAGGGTGCAATCTTTTCCATTTATTGTAAGAGGTTTTGGAGCAAGCCCTGCACATGTGGGAATTACAGCTGCAGTGTGATGGTGCTGCCTGCTGTCTCTGAAGCTCTCACTCACAGAGCTCATCACACACCAGTCCATAGGCCAGCAGCCAGAAATGCACTTGTTAGCTCCTTGTAGATACACCTGTGAGGTGATTACAGCAGAACAGACAGATTTTTGTGGACTGGTAGTCACTGAAAAAGCCAGTGCTCTTCACAGATTCAGGCCACTGGGTCTGACCCAGTAAAGCAAACTAAAATCAGATCAAACCTTTAAACTCCATCAGTTCATGAGAGTGTTTCAGCAGTCCCGTGTTTGGTACCATTTAGCAAAATGAAGAAATTAGTGCATTTCTAATAGTTACAAGAAGCTGATACTTCCTTTTCTATTCATACTCCAGAGAACTTTGGGCTTCTCCAGGTTTACTACTTCTGTCTGCCTGGAAAAATTTGAACCTGCCTTGGCTGTTTCCTTGAGCAATGTGGCAACCACCAACTGGGAAATACTTTCAGTTACTGATCCTGGTGTCTATTTCTGGAGTAATTTACTGAATATATAATATTTCAGTTATCACTGAAGCAGACCCTGGTCCCCAGCTGCCAGTTTACACATCCTATGGATTTTCCGTCCTCATCTCAGTTAATGTTTAAATGTTGAATAGTTATTCTTTATTGATAAATATTTAAGTGAGAGAAGTATGCTTCTGAGGGCTCTTGCAAAAGAGATGGCTGAGGAGAATTAAAAGGAGAGGAGCTGATTTGAAGCCAAATGTAAATCACAGTGAGGATATGACCTGTGTCTCTTATCCTTTGGATGAACAGCCACAGAACTCCAGAACTGAAGAATAAGACTACAGCCCTGTAGATAGCCAACCCCTTTGAGGGTATTTGTTTGTTCATTTCTTAGGCAATGTCCCTGGACCCAGCCGAGGCAGTCAAATACAAATTCCTAGAAGGACAGAGACCCTATCTGTAAATGAGAGCATCCTGCCTGCCATGCCTTACTGCGGCTGTTCCCTGGCAAGAGGACACAGCCTCAAGTTGTTCCAGAGGAGTTTTAGATGGGATATTAGGGTTGTCAAGCACTGGCACAGGCTGCCCAGGGAAATGGTGGAGTCACTGTCCCTGGACATATTTTAAAAATGTGTAAATGGGACACTGAGGGACATG
Source organism: Corvus hawaiiensis (assembly GCF_020740725.1). Taxonomy (NCBI): domain Eukaryota; kingdom Metazoa; phylum Chordata; class Aves; order Passeriformes; family Corvidae; genus Corvus; species Corvus hawaiiensis. Next base: position 56,889,930 of record NC_063214.1, read on the forward strand.
GTTTAGTGGTGGACTTGGCAGTGCTGGGTTAATGGACTGAACGATCTTGAAGATCTTTTCGGTCCTAAATGATTCTACGATGCTATGACAACACCAGTGGCTTTTCTGTCCTCTCCCTAGGCATGAAATTAAGAGGATCCATGTCCTCTTTCCTCTAGCTGATTATGGAGCTTTCTTGGCCTCTCCTTGCCACCATAAGCATTAGCTTTTCCACCGTGCTAGGATTTGTATTTATTTGGGTCTCTGTTTCAAAACACAGTAGCCCTGACTACAAGCATTTTACTGCATCTGTATTTGTAAACATGCTGAAAGGTGCACAGGATCACATCTCTGGAGACAGCTGAGCATCTCATGGTCCTGTGGAACACAACAAGAAGATGAAAGAGCAAGACATCTCATATATGCATCTCAGGTGGAGATCTAGCTAAGGGGGAGACAGAAGAAAAATGGTTCTCATGAGCAGATCTGGTCAGGAGCAGTAAGACTGCAGGTAAATTGTCTCCCTAAGGTATATTATTTTTAGTACTTGAGCACAAGTATCCAGGATACTTTTCCTTTGAACTGTGCCTCAGCCGTGTGCTTGGAGCCACCCTCACCTGTCCTATGCCCCTTCAGTGTCTGGAAAGTGGGACAGTTTCAACTGAGAAGAGCACAACCCTGCCCAAAAGGTAGTCAAGGTGGTTGCAGCACTGCAGGAGAAGATGCTTTCAGCTCAGAGCAGGCAGGGAATAGAAGATGTCTGCCCATCCTTTGGTCTGTAAAATCAGTCCAAGGCCGCTTGCCAACTTCTCACCACCAAGTTGTGGTAGAAGTGGAGTTTCTAGATCCCATCTTGGTTTTGTCTGACTTCTTAAATTTTTTCATGGGAGCAGATTAGCGGATTAGTCATATTTTTTCAAGTGCTGGTCCATAGGATCTCAGAGTCCCAGCTGTAAAAAACAGGATAGTTCCCAGGTTTTGGAACTGTTTGGGAAAGAATGACATTTCTTGTGAGGAGTGTGAAGTCAGAAGTGAAAACTGTGCTTTGGTGTATGAACACACATCTCAGTGAGTTCCTGGGATAGAGGTGTTAATAGGTGCCACGGATACGATAAAACAGAGGACTTGTTTCCTGATGGAGTGATATTACTTTCTGTTTATTCATATTACACTTATTATAACACTATCAGCGTGAAGAGGGTTATAATAACGAGGGCAGCAGAGATAAGATCATGTGCCTGCACAGGCTGCTGGTGCCTTGCACACAGCTTGATCCTATTCAAAGTCTTAAACATACTTAAATCCTATCCAAATCCTTTATCACTTTAACCCTCTTATGGCTTTAATGCTTCAAAAATACACCCTGGATCACTCAGCCTGACAACCTGTAAAGAGAGGAAAGGCTGGGACTTTTGATGGCACCTGTGGCCTGTGCCTGGCACGTCTAGCTCAGGGCAGAGGGGGTCCTCAGAAAATCCTGTGTGGCCGGGCAGGATCCCCCTGGACCAGGGGCAGGAGGGGGCTCCCTGACCCCTGTCTCTAGGAAGTGGGATGGTGCCGAGCGTCATGGGCATGGGAACATGTTCCTTTCTGGGAGAGACGAGATGGAGGTGGGTTCATGGTGCTGTAAATGAAAGCCTCTGCATGGCAGTGGGCTGTTTGAAAGGATGAGTGTCCCCCTGGTGCTGACACCCCTTTTCTTGGAACAGGCACAGTGCCAGAAATCCATGTCGCCATCATTTTAGGATAACGATTTGGAGGGGTAGGGTTTATTTTCCAGTCTGGGTGCTCACTGTGCTTGGCATGACAGAGACATCACTTTGGCTGGAGCCTGTAGCTTTGACTGGAATATGAAGAAAGAAAAATGGCAGCAACAAAGTAACTCTTTGGGACTGAGGTTTGTTCTGCAGGGAGATCTCTTTTTACCTCTAAAGTTTAGGCATTGTGAGCTGCGGGAGAGGCATTATTATCTACCATAATTCTTTTTCCTGAGACAAAATAAGAGTTAGTAGGTTTGACATTAAAGGATGCTTTTAAAATATTCTTTTGCAGTGTATTTCATTGCATATATCCACCAAGTGTGGGAATAAAATGTGATACTTTGGGGTTTACTCATCATGTGGCTTCTCTTATTTCAATGAAAATAATTGATCCCAGATTTGTACATGCAATAGTGCTTTGCAAGGAACCACATACTGTACTGAATGCTGCATACTGTACTCGTATTAGAACTTTGTGTCAACCCATGTGAATTATTTGCAAGGCAAAATACAGAGGAATTCTCTCCAGGGTAACACTGAGGTTACAGCAGTTCATTCAGCAAAGACAGATCAGCTTCTGGGCTGGGAAAAAAGTTTTATGATCTGTTTGTGGGGCTGTTCTGGTTCAAATATGAGTGTGCCAGCAGCAAATGCTAACTGGAAGAGTAAGACACATCTCAGAGATCAGCAGCAGTGACCGTATTCCAGCACACACTGCAGACGGCGCCCTGGGGACGAGCTCCCGCTGTGGCTGAGCAGGGACAGGGAGCACAAGTAGTGCTGGGCTCCAACTGCACTGCGGCGCTGGGGATGCAGGCTGGGCTCCCTCCCTTCTCTCCCTATCACCTCCCCACCCCAGCCTCCATGCAAATGTGGCCCAAAGTAACAGAGTGACAGAGCTGCTGGGATGATAGGGCGGTGGCACCCCCACAGCCTTCTTACTGCTGATGACAGACACGCACCAGGAGGGAGCATGTTTTTGGGTTAGGCGCTACCTCCCCACCCATGCCCACTCTCATGACAGACAGCACAGCCTCTTCAGCCTGCAAGTTCAGACCTCCTGATCCACCACTAAACTTGTATCATCCTGCAAAACCCTCTTATGCTATCAAGCCAGACCTCACAGATATTGCTCTGTGGGCTAATGCTCTTGGCTGCCATGTACATCAGTGACAGCGTGCACGAGCCAGCCCAAACTAGGCACCTGCCAGATGCATCAGGACCCAAACTGTTATCAACTAATTAATTTTTTAACACTAGGACACCTCAGGTCCCATATGAATCCCATAGAGCACAGCCTCACCACCTGAGAAGCCTCTTTAGTGCCCTGAAATGCTGACTTCATACAGTTCAGATCCTTGAAGCTATTTGGGCTGTATATGGGGAAAATTGCATCCCTGCCTCCTTGGCCTTGTATCACACTTCTCCTCATGGTAAAGATGCAGTGCTATGTTAAGTCTTACCCCCACTCTGCCCTCCATCCTGTTGGGAATTTGTCTCTTCTCAGAGAAGCCTATGGAGTCATCCAACTCCTTGACCCCCTATGAGTGATGGAAGGGCAAAAAATACAAGAGGACCTGCAGTGCCATTCAGGGGAAGAGGGCACCTCCACAGGCACTGAGGGTCAGAGTTACGAGCTTGTTGTCCAACAGCAAAAAACATGGGTGCTATGAGGTCTGCAGCACTGAGTATCCAGGTTTGAAGTGTTCCAGCAACGACCACAACCAATAAATATTAGCAAATTTAGGGAAATTTCAATTTCCCTGAATTACTTAACATTTACATAGTCTTTCTGATGACATGTACACCCCAAATAGATATGGGGAGGTTTGTTTGTTTATTTGCTTAAACTTTAATTTGCTGTTGTTGTCATCGTCGGGGTTTTTGTTTGGGTTTTTTTGGTTTGGTTTGGTTTGGTTTTTTGTTATGTTCATGTGCTTGTTTTGTCTTCATTTCCATCCCTGCTTTCTTTTTTTCCAGCACTGCAATATTTGGAGTCCACCCTTGCAATATTTCTGATGTGACTTACACCCAAAGGAGCTGGCTCCATATGATGGAGGCAATTCAGCACACAAACTACAGTTTTCACATTACCTTCCCTCCTTAACCAACTCGCCCAGAAATTCCAGCATTCAAAGATGAATTCTGTACAGGTTGTCCTAGAGAAAGGGTGAAGTCCATGCAGGGATACTGAGTAGCCCTGTGCATAGAGTCTGCTGAGGAGACCAGCATCACAAACCCAAAGATGGGCCTGTTGCACCAGCTTGTCCATCTCCAGAAGAATTGGTACCATCCTCTGCACCACGTGTGTTGACACCTAATAATCTGATCTTTTAGTACTCTGTCAACTTGGGAAATCTACCTGTGTCCACCTTCTGAGCTTGGTTCTGAGTATCAAGTCTGTCTGTATGTGCCTTTGTTAGACTTTAACACTGGTGTTTATTTTGCCTGTGTGTGTGTGGTTTGACTTTTTTTTTTTTTTCTTTTCATTCTCTTTGACCTTAGGTATGAATTCCTGGAGCCATAGGAAGGGAAAATTCTTGCATCACCTATGGATGTGAAAATCACCTTCACAAATGTCATATACAAACAAGCTAAATGGTGGCACCCTCTGCCAAACTAGATTTTTCCATCACAGCCAAGTGCTGAGGGGTGTCCAGGTGGGAGGAATGGACATGTTGCTTTCTACCTCTGGCCTAAACTCCTGCTGTGATGTGTGAAAGAAATCAAGGAAGGAAAAAGCATCCAGCTGTTTTACTATATTTAGACATCTTGTGTCTTTCTCAGGCTGGTTGAAGCATCTGGAAGTAGAGCCACCACCACTTGAGCAATCTGGGTTTGGGACAGCCCCAGGGATGTTCGTGACCTGTTTGTGCTGGGGCTGTGTGACCAGGGTTTGCACAACCTGGGCCAGACAGTTCCCCATTGCAGAGCAGGGTGAAGCAGATGTTGTGAAAGTCAGCTGGATGGCAGTAGGCTGAAGGCAAGTGAGACCCTCATTTCTCATTCCTTACCTCTCCTGGATACAACCTGGCTCCCAGTCTGGCACTGCCCTCCCTCTACCCCTACCCTCACATTGGGGTTTACCCCTGAAGAACAGCTACACCAAACCCGGGATGCAATGGGGTCAATGTGGCAAAACCAGAGCCACTCAGCCTCCCCTGCAGCCCCTCCTCCCCCTCTTTCATCACTCATCAAGTCCTAAGCAAATGTCTGTTTTCTGAAAATGACTTGACCATTCATTCTTTCCATTTCTAGAAATCAATGAGAAATGGAGAGCTTGGAGGGAAGCTGTGGCCACTTCATGCTACTGCCAGCAGCTGTGGTAAGCTACTTGGACCTGAAGCAAGCATAAGGACATCTGCTCCAGCCTCCTGATACCAGAAGCCATAAAAGCTCCTGCAGGATGCTAAAACAACCTTGGAGACTTCTGTAACAAAGACTCAGATCCTTAGAGACTTCACTTGTACCGCACCCAGAAAGCAGGGGGATCCTTCTACATATTTGGCCCTTGCAGTGCAGGTAGGTCATGGCCAAAGTTGCTGAGAAAAACAGTCCATTCCACTGTGCAACAGCCAGAGACAATATGATGGCAATAGAGATGCATCTCAAAGATTTGGAAACAAGAACTTTCTCCTAAATTGTACTGACAATTTTCCTGCAAGAGGTAAACTTAACTTGTCTTCTCCATGGGCAGTCACAGCTTAGGAGGCTTCCCTTGTGTCTTGGCTTCCATTGTGCTTTCTTCCAGGGCTGGGTAGAAAGGTGTGTTTTAAGCTGGGATTAAGAAAGGCAAGACATCTGAGGTCAAGAAGATTAGCAGTGAAATTTTGTTTAGCTAGACAGATCACTAACTACACTGTACTGCAAGAGCTCCAGTTCAGCTGGCCTGGCCCAGCTGTTGAGGTAACAGGCAGTCTTGCACCTTTCAACAATGCTGTGGGTTTATTTCCCAGCAGAAATACTTGAACTCTGTCCAAGTGAGTGACTGAATACTGCCTCTCACTTTTCCCCCTAGCAGAGGAGGACAAGCAGGCCCGCCTGGAAGGGAGCTCGCATTTCTTCCTGCCTTGCTCTCCGAAGGCATGTGAGCTCAGCCTCGTCTTATCACTCCAATCTCTGCGGGCCTGAGCCTCCGGGGTTACAAGAGTTCAGGACCACACAGAGTCAGATGCTACATTAGATGGATAACGTGAGTCCAAAGCCGAGGCTAACACTGAGAGCTGTGCAGTGGGAAAGCAGATACCACATTAGCTGAGTTCCATGATGCTTTCAAACATGCTTTGATACCATGATGCTGGGTTTTATCTTTTATACGCTCAATTTGAACACTTTAGTGAGATATTTGCAAAATTCTGCTAATCAGTTGCAGCATCACCTAGATGTTTCATCTTTTTTTAATCAGAATGTTACCCTGTCACTTATTTCACCATAATGGTCCTATAAAAAGGTCTAAAAAGGTTAAATGCACTACTCTGATGTCAAGAAGCTTGGCAATGAAAACATAATTTTACAAGTTGCTGCCAGACAGTAAGTTGTGAAAGATTCACCATGACCAGCAAGGAGACTGGATATGGCCTTCCCCAAAAGTCTTTGGAGTATAAATACTTTTTATCAGCTGTGTAAAATACCAATGCACTGAGTGTGTGCCAGAATGCTGACCAGGCTGCAGCATGTCTGACTGACCATAAAGGCAGTCTGGGACTGAGAAGGCTGTGATGGATATAGGCTGGGAATCTTCTCCTTGGGACAGGCAGCAACAAAGGGTTTCTAGGACTTTTCAAGGCAGTAACTTCTCTGATCTCTGAATGCAGGAGGACACTCAGAGCAATCATGCCCCCTAAAGCCTGACTGTTATTGTTCTGTTTACTTAAGCACCTCTCCAGTTCTCAATAAGTAGCAGCAGATTCCAGGCAGCACTAAGGCTAAGAAATGGATTATTGGTAGCTCAGAGATATTCTCCCAGTGCTGGTCCCCTCTTGTGCGGGTCCAGTACTGCTCCAGCTGTCACCAGGGAAAAGCTGCATTTGCTGCAATTTTGTTTTACATCCCCTCCCTGCCTCCCCCACAATGTACATTATGGAAAAATAAGAGCAGGCAAGGCCCTCCATTCACTGAAAACCAGCAGTGAGGTAGACTTATCAGGGGGATTTTCCAATATTTCAAGGTCTGGTTTAGTGTTTCATTTTGGCACTTGTTTGCCTTGATTTATCAGAGGGAAAAGGGGACCAGCCAGCCAGCTCCAGAAGGTTTTACTCAGTTGTGATGATGGTGAGAAGGGTGCTAAATCAACAGCAGAAGGTTTGGTGATGTTTTCATTCTGTAACTCAACTGGCAATTGTAAGACATACAGCAGGCTTGACCCATACATGCCCTGACCAAGGCTCCCTGTACCTCACCACCCTGTCCCTGCTAGTGCAATCCACAGTTCCTCAGCGAAAGTGGAAACTATGAAGGCACTTTCTCACACGTACTGTCCCAAATTCCTGCTGTCTATGGCTCAGGGAACAGAAGCTGTCCTTATTCATGTCCTCCATGAGCTCTTTGTGTATGAAGTGGTGAAAATTGTTTTACTGAATGCTCCCCTCTCCTTTTTCTTGTATCTCAAACTAAAGTACAAAACACAAAGATCAAGACAGAATGAGAGGCTCTTGGATGTGGTCTCAAATGGCAGCAGAAATGCTGGGAGAAGGGTGAAAGAGAAAGGAAACCAAAGTAGTTGATTGTGCAACATCACGATATTTTTATGGTATAGTAATGTCAGATTCAGCTCCTTCCTGCAAATTTCAAGAGATTCAAAGATTGTGTTTTCAAATGTTGTTTCAGAGAAATATTATTTCCATCAAACATATATCTATGTATTTCATAGCTGAGTGCCATCTCTCTAAAGTAGGGGTAGGACAAATACTGCATGACTTGAGTGACTGATTACACTTCATTAAGAGCAACTATTGTATATCTAAAAATCCAGGGCAGGAGCAACCTACAGAAAAGCGCATTCCTGTAATCCTTAAAAATAATCAACAAATTCCCAGAAATTAGGGAATGATTGGAAGGCTATACTGATTGAATAATTAAGCCAGAACAGATGATTCACTTACGCTAATCAGCAAAAATACATGGAGAGAAACTTGAAAACCACTCAGCTGCTGAATTGCTTGGCCCAGCGGTAGTTGTCGCTTGTTTTTATTGGCCATTAATTAACTGATGCATTTAAAAAGGCTAAATATAAAAAGGGGCCTTACAAAAAATGATGGCGGCAAGCCGAGCGCTGTGTTTCACCATGACAGCTGGAGTAAAGGTCTCTGGCCGGTTATCGCCGTCGCTCCAACGCACTCGTCTGGAGCCTCTGCTGCCGTTTTGCCTCTGCCTGCTCCGGGCACAAGCGCTGCTTGTCTCAGGGCTGCATGTTCCTCGGAGCCACGGTGAGTGCCGGGAGCAGCCCAGGGCCGTGGCTGGGATGTAACGCACCCGTGCGCGGCATGCGGCTTTTCCCTGCGCCAGCTGTGGCGATAATTTAATTCATCCATGGAGTTTTGGTCACACTTGTCTGCGCTTCTGAGCTCTGGCAACTGTGCTGCCTGGCACAGGGGCAGAGCCCGTGGCAGGCAGGTGGTGGGGTGGGCTTCAGGCATCTCTGTGTGTATTTATAACTGCTCCGTGCTCTGCGACCAGAGGCAGCTGACAGCGGCAGTCAGTGAGGCTGTGCCCAGGACTCTCATGCCTGCTCTCCGACCAGCCACTGTCAATCACGATGCTGAGATTTAAATTTCATGAGCTAATCTGGTTCCACAGTGAAATGTCTCTCAGCTGGAAAATGCCGGTTCCATTAAGACAAAATTTTTTTTTTGAAAACTTTGTTTTTTTCCATGGAAGTTATTTTCAAAAAAATTGATCAGACGCCATCAGTCAAAAGCATCCCTATTCAGCCTTTTTGAGATGAAATTTGATTTTCTGTTTCAAAGCAACTTTTCTATTTTGTATTAAGAATTTTGCAAATGTTCTAAGTCCTAGAAAAACATGGTATTTTCATTTTTTCCCAAAAAGGAATCTGACCAGAAGCATTATTTTTCTCTTTTCAAATTGTCTTCTAAATAGTTTATTCTTTTTGTCATCTTTTCATGTTCCATTCCTAAAAAGAAATAATTTTTGAATCATCAACTGTCCTTTGAAATGTAAAAAGTTGGTTCCCACAGAGCCCTTTCTAACAGAAGGAATGTATTTCAGCGAGCGTTCCTACCATAAAGAGCTTCCAGACAAAACTGATTTAAAAGTCATTTAATTTAAATTTCCTTTTCTGCACAAGCTTCTGCTGGTGCTCACAATTGTTTCTAGATCTCTGTTCTTCATTCATTGCAGACTCGTTCTGACCTCAAGTCCCACTTCCTGCTAAGCCTGGGAATAGAGATTTATAACTTCACTGGGTATCGAGCACCATGGATTTGGTGAAGATACTGCTTTTACAACATTTCATAACCTTCCTCTCCTCACTGAAGTCTCCCTGTCCCATAGGCATAAATGAGGAGACTGTCTCTCTTTTCCTGCTAAAATTAAGGCTACTTCACAGGTTCCAACAGTCTCCTTTCCAATCCTCTGAAAAATATCTGAGTACACTCAGCGCATTTGTTCACAATCCCTATTTAGCTTTGAAATTTGCTGCTTCTCTATCAAGCCTGCAAAATGTCTTGCCTACCTGAAAGCCTGTCTGCTTTTTCAAACTGCATTGTTTGGCCAATAAGGGGAAGTATCTACCTGGAGGCTTTACACTGCCTTTTGTTGCAGCTCTATTTTGCAACACATGTTACTCTCAGGGACAGACATCATGAGGAACATGAGACAGTGGGAGGAGAGCAGAACATCATCATTATGCCAATAGCCCATGTTGTAGGCCCTGGAATAAGATTCAGGGGACCAAATACAGACATATCTGCTTGTATCCTCTGTCCGCCGAGATGATCCCACTCTTGGTGTCAGGATAGGACCAGGCTACTTCACACAAAGCCTGCTGTTCCATAGGAACACACCAAGACCCACCATAGAGACCAGCCCCACCCCCCCATGCACCTTCCAGCTTGAAGAGAGTTGCTAAAATAGGGCAAGAAGGTCTTCTAATTTGGAGGAACCAATGCAACTAGAGATAAAAGCCCTTTGACTATCCCGTGAAGAACAAAACTGAAATCCAACGGTCCTTCCAACATCGTAACGTACAATCTTGCTTCCAATTCTTCATCAGATAAGAATGTCTTGTGCACTTTGGGCCAATTTATTCTGGAGCAGAAAGCTGTAGCCACACACAGCCCACCCCACTGTTTCTTGTGGGAGTTACTAAAAAATCTTCTGTCCTTCCATTCCCCTGACCAAAATATTTCTAAACATTCTGAGAGGATCTTGCAGGCAACCATGTGACTACATTTAGGAAGCAAGCAGACAGCAGCAGGCAGTCACCAGGGGATGCATATTCATTCCTTTTGCATCTTGCTGAAGTTTTTATGAAAGAGAGCTTAACCTTTCTTTGGCTTGCAAAGCCCTAACCGATTAACTGCTATTTATACAAGATAATTCCATATAATTGTTATAGGAAGAAATTCCCCCCATCCAAATCCTTAGAGACCATAAGAAATACAAGAACAATGAGGAGTATCTAGCCCTGAATATTTGACCTCTTCTACTAAATTTTAGACTCAAAGTGGAGTAATTATTCCAGCATAAATTCCCTTCTATTTCAGAACACAATGTGTACCTAGGGAGCTATCATGGAATCGTGCAATCTGTTGGTCATTTCACCATGTAGATTAGACCTAAATATTGTTTTCCTACAGTTCCTCAACTACTATCTTGCTTCAGATATAGTTTAAAGAAAGGGAAATTCATCCCACATGCATTAACTGTTCTGCCAAATGAAATTCAGTAGGGTATTCTGTTTGTAAATCTTAAAAACTATTAAGTGGAGTAGATTATTCAGCAAATCTCAGACATAATGAATTAACTTAAGAACTATATGGAAGATAATGCTCCAAATAAGAGAGATTACCAAGCAAAAATTTTGTAATGAAGGAGATCAAGCTGAAATTAAGCCTGTAGGGAAATCTTTTTTCCATAGTTTGAGTTTTCTCACCTTCCTAAGCCTGTTTTGTCATTATAATGGCATTACCGATTAAGGGCTCAAGTAAAGGATTTAGGATTCATGAGCTTCATTTTAAGATGCACCAGGAAAGGAGCTGGGTTACAAGAGAGCAATGCCTGAACTTCCTCCAGCTCTGTAGAAAGTTCCTGTGGGCATTTAGTACCAATGGAGATGAGAGCTTAGACAAGTCCTGTCTTTGACTCAGACGTCTGGCAGTAGCTCTGCTTGGGGTGGCCTGCTCCCCAGATTGCTCTCGTTGGCAAGTCCTTAATAATGGCCAATTAGGTCTACTACAAAAGGAATATTGAATAGACACAAAATTAACTGACATAAGGCTTTAAACAGGCTACTTACTACGCCCTTCAGGTGATTATCATAGATATCATAGTGGCCCCTTTCCACTGCAACCTAGACTTGCCTAAACCACTGGCAGTAGTGTCAAAATTTTGTATCCTTGACAGGCAGACTAAATCCCCCCTTGGGTTTTCCACAGGAGGCCCTCAACCCAACCACAACAGCCTATTTTCTTCTCTTTGGTATGTGGCTTTCCTTGCTGGGAACATGCAGCATATTTGTCTCTGGAGGGGTTGTGCAGCTCCCTTAGTTACCTTGGTCAGCCTCAACCTTTCCTATAGTCCTGTCACAGCCATCACCTGCTCCTGTTGAGCCCCTTTTCTACCTTCCCAGCCCTTGTCCTTTGTGCCTCTAAAGCAGCCTGTCTGCAGCCAGGCCAAGAAATCTGCCATGGGAGTTTAACTCTGCTGCAGTGACAGTTTTGAGCACTACTTGGGTTGAGCAAACTTACAGAAAAGTTACAGCAGGCTTGGAGCCAAGTTGTAGGACCTGGTGGATGATTAAATGATATAGTGTGAATTGTTGTAATCAGAGCAATCATAAAAACATTTTCTGAATGCTCTGAACTGCAGCCAAATAAATTGTCCTGAACTGCAGTATATAGAAAATACCAGGATTGTCATGCTAGTTTCACATTATTTTGTGATCTTCCCGAAAACTCCATCCTCAGACAGGCACTAGTTTATTCACAAGTTAATGCACAGAATCAGATGTAAGACTAGATATAACAAAACAATTAATATTTCAGAGAAGCACTATGTAGTACAAATACCTAGGGTACCTCAGGGTATCCTAAAAAAGTGGAAAGAGGTCACCTGTGAAAGTCAGAGAGTTTTTCTGTAGGCTTAGAAGAGATCAGCATGTATAACCTTAAAAAATGCAGAATGTTCAAGAAGAAAATCAGAGGTCACTGAGTTTTTGTCACGTTTTTAAGGTGCTTCTACTATAAAATGAAGCCCTCTTTGCTGCCATTAAAACACCATCCAAAATATGATAGCCTTGATATTGTTGAGTCTGCAACAGAATATAAACACATTCTATTGGCAGTGTTGCATGAAATAACCGCTTTCAAGTGACCTTCAGAGTGGTAACACAACAGATCATATTCTTCATTATTATTATTTCCAGGCTGCTCACCATAATATGTGAAGGATGAGCCAGACAAGCAAAATTGCATCTCACTGAGCTGATTTTTAATGTCTTGATTTGTCAAGTAATGGGGTGATTGTTGGCATACATGATTCTCATTCACATACATTGATGATAATTGCAGGAGAGTATCCCGAGCAGCTATTTTTCAAGCACTCAATATTGACGATTATCGTGAAGAATTTCCCAGCCTGTCCTGGATATAATTAACAGCTTGAGCAAAACACCTTATTTACTGCTCTTGCTAAGCTCTTCTGAATACACTTTCAGGGTGGTGAATTGACTAGTGCATGCAATCTTTAAAGGATCAGATTGATGGTGCGTGCTGAGAGGACAAAAGGCTCTCTTTGACAAATAACAAGAAGTCTAGTTTGTGGATTTCACTGAAGAAGGGCGTCAGGTATTAAGAGGAATAAAGGCCGCAGTGTGGTGGGCTGTATTTTAGCTCTGTGCATGGACTTGATCAGCAGCACTGGAAAAGTCTTTTAAACAGTAATTTACACAGTTCGGGAGGGGAAAAAAGGCTTCTGTTCATTGTTTACACATTAGAGTAAATAACATTTGATGACAGGAAAAGGAACATTTGGCTCTCTCCGCCCTAGGACTCTGAATTTATCTTTTAAATTGCTCACTTATGGTTATGGAGTGGATTCCTTAATGTCTTTTTTGCAGCATCCTGGGTTTGGAGGTTGCTGTATTTTCTTTTAATTAGTGCATCCCTGGCCCACCTTGGGATGCTTGGCAGGGACTGGGAAAGGTACAGTGGCTGAATTGATGTCCGCCTCTGCGCCACCAGAGCAGTCGGCTTTTAAAATAACCATGCCTGATTACAGGATGGCCATGGACTGACTGACTGACTGCAAGGGCTCAGCTCATTAAAATTGGACTTGAATAATATAGCTTGACCCACTTATGCAACCCCAGTGATCAGTCACTATTTTTACAGAGAAAAATGCTTAAGGAGGCTGAGTGTGATCTCCAAAGCACTGGAGTGTTGTTCTCCTCACCACTTTGCCTCTCATAAACACTGTGACTGTCAGGTTTAACATACCAGTATCTGCTGATGAGAGAAACATTTTGCTGCTCCAAACCCTGGGCTGTTGTCACCAGTGGCTGTCCCCAGCAGACCATGCTGCTTTCTGGGGGCTTGCTTGGAGGTCACATATTATGGGTGGTGCTGCCTGCACAGGGGGCTCACAGCTGCAGGGCTACAGCTGGGTTGGTTGTTATTAACAAGCACTCAAATCTCATGCTTAAATTTCACTGTAAAAGCTTCCCCTCCCTTCTCCCTTGTCTCTCCCAGAGGAGAAGGTGGCTGCTAGCCAAGCAGCTTTTTTAAGACATTTTTTTCAGACAGGTGCCTATAGACCTAATTTTTGGGGAGGGAAAGAGAGGTAATGCCAGAGGAAGCCATAGCTGCTGAACCTGTCCTGGGTCACGTAGACTTTGCAGTGGTCTGCATTCCAGGAGGATCTCATCCCATGGCTGGGGAACCTCTGCACCAACACAGAGCTGTAGTGTGAGTCCTGGTCACCCCTCCAGGAGTGTTTGCATTCTCATTTTCCTTAACCATTTTTGTTGAAGCTGAAAAACAAACCAGCCATAAATCTTTCCATTGGTTTTGGTGCCCTGTTTTGTTGGCTTTTTTTCCCAAACCCCAAATATAAAGCAGAATTGAACCTGACAGTGTTTTCTTTATGTTCATCATGATCTTGCTATTAATTCACCTCATGCTATGCTGGAAATATGCCCAACAAGTGTTTTTAATTTGAAGGCAAAATAACAGAAAAAGTTATATCGCTTGCAAATTGATGAATGTAATTTTTTTGTTGTTTTTAAAAAATTATCTGCTCTCATTTCCAACACCCTGGTCTTGTAGATGTTATCAGTATGAGAAAATCAAGGTAATGCTGGAGTAGGCTGTTCACAGTTCAGCTAAGAACAATTCCAGCCCTTTGCATGTTTCTTTGTTTGGGTTTTTTTAAGTGCATGAATGGTTTACAAATTCAGCAGTGTCTCAGGTGACCTTGGACAAGATTCTTCCACTTTGTCTCCCATTATATGCTGGGGTACTGCACGGCTCCAGATACCATACTATGTCTAGACAAGACTGTCAAAATCATTTCATTACCTCACTCCTGTTAGTGATCTGGGCCCTTGGTCTTCCTGAACCCCAAAATGCCCTAAACAAGCAGCCTTTGTTACACCAGTTTTCTCAAAACTGTGGATTTCCACACTCTAGACCAGTTCTACAGGGACTTAGGAAGTAAAGTGGAAAGGCAAACTTTTGAATTGTCGCAGTAAAGTAATTACAAAAACTTGTGTTTGCACCACAAAAGAAATTTAAAAAAAAAAAAAAAAAAAAAAAAGAGAGAGAAAACAGGAATGGGGAGGAGGGAAAATCACTTTGAACACATTGAGTAGCAAAATAAAATTTACTAATGAAGCTGGAATGAACATTTCAAGTGAAGACCATTTCAGAAAATAACTGGGAAACATAAACATATGCTCATCTCATCTCCTTTAGGCGCCTGTTGGAGAGGAAATGCAACCATGGAGGAACTTTCAAAGCAAAGCACAGGATTTCTGGTCCTCCTCCTGTTTTTGTCTCTTGGACACAGACCAGAGCAGCACAGCGGTATTCGCAATAAATATTCCTCGCTGGTCAGTGCCAGCAGGAGGAAGAATACAGGTTCAAGCCAAATGTCATCACTGGCCTGGCATGCCCTGACACCCAGAACCCTGTGCATGGGGAGGGGGCCAACCGAGTGTCACCTGCCTGTGCACTGCTGCAGCCCCATGCAAAGCAGAGGCACGGCAGGGCACTCCTTGTATGAGTGTATTCCCCCCATCTCTGACGTGCTTGGGCAGAAATGCTCCTTTTGATCAGCTTCTCGAGACAGAGCTTCTGTCACAAGTCAGGCTGTGTCTGTAGTGCACAACAGAGACTAGAGGGGTAGGGAACATACTGCATGCAAATACCACATCCACCCCGAATCTGGCAAGGGCTTGGTGAGCTATACATTTACTAACATATATAGTAATTTTTAACTGAAAATCTGTCATATTTTGGCTTAAGCACTCTAATTGTATATAGTAATAAAAACTGCTGAGGGTAAAAATTCAGTTCAGTAGTTGCTGAAAAACTGATTTCAACCAGGAAAAGAGTCTCTCTAAACAAAACTTGCAATTACAGCACTGCAATGAGTTAATACAGACTGAAGCTTGGTAAAAGGACAGAGATGAACCAGCAGATATATGTAGGGAGGTTTATGCTAGCACCTACTCCTACAGGGTATGAGTCAGGCCAGTGCTGTTGCTCTTTCACTTTTATAAGCATTAACCTTCTTTGCAAGCTTTTGAGCTACTACAAAATTTCAGGTAGAGTTTTTCAACTGACTAACCAGCTAAAATGTCTGCATGGGAATAGACAAGCTTAAAAAAATATAACACAGGTAAAAGAGAAGAAAAAAGGAAAAGAGAAAAAGGAAAAAAAGAAAAAGGAGAAGAAAAAGAGAAAAAGAAAAAGAAAAAAAAAACTGGGTCCATTTAAGAATAACAGTACAAGTAAAACTGAAGGTCTAAACCTTGAATGCTTGAGGCATTTTACAGATATATACTGTTTTAAAGGTGATTTGCTAACTTGACTCGATCAGGGATTTACTTATTAGCTGTAATCCAGTTCAGCCTCTTTCTTAATTTGAGCTTAGATCTGTAGTGTTTAGAGTATATAAATTCAGAGGGTACTGCTCTCCTTTGGAGCAGACAACAAAGAAAGCCCAAACAAATTCCTTTTAAGACATTGACTGAAGCATGGGACCAAGCAGAGAAGTGGGACACATTTAACCCCACTGCTCTGAGGAGACAAGTGACAACTTGAGGGTGAGACCAGAAGGTGAGACCAAAGACTTGTGTTTGAATCACCTTCTCAGTGCGGTTAAAGTAACTATTCTGACTCCTTTGACTGTGAAGAAGCTGAGAAGAAGCACAAAAGACAGTGTCTATTTTCAGGTTTCAGTATCTTTTTTCCCCAACTCATTGCGACACAATCTATGCTTTAGAATTTACTTCATTTCCACAGGTTTCTTTTCCTTCAGACAATTAAGTCTTATGAGTAGTTTTTATTTAGCTGTTTTTCCATACTATATATAGCTAGAAGCAATTTTTTGTTCCCCTTCAAACCCACACATACATGGAAAAGGCCAGTTTAGCTTCAGAGGTATACCTGTATCTGAACCTAGTGGTTATGGCACTCCTGAAAGAGGGTGGGAATGTGTACCTTCACAGAGTCTTTAAGCCTGGTTCCCAGAAGTTACATACCCAACTGGGAGTTATTTGAATAAGGCAATCTCATCCCTGTTGCCAGCACTGAACTCCTGCACAGCCAGGGAAGTGAACACTGAGCAATCTGTAGCAGCTAGCAGAGAAAGCACAGGAAAACAAGGAAAATATCCTGATGAGCCATGGTTGAGAGACATCCTCTAGGAGGTTCCTGCCAAGAGAAGGAGGGCCAGAGCTGTCATTCCTGGAAGTTTTAAAGGAGGTACAGATGTGCAGAAAAACCCACAAGAGACCTTTGACGTAAGAAGGGCCAGGACTTTCTGAAGAATTTTCTTTCTGACACTGTTTGTTTTGCTGTACTCAGCCATTTCCAGTTTTGAAACCTTTGTGCCTTTCTTCCTTCACATATAAAACTTAAAGTAATAATACTTTAAAAAGTCTACATGTCTGACAAAATTCAACACCTCTCTGGGTAAATACATCCCACTGCACCCTGTAGCTTTCACTGTGAATCAGAAGAGATGACTAATGCCATAACTGATTATTAAAAAGAAAATTATTAATTTCTTTGTGAGCTAAAGTCTTAGAATTCTTTTTAACACTTTAAAACCAAGGAAAATTCGTTTTAAGGATATAAAGCACAGGCATGTGGAGTTTTTGTAGATGTAAAAGAGCATTTTTTTCTCAAGAGCTATTGCTGATTTTTCTTTTTGCTTGACAGATGAGCTTATCAAGTGTCACTGACATTTTTGCAGTACTGTGCTAAAATATGCTTCATTTGCTACTCATCTGAGCACTTCAGATATATGTCATTCAGACGGCACTAGAGGCTTGATCCAACAATCGTGTGGGCTGGAAATGCCTCAGTTTCCTAGAGACCTCTTGGTTTCATTCCCAGTGCCTCCACCAAGAGTAGCAGATAACCTGGTAAATAGAGCTCTTTCCCAGGCAGTGGGAAGTGATAATTTGAACCTCCTCAGACTGGTCCAGAATGTCTTTCACCACCTTTGGTGCACTTTGCTCAGTCTGTAAGGCAGCTCAAGGACGTACTTAGGCATTCAGTGCTTTTTTAGGCAAGAATAAACATATACAATGAAGAGAGGGCTGTATGCATTGCTTACCCTCTGCATCTGTGAGCACTTCATCCTCAAAAACCATCAGCCATTTGAAATAACACTGTAACTGGGGCCTCAAAAAACAATACCTGATGGAAAAATTAAGTAGAAATTAATTCTAAAAAATTGGGTGGTAGAGACCACTGCAGTCACCTCATCCAGCCCTGTACTGAAAGGAGAGCCAACTTCTACGCTAGATATGAGGATGGGGGTTCCTGTACAGTCAAGATCTGATTATATCCAAGGATGTAGATTTCCCAAGCCTCTTTGGACAACCTGATCCAGTTCTACAGAAACAGTTTCACAAGTACCAAGTGTAGAGGAAAATCACTTCCCTGAACCCACTGGCATCTGCTGATGCAGCTCAGGAGCCTCCTGACCTTCTTCACCCAAACTTGTTGTCCTCCTGGACCCCCAGGTTGCTGTCTGTAGAGCTGCTTTCCAGGCAGTTTGTCCACAGTCCGTAGTGCTGGTTGGGATTATTGCACACTTGCACTCATCTTCATTAAACTTCATGAGGTTTCTGCCAGCTTGTTTCATCAGCTTGCTGACACATCACTGAATAGGAGCCCTACTTTCTATTTCCTCTCCCCACTTTGGTGTCATTGCTATACTTGCTGTGAGTTCACTCAGCTCCATCATACATGTTATTAATAGAGATATCAAACAGTATCAGCCCCTCTATCAAACACTAATGAATGTCACTCATGACTGGTGATCAGTTCAAGCTATTGGCCTTTATTCTTTCAGTGGGAAAGCCCAGACAGATTTTTTCACCAGTGTTGTGGTTCATCCACCAAGTCCAGACCTTCCCAATTTGAGCACAATGGTGCTATGGGACAGTGTGTTTAAAGCCTTGCTAACAAGCTTCTGTTTTCTGAGCCAGTTATCTCACCAAAGAACACATTCAGACAGGTCAGACATGACTTGCCCTTGGTACTGGGGCTTCTCCTGGAAGTCATGTCCAGGCACATGAATTGTGGTTGTCCTGTGCAGAGCAGGGGTTTGGCTTTGATGATCCTTGTGGGTCCCTTCCAACTCAGGATATTCAATTGTTCTATAATTAAGTGATGGTATTTCTATGATCAAGATGCCATCACAGTCATCTTTCTCTCCTTCATGTGTCTGGATGTGGCTTCCAGAAGAATTTGCTCCATTGTCTTCCCAGGGACTAGGGCTGGGATGATCCTGACCAATAATCAATTGACTGGTTCATAGCAAAGCTTCATGCTCTCAAGCCACTCTTTCATCCAAAGTGGAAGCCCCCCCTCCTCACCTCCTCTCTCTGACCTTTTTAAAGATAGTCCATGGCACTAGCCTTCAATCAAACTCTCTTATTGCATCCCTCTGATCCTAACTAAAAGATTGTGGCAGGGATACATTTGTTACAGGAGATTTCTATTTACTTCTCTCTTAGCAGCAGATGCAGGCTCAAGAAGAAAACATCCGAAGGGAGATATTTAGTTCCAGAGGTTATATTTGTAGTTTCTCTTATGAGATTACAGCCCATGAGCTCCTTTGACTTCCAGTATTGGTTTTCACACACTTTGCAGAATTTGAGGACTTGTAAATGCCGGAATATTCTTAATGTATTGCACCTCTGACAGCAAATATATCCTTTCATTGAAAAGGTTTGGTTGCTAAGTTTCTCTACTTTATGGAGATTGATGAGATTTACCTTACACTTAAGGCTATGCAAATAATTGATTCTGGAGTTCAATGGCAGAACACAGATGAAGCCAAACCCAATATTTTGAAGGCTTTCTTGCCAAAATAAAAAACTAAAATATTTAAATTTCCTTTTGAAAAGAACATTGAACTCAATCAAAACCCAAATGTTTCATTTAGTTTTATTTTTAGTAAAATAAATGAAACAAAACAAAACCGACCCCCCAAAAACCCCAAAACACGCACCAGCAAAACACCAGCTAAGGGGTGAGGTCACAAAACCAGCATGGGGAAAATTGTCCATTTTACCTGGTTCCCCAGTGTTTGGCAGACTTTTCCAGATCACAGAACCATCACTGAATCTTTGAATTTGTAAGGGACCTCTGGAGATCCTCTAGGCTAATCACTGTGCTCAAAGTAAGGCAGATGAGAGCAGCTTAATCTGCAAAGCAGGCTCCACGTGAATCCGCCTCTCCACAGGATCTGGCTGGGGACAATCCCCGCATCTTTCTTGCCATGTGTTTGCAATGTCACTTTACTGGCACCAGCCTGAGTGGTTGCAGGAACATGAAATGTCACACAGGCACTAAGATATAGGTTCTTACACTGGTTAACGGGGTGAAAATCCCTCTCAAATAATTTTTTTTTTTTTTAGAACAATGGAAGAAATCTTAGCTATTCTGCTAATTAATACTCCTCTGCTGCAAAGAGAAGATACACAGCAGAGATAGGGTAAGGCAGAGCAGTTCCCACACTACTGAAGAAGCTTACATAAAGCAGGCTATTCATGTCTCTTACAAAGCACAATTCTTTGATTTTTTGCTGTTTGGTACTGACTTCCCTTAGTGAGACTCTACTTAAAATGAAGAATACACTCTTGAGTGGAGGGATCTGATCCTGCAGGGCTCACTCTGTTCGTGCTCCTTGTCAGCAGAAGGAGAACCTTGTGTGGGAGGATGGGGCTACACAGGTAAGGAGGCTGGGTCATGCATTTCTGTGTTTGTAGCCAGCCCCAGACTCAAGGCTGGCTCTAAATGGTACCCTCAGAGTTCAGGGCACCTCAAAGCTATTGTGCTGTGCATCTCTCATTATCATAAGTTTGGCCAGAGCTGAACTGTGGGAGAAAGATTTGACCTTGGCCACTTTGAGGACCTGCTGCTAATACCGCTCAGGAACAAGGTACTATGAAAAGCAAAGCCCCAGCTTTCACTCTGCTCACAACAGGTTTGGCTGCTCATTTGGTGCACCCTTCCTTAAGCTCATTTGTGGAGATGGAGACCCAGCAAGCCCCTGTGGTGTTACACATGCTCCACAAGGACCAGATCTAGCCAGTCCCTTGCACCTGCTGAACTTTTACCTGGGTCCCCTTTTTTAGATAAGGAGGTTGCATGGGGAAGCCTGTTCCCATGCCTGAAGGGTCGTACATTTGGCTGAAAGGTTTTGGGAGATGTTGGCTTAGGCCAACATTTGCAAGGACTTCCACTCTGGTGTGGTGTTGGTGTGGAAGCAAGCTACGTGACTTCTCCAGGCTCTGTTTCCTGTGGTGCTTCTCTTCAACTTTACCCTGAAATCCCTTGCTCTTGTTTCTCCTCCTCCACAGTATATTCATGTCTGATACTGGCAAAAGGCATGTGGAGAACCTACAGCCTTTCCAAATGTCTAATATTTAGGCAGAAGGATCAGAGCAGCAGAAGAATCCTACATCCAGCTTTTTCCTGTGCCATTGTCACAGCAAACTGCTCATAGTATCCAAAATTTCTGTTGCATGTGGTGAATGGGAGAACAGCTTTACTGTTTAGGTTTGAGTTAGAGCTGAAGAGTGTTACACAAATAGATCCACTTTGTAAAATAGCTCTGCAATGTCCTCATAAAACACAGGAATTTTCACCACAGCCCCAAATTTGAGCCTTTA
The DNA here is from genome assembly GCF_020740725.1 of Corvus hawaiiensis. NCBI lineage: Eukaryota > Metazoa > Chordata > Aves > Passeriformes > Corvidae > Corvus > Corvus hawaiiensis. Next base: position 56,911,272 of record NC_063214.1, read on the forward strand.
TTTATATTAAAGGAATTTTGGACCCCTTGTAATCGATCCCCAGATCACTGATGTTGGGGGCCCATGGGTAAAGAAACAGCACTATTCAGTGAGTCAGTAGCAGGGGTGGATACAGAATTCAGGGACCCGTGGTGTTGAAGCCTGCATAAAAACTAGGTCGTCAATTTTTTCAGCTTCTCTTTTAGACATGACTATAGAATGGTTCATAAACACTTCTGCAGACATGAACAGTAAGACTTTAAAGCAGTTTTACAGACAGAGAGTGTGTTAAAGCTGGTTGCAAGTTCTTCTGATAAGTGACTCAGAACCTGTTGGACTCTACAAAATTAGTCATTTATTAAAAGGTGTGAGAATAATTTCTTGATCTATTAATGAATTCACTCTACTGTAAAGTGTGACTAACTTCCCATAAAAAGAGAGCAAAACTGTGGGTGCACATAGTCACTTTGTTATCTTCCTACCATAACTCAGTCTGTTTCTGCACTGTGCATGGGCACATCCAGGAACTGACTCCACAGGTGCCTGAAGGCGCTTGTGCAGGGCTGACAGACTCACTCCTTGAAGGGAAATGTTTTCTTGGAAAGTCTGACTCTATTCTTATTTGGAATACAGGGAAAGCAGCAGCAGCCTCTCTCATCTGCTTCATCAAGCCTAGACCTGTTTCCAGTCAAGCTATTAGTCCCAGCCACTTTTTAACTGTTGTGGTTTTACTGACCCAGCCTTTATTTTATATTTAGGCCATTTTCTTATAAGAAGTCACAGCTGTGACTGTCATTTTACTACAGTGAAATATGTCAACAGGACCAAGAATAGCAGCTGTTTGTCAGACCTCTACCTCATGTGTTAATGGAGATACCAAGCATTGGAAACAAAACAAAAGGCACAGAAACACAGAATGCAACTCTACAATGAAATTCATCTTTGAAACAGTATGCTTACTTCTTTTCTTCCCTAAAAGAGATAGTAGAGTTTTTTTTTAAATTAACTTAGAGGGGTTTATCACTTCCAGACCAATCTAAAGTAATGGAATTTACTGGGATAAACTTTCTGCTGGGAGGACTGGAAGGTCCAGAGTCATCTGTACCTCTTCATCATCACCTCAGCCACCTATTCTGATTGATAACAGCTGAGAACTTGTGACTTCCAGCTTCATAGGAAAATAGATATGGCCTGGGAGTACAGCATGATGCTTGAGAGGAGGTTGTCTCAGCTCTGCCACAGCTGCCTCAGCTCCAGACATAAAAACTTTCACTTCTGCAGGAGCTGCTCAGTTTTGAGATGCTGTGGTCTGTGGTGCAAAGACCAGCTCTCACTCAGTAACTAGCAGAGTCCCTAAGGGATCTGAGGCCTTGTGGCACTCCTATTGCTCAGATGCTCAAATCTTTCATTTGACCTGCTAATCAGCTTCTGTGCACAGAAAACTTTTACTGAAGCCACCCAGATTTCCGTGAGAAACTAGTGTGGACTAGTTTAAGGGCTAGTGTGTAGCAGTACTAGCCTACAGATGATAAAAAATTATGGTTAAGTGACCCCTCAATATCTGTCAGGAAAATTTCAAGTGCCTTGACAAATCCTGCTTCCTAACCGCAAACTAGCACATAGTAAGTCAGTACATTGAGGGGAATTAGGCATAAGCAATTAGGAGAGTCTGACTTAGCCTGCCTGAGTTACTAGTGTTGAGACAAGTTTAAAAATTTACAGGTCCCCGAAGGGACAGACGCAGCAGAGGTAGCTGAGAGCACTTCCTTCAGCATCTGGACTGATGCTTAAGTGGTTCATACTAAAAGGCTTTAGAACCGGGTTTCTGAGATCTTTTTTCTGGGAGGGCTGTTTACTGAGCTGAACATCAAGCTGGGGCCAGATAGCAAACTTCATATGAAATGAAATTTCCCTCTGTTTAAGAATGTAATGTAAAAAGCTTTACAAATTGAGGCCTGAAGTAGAGCTAATACAATCACATTAACTTTTCCATGTTCGAGGGATATGCATGTAGGGGATTTAATTTCCAATAAATTAAGGCAACCTTTATTCAAAACCTCAGCCTGAAGGACTAAGCAAAGGTAGTCCCCAGCACAGCTCTGCACATGCCACTCCTAAAGGAGATTAATCCAGATCCCACAAGCATGGTGTGTCTAGAACAGACCTCAAAGAATTTATTAGCTCAGCATGGGATAACAGGAGGGCTCAGAGGAGTGCTTAGGGACAGAAAAGTTGTAGAAATTAAACTCATTATTGCCCTTTCCAGCAGCCAGTCTGGGGTCATCATCAGTTTTGTACAACATTGCAGTGTTTTATGGAAGGAATTTGGGTGCAGGGCAGGGAGAAAGAGTGGTATAGTAATGTGCACTGTGCCTTTTAGAGAAAGAAAAACATCATCAATAATTATTATCATGTTACTCTAAATCATACAAAGAAGGAGTGTACCAGCTTCAAGGACACATTCCCTCTAGCACTGATGCACGTGGAGTTTGTTCAGTCATAAACAGTATCATATCAGCATGATGCACCTAGTTAAGAGATTCTGAGATTCTAAAAATGAAAAAAACCTGACACCTTTTCTGAAATAGCCTATGGTGATGTACCTCCTCACCCTTAGGTGGGTTCAATGCTTGGATCTGGTTAAATGCTTGTTTTTCAGAATGATAAGTAGAGATGGCAAAACCATCACTTCTTTCCATAGCTTGTTCCACTGGTTGACCTTATTTGTCCCCTGACATCTTGGCCTTTCTGGTCTGAAGGTCTCTGAGTTCTGCATCTGTACATTGGCCTGAGTCCTCAACCAAACTGAAAGCTCTTTCCATATGATGTTTTGCCCTCCCTAGAGACAGCAGTACCTATTATGGTCATTTGCCAATAACTGGGTTGCAACTAAGCCTTGGTTTGGATAAGCAGACCTAGCTCTCCTTATAAAGCATTTTTCTCAGACCTCAAAACATTTTTATGATTCATGTTATGACCTTGGACACAAATACTGTGCTTCAGGGAACCTCTGGAGAGTGAGGGCTGAACCCATGAGAGTGTGGCTCTGCTTCAGATACTCCTGCAAGAGATAAAAGAGCCGGGATGAAAAAGGTATGTGTTCCCCAGGAATGCTGAGTGGTTCCCTGGGGGAAGAGCTTCAAAGCAATGGATCTGAAAACCAAAAGTATCTTAAATACTGATATTTCAGCAAAGAAAAAAAGAGAGATTTGATTCAATATGCAAAGAGTTAATCAGGCAACACAGATGGATAATAACTAAAAAATGAATTTGTATTTATGCGTTTGTGTTCACAACCACCACTGTCAACTGATTGTACCATGTGTCACTAAATAACAGGCAATGTTGAGATCACACTCTCCTATTATTAGAAATGTAATAGTCATATCTTGTTTAAAAACCTGTTTTTAAATCTGTTGCCACCTGGAAAACTAGATTAAACAGATCAAGAGTTAAGGTTATCTACAAATATTCTGAGCAGAAACATAATTAGGGCTGTTATTATGATTATCATTTAGTAGGCAGTATAGAGGAGACTGAGAAGATAAGCCACTATCAGTTGCTGTTGAGGGCTAAAGTGATTATTAAGCTTGTAAATTTGGGCCATGTGTTTTCCTGGCAATGTGGTCACATAATGTTGAATAGCTTCCAAAAACCCAAGGCAGGACTGCAGGTGGTCTCTCATAAAAAGTTTTCCAGTGTGGCACCATCAACAGACAGGTGAAGTGCTGGTGTGTGCCAGAGCCTGCTTGCAGCTCTCCAGCACCAGGGCAGTAGAGCATGTAGGATGAAGTTGCAAAGTGGAGCATAAAGCTGCATGCCAAGCAGCCCCATGAGTTTGCCTCCCGATGTGAGCCCCTCGGGGCCCACAATGTCCATCCCAGATGATTCACTCTGGACACAAAGCACTCAGCACTGCTGCACAGCACCTGCAAAAGGAGGCTGTGATAAGATGAAATTCCATGCTAGGATGGAAGATTGAAATTATTGAACCTTTAAACAAACATGTTTCAGGATGTGTAAGTGCCTGAGCACTCTACATGTGCCTGCAGCACATGACTGGAGGACATAAAATCATAGGATGGTTTGGGTTGGAAGGGATCTTAAAGATCACTTAGATTCAACCCACCTGCCATGGGCAGGGAAACCCTCCACTAGCCCAGGCTGCACAAATCCGTGTGGGTGGAAACATTAACCTTACCTAGCTGAAGATGTCTCTGCTCATTGCAGGGGAGTTGGACTAGATGACCTTTAGAGGTCAGCCCAAACCATTCTATTATTCTGTGTAGGAACACCACTTGGAGCATCTTCCCGAGTAAGGAGAGCAGCCAGCTCTGCAGCACCAGCTATTCTTCTCCTCTGCTCCCTCTCACCTCAGTGAGACAGACAACTCCCCAGCAACCTCACCCTCCCTTGGAGCTGCATTTCCCAACTCCCCCAGGTCTTTACCACACCTGCCACCAGTGATCTATTGCTGTAAGTTCTTATCACAAGGAAATCCTCATGGGATTAGGTGCTGGGACCTGTGTGCTTCCATTTCTCTCCCTGGTTCCTGCAGGGGGAACTGGTGGCACCTGCAATTCGATGTCTGCATTGCACCAGGGACAGGGGGAAGTCCCCAGCAGGGACCCTCCAACACACAGCAAAGAGGGTAAGTGCTGACAAGAGCAGCTTGGTGCCACAGGCAACTGGCAGAGGTCAGCATGTCTCTGCAGGGACTATAAAGGTTAATGTGGCTGTCACCTACTCAAACAGGCTGACTAATCCAAAAGACACAGGCACTCTCCAGCAGCCCTCTCTTTCTGCTGCCGTGGCTTCACAGAACCCAGGAGATATAAGAACGGAGTTAGAAGTGACACGGGTTTGATGAGGTTGGTGGGCTCTTCCCCAAACCTTCCCGTTCCTTGGAGCAGACCAACCACTCCTATTGAACACAGCAAACCAGCAGCAGCCCCTTATTCTTTGAAGCTGCTGATGTTTTGCAGCTTTCTGAACTGCTTAGTGAGAAACCCTCATTTTGTTTTCAGAAACAGAAATAAATTGCTTTCTTTCAGATAACTGATATTTTTCTTCCTCTTGAAATACTCAATGGACCTGTTTTTATCTGTGTGGTGTTTACTTTCCAGGAGGCTTTGCCACGTTTGCAGCTTCATGGGATTTTTTTGCCTCAAGCTTCTCCACAAAATACACAGAGAGCCCAGGGCTGGTCTCTGCTGTTGGGAGGGTAAATCTGCTCCCGAGACAGAAAGGATGGCCCTTCTCGTGACTTTTTCTTTTCTTGGTTCTGTTTTGACATTTTATCTTCCTTCATGCTACATGAACAGGAAGCTATAGGGACAGCCACAAATCATCTTGCTGCCTTATGTCCTTCAGCTCCACTATTTTTATACTTGTTTTTATACAAGTGCCTCTACATTTGCAGGATGAAATGGTGATGGCAGAATGTCTCTGATTACAAATTCCATTACGTCTAAGAAGACCAAGTGCCGTTCTCCTTATTCAAACCCAGCCAAGGAGCTTTCCTACTCTGAATTTATAGTAACCATAATTCCAGAAGATCCTCAGATACCTCACAGTGGTTTTTTTCAGCACGAATAGGTTTTACAGCTGGGCGAGGTCTTACGTTACAGAGAAATTTATGTCTAAACATCTGCTCTTAAATGTCCTTCAGCTACTTGAGGTGGTTACGAATCTATCCACAGCACCCGCTGGAAGATAGAAAAAACCTACTACCCTAATTTAATGTAGAAAAGTATTTGTTATTCCACTGGCAGTCTGGATAGCAGGAAGGAAGATGGCAGGAAACTTTAGATTCATGTCAGACCTCTCAATTTTCTCAGTGGTAGGGAAAAGCTCTCCTCACTTTTTTTTCCTCTTTGTACAGTCAGTGATATGTGACCAGTTGAACCAGTTCAGTGTTTGTGAATCGACAGTCCTAGAGGTCCTAATAGGTAGAAAAGTGCATTCACTTATTTCTGCTTGCCCTAAAACTTTTGATAAGGTTTTGATGAAGTTCATTGTGGTAGATTGACTCCACACACATAATAAAAAATAGTCCTTGATACCAGAAATGCATAGCTGGGAGGTGAAGCCTACAGAAAACTGTATATATGGTTTCTTTTGCTGTCATGAGTAGTGGCTTGTTTGAGATAATAGGCCAAGCATGTCTGTAAGTACTGCTGTTTTACTGAATTAATAAATAATTTCCCTTGAACATCTTTGCTTCTTTACAAGAAACCAAAACAACCAACCAACAACAACCAATAACAACAAAAAACCCAACAAACCTGGAGAGCTGTCATTAAGTAGACCAGCCTGGCTTCGTATGGTTGACCACAGGAACAAGGTCCTATGGGGCCATTCTCCATGGAGAAGATCTTCCCAGTGGTTTTCCTAATTCATTTCTTAATTTAGCAGTGTATTGATCTAGGCCCAATCACTGTTGTACCTCAGCATCTTTGATGTTGGTCTTTCCAGTAAGGCAATCCATACAGCCTTCTTCAAATCCAATGGCACAAAAAATCCTTGTTACCCAAAATTTCACCCTCAAAGATTTCCAGCAGTAGTATACAATAGCAATTTAATTAAGCCAAAGAAGTATGTCAGTCACTGCAGAATTATATATATATTGTTATAGTAATTATGTGAATTGAAAAATAAGAATATTTATTACTGAAAATGTAAACTTACCCAAGCTGGCCTCATTGGGGTTCTGTAAAAGCTCAAAATAGTTTTTATTTTCTATGCCACAACCTCTCTTTCTCTGCCAGCACATTCAAACATGAATAGCTCTTTTACAATGCTGCTGTGGAGTTTCTACATCTGCAACAGAGCCAGATTCAACCTTGAGTTCTCTTTGAGCATTTCATATAGTGAATTTCTTCTTTAATCAGTTAATCCAATGTTGAAATGAAGCTAGCATTTCACATGGGCTACACATTCAGAAGAGTAGACAGATGGAATTATGTGAACTTAAACCAAGCAAGGACAGAACCAAAGGATCATTTAGGTTGGAAAAGAACTCTAGGATTATCCAGTCCAACCATTGTCCAAACACCATAAAATCCACCATGAAACCATGTCTCCAAGTGCCACATACTCAATGTCTTTTAAATTCCCCCAGGGAGGGTGACTCTGCTGCTTCCCTGGGCAGCATGTTCCAATGCCTGACAGACCTTTAGGTGAAGAAAAAATTCTTAACATCCAATCTAAACCTCCCCTGGTGCAACTTGAGGCCATTTCTTCCAGTCCTATCACAAATTACCTGGGAGATGAGACTGACTCCACATGTCACTACACCCTCCTTTCAGGCGATTGTAGAGAGCAGTAAGATCCCTACTGAGCCTTTTTTCCAGGCTAAACACTCCCAGCTCCCTCAGCTGCTTCTCATCAGACTTGTGCTCCAGACTCTTTCCCAGCTCCATTTCCCTTCTCTGGACACACTCCAGCCCCTCAATGTCCTTCCTGTAGTGAAGGGCACAAAACTGAACCCAGGATTTGAGTTGAGTGCTGAGTACTGAGAAAAAATCACTGCCCTGGTCCTGCTGGCTACACTATTGCTGGTACAGGCCAGGATGCCATTGGCCTTTTTGGCCACCTGGGCACACTCTGGCTCATGTTCAGCTGTTGTCAACCAGCACTCCCAGGTCTTTTTCTGCTGAGCAGTTTTCCAGATACTTACTGGCTGTAGTGTTGCACAGGATTGCTGTGACCCAAGTGCAGGAACTGTCATTTTGCCTTGTTGAACCTCATACAACTGGCCCTGGCTCATCAATACAGCCTGTCCAGATCCCTCTGTAGAACCTTCCCTACAGAGGCATCTGTAGAGAACAGCAGATCTGTAGAGAAACAGATCAAGGCTGATCTGCTGATCAACACTCCTGCCCACCTGCAAACTGGCTGAGGATACACTCAATCCCCTTGTCCAGATTGTTGGTAAAGATATTAAACAGGACTGGCTGGAGTACTGTGCCCTGGGGACAGCACTAGTGACCAGCTGCCAGCTGGATGTAACTCCATTCACCGCAATTCTCTGGGCCCGGCCGTCCAGACAGGTTTTTACCCAGTGAAGAGTGCACCTGTCCAAGCCATGAGCAGCCAGTTTCTCCAGGAGAATGCAGTGAGAAATGGTATCCAAGGCATTACTAAAGCCCAGGAAGACAATCTACGACCATTCCCTCATCCTTTAAGTGGATCACCCTTTCACAGAAGGAAATCACTTTGGTCAAGCAGGACCTGCCTTTCACAAGCCCATGGTGGCTGGGCCTCGTTCCCCACTTGTCTCATACATGCCACATGTTGGCACACAAGACGGTCTGCTCCATGACTTTGTCTAGTACTGAGGTCAGATTTCCAGGCCTGTAATTCCCCAAATCCTTCTTTCAGCCTTTCTTGTAGGTGGACATTATATTTCCTAGCCTCCCATCAACAGGGACATCTCCCCATCAGGGCGGCTGATAAATAAATGACGGAAAGCTGCTCGGTGTGCACTTTTGCCAGCTCCCTCAGTACCCTCAGGTGGATCCCTTAGGTGGATCCTATCTGGCCCCAAAGACTTGTGTGGGTCTTAGTGGCATAGCAGATTACTGACCATTTCCTCCTGGATTGTGGGGGCTTCATTCTGCTCCCCATCCCTGTCTCCAGCTCAGGGGGCTGAGTACCTGAAGAACAACTGGTCTTACTATTAAAGATTGATGCAAAGAAGACATTAAATACCTCAGCCTTTTCCTCATCCTTTGTCACTCTGTTTCCTCCCACATCCAATAAAGGATGGAGACTGTTCTTAGAACTCCTTTTGTGGCTGATGTGTTTATACAAACATTTTTTGTTGTCTTTTACAGCAGTGGCCAGATTAAGTTCAATTAAGTTCACGCTTTGACCCTTCTAATTTTCTCCCTGCATAACTTCATGTCATTCCTGTAGTCCTCCTGAGTTTCCTTCCAAAGGTGATAAGCTCTTCTGTTCCCCAGGTTCCAGCCAAAGCTCTCTGTTCAGCCAGGCTGGTCTTCTTCCCCACCAGCTCATCTTCCAGCACATGGGGACAGCCTGCTCCTGCACCTTTAAGATTTCATTCCTGAAGAATGTGCAACCTTCCTGGACTCCTTTGCCCTTCAGGATTGTCTCCCAAGGGACTCTGTCAGCCAGGCTTCTAAATAGGTCTTAGAACATAAAATCTCAGTAATAAAAGACAGGAACCCACCTCAGCACTGATTAAAGTAATTTGGATTTTTTTCCATTGACTTTACTAGTACATATATTAAGCTGTCAAATTTTTTCTCCTTTTCTCTCAGGAAAATTTTTCTTCCTTGGTGAACACTGTGGGTCTCTTGTACTTGATGAAGAGCTGTGTAAGACATTTTTCACTCTTCTTTATTTGATTCTTTTATAGCATTTTGCTATGCTAGTGTGTGGGCCTTACGTGACTGGTACAAATGCAGAATTGGCAGAAGATGCTACAGATGTAGATGAGAAGGGAAAAAAAAAGCACGTGACATCTTTTAGGAGGAAGAATTTCTGTATTAAATACTCACTGCTTTGCCAAGCTGTGAAAATGTCAGTGTCTGGAAATAGCAGATCTCAGTTTTTTCTTTAAAAACATATAAAATATATACAATATAAAAAAACTCAACATGCCCAGCACTGAGAGAGTCTAGGTGGAGGTTACAAAGCTTAAAAAGAGTCACTGATTTTCTAAATAAGCCTTAAATCCATGGTTAAATCCAATTTCAGGGATGTAAGATCATACTATGGAAGACCAAAATTCGAGCCTAAATATTATGCTAGGCTGTGCTTGGTCTAATCAAATTCATTTAACCCCATTATTTTCTTTCTTGTGTATCACAGATGAAAATAACAGAGCCCTCTTGGCAGGAAGCCAGTCTGAAGCCATCTCTTACCCTCCATACTGAAGTTCTGACAAGGAGAACAAGGCAGCTGCCCTTACAGTAATTGATATTAATGACTCAGGTTAGAGACCATTGTGCCAGCTTGGGACTGACAACAAAGAGAAACCACAGCCCAGCTCCAGCTCCATGGCAATACAGACAGGAGTAGTCTGAAGACAGATGGATATAGTCCTTTTAAAAATATATATTTTATTTTGTCTTGGATGTTATTTAGATGAGACATCAATATACACTAAATGAGAACAAGAATTACACTTGTAACTGTCAATATCTGTCTGTGCCATTTCTCTGATGTGTCCTGCACTGTGTTCGTGGGCTGGAAAAGGCAGATGTGGTGTTGGCCACCCCCCTGGAGTGAGGGCACACTGGCCACGAGGACTGCATCCCTAGGCACGACGCAGTGCAGGGGTGAACTGCCTACAGCTTCAGCCCCAGCTGTTCCCCGGCAAGTCCTGAATTGAGCCCAGGCCCTGCCCAAACTTCATTCCCAGGCTTCTTACAACATTCATGGTAAGGTTATTTTCAGTGTTTTTGGAAATCTGTTCTAGTTTTATCAGATGCCTGCAGATTTCACACTTTTTTGCTGAAAATTAGCTCTTGCTTTCAAATTAGCTGGAGCTATTCTAGCTAGCAGAAACAGTGATTTGCATTGGTGAAAACCAAAGCGATTGTACCTACTCTGTTTTGCTTGTAACATAACAGGCTCTGCTCTGACAAAATGTGTCTCAAGGTTGAAATGAAAGGATGGAGAGGCAGCCCTTACAATACAAGAGACAGCATTTACACTGAGGAACAAAAATTTTGCAGCGCTGCTTGGTTTAGTTTGTGACAGGCTTTGGTTTTCAGTTTATTAAGGGGAAAAGTGGCAAAAGGGACAAACACATGGGAGGGGCCTCTGTTGTATCAACATGGGGACAGATGCCGTGTTGTGACCCTGGGAGTCATACACCACTGTGTGCTGTCTCAGGCCTAACTCAGGTTTCCCTGGTCTCCTTCATGTGCTTATTGTCTCTTGATGCATTATCCTACTCCAAGTTTCATATCCTGAGCCCCCAAACTGTCTGGAGCATCATGCAGATCATGTGAACCATGATTACCACATATCACTGTTCTGCCTCTCAGGGTGTTTTTTCTTTTGGCCATCTTATCATCAAGGTGTTGAGAAGCTCAGCATTGCAACATATGCTGTCTGTTAAAATAGATGTCGTGTCTATGTTGTCATTGTTGTTGAGTAAAAGGCTTTCCTAAGTAGGTCCTTGAGAAATACATTTTCTTCTTGACCTAATTCTCTTCAAAAGACTGAGAGATAGAGTCAAGTGTATCATACTTTTGAAATGAAAATAGCACTCAAGCTTGCTCTATAATTTCTGGTCTCTCATGTAAACATCTGCTGACATTCTGTTCAAACTTTACCTGCTTTTGCACCTTTGGAGTATTTCAGCATAAAGTGCAAAGAATGAAGTCTTTCAAAAAGAAAAATTAGTCTGTGTGTCCCCATCATTCAGAAAGAAAGCAAATCCCTGGGTTACTACACAAATATCAACATCTGAAATGCTCTTGCTTTTCCAGCCTCTTCTCTACTGTCACACCTCCAATGTCCAATTAGCACAAAACATTTATTCACTATTTTTCTGGGCAGATAATTATTCAATGACACAATAATCTGAAATGTCAAGACACAATTCAAATCTGATTCCAACTGTTACCTTTAAGCCACAAGAGATTCAAAACTGTGATATAGTCTCCTATTACAGGGAGTAGGGTAAAATTTCAGGAAGCAAATACTTATCTGGTAGAGGAGACACCATGATCAGGCTGGTAGTTTTTCCAGTAGGAGGCTCATCCCCTGCACTACCTTTCCTTTCAGATCATGGATCAGATCATCTCTGAAGCTATTTCGAAACCTACAGAAGGCAGGAAGGTGATTAAACAGAGCCAACCAGATTCCACCAAGGGCAAATCCTGTGTGACTACTCTAGTGGTTTTCTAAGATTAAGTGACTGCATCAGTAGACAAGGTAAGAGCTACAAATACCTTCTCTGTGGCCTTTCATAAGTACCTTGATAAGGTCCCCACAACATTCTTACCTCTAAATGGAGGGACATGGATTTGATGGATAAACTGCTAGATGGGTAAGGAATTGGCTGGATGTCCAGTCAATGACTCAAAGACCAAGGGTAAGTACTGGCTCCAATATCGATTAACATCTTCGTAAATATAGTGGTGCACTTGACACACCTGAGAGAAGAGATGACATCCAGGGGGATCTTGAGGGGTGGTCTTATGTGAGGATCATGAAGTTCAATTAGGATAAGTGCAAGGTCCTGCACCCGGGTGAGGACAATCCCCAATACCAGTACAGACTGGGTGAGGAACGAATTGAGAATCGTAGAATCACAGAATGATCTCCCCTGTAGAAAGGAATTTGGGTATACTGGTGACTGTAAAATGGGACATGAGCCAGCAGTGTGCATTTGTAGCACAAAAAGCCAATTGTAACAAGTACAGCCAGCAGGCTGAGGAATTCAATTCTCCTCTACTCTGCTCTGGTGAGACCCCACCTGGAATACTGCATCCAGCTCTGGAGTCCTCAGCACAGGAAAGACATGAACCTGTTGGAGCAGGTACAGAGGATGACCTCAAAATGGTCAGAGGGCTAGAACACTTCTCCTACAAAGAAAGCTTTTCAGTCTGGAAAAGGCTCTGGGGAGACCCTCATATGGCCTTCCCATATACAAAGGGGACTTTTAGAAAGACTTTTCACCAAGGCCTGTAGTGACAGCATGAAGGGCAATGGTATTAAAATGAGAGTGGGTAGATTTAGACCCTATATAACAAAGAACTTTTTTTCACCATGAAGGTGATGAGACAATGGAACAGGGTTCTCAGAAAAGTTGTGGATGTCCCATCACTGGAAGTGTTCAAGGATAGGTTGGAAAGGACTTTGAGCAACTTGATCTTGTGGAAGGTGTCACTGCCCTTGGCAGGGGAGTTGGACTGGATGATCTCTAGTGGTGCCTTTGAATGAAAACTATTCTAGGAATCTATGAAATCCACTATGTATGGGTATATGTATGTGCATATGTATATATGTGTGTGTGTGTACAAATTTTAAAAAGTAATGTCCCAAATAGTTCCAGACATTCAGTGCCTTTTTCCCTCTTTCTTGCGCTTGAGATACTTTTGGGACCTTTCCATTGTCTCTAGGCTGTCACAGGTAGAGAGTGTTAAAAGATTCAATGGTATAGTGTGACTTCTGGGTGAAAAGCAACCCATGAGGAGTTCGTACGAGACCAAAGTAAAAGACCATAGCTGTAATAAATCCTTAGAGGTGGATAACCCTAATCCCCAGATGTGACAGGAGATACAGGAGCCCACAGTGCCACTGCCATCTCCTTATGAGAACATCTCCCTGAGTATGTATAAATGAGGTCTGCCATAAATGTCTTGTGGTTGTCAAACTTGGACATCTCGACTGTGTTTTGCAGAGTAGAAAAGGTCACTATCTCAACTGTATGTGACATCTCTTTTCTCGCTCTTGGCAAGTTCACCTTGTACAGTTCCCTCCTGAGCTTTGGCTCTCCTTTCTCTATATATTTGCTTTTTAATCTGTATTTACACACCTTTTCACACTCTGTCCTCTGGGCTCAGAATTTCTTTCCCAGGAGACCTGGCAATGTCTCCTCTCAGATCTCTCCATAGAATTCTACTCTTCTATGACTTGCCCAGATACAATACCAATTTTTCTTTCAGTTCAAGTATTCACAGACAGAACCTTCTTTCATGTCTCAAGTGAAGTCTTGTCGTCACAACAGAATTACTGACATTGTTTACAAAAGTCCAGATTGTACATTAACATGAATTCTCCACTTGTGCCAGATTCTGTAGGAAGCAGCTCATAAGACAGTTCATTAAAAAAAAAATTTAAATAAATCCATTTCAGAAACAATAGTATATACTGTCTGGAGATCAGGATCTTCCTACTTAAATCAGTTGCTTATTCTTTAAGCACTGTGGATGCCTGAAGGCACTGTATGAACATCACCCATTTGCCCACATTTTTCTGAGCAAAGGTGAATCTCACTTTTGCTTCTGAGAGCCATTTGGCAGATCCTGAAGGACTGTCTTGGTGTAAAAGATTGGTTTGCTGGGTTTAAATCTTAAGGCTCATAGGCAACAGTAAGCCCACCTGTTACACTATTTGTTTTCAGATATTCTTCAATTTACAGTGAAACAAATGGGTTCCAGCCTAATATGTTGTCTCATCTGTGACCACAAGACAAATTCAGGGTCATGGGTGCCCTTCAAGCCTGGAATTCACGTGTGATGGAAGCTGGAAGAGTTGCTTGATTAGGATTTTACTTCAGATTAGGGTAGGTTGTTATTGAAGAAAAAAGCCTTAGCTATAATACTTAACTGTGCTAGTCGAAGCCTGTCAAACCCTTCAGATAATGTAACAAATCTTGTAAATGGAGTAAGTGATATGCCTCTCCGAGCATCACATTCCAGCTAGTCTTTAAAAGATGAGAATGACACTGATGCTATTAGTCACATGGGACTACACGATCACAGAATCACAAGCAGTGTTCCCCAGGGCTCAGTAGTGGGGCCAGTTCTGCTTAATATCACAGAATCAGCTGAGTTGGAAGGGACCCACAAGGATCATTGAGTCCATCTCCTGGCCCTGCACAGGACACCCCAAGAGTCACACCCTGTGCCTGAGAGCATTGTCCAAACACTTCTTGGACTCTGTCAGGCTTGGAGCTGTGACCACTTCCCTGGGGAGCCTGTTCCAGTGCCCAAACACCCTCTGGGTGAAGAACCGTTTTCTAGTATCCAACCTAAACCTCCCCTGACACAGCCTCAGGCCTTTCCCTCAGGTCCTGTCACTGGTCACCACAGGCAAGAGATCAGTGCCTGCCCCTCCTCTTCCCCTCACAAGGAAGCTGCAGACTGTGATGAGGTCTCCCCTCAGCCTCCTCTTCTCCAGGCTGAACAGACCAAGTGACCTCAGCCACTCCTCATACAGCTCATACTCAAGGCTCAAGGACCTTCACCATCTTTGCTGCCCTCCTTTGAACACTCTCTAATAGTTTAATGTCTTGTTTATATTGTGGCACCAAAACTGCCCCCAGCCCTCAAGGTGAGGCTGCCCCAGTGCAGAGCAGAGCTGGACAATCCCCTCCCTTGCCCAGCTGGCGATGTTGTGCCTGATGTACCCCAGGAAAGGGTTGGCCCTCCTGGCTGCCAGGGCACTGCTGACTCATGTTCAACTTGCCATCAACCAGCACCCCCAGGTCCCTTTCCACAGCACTGCTCTCCAGCCCCTCATTCCCCAGTCTGTCCATACATCCAGGGCTGCCCCACCCCAGGTGCAGAATACAGCACTTTTCCTTGTTGAACTTGATATAGTTGGTGATTGCCCAGCCCTCAAATTTGTCAGGGTTTCTCTGCAAGTCCTCCCTGCCTTTGAACTAGTCAACAATTTCCAATTTTGTATCATCTGCGAATTTGCTTAGTATCTCTTCCAATCCTACATCCAAGTCATTAATAAAGATGTTGAAAAGCACAGGGCCAAGGATGGAGACCTGCAGAACCTCACTAGTGACAGGTTGCCAGTCTGATGTCACCCCATTCACTATAACCCTTTGCCCCCTGTACTCAGCACTGGTGAGGCCACACCTCAAGCCTGTGTCCAGTTATGGGCTCCTCACTACAAGGACACTGAGGTGCTGGAGCGTGTCCAGAAAAGGGCAACAGAGGTGGGGAAGGGTCTGGAGCACAAGTCTGATGAGGAGCAGCTGAGGGAGCTGGGGGGGTGGTGTTTAGCCTGGAGAAAAGGCTCAGTGAGGACCTTATCACTCTCTACAACCACCTGAAAGGAGAGTGTATTGACATGGGGGGTGGTCCCTCCTCCCAGGTAATTTGTGATAGGACAGGAAGAAATTGCCTCAAGTTGTACCAGGGGAAGTTTAAATTGCATATTAGGAAAAATTTCTTCACCTAAAGGGTTGTAGGGCATTGGAACAGGTTATTCAGTTAAGTAGTGGAACCACAGTCCCTGAAAGCGTTAAAAAAAGTTGTGGATGTGGCACTTGGGGATATGGTTTAGTAGTGAACACAGTGGTGCTGGGTTAACAGATGGACTGGATGATCCTAGAATTCTTTTCCTACCTAACCGCATCTATGAATTTAAGTGCAGCATTAGAAAGGTCATAAATAGCTGTCAAGGGCCTTTATATCCATATCTGAGAAGATTTAAATACCATTAAAGTGAGCAGTGAAACCAAATTTGTACCACCTTCTACCAGTAATCCATTGAAGAAGGCCTTGGTGTGAAAGGTGCAGGTTTTGCTTAACTATCATCCCTATCAAAATAATTTAATTCTAGCTGGCACTGATTTTTACATCTGCTGTTCATAGAGGTTTAGAGAGATCACCTATTGCCTGGAGAAGGGAAGCCCTCCATTTACTACTTGCCTGCCAACAAATTGACCAAGAGGATATAGCCTACAAGCATGCATTTGGGTATTTGGCAGTGTTTAAAGCCCACTGTCATTTACCAAGGGCGAATTGAATCAGTGTGTAATTTGGAAGAAGCAGTTTCTCTCCTGAAGAGATGAGCGGACACTGACCCACGGTACTGATTCATAGTTCAGTTTATTCAGTTATACACTTGATAGAATTGGGATGATAATTTGTACATTTCGCTGTCCACATGATAATTATTTCTTTTTGCAGTGATTTAAACTGTTTTCTATCAGTCCAGCTTACTAGCAGCTCAGATGAAGCATAGGTTATAAAGCCTCAATTGCTAAGGTTGGATCTGGACAAACAGTGCAATAAATTTTGCTGATGTCGATTTGGAAAGCTTAGGTGCACGATTTTGGTTTCTACTCTCTTGGTACAAGGTTGCCAAAATTACTGAAGCCCTACCAGTGTAAAACAGAAGCACAATTTTCTCCTGCTGTTTTTCATTTGGTAGACATACGCACTAGCAGGAACTCAAAGTCCCTTTTCTTCTAAAGACGTCATGGGCAAAATGTTAGGCTATAGTATTACCTGGTATTATAAAGCCCTCTGAAGCAGGCAGAGTCCAGTGAGTTCTCAGCAAGATGGGAACAGTGGCTCATTCACGTCACAGCTATATGCTATTTTTGGCATGCAATTGACTTTTCCTTATTAGAAAAATAAAAATAATTCAAATAGAAAGTTCTTCTAGCTTGGTGTATATACCAATTTGGCTGCTCTCAGCCATATTGATTTCCTTTCACCTGCAAAAACTTACTTTTTTTAAAGTCTGCAGAATTTTGTTTGAGGCTGGTTCTTTTCAAGCTCCCTTTGTCTCCATGCTTCCTCTCTGAATGTGGAAAAGGGTTGTCCCTTGGGAATGATGATGGATCTGGTTATGTGCCCAGCGGAGAAGGAGTTAAGGTAGACAAACAAAGGGTGGTGAGTGCTCAGACTCAATTTGGCTTTCTGTGAGCAAAGCACATACCCTTGTACAGATTTGGCCCCTCATACAGAGACAGCAAGAGATGCCATGTCTAGGCAGTGTGTCCATACCTCTCTCAGTGTTTCCCTTCTATGTAACTTCTCCTCAACTTGAACTTCTGAAAACAAGCTCTGGAGCTGTCTGGGCCAAGGATTTTCAAAGAACTAAGATAATGTTGATTTTGTGCCTTCCACATTAAGCAGATTAAGCAGAAAATTTTAATTAATAATGTCTGGAAATCTTGTTCTTTTACTGTTCTAATTGATATACTGCATCTGAGCACTACAACAAGGCCTGATTCAGGGCAAATCAGTTCTAATGGCATCACTCCAAGATGGTTTTTGCTTTATCCATACCAATCAATTTTTACACAAAGGTAGCAACTTAATAAATTAATACTTACTGATGTACATCAGCATAATAAATAAGATGTAAGAAAAAATGTGTTGGTCTATTTTTTATAAATTTTACTGAGGGGATGAGATTATACAACTGCACCACATGACTTTTCCTTACTAAGAGAATAAAATCTCTAACATTGGAAAGCATCCCTTGGTCATCTCCTGAAGTATTTCAGATTTTCTCCAGTGTCTTCTTGTTATTTAAAAGGAATGTAATTCACATCCATAGTGGTCATGGGTTATTTTCTGGACTAGATCTCTGTCATGATGGCAGGCATATATTACACAGTAAAATCATGCAGGGCCAAGGGTAGTTTCCAGTTTATTCTGAATGAATGGAGTAATAAATGAAAGGTGGAAAGCTCTTTATTTCAGCATGTGTTTATGGACCCAGCTGGAGATCAGCTCCCTTCCAGCCTAACACAGAAAACGGAATTGAATTTTGTCAAAATTATCCAGTTTTTTAAAATATATATATTGAACCTAATCTGCTTTCTGTAAGTTTCATTTGGTTTAACCAGAACTAAACAGGAGCAACTTACCTGCAGCTGACCCTGAACTGGAACTCACCCAGAGTAGGTACTGCTTCAATTTAGCAGCTTATAGAGGAGGTTAGCAAGCTCTGATACCACCTGAGCACTGCAGAAACCACATCTCTTGTGAGATTTGGATTGAACCAGGTCTTTGTTGTGGCTAATCCAGAATATAAGTATTGCTCTACTGTCATGCTCAGCCTAAAGATGATGACTTCATGAAAAGAGGGATTCATCTCATCTCAGAACAGGACACTTGATTCAAGCTAGTTGTCTTCTCCATTTACAGTGATAGACAGAGGGACACCCAGAGGAAGATTCACAGAGAGCCCAGGTGACTACTTTAGACTAATTTTATGATTATCAGGAGATGGTTGGACAAAAATTTCACAGTTGAAATGTCTGCACGTGTTCAGACACCCTTTGATACTACAACCAACTGCTTCTTTGTTCCATAACTCTCCAGCTGACATCTTCCCTCTTCCTGAGGCACCTCAAAGCAAGAGCTTTGGGAAGTCACCAGTTTCCATGTCATGTGGAAAGTTCACATTTTTCAAAAGATGGCTTTTTTTCCTCTGTTTTATCACAAACTGGCAGCACCAGTCTGAACAAAACCAATTGGAAAATAGGCACTGGAAAGTCATCATGAGCTAGGAGAAGTGACAGAAGGATATTTTTTCATTTTTATTTTAATTTAAGTTTCCACGGTTGTATGAAAACAGGATCGTGAGAATCTCTCTTCCCTCTTTCCTTAGTTCTTGTTCCATCTGTAAGTAGTCAGGAAGAGATTACAAAGAAAGAATGGATTGTTCAAACTTGTTTGTCCATGAAAGTATCTGCTGCAAGAATTTTTTTTCTCCCAAAGATCTAAAATGCTTCTTTTTACCAGTCAGACTGCATGAATGCTGTGAAGTAGTTATACAAAAACAGTTGAAATTTTTAAATGAATTTATTTTAGTTATCTTTGCATCTGGTGTGGTTTTGCTTTCCACAAATATTCATGCAAATAATTTTTTTGGAACGAAGTCTTTTTCAAAATAAATATTAAGGATGAGCAGTCAAATGTATATGCAAAGGAAATTTTACATTGCCTTTCTGCGAGGCTTTAGGAGCAAAAAGTCAGGAGTATTGGCTTTATTCCTGATGTCAAGAAACAGTAAGAATACAGAGTAGCTGAAGTGACACGTCCAAACAGAGAAATCCAGGTCTTATCTCAAGGGTAAATTCCTAGTTCCCCCGAATTCATTAGTGGAATGCCAATACGTTTCACAATGACAAGATTTTATCATAGTTCTAAGGTACTGAGTCCACTTTTTTTAGCCTAAGGGTTAGACAATGCTGACTTAATAAACTCAAAAAAATCCCTTTGTATTTTGGAGACCTTTAAATAGCACAGAGTAGGCAAATAATCTTTTTCCATTACTGTTCCAGGTTAATTTTAGACAATTTTTGGGCTGCGTCACTGCCAGAAAAGGTATTTTGCCAATGCTGGCTGTGCCCTCCCATTCCTTCCCTCACACCTGGCACTCTGGTAGATTTCTTTAGCTTGACTGATGGGCGGAGTCAGCAGAAATAAAAGGTTGCGAGCAGTTTAGAGAGAGATTGGCTTCATTGTGATAAGCCCCCCCTGATCTGGTGGCAGCTTGGCTGTACAAAAAGAGGAGTCTGTGGAGGGAAGACATCAGCAACCCTGGCTCTCGGGGGGGGCAGCACGAAATGGGACTGCCTCTACATTGCTTTTAAGCCACCTACATCCTTGACCCTCATAATAAGCAAGAAGTGTGGGAAGAAACACCTTTAGCTGCTCCTCTGACTTTTTGGACACTTTGCCTCAAAAAGGTGAAAAAGTAGAGATGCCAATTCAGTTTTCGGTAGCAGACAGGGGTTGTTCAGGCAGCAGGCAGCAAAGCAGCACACAAAAGCACGCCAGTTTGCAAAATGAGGGGGTTCAGCCCTGTATCAAAGACAGGGAGGCATGTTCTCCTCCTTCCTGGCAACATTTGTTAAACAAACAAATATCGGCAACATTTGTTAAAACAAAGAGGTGGCCCCCTCCACACAATGTGCATTCCCCTTGGGCTGGGCCTCTGCCCCAAGGGGCCCACAAGTTCTAAACCCAGCTGGTGTTCCAGAGGCTCCAGGGTGATGCATCTGAGGTGCTGGGTTGCTCTGTTCTTCTTTTCCCACTCCCACAGCACAGCCTGCAAGGCTGCTCCTGCTGCTCCCCTGCTTTCAAGGCAACGAAGGATACACTGCCACTGAAATCACATGGATGTTATTGGATTCACAGCTCTGTTACCTGTCTTGGCATTAGGAAGCAGCCCTGAACTGCCTCTCCCAAACATCAGTTTGGAAGTCAGTGCCTCCACAGAAGCAGGGCAACCACCTCTTTCCACTACCAGTGGAAATCCCTCCAGCATCAGGATGTTAAACCTTTGGCCTTTATCTAATCTTGTCCATCCACCCCTTCCCACCATTCACTACCGATGTCTCCACAGCTGTAGATGTGTTTTGCTGTAGCCGTACTCAGTCATTTCAGGTTCCCACAGGAGTGCTGTCAGTGCCCTTCGTGTGTATTGGAACAAACGGCTTATATAGGTATATTGGAGGAGACACCAGCCTCAGGTAAGCTTTATTTCAAGACAGTGTCATTGGGGACTTAGAAAGGATTCAAAACAGAATGTGAATTCTCCTGAGACTCCTCTCCAAGGTGCACCTAAAATGCCAGGTTTTCTTGGCTCAAGCGACTATCAGACAAGTTTTGTTAGCTGGATATACCTGCATTTCTTTAGTAATGGCTTTTTGAGATGGTTGCACTATGAAGTGAAAATCACTGGCATTTACCAGCTACAGGTGATGGCTGACAAGGTTATGTGTTAATATTCTGTGGCTACAACATGCTGCCTCAGATGAGTTGATTCTGATGGAAAGCTAACAATGTGCTTGTCTTTGAGGTGATACTATTGGATTGCATTTGATGTAGCAGTTGATTTTATACCTTGCTTTTATATTAAACCAGTTTAATAAGCAGCACGAGAACAGGAGAAGAGTAAACAGTGAGCCTTGTTCAAAGCATTCGTCAGCTCATCTATGTATCCAAGAGGGATGAGAGAGCTACTCTTTTATAAAAAATACATCTGTCATATTAATAGAGCATTTGATATATTGCCACATCTGAGTGTCAGAAATTGTCAATACTGGTGACAGTGGGATCTTAGAAATTAGGAATGGAAGATGGTCATTAGATTTACAGCCTGCCCTTCTTGTTGATGTACCGCTAAATGACCTTCTCTGCTGTGTTCTGCAATTGCATTTTAAATGAGTCCAAAGTTATACTCTGTTAGTCAGTAATCAGGGGTGAGGAACTCAGAGCTAGAGGAAGTGTGCAGGTTAAGTGTCAAGTCAAAAGAATTTGTTCCTAGTGGATTTTTTTTTTTCCAAGGCTATTTACTGTTTTGCATTACTTCAAACAGAGCCAAGAAGACTCAAATTGACAAAGCTGTGCCTCAAAAATAAAGCGCAAAACAAAACCTGCTGGTGATGTTTTAAAGAAATACTGAAATACAGTTAGACCATATTGCGTCTCTGTACTCCAAAGATTATAACTTTTTCATCGTGATTCGTGTACTTTTCCCCCTTTTGCTTTATAAGCAACAAAGAAAAAGAGGGGAGAGTACAAGAGACAAAATAACTGTATCACACACACAGAGTTAAAAAAGGGAAGATTTCTTCTACTCTGTTTAGTCAGATTATCTCAGGTGTAACTTGAAACACTAGGAGATCCAAAGAGAAACTGAACAGAGGGTAAATTTAAAAGTTTTGAAGAGATAGTGTAAAATAGTTCAGCTTAAACTTTGACGAACCTTTATTTTTGTGCACACTGCCAGTTTAAACACAGACATATAACAAAGTCATTCAAAGTGTACCACAGCCCATAACACATTGTCTTTCATCCCATCGTATGAAATGTCAGCTTAACAAATACTATGCTTTTGTAAAATTTGCCATTTGTCTCACAACCCAAGACAAACCTCTGGTGCCGGGGCCAAGCTCAGTTCACAGTTGCTAGACCACACACAGGCAGGCTCATTTGTGAGATATGAGTGCATATGCATGCAGGACATGCAACATCTCCTCTTGTAATAATGCGCTGATATGACTATCCCTGGGTCTGTTTGGGCTGGCTGTTTTTAAGTTTCCAACATGTTATCTTTTATCTATAATTTGTAGCTTTGAGACCCTTAAATCCCTGAACACACTGAAGACATTACTAGGGATAGGTTAATCCTGGAGGGTACCACAGCTAGGAGACTTCTGGAAATGCATTATACCCTCCCTCCCCTCCCAAGCTGAGAGGTTGGGAGGATGGCCAAGAGGCCAGGTTGTGAGGATGTACGCTCAGGTCTCAAACTCACAGGCAGCAGAGCTGATTCCAGCTGTGCTCTGCAGATCAGGGCCTCAGGGCATGCAGACGCTCATCTGCCTCATAAATTGTCCAGAAAGGCGCAAAGAAAACAAGTTTTGCACATGGAGACCTCTTTACCAGTCCCCAAAGCCTCTCAGAAATGCACCCCCCGTTAGCAGCCCTGTGCTATGAGCTCCATGGTTTGGCACAAAGTCAACTTTACTCCAGCATGCAACCACATTAAATGTGATTACTTTGCTCGTGCTAACTCTCCTTCTAAATAAGCCAGGCTTCACAAAATGAGAAACCACAAAAATACCTGAAGCAATTAATTTTTTATTGACATGATGCTACTAACTCCAAGTGCCAGATTAAATTAAAACTCACTTCCAGTGATCAGAAGACGCCCAGCCAGCCTACTGCTTGCAAATCTCCACTCACTCATGATGTTTTGAAAATGGGAGTAGACAAAATCCAAGAGATTTCTTACAGCCTTCTGGCTGTATTTAAGGCTAAGGGGAATGGGCCTTCATCACAGTTTCAAACCACAGGATAAGGGTTCTTGTTACCAAGAAAAATTACAGAAACTTTTAGAAGATCAGGTGAAGGGATTAAATATAGAACAAACCACCTTCCTGCAATTATTCACTATAATATAGCTTACATTTAGTCACAAAAGACTTCATGATGAACATATAGAAAAGGCAATTTCTGAGCAGAAGAGGCAACAAAATGAGTTACTGATTTCTTTGCTTTTTGAATAATCAGTCTTGGTTATTTACAAAACTTTTCCCATGCACATCACTTAAAATACTACTGGGGTCGCATTCTCTTAACAGTGATTATATTTTTTAACTGTTGACTAAATTGCATTAGAATGGCTAATTCTCTACAAGTTGGAAGGAAATTAATCTGTAGTTACTAATATATTGCTTTGCTTATGATTTTCTTCATTTTCTACCAGCAGTACTCAGGGAATTAGGGTTGGCTTCCACTCCTGGACTCATAAACTCAGTTTAGAGAAAGAGGGTGTCTGAATTATGTGCAAATCAGACCAACACAAGAGACAATCAGGGCCAGTTGGGTTTCAGAGGCTTCAGGAGTATTTGCAATATACTCTCTCTTGCTGCAGCTGTGTTTACATGCATCCTAAGGGAGAGCTTGGGCCCAGCTCTAAAAGCGTTTCTATTCCCTTTCCCAGCTTCACAAAGCTCAGCAGGACTCTGCAGGGTGGCTCAGCAGACACCTGCCCATGCCAAGAAACTTAACTGGAGGTTACCTACGGCAAGTCAGTCTTGCTTCTAATTTCGCGGTGTAAACTGGAAGTAATCCAAACAAAGTGAACCCTAGATATACCTACAGTGATAAATGCATTGTTTTCAGAGGGTGATCCTTGCAGGCTCCATAGTGATCCACAACCAGTAGCTGTCTTGGCAGAACCCAAAGAAACAGTTAAAATTCTGCTCGTTGAAATGCTCTCTGGGCAAGGCTCTCCTCCAAGATCAGTGTATGTCACACTCAGCATCGATGTTTTGCCTTTCCT
Organism: Corvus hawaiiensis; assembly: GCF_020740725.1. NCBI lineage: Eukaryota > Metazoa > Chordata > Aves > Passeriformes > Corvidae > Corvus > Corvus hawaiiensis. The sequence goes on from NC_063214.1 coordinate 56,935,533, forward strand.
ACGTGTGAAGAGCTCTCACAGTTGACAGTATCAAAGAGCAAATATCAAAGCTCAGGGGTGTCCTGCAGATCCAAGAATAGTACTTTGCCTCCCTACAGCAATTTACACAAGGTGCAATGTATATGACACATGGCATGAAAATAAACTTGTCATTTTCATAAGATCCCTCGTGATTTTTCAGACCTCAAGAATGAACACCAAGCAATATGTTTGTGTGACTGGAACACCCTTGTGCATGCAGTCTCCTGCTTTCACACATTTTTGGGCTCATCGCGTATTGGGATCATCGGGTATTGGGCTCACCTTTCCAGTGAATCAGGTATTTGAATATTAAGCATTACAAAAGTGGAGGGGTATAGAAATTTTTCATCTATTCAGGTCTAAGTGTGCTTTCATTTCTCTGATTTTTAATTTTTGCCCCAGGCCCACTTGTTCCTCAGTGTTTTGCACACTGCTGTTCTGAAAACAAACACAAACTAGATAAGATTCTCTCTGTCTATCAAAAATTAAGTCTAATCCAACTGGAAGGAAGAAGAAGGGGGAAAAAAGTAGCATAATTATGCTTGCAGCCATACTTTAGGGCAAACTTCAAAGTAACTCCATGTGGGGTTCCAGGAGGTACTTTGCTACACACATAGAGGCAGCAGCTCTGTGCAGAGCTGCATGCATGAACATTAAAAAAAAAAAGTTAGGCTACTTCAGTAATTTGTCTGTAACTTTGATGTGGATCTAATACTGCTAACGATATGTGTGCCATGCCTTTTGGGAACTGTGTTTTACACAGTAGGGCAATATTCATTGGTATGTCTCCTGGCCCTTGGAAGAGGCACTTCTATGAGAGGCAAGCAAAGCAGAAAAGGAAATACTATGTATTTTTTTCATTTAAGGTCTTAGACATGCTAATGTGTCAGAAATACATCTTCTGAACACCTGTACTCACCTGAGAACCTGCTCCACAAATAAGGCCTCTCACTCTGTAAGAATTCCTTAATAATCAAATTTGAGGGACAAATGGCGTTCATTTCTCACCCAAGTTTTTCCATAATAAGCCTCAGGAGGAAAAAAAAAAAAAAGAAAAAAAAATATTCCTTCCCAGAAAACTCTCTTTCTCCAGGCTCTCACATCCCTGTAAACATATTGAACTCAACAGAAATAAAATTAGCCTCACTGGCTCTGCTACCTTACAATCAAAGGACAGTCCCTGTACAGATATTGCTTCTACTGTATCCTCACTGGACAGTAAAACACATACCTAAAGGAGTAGTGAAAGAGAAGACACAAAGTTTAAAGAAAGTGTAAAAGTGAGAGAAAGCATGCAAGAAATGCAGATGCAAGAATGGAGACAGCTATTTCAATAAGCACAACATGAACAGGCTGATGCCCAGCGCAATGACAGGTGTTGGGGAGGGCTAATTTTAGGACTTGAACTTGTTTTGGAGTGGTTTTGCCAGAATAGTAAGCACAAGCTCAGTTACCATCAGCATGATGCCTTTCCCTGGTAGTTTGACTATGCAGAAACAATTGCTGAGGTTTTAGTTCTAGCTGAGATCCTGCTCTAGCCTCTAATTAACTTCACATTTATTGGGCTTGGGAGAGATCTTCCCTGCCATATAATTTGGTGAAGATGAATGGAAGCACAACATAAAATCCTTTTCTAGTGATGTTTCTGCCATGTCAGGATAACACATTTAGTGCCACACCCATTCCTGTCCTCTCTCTTCCTGTGTCCCACTCCAGTGGCAGAGTATATGAAAGTCTCGTCCTAGGATCTGAGACCCATGGGTTCTTATCTCCCTGAGAAGCTAAGCATGCAGGTGTCTCTTGGGGGAGGACTCCTTGGCAGATAGATGCATTTGTGTCACACCAATAGAGGCAGAAATTGCCTCAATTTCGTATGCACTTAACTATGCCAAACTGACACAGCAGAGAGACCTCATAATGCAGAAATCTGGACACCTTTTGTGTGTTGGAACAAAAATAGACAGAAAAACAATTAAGCAAATGCATTACATTAAACTTGGGGTCTTGATGCTGTGAGAGAGAATATTGGTGAATGCAGTAAAAATACAATTAGGCAAACTGGGATTTTTTGATTGTTGTCGTTGAACAGGTGATTACTTAAAAGACTGAGCAATAAAGATCTCAAAAGCACTTCAAATGTATCTTGACTAACAAAAACTAGCGAAAGACTAATGTATTTATTTGTTGAGCAGAGATATACCCTCTAAAATTGCTAAATCTCTTCTGTGTTGAAGTGACAGTAATCAAACTTCAAAGAAAAGATCAGGCAAGTAAGGAAAAGGGATAGGAATTTTGTGGAGACACACAGTTCAATTTCTTGATTCTTACAGTTTTATTTCCTTTTCTTCTTAAGTTGTTATTAAAGCAAAACCTTCTTCTTCCATGGCCTGTAGTAAGTAGACTCCTCTCTGGACTCTCTTCTTTCCATTAAGTTGTCAATGCATTCAATATACAGGAACAATTTGTTTTTCCTGAGTTTTAGCATTTACTACCTTTTCCTTCCAACAAACACTCATACAATAAGCTGCTGGGATTGGCAGTGAACTTCAGAGAGCAGCATCCATCCCTGCCTTAGGCAGACTAATTTGTAACCTTTGTCCTCTCACCTCCTTCCAAAATTGTGACAAGAAAGTACAATTCTACCTGATGTACAGTATGATATAAACAGTGTAAATAACTAAGTGTGAATAATGCAACTTAAGTCCCACTTTTCCTTCTGCAAAGATTTTTCAATGCTGGCAACAGATCCACTTGCTAGAAACCCACTAAATTGGCTCTGATTGGTAGGATTTGTACAACACAATATCACTTCTCCATTCGCCCTCCTGACTGGTTCTGTGAAGAGTTACCAAAATCATAGAATCATAGAAAGGTTGGTGTCAGAGGGGACCTTAAAGATGATCTAGTTCATCTAGTTCCAACCCCTCAGCCATGGAACCTTCCACCTGACTGGGTTACCCATAACCACATCCAGCCTAGTCTTGAACTCTTCCAGGGATGGGGAGTCCATGATCTCTCTGGGCAACTTTTTCCAGTGCCTCACCACCCTCACAGTAAAGAATTTCTTCCTAATATCTGACCTCAACCTTCCCTCCTTCAGCTTAAGTCCATTCCCCCTTGTCCTATCTCTACATACCCTTGTGAAAAGTCCTTCTCTAGCTCTCTTGCAGGACCTCTTTAGATACTGGAAGGCTGCTCTAAGGTCTCCCTTCTCTTCTCCAGGATGAACAGCTCCAGCTCGCTCAGCCTGTCTTCACAGGAGAGGTGTTCCAGCGCTGTGATCCATTCAGTGGCTCTCCTCTGGACTTGATCCAACAGGTCCACGTCCTTCTTATGCTGGGGTCCCCAGAGCTGTACACAGACTCCAGGTGGGGTCTCACAAGGGCAGGGTAGATGGGCAGAATCCCCTTCCTTGACCTGCTGCCTTTTGATGCAGCCCAGGATGCAGTGTATTTTCTGGGCTACAAACACACACTGACAGGTCATATGGAACTTCTCCACCACAAACATCCCCAAGACTTTCTTCCCAGAGCTGGTCTTGATCCCTTCTCTGCCAACCTGTATTCGTGCTCGGGATTACCCTGACCCAGGTGCAGGCCCTTGTACTGGGCTTTGTTTAATTTCATGAGGTTTGCACTATCCCATCTTTCAAGCCTGTCAAGACCCCTCTGGATGGCCTCCCTTCCCTCCAGCATGTTAACCACACCACACAGCTTCGCAAACTTGCTCAGGGTGCACTCAATCCCACTCTCCATGTTACTCACAAAGATACTAAAACTTGACAATCCCAATACCCTTGGGGAGCACCACCTGCCACACCTCTCCACTTGAACACTGAGCCATTGACTGCAACTCCTTCACTGCAACCATCCAGACAATTCCTTATCCATCGAGTGGTCCATCTGTCAAATCCATGTCTCTCCAGTTTAGAGGCAAAATGCTGTGGTCTAGAAAGAAAAAGAAGGAAGAGAATGGAAAAGCAGCCCCATACTCCATCAGGAATTATTCTAGATCTTTGCAAGTGTAGTGGAAATGTGGGGATGTTGAAATATCAAGCAGAGGTACACAAATGGTTGGTGCCCAACTATTGGTACAAAAAGGAAAACTGGGAGGAAGAGGCAGAGTGGTGATCAATCGTGATCAACTAGTGTCAGCAACAACTACCAGTTTTCCTCTGCTGAGATTTACGTGTTTTGCTGTGAAGGTAGGATGCACAGACATGATTAAAAAGAGCTGGATAAGACCTCCAGCACTTGAGACATATCATCCAGCATGCCATACAAAGCGGTGTGACTCAGACCAATGATACCATTTAATCACCAAGTCCCATTAAATGATATTGATAACAATTTTGAGAACTGTGTCCTCACAACATAATTTCCTTTCCTTTCCCAGCAGCAGATTTTCACCTGTAACTTACTGATATTTTCCCATTCTTCTCCTTCTCAAGTTCTATTTCCCAAACTTTCTGCTTTCTGCTTATGCGCTTACTTTCCAGCAGGTTTCATTTGGGGAAACAATGCCTGCACCATTCCTCTCAGAGAACAAATAATACAATATACTTCTGCATATTATATGAAGCCAAATTGCATTTTTGTTTCCTTATACATCCAAGGGAACTCGTTAAAGAATGATAGAAAGATCTCATTCTCCAATCAAATAAGCTAGATCAAGTTTAGCACAGACCAGTAACTGAACTGCCGCATTCTGGCTCTGCTGCTTGTGCAGACAATAAGGACATTTCCAATAAAACAAACATAAACAGTTAACACAGAGTTGTGAACTCTAATAGGCTTCAGCTTATTGCCTTTGCAGGAGCACACTGTACCAGTGAAGTACAGAAATTAGGCATTCAGGCAAATGATCCGGGCGTTGGTGACAGAGTGCGATCTTTCAGACCTTTGAAGCTATTTAGCTGTCCTCAAAACACACACACAACAACTCTGATAATTACACTCACTGCAAAACCTAGGCATGGTGCACTGGAAGCCTTTTAGGGGCTCTTCATAACTGCCTGCCTTTGCCAGAATAAGGCCAATTTACTCCTATTTCAGTGGGCTTGGGCAGAGTGAGAAAAGAGAGACCGGGTGGTCAACATTATTGAAAAGATTCATGATTAGTCACATTCACTTGAAGGCAAGTTACTTGCCAGACACTACACCACTCATTAAAAGACCTTCAAGCTGGCAGCCCTCCAGCAGCTGTGAAACAGCTCCAGAGCTGGCAGGCCCAAGAGGACCCCTGAATCCCCATGCTGTCCCACACACTGGAGTGCAAAAGGCCAGGTCAGTCATGCTTGGGTGTGATCGGCACCCCAGGAGTTTAGTGAGTAAGACTCATGTTCTACAGTGAGGAAAAATAAAGAAAATATTGCATAGCCCAATTTTTGCTAATGCCAAGGGAATGCCTTTTGAGGCTAGTCTGACATTGTTGCCTTTGCATGACCCCCATTTCTTGGTAAATCTCATGCTTGGGTGGACAGAAGATTCTTTCAGTGATATGGGAATTTGGAGAGTTTCCTAACCTGACTCAGCTCTGATTGGATTCCTGCAGGAGATACTGAGATATGTCAGAAATGCCCGGCTAGCTCAGGCCCACAAGAGTCAGTTCCCAATCTGTGGTGTCATTTCCATGCCCTTGACTTTGCCACTGCTTTATGTGAGAACAGAGCATAAACAATTCCTACCTCTTGCTTTGGATTTGCCCCTTCTTGTTCAGTGCCAGCTCAAGCCAGACTGTCCCAATTTTTCCAGCACTTGTTGAATGCTGGCTTGCCACCCCCATTCCAGAAGCATCAGAAGAAACAAATGTTCATGACTACCTTACTACATGTCCAGGCTGTTTCAAAACGGGATGTAAGATGCAGCATTAGCAACCCATGTTTAGCTCACATAACCCAGGGATACCAGGTGTCATGGGATGCCAGGAGTGAGGGTTGGTGAGATGGCCAAGCCAAGCCAGCAGCTCCCTGGCTATCAATGGCACAGTCCTTTTCCTCTCTCCCTCTTGTCTCACCATAACCCAATTCAACTCTCCTATCCTCCCCCCAGCTCGACTTCTTGCATTCATCTGATCCCTCAAATATTCAAAAAGCTAAGCCCTGCTAGCTCCCCCAGCAGTCCACAGAGTGAGAGCAGGTGGCTCCAGAGAAATGGTCAAACCACATCCACCACAGTGAAGGTAATAGTCACTGCCCTTGACACCTTGGAGAAGTCCTTGCAGCCTGGTGGATCAGCATGGACTTAGGCCAACATGTGCTTTATTCTCAGCTGAACCAGGAAAGACCACTGAAGGACTTGATCTCAAATGGAGAGCAGCATGTGAGAGTGTGTATGGGGAACAATGACTTCTCCTAATGATCTGAAGCAAAATAGTGCTTCCAAGAGGAAAAGTACTTTTTAGCTAATCACTCTTTCTTTTCCTTACCCCTCTTGTAAACAAGCTTTTAATAGAAAACTAGTGCACAGGTATGCTCCTACTATGCTAGATTTGTATATTGTGTATACAGGGAGTGTTCATCTTCCTATCGAAGAAGTTAAACTGTAGTGTACGAATAGCAGTCCCCATGGAGAAAAAATAATCCTCCTCTTATTTTTTCCTTTATGGGTAAGAAATCCCATCAGCACAAAGTTTATACCTTGAGTGGTTGGTTGGACTTAAACTTTTTTCCTGTCTGCAAGCAGGGACACTGTATTTGTAATATCTCTGCTGCACAAACACCTCTGAGGAATCCTCAGAGCATGGAAGGGATGTCAGTGCTCATCTCGTCCCCTCTGTCATCCCAGACCTCAGAGCCAAGCCATTCCCCAGCAAAAGGCAAGGGAAAACTATTACCAACGCAGAATCCTGGATGACAACTCTCCCTCTTTTCTTGGCTGCGTGGTAGCTCTGAAGAACTTCTTGTCAGTTTCCATATGATGGACACTAAGCATTATGTGTTCCAGCTTGGGTTTTTATACACTTGGTGCTTGGCACATTCTCTGGGCCTGTGCAAGTTCAGGAGCCTTGCTGGTCACACCTCATCTATTCCAGCTATCTGCCCCCACCCTCACTAGGAACAACCTGAGAGGGCTTCTAGGCCTAGCAAAAGGTTGCTTTTTCTTTCTCCAGTGGTCCTCATTTCCACTCACTGGGATATAAATCCATGTTTTTCCCTCCATCCTTGTTCTCCAGAAATACTGGTCATGGGACTGCAGTCTGATGTGACTCAGTGAAATCATTTGAACTCAAAGCAAAACTAAACTATTCCCGCCTATATCCACATCTGTCTTTGTGCTCAAGAAAGGACTGGATGCAGCACTTAGTGCCATGGTCTAGTTGACAAGGTGGTGATCAATCTAAGGTTGGACTGCATCTCAGGGGTCATTTCCAACCTAAACATTCTGTGATTCTGCAATTCTGATTCTTTATCTGTACATCATCTCTTTGTGGGTGGTTCCATTTTTTCAGCCTTATCCTTCCACCATCACATCTTACTGCCTGTGGATGCTCTGGCAACAACTGAGGAGGGGTGAGCAATGGGCTGCTGAGACAGGGGAGCACAGGAAGCTTTAAACTGGATTAAACCGCTGAGGTCAATACATACTGTGTAACAACGCTATCCCAGCCCAAGTGCAGGACTCTGCTGGCAGCGTGTGCTGCCCTGTTCTTTGCCCTGTCACTGCACATTATGACTTTCCATGACAAACCTGACTAAGAGCTTCCTACACCTGCCCACTCCCAGCTGCTCGCTGCTGTGTCCTTCCCAGCTGCCTCCCCAGTGTGCAGATTCAACTGAGCATGTGGCCACTATCTAAAAATGGATGGGCGTTGTTTCTTTTTTTTTCCTTTTCAGAAGGAGAGGAAGTGATTTGGGTCATTATAAACAAACATGCCAAGCTGAGAAGTGGTAAAATTGGAACTGAGAGGAAGGGTTTGGGGAGACAGGACGGAAACGTATGATTAGGATACAACATGGAAAGACACCTGGAGAGGCTTGACCTTCTATATCTGTGCAGAAACACAAAAGAAATTGGGAAAATCCTGGTGTAAAATATAGCGCTTTTCTTTCCATTACTGGAATGTCTTTTGACACCTTTATTCTGTTTACTGGCTGAAATCAAAATTGTGAAGGTTTTGGATAGAGCACATATTCCTTATAAAATGTTACTCTATTTCAACAAGTGAAAATTAGCTTCTGTCTCTTGTTTCTGATACACTCAAAAGCCTCATGGGTGAAATGTGTAAGGTACAGCAGCCTGGACCCCCTCAGCTGAGAGTGGCCTGATTCACATCCTGTGCTTACCCACAGCACCATCTCTGGCCTCCACTGCTCCAAGAAGCAGCTTTTAAAAATAAAATAACCTACTTTCTGAGGAAAAGGAGGAGTCAATACAGATGTTTTCTCCAGGCAGAACCTACAGCTGAAAGATTGTATCCTCTTCCTTCAAGCATGCTATGTTACAGAGATCTCCACGTGTGGGACTCAGGAGTGTGGTTACAGGAGCCAGGGTGGTGAGTAGGGCCCATTCACTTCAGAGAATCCATATTCATGCACATCTCCAGGGTGTGCATATTCAGCACATATTTTAGACAGCTGTTAATGCTGGTGTGACTTGGACAACATTTTAAAATGCAGTTTTTCCCTTTCCTCACCACATACGTATTCAAAGCACTTAGAGTGATAAAATTTCTGACCATTTCCTTGAACAAGAGACCTTAATCACCTTTAAAAATTCCCTTTTCTGTTCCATCCCCCTTGCTGTCAGCATGGATGCTGGCCATCTGCCTGTTCCCACACTGCCATTCTGGACTTCCCCTGATCAGCAAGGACTCTTTCATTCTGTATAGAAGGTCTCACTGGCCAAAGCTGAACCTCCAGGTCACAGGTTTATGTCCAGGGTCTCCTGGAAACTTCTGGAAACACTATGAAGCCTTCCACATCCCATGGAGTGGAGAGGGAGTACCCAGCTTGTGTTGAGTGAGCACTGGTACGTTTTCAGTAGGCGGAGGGCAGACAGCGAGCGCAAGAGCGTGGGATGTGTGAGCTGAGGCAGAAGGTTAGTGATGAATACTAAAGAATCCCAAAATTATGAGTTGTAATCCACAAGCAGTTCCAGGGGAGTTTCCATTCAGGACTGTGATTCAGCAAAGCTGCTGTCACAGGCAATAGCATATCAGCCTAAAGTCACCACTAAAACCATCTGTGACAGTCAGCCTCTTCTCAGATGGGTGGTTGCCTTGCCCCCATGGTTTTTCACTAACTACCATTTTGCTCTCACATAAAATGTTGACAAGGCAAGAAACCAGAAAACTCTAGGCTCTGGCAGATTTGTTCTCAAAGTTATAGCACAAAACCCATGGCAAAAGACATCGGCTGCTTCTGGAGCTGCAGGAAGGACTCGTTGAGAAAAGTCTCCTCAGCAGCAACCTGGCCTGGAAACGGGCAGCGGGGAAGGCGAGCTGAGAGTGCTGGAGCCGTGCGAGGCTCGCCATGAGATGGCAGCCTTCCCCGCCGCCTTTGCATGCCCCGCATGCCGGCAAGATGTGCCAACACCGCTTCAGCACAGAGCACTTCTGTCTTCCCGGCAGAGACGTGCTGCCAAGATTTTAACAAAGGGCTCCCTCAAAAAAAAAAAAAAAAAAAAAAAGAGAATCAGCCTTGCTTTGCAATATATAGAGCAATCCCTTGGCGAAATCCTTCTCCTTCGTTGAAATAAAACCCCAATCCAGTAATTACACATTTCCAGTACACGTTCTCCCCACACAAATCTACCCACTGCAGATTGGCCCCACAAGTGAGCTTGGCAATCCTGGGCTGCTCCAAGCTTGGGTTCAGCAGGCACATCGCCCTCTCCCTGGTACAGCTTTGCACGTGGCAAAGGCCTCTGAGTGCTGCCAGCCACATCTCAGAGAGAAGAGCTCTGTCATGGGCTGAGGGGCAGCAGGAGCTAGAGCAGACAGGCAGCATCCCATTCAAATACTCCCATGTCTCCAGTGCATTCTGGAAGCACATTCAACATGATGTGAACAGAAAGTACTGGCATGAAGGAGTAGGAGTACGGGGCTATTGGCCCCATGGCAATCCACTCCAGAAAAATGGCTTGTGTTTCAGAGCCTGTCAGGATTTACACTGTGGAGCAACCTGTGCCACTCCTTCCTTTAAGAACACAGACCAGAGCTCTACCCCATGCTGCTCTCATCTGTGTGCTGCTATCACAGAGAGGATCCAGACAGATTTGGAAACATCAGGGTATCTTTTGACTCTCTTTTTGGTAGTCGTGCTAGTAGGAGTTAACCCAGGGGACAGAGACACTGTAAACCTACAAGGAAATAAAAAAAAATTATCCACACTTGTCCCTTTCCTTAAACAGATGGAGTCACTCCACATGTAAGATTGTGTCTATTTAAGCCCAATTCAATGAATTTTGACTTGAAAGTGCACTAAGGTGAACCTGGAGAATCAGCATTGCCTTGGATGAGTCAGAGAACCCCTCATATGTCAGATGCTGAATTCAGTCACACCGCTGTGACTCTCAGCTCTCACACCTCTGGAGGTAACAGTGTGATTTCAGTGGGAGAATTGCACAACCGTGCTCAGAAGCTACCTCGCTCACCGCAAGGTGTTGTATTGGTATTACTGACAGCAGCATCTGACTTCTTGCAACTTCAGTCTTCACTGAGCTTACACATGAACAGAGGTCAGCTGCTGAGCACACTGCTGACAACAGGAGGTGACAGGATAAATGAGCAGGACTTGCCTCCAAAATCAGCTTCACATATGCCCCTGTACAGCTGTGTCAGCAGAGATGAAAATGTGGCACAGCCTGCTCCCCTCTCCAGGCTCTCCAACCTTCATTTTCAGAGCTAGATCCAGAGTAACTTCATAGCCTTCAACAAAGCAATTCCCAACTCATCCTTGTATAAAGAGAGGCTGTATCTGTCCCTTTGGTTTTTCATTAATGCCACATTTGATGACTTTCTAATTGCACTAGAGAGTCCCTATGCCTTTCACAGCTTTCTTCAGGCTATAAGTACAGCGTGCAACTTTAAAATCATGGGCAGCAGCCAAGCTTGTATACAGAAAACATTCAAATATAGATGACTTTCCACCTTTACTTGCCAGAGGCCAAATCCTTTCAAACAATGATAAACCTTATTTAACCAGGAAGTTTTCAAATCCTGGAGTGGGCCAAAAGGTCACGAGGTCTGAGATGACCTTGAAAAGTAACTTACATCTCGCTGGACATCCAGGGGACTCAAGGCTTAAACAAATATATTCTCATATCTAATTCTCCCAAAAGCAGATCTCTGGTGCCAAAGGTTATACACTTAGTGAAATACTCTGTGCAGACACGCAGAGCTGTATGTATTTCCTCATAATTAACAGGGATTACTCCTAATTAATAAATACGGGTCTTTAGGAGGAGGAAAATGATTTGGAGCTTGAAGGATGTGCAGGCTTCCTGCAAAATGCATGACAATTGGTATGATGATTACACAGGATCAGAAGATGCAAAGCCAGAGGCAGAAGCAGAATCACTAATCCTCAGGTCTGAGCATGGCAATTTTGTTATTTTGCAGCACAGCAAGGAAATAGCAAGAATGCAATTGCTCCAAGGACGCTTCAGCACAGAGCTGAAGCAGACTGTGCACGAAGCTGCAGCAACTGTTGCCCATGCCCACAGAACTAACATGCAGGCCAAGCAAACAAGGCAGCAGAGGCAGAAAACAAACCAGGGCACAGGGTGAGAAGAGGCCTGCACTAGGGTCAGAGATCTGAACCCACCAAAAAGATGTGGAAAAGAGACAAGCAGCAGCAGAACTAGGAGGCTGCAAGCCTCCAGCATCCCAAGGCTCAGCGTGAGTAACAGGCTAAGCATGCACGGCTGGGTGGAGCGCCACTGGGCAGTCACCCAGCCAGGGCAGCCCCGCTGCAATTCCATTTATCTTAGGACATTTACTCCAAGGATTAATTGCAGCAAGAACCACAAAGGTAGTAAGGCGCTTTTGAGGCACCTGAGTATTGCTGGGTAATCCATGCAGACTCTGACAATGCAGATATTCCAGCATTCAGAAATTTCTATCTTTCACTGACTTTTAAAAGTGGCTTCCCTTTGCTTGTAACTGGAGCATCTCACTGCATTTGCTGTGATATTGCAGCCTGAAACTCTGTGATACCTAACCCTGCATCTTCTCCTGTGCCCTTCAGTTTGCATTGAGCCTGGCCAGATGGGAGATCCCTGCAGTGCACCCAGCAGCTGCTGTGTTTTGTATCCAGGGGCTGTGGGTGTCTGCAAACCCCCTGTGATTCCTCACCAGCATGGGTTATAGATATATGCAGGTAACAATCTGGGAAGTTAACTCAAGGACTCCTTCTGCTACAATCTTCCTTGTTTCCTGCACGCTTTCTCTCCTTCGGTTAAGGTCTCTTTGGCTCTGACCCTGTTTTTATCACGGTTATCTGTAGACGTGTATGTGCATCACTGGCATTTCTACTCCATTATAAATGCCATTTTAATTGCAGCCAGAGTAGGCTTTTAGAAGGTGCTTTACTTAATCTTTCTTGTGTATGTTGCAAACAAAAGGATGCATTCCAGGAACCACAGGCTGGTTTCAGGAGCCTGTTCATTACTACAGAAAGTAGGGGAAAGGCTTGCCTTAAGACAGCTGTTATGTTGCTGTAGATCAGACCTGAATAATGAGTTTGGTGCTGAGAGTGCCCATGAAGTGAATGGAGGTAAAAGGACAATTGCCAGCAAGTTGCACGGGGAGACACCTTATCTCATTAATAGGATATGCCACCCAGAAAGCTGGGTCTTAAGTCCTGTTTCTGGCAAGGACTTGAGTATTTTATTCTTGTCTGAAAAAGGGATGTTTCCTCTCACTTAGAAACCATAGGCCTTTTTTTTTTTTTTTCTGGACTTGGTCATTCAAGCCCTTTAAAATCTCTCCCAAAGAACATCCACCAAAGATGGCGGGGTTCACATCCACATCCTCCTCCTGTTCATTAGCTCAACATTTAGAGCATAACTAAATACCTCTATTCCTCAGTCAGTAGAGGGAACCAAGCCCATGCCCCTCAGGCCCTGACAGGACTGACCTGCAGGACTGACTAGGAGGGGAGAGCCAGCAGTCACAAACTTGCCATCACAACTGGTTGGGCTGAGCCCTCATCACTCCAGTAAATCTTGCTGCTCTCACAGCTGGGCTGGAAGTCAGATAACACAACAGGACTAGAGAGTACATACTAGGCAGATCCTGAGGTGGTACCACTGTAGTCAGGACAGATTCCTTTCTGAATATATGCAGGCAGAGCTGTGCTGGAGATAGGTTGGTCCCATTTGATTAAATAATGGCTGAAATCAGAGATAAAACCCAAACTGCCTGTTACAACCTGCTTCAGTGCCCCATTCTTTCTTACTGCTCTTTTTCCTTTGACCACACCATTAGCCTCCATTGCAGGAGGCAGCTCCTTTTGCTCTACTCAGTCTCAGATTCACATACGGATGTTGCTGCCCCATGTCCTGCAGCTTCTCTTCATGTCTCTTCCTTTGTGTCCCTTCCCCAAGGCCTCTTTCTCCTCCTTCTGAACAAGGAGTTCTTGAAAGTTTGAAGTGCTCCTGTGTGGAGAAGCAGATCGTGATGACCCTGTGGAAGTTTACTTGGGCACAAAAGTCACTGGGATGGCAGGTGCCACCAGAGTCCAGTGGCAGCACCTCTGAGCATTTGAGAATCATATTTCTGCATACAGCATTTAAACCCTCTTGTGGTTCTAGCCACAAATCTTAAAGCCTTGTCCCCCCAGACAGCAGAAACCTGCTTTGGAGGGATATTGGCTGCCTCTGTCACCTGTATGTTTCCAGGGAAATTGAGCGTTTTGCTGTTCCTCTGAAAAACAGGGACATCCAAAGTAAAAATTTCTCAGCAAAGTACTGTCACTGAACTGGTAAAACAAAACCTGATTGTATTATTTTGTGTAACCAGACACTGCCACCCTGATACAGATTGTTAGCCATATTCAAGGCATGCAAACAGCAGTGTTACTCATCTACAAAAAAGGTGTCACAGTCAGGTTTCAAGGCTGGGATCATTATTTTGTTTTGCTATACATCAGCAGATTACATAGGAAAGACATCATTTAATGTCAAAGCTCATTTAAAATAGGTCAGTGTAAGATACTGTATTAGCAGGGCAGTAAGCATGCCTTGTAACTGTATCATTCGTGTGTCACTCCAAATTTATACCTGTAAATTTCTCCTCTAAATTCTCCTGGCATTTCTATGAATTTTGTACCCTATCACCTCACCAATGTGTTTGCATACCCCTTCCACACCTGTATTGGTTTTGAATGACAAAGAATCCTTGAGACAGAAAGTTCTCTGAAGGATGGCCAATCAAAGACTGCGCAGGCTTTGCACTTGGTAGAAAATGGCAATAATTTACTTTCAACTGAGGTTTCTTTTCCTTCGGGCACACAGACACACAGATACATCTTAGTAATAGCTGTGTCAGATAAATCTGGGAGTAGCTAGGCTAAGCAATATTAATATGATGGTGTTGATAGGTCAGCTTTCAGCGGCAAGGTCCAAAGCTAAACAGTTGTTTGCAATATTCATTATATCCAGCCCTAAATCCCACCTCTGGTTTTATTTGTGTGCATCACGTTTTCAAGATTTCTGAGGTATGAGAAATAAATAGCAAGCTTGGTTTGTGTGATGGCAAGTGGAACCCCCAGGCCTCAATGTTTTTTTCTAACCTGTGCTTGGTGCTGTTGCAGGGCACCAGGGTTGATGGAGGGGAGAGGTACCAGTGTGCTCACCTGAGCCCTGCTCCGAGAGGATGGGTCAGAGAGCATATGTGGAGGTGGAGGTTTGCAAGCTCTCCTGGGTTTGCTGCTACAAACCTAGGCTGTGAAAGGTGATCCTGCATGTATCTACATTGCTTTTTAGAACCCAGCTGTTACGCAGCTGACACTGAAAAATCATGTTTTGGAGAATTGATGCATATTAACACTCCTCAGCCTAGCACTAGTAACAATAATAACAAACAGTAATGAAATAAGACCAATCTTTTGGGAAGGAAAAGAAGTGTATGGACCAAGACACTGAAGAGATTTACTGCCAGACTAAAAATGATAACAAAGTGTTTTGAAATCAGTTCTGAGGTGAAACACTTCCTTCTCATCAGGAAAGTTTATTGATGCACTTGGGAAGGATGCATATACATAAAGTTTGTCCATTTCTCCCATTCTAACAGTTCTCTATTAAAGGACACCACAATTCTTCACTCATTTATGTACTTGTACTGCCCTGACTACTCTAACTCTACAATATGCATTTGCATTCTTCCATGTGTAAATGGTGATTGAAAGACTGAGGATGTGGTGTAGGTGGAATAATTGTTAAAGTTGTTAAGTCTGTCTTATTAAGATTTTCCCTCCCCACATAAAATCATTTCAGCTTTATAGCTGGACTTGCAAATGCCCAGTGTCTGTCTCAAACTGACTGAACCCTCTAGAGAGTGCATCAGCTTGTGGTTCATATTGAGCTAGGAGAAGCAAGGCAAAGACTGTTCAATGCCATCCCCTCAGAAACCCTTCTGGCAAATCCATTTGTTTATCTCACACTTTGCTTCTTTGGTGGATTGCCCTCAAAGGAATCACCACTTAATTCTGTCAGTATTTGGGAAATGGGTGTTCATCACTAGGAATTGGCTGGATAAGAGCTCATTTGGTACACCCAGCCAAACTGATCTGCCTTGAGCTGGCCATAGTGTCTGTTGGAAGTAGTCTGGTTGGGCTCAATGATCTTAAAGGTCTTTTCCATTCTAAAGGATTCTAGGATTCTTTGCCCTACAGCAAAATATTTTGGTTTTCCCCTGCAACATTGTGTTAGGTTTGAAATAAAATTTCTCTGAATGACTATACTCCACTGATTGCTGTGGCAAAGATACCATGTGTCATACATTCTGCCCTGTTACTAACCACAGGCAGATTGTCTTTTGGTTGCAGTAAGGCAAATATGGGCTGAAGATGGACAGTGTCTCTTCCTGGCCAGTGCCACCCTCTCTCTGGGCAGCTTCCTGTGGAGACTTGGGGATCTCTATCAAGTTTTTTTGAGTGTTAAATGTTCTTATACAAGTGAAAGTCAAACAAATGACTCATGGAATTAAGAGAAAATCAGATTATTTTCTCCATTAAAAACTCCATATTTGTTTTGTCTCTAATCAAAATGCAAGTTAATGCATTAACATTATTTGAAGAATCTCAAGTTCTCCCTCAAATTATTTCCTAAATGCAATACAAAGATATTTCAATGTTATCAACTAAAAGAAAGTGCTTGACTATTTCCACATCCAAATATTTCATTCTGTACACCAATGCATTTCACTGAATTCAATTTAAGTTACACTCAATGCCTCAATAAGGTCTTGGTACTCCACTGCCTTTTGTTGTTCATTTTCCCCATTGGATTGAACTTCCTAGACAAACTGTACTTCCCATAATGTGTCTGCAAGAGTTCCCTTAGCACTGGCTACAGCTCTCAAAATGCACAGACAGTTTAATGGAACATTTCTAAAAAATACCAAAACAAAACAGGGGTTGATTTTCCTGAAGAACAAATACAGAAAAAGAAGAGAGTTATGGAAAATTTAGATTTTGTAGAAACTACAATTTCAGTGGAAGTTTTCCACATGAGCAAGAGCCATTTGTCATACTGACAGTACACTGGAAAGCTCAGGAATTGGACCTGGACTGTCACGTGCCCTGCCCCTTCCACCCACCATGGCTCCCTCCTTATTCCTTTCTGTGGCAGCATTTGCCAGCCCTAGAGGGAAATTTTCCCTTTTCCTAGGAGGAAATCAGGCAGGTGCCTAAATTACAGGGGAAAAGGAGGAAGAATGGAATGAACCTCCTGGAGGCTTCAATTTCCATAGCTCTGCTTCTGTGCAGAGACAAAAATGCAAGTGAGCCAGGAGTAACTGAAGAAAATAAAGAAAATACTGCTCTGAGTTCTTCCTTTAATCTATTCGCTCAGGCAAAGGTTAAATTACCATTTGAATGCCGCTGTAGAAGAGCTAATAATGTTGCCATTATGTTCCGAGGATCCTCTCTCTTAATAATACTCTCTTTTCAACTCCAATTAAGGAAAGCTGTAGTTCCAATCATCTCTAGGATGAAGATCCCTGTTTTTGCCATGCACTAGACTGGTTGTCCTGTTGTTCCCTCATCGATTTCCTGCAGTGCTTAAGGTAGTGATTCAGGAACAGCTGACTGTGAGGATATGCTCCTGTAGTTAGAGAGAAGGGAACTATATTTTGAGGTCTTTATGAAATTATGCCAAGTGGCTTGCAACTTTCAACTCCTGGACCCCAGGGAGAAATCTGAACCCCTGGCTGAGAGTTGAACAAAAACCATGGTAGTGTATTACTATCCCAGAAAGCATTTTTGGACCACGTTTAAAGGTATACTCTCCCTCCTGATTAGGAGATTGTGTTTTCATTGCCATTTAGAATGGATTTAGCTATCTATGAGGTTATCCTGCAGACTTTCCAGGCTTTCCCATTGTAAGTTATATGTACACTAAGGAGGAAATCAAAACAAATGCGTATTTGTCTTCAGCACTGACAATGGTGTCAAGTGAAAGACAAACAGAGCCAGATCAGCAAAAGGAATAACAAAAGTACTTACAAAGAACTGAGCCAGTATACATAATTTTTTAAAGGGGTGCTAATTATTCAGCACAAAAATCCCCAGCGCTGCAGATTGCAATGGGAAAGGATTTGCAGAGCGGTGTATCAGTGTCCAAGTGCGGACAAGGCCCAGTCCATCCTGTCACTGGTGTTTGCTTTTGGCTTTCCCCATCCTCACAAGTCACTACTGACTCTCTTCTGGCTCAGAGAGCCCACTGGACCTTCTGCAGTTGGTCCTACATTGCTTTGGGCAAGCAGGAGACAATGTGTCCCACTCACCAGGGACTCAGCAGGGGAAGAAGTCCACCCTCACGTCTCCTGAGTGCCCTAGTCAGTTTCTGAGACTTCTCTCTATTCATGAGAATCAGATAGGCAGAGAACATCTGGGAGGATTTGTGGCACTTCTGAGTCAGGCCTCTGGTTTCTTTGCTCCAGTAACCCACCCCTAAAGGCAACCTGCATCCAGAGACTGTTATCTCCCAAAGAAGCAAGGCAGAAGTTCATTTAGGCCCTCTCATATTTTCCTTCCATGAAGGTCTTCTTCACTGCTAGCAAAGGGTACTTACATATTCTGTATTCTCATTTATGAACTCTTTATAAAGATAAAGGCAAGCAAGAATGCGACTCTAGGGACAAGTTTGCTGCAGAAAATAATAGATCCTCACCCATACTTCAGGTCCTGATGGCATGATCTCTTTCCCAGTGCTCAGACCTTCCCAGAGAGGCCATGGTGGAGCTGTGTTCTGAATTTAGTACATTAATTAATGGCTGGAGTTGATGTGACTTGTGGAAATGGAGGAGGGCCTGAATCTACTTACAGTCTCTGTTCAGCTTTGTGTGCACCCTCTGTAATTTGGGAAACTCCTCCTGTGAGCATTACCTCACTCATCTCAAAGCCCTGAATAGCTCCACACCTATGCACTGCACAAACAGACCAAGAGAAGCAGACTAGAGGGCTCCCAGTTACACAATATCCCTGAAGAGCCCTTCCACGAATCCCACAAAGGTCTCATGGCAATAGGTTTTGCAAGACAGTTCTGAGAAAGGTCAAAGACCTCTGTCTTGCAACTGAGTATGTGAAACGGTGCCTCCTCATAAACGCTGTCACTGTTACATTGCAGGAGCATTGCAAACACTATGGCCTTGCACACACTAGGAGGAACTTCAGTGTTTCCTGTCACGGCTCAGCTCCACCTTTGGTAGCATTCCTGTGAACCATTGAATCAGCAGCAGAGACCCTGGCTTTTGCATGGTTAGCATGTGGCTACATGGAGGCAAACCCCAGAGAGACACAGGCAAATGAAAAGCTGCTCCATTTAAACACCTCACTTGGGCTAAACCCAGCTGGCTGCCAAGAGCTAGAGCTTCCTTTGCTGTTACCTCAGGACTGCCAGCCCAGTGAGGCACACTCTGGACATCCTCCCCACAAGCTGGAACCCACACAAAATTCAGTGACAGCTGCTCAGAATGCCACTGAATGGAAAGCATCGCATATCTCATCCTTTTCTCACACACTTTAGCTAGCTAACTAAAAGTATCACCCTGAATGTAGCCAAGCAAAAGTAAATTGAACCCTCAGTTCCTCCTTTATGAAGAAAGGCTTAAACCATCAAGCTTTCATGCATGCAGGACTGCTTTAAGCATGCTGTGTGTACAGGAATGGATGACTGAGCTGAGGTGCAAGAATCCCCAGCCCCATGTTTATTATTCTCCTTAGAAAATGAGACATCCTTTGAAACATTTTTTGGGAGTGTGCAGACTTGCACTTGCACAACATAGCTCTCCTATGTCTAGTAAGATGCTTCAGTCATCAATGGAAAGAGTAGCTGTCCTCTTCCTTTCCTGGTCTGTTTCAGTAATACAGGAAAGCATAGAAACCCAGGTTTTTATCTTTACGAGGTGGCTCACATGGCTAACCAAGGTATCAGGCATTACATAATTTAGCATGGCAGCACCCCAGTTGACCTTTGCATCTGTTTCCCCTCAGTGTGCATGTGACTCTCTGTTATCTGACAGCTCAGAGGAAAGGAAAGAGGTGCCTTCCCATATGGCAGCTTTTTTTTTTTTTCCCTGAAGACTTTATAGGAAATTCTGATCAGAAGCTTTAAACACATTATCACAGAAATGGTCAAAAAGTTAAGTTCTCTTTAGATTTGCATTGCAGTAAAGTACAATAATGGTTAAGCCTTATAGCAAAATGAGCATCAGACTTTAGCTTAAAGCTCTCAGACAGATACAAATAGCTGCAGACCCTTTAATTGTTTTCAGACCCTTTAACATATCCTTTGGTTTTCCTGGTAAATTAATCTATGCATCTGTCAACTCTCAAGACAAAACTCACAGGACTTCATGGCCAATTAAACTCTTCTGGCAGAGGAAGAGCTCCTAACGTTGGAGTAAATTGTATTAAAATCTATTAAAAAGCCTTTCCACATTGTTACAATGGGTGGAAAAGGTGTCAGCTTGCATTTGGATCAAAGCCACTTGCAAAAATCTCATTTTACCCAGTCACACATAGGTCTTACATATCTTAGCGGTGTCTTTGCTTTCTGTGATGGGTTGAGAAGAGAAATGAAGTAGCTCTGTGAGAATGGATATCAGTGATGCCTCATCTTCAACAGATTCTGTGTTTTGTGGCTTATGGTAATCTCCAACTAAAGTTTTTGCTGTGGCTGGGGCACCTGTATGGTCTTTCTTCTTTTGCTGACAACATATGAATTCATTTGCCAGACTTCCTCTACTTGGGCCATTCATAGGAGGTATTTGTGGACTTTTACACCTCCACCTGTGTACTTATGTTCTTGAAACAGTAATGTTGCTCTATTGCATTTGTTTTCCTTCTTTATCTAGGGTTCAACTTGGCCAAGAACAGAAAAACTATTAGTGAGGGATGATCGGACAGAATGACCATACCATATGATCCCATAATTCTCATTTCACTAGGAAATTGGGCTAAAAAATGAGCAGTTCATTAAAGCCCACTAATGGGTTTATATTTTCTTTTCAAAGTATGTTAACAGCAACTGGATTTTTTTTTTCCCTTTTATTTTTTTCCCTGGAACAATGAACAGGAGTTATCTCTTACATTCAAGGGAACATGGCCCCAAAACATTTCCTGCATTAATTCCCTATGGAGAAGGCAGGATGTTTAGGAATCATGATGTTGAGGACAAAGGTTGGTCAAAATACTGCACCAGTACACTGCAGAAGGGGAATAATGGCTTCAGTGATATTTTTCTATTTTTTGGAGAAAACCAAAAATAAATGTAGTTCAACTTTGTTCAGTGGTGAGCCAACAAAAATCACTTTCGCCTCTGACAGAAGTCTGTCTCAAGTCCAGGACATGTCCAGGCAAGGGTGTATTTCTGACATCCCTGATCTCCAATATGAGACTAATAAATTTTTTAAAAATCTGTGCCACAGTCAGTTAACACATATATTGCTCAGTGGCAAAGCAGACTGTTTGATCTTTGTTCTAAGGGTAAAGCACCATTTCAGGGTTGCTTGGCAGCTCTGTTTTCCTTCCCTTAGCAAAAGAGATGGATTCATTTAGAATTGCAGGCCACGAAGAAGGGAGATCAGGTGTGGCAGAAATGGCAGGTGGCTGGAGCTGACTTGACAGCAATTAAATGTACAAATCTTTGATTAGGCTCACGGGAATGGAATCATTAGCTACAGTGAATGGACCAGCTTGCTTTCCACTGCCTCATTAGCCATAATACTGATATTACTTTAAAAAGCCTGGAAAAAAAGCCCTCCCATACAGAATTAGGAAAGCTGAGTTTCAAGGGAAAAAATTAAGCTAGTGTAAGCACTTTCTAGCTGAACAAACAGAGCCTGGCTTTTCTGGTCACTGGCAAAAAAAGCCTCATGTTTGCTGTACTGTGAGATAGCCCTCGATCCAGTGCCGCAAGCAACGATTTACAGAGATCAACAAGTTGCTCTTGGCCACTGAAATTTACTGAGGACCTCATCAGGCAGCATCCTGCTGTGCTCCAGTTCCAAGTACTGGTGCCTTTAACAACATCCTACCCTGCAAGTGAAGACCTTTGGTCAGTCACACAGTGGAATTATCAGGCTGGATATAAGTTGCACATAAATCTCCAAGCTAGCAGGCTTAACCCAGGGGAAACTTTGGCTTGGACTTTGTTTATCTTCCTGTAACATGACTGGTTGAAGAAGGGCTGCAATAACAGCATTCTGCCATAAATTAATATCCTCCTGTCCCCAGTTCTGCCCTTGCTATTTCATGGAAAGTTCATAATGAAATAATCTGTACCCACTTGCCCTTTATCTCCCACTCTTCTTTTGGTACTCTCTATCCCACCACATTAATTTGTCTGACCTGCTAAACCAGAGTCCTCTGAACAAAATCAGAAGAAATATTTTCCTCCAGGGCCCTCATGTAGGGTTTCATGCTAACAAGTTGATGGCACAAAAGCAGTTTGGGACACAGAGAGGGCAATGGCATTTCGCCTCACATTGCTCAAGCAACTGGTAGTACAGATGAAGCAGGGACAGAGGGAAACAACTTTTGGGATTTGGTGACAACACTGCTGGGCCACTGTTTTGCCCTCTACAGCAAGAGCAAGATGAGAAAAAAAGATGCCACATTCTCTAGGGATTAATATTGTCCTCTCATAACATGGGACATTGAACTGTCATGCACTCATAACACCATCCCTTGTTTGATTGTGAAGTCTGGGTTCAGGTTCTGCTGTCCCAATGGTAAGACAAGATTGCCAGTTCCATGACTTGCTCCTTCCCAGCTTTCACAGGGACCAGATGCTACAAGAGAGCTACATGTCACAAGGGAGTTACCCATACAGGCATTAGGTAGAAAATTTCATTTTCCATGTGGGTGTAGTTTGAGAATCATTACACTGTCTCCTTGCAGTAGTAACAGCATACTTCACCTTCTTTAAGCACATTTGTTCCTCACGTGCTTTTTGATATGTAAAAGACAAATATAAAAAAGGGACTTAGCTGAAAGGGATATTTTCTCTCAAGAAGGAAGTTTGAGCTGTCAAAGAAATATGAAATACGTGGTACAAACTGTCCTATGGAGTTACCTGCAGAAATAGGTAACTCCACTGAAAGAGAACATCCAGCCTAGACTCAGTGTGTCACTGATTCCCAAGGCCAGGTGAAACATCCCATGTTAGCTGACTAACTCACACGTCAGCTGAAAGATTCCCACCAGGATAGTCTTTTCCAAGACCCTTACATGGCTGGCTGTATCTTTGTGGTCTGAGTATCTAAACAACTCACAGAATCAACAAATACAGATCAATCTCATCAGCTGTGCAGCACCACTTTTCTTTCCATGATGGTGATGTGAGAAATATAAGGTGAGATTCAGTCAACAGTGTCTTTGTTCTATTTCAATAAGAAGTGAACTTCCATGTTGAAAGAAAGTGCTGCAAAAAAAATAGAGGTGGTCTTTGAGGGACCAAAGAGGGAATGAAGATGAATAGAGATAAATTTAAGAGGGAAGAGAAAATGAGAAAAAGGTGCTAAACAGCTTCTAAATTGTTCTACTGTAGAAAATACAAGCTGCATTGCTTTTGCTTTCCCATGTCTGCCTCCTCTGCATTTTAATGACAGTTGAATGTCCAGCCTGAAGGGCATTTCTACAAGTCTTCCTCGATTCCTACCTGCTTATGTACACGTGCAATTTCCTTTGCAGACCTGACCTTGAGTGGTTTCACCCTAGAATCAGAACATTGATGGTCCTTCACCACACCACAGGTTACTTTTTACATGGACATTAAAGCCTCATAAAGCTTTGACAGATGCAGAAAAGAGCAACCAAAGTTATTCCCACTTCTTCTATGTTTCCTTCTCTGAGCACTTGCCTCCTCCCAGAGCAATCAGCAAGAGACTGACTTCGCTTCAGTCATGGTTTATTGCCTGATTTCTTAACTGTAGCTGCTGTGGGGATGGCATGGAAAAGACTTTGGTGGGCTGCAATATCTGGCATTGCCACACAGAGTTTCCATGTAGGTCATTTGTCAGCGTGATAAGTGATTTAAAAGCCTTGGAAAAGTTCAGCCTCTATGACTTACTATGGCTTTTCCATCTCTAACTTTTGTGGCTCTGAAGAAAGTGCAAAATTTGTAAACAGTGCATGAGAAACCCTTTACAGTCAACTTTTATTTTTCCTTTGCTTCCCATTCACAGCAAATATTTTGGTAAAAAGACCCACTGAAACAGAAGACAAAGATTAAGCAACATCCAGAGCTGCAACTACAGAACTTGCAGTCCTCCACCACTGTGCTGCCCAGCCAAAAGCTGTGTTACAGCCAGCATGGAAACAGGAGGAAGACGTATTTTTCACCATGTGTTTTGACTCTGCTCTGGGGCTTAGATGACCTGTTGGTAAAAATGCCTGTGTCCTGTCTCCATAACAGACATATCAGTTGCAAATTATCTGTCCAGTTTTGCCATTGTGAGTAGGGCCCCTGTGGGAATTGATGGTACTGCATTATTGTTGTTTTTGGCAGATAGCCTCCAAACAAAACCAGCTTCCTCACTGCCAGGGAGGGGACAATGCTGGTGTTGGGAATATTTCTATTTGGGGCAGTTACGTGTTTTGGGAAGAGATGGAGGCGTGGGGTGCCAAGCTCTCCAGTGGGTGCCCCACGCCAGTACAGGCAGGACCTGCCTATACCTCTGCCAGCTCCCTGCTGTGCTGCTCAGCATCCTGTTACACGTGGTGGGAGCCTTGGAGCGGGGAAGCGAGGCAATTTGTAGTCATGTTACATTTCCTACTTCAGAACTGTTTTTACAACTATTGGCCCAGCCTGCGCCAGGAGCGCTGGCCTCCACAGCGGGCTGTGTTGTTTCA
This sequence comes from Corvus hawaiiensis, assembly GCF_020740725.1. Lineage (NCBI taxonomy): Eukaryota > Metazoa > Chordata > Aves > Passeriformes > Corvidae > Corvus > Corvus hawaiiensis. The sequence goes on from NC_063214.1 coordinate 56,960,077, forward strand.
TTTCTGTCAGCAGTGGGTCTTTTCTCTCTCCTCCTGCAGGAAGGCTTTTGTTTCATGTCTTTCCTCCCTGCTGCATGCTGTGTCGGCCAGGCAGCCTGCCACGTGCTTGAAAGCCTCCTTCCCACCCCTCTCCCCTGCACGGCCACAGCATCTCTCTCAGCTCGTCCTGCAAACACTCATTAGGGGCTTCAGGTGCAGATGCTCGGGACCTGCTCCTGTGTCTGACCACAATATGTTGTGTGATAAGAGGGTGGACACCTGGACAACGGCCAGTCCAAGCATTACATTACAGCCCTCTCTCTTATGCTGTTTACTTTTGTGACAGTTTCTCCTTTCAATTCTCATGTCTGTAATGTTGATCTAGGAGGGAGGCCATCTGGATCCCTGCCTCCACTGCCAACCCCATCTTCACCCCATCTTCATCTCTACCTCTTCATTTCTCTGTCAACTGATTCTGCTAAGTTTTGCTCCAGCCACTCCCTATGTTGGGTCTTGCCATACCTGGGGGGACCCAGCTTTCATTTCTCACCCTTGCTTTTTGCCCTCCTCAGGTTAGACTGACCACAAGGATCACACAGAGACTACCTCGGCTCTGTGCCATGGCAGTGGTTACAGCCAAATCAAGACTAATCCTCAGCTCTTAACAAACTGAGATCCATCTAACTCTCAGCTCAAAAAATGGACAAAGCCTATAGCAAGGGCTATGAAAGGAATGCACACACACTTTATTATGAGGATTGCCATCCCCTGAGAGACCATGACCTCAGAGACACTGCCTCCATCTCACAAAGGGTTTGAGCAGAGCACAAGTGTCTGACCTCATCTGGGACCCCTGGGTCTGGGGTAGTTTCAGAAAACATTGCCACAAGTTGAAAAAGCAGAGAAAAATCTGCATGAGTTTTTTCTTTGCTGTTTTCTTCCAAAAATTTTTCTTAGAAAAAAGAAGCAGTATTACAGCCTGCCAGATCCAGCTATTCTCTTCAGTCCTCAGCTGGCCTCTCCACAGGTTTTGCTGCCAGGGTCCTGGGCTCATGGGAAGTGTTGGTGGGGCATCTGCACCATGGTGGGGAGATACACACACTGACTGGGACCAAGCGAGAGCTGGAACCCATGAAAGTACAACTCTATCAGCATGGCTCCCTGCCCAGCCTAATTAGACCTGCCAAGAAAGGCTAATTAGCTAGGCTCAGTGCCACACTGATGTGACTATATCACTCTCAAGAGCCAGCAAGCATCATGTGCAGCTCACTTTAGCATGGAGATGCCATGTGAAGCTGGACAGAGTATATATTCACCAGCCTTTCCTCTCCAAGCACGCTGAGCTTGTAAGAGCCAATTGCACGTACTTTGTGTAGATTTTGTGGTAAGGGGTTTTACAGCAGGACTTCCATAGACTGAAGCTTCATGACACCCACGGTGAAAGAAAGAGTACTAGATCTTCTCTTTTGCTGGAGAGGAAAGCCAGAGCACATGGAACATGAGAGGCTTGCTGGAGTTCCCCGAGGGAGCCTGCGGCCAGCCTTGTCTCACAGCCCAGCCTGCCCGCCTCTCCCTTCCCTGCCCACGCCCGCCCTGCCCGCCTGCCCAGCAGCGCTTGGCTGCCTTCCCTCGCCTCCGCCGCAGCCGTGGCCACTCCTGCAAGGCTCTCACAGGACAGTACCGAACGTGCTTTGGGCCCTGCTCAGGCCTTTCTGAGGATCCCTTCCCTGCCTTGACAAACAGTCACAAGTTGTATTTTTCCTCTGACCTCTGCTGTCATAAAAAATACTGTCTGCAGCCTCTCATGCTTTGGGGGGACACTTACAGAAGGGCACTGGTTCCACCGTGTCTGCAGTTCCCCACGGCCATAGGAGGGTGGAGAAATCTGCTCTTAAGGTGCGTAAGAAGGTAGTGAATCATAGGAGCAGCAAGCTCTTGTTTACCAACACCTCACTCTGTAAAGATTTCTTGAACACGGTAATTTGTGAGATAGCTAAAGTCTGGTTTCCAGTTGAGACAAGCTAAGCCCTGTGCTCAGCCGGGAGAAAGGTTCTTCTTGGCTAATGTAGTGAGGACAGTGACCATGGAGAGTGATCGCCCCAGCTTCTCCGGTGGATAGGACCTTGTGCAAAAGACACACAGACACACACACACGGAGACACAGGCACACACACAAACACAAACACAGAGGAAAGGCTACTAGAGGAAAGGCTCCAGAAATTGTCCCTTTACTTCCCAGGTCCAGTTGACAGTTTAGCAGGGGTGAAATAAATGAGAAGGAGAATATGGAGGTAGTAATAGTCCTACCTTTGGACCATCATGTCGAAGTATAGCGAGAGGAAAGCGCGGGTTACACACGCACAGAAATACCATGACATATACTACAGTGCTGCATAATGCAAGCAAGCGTAGCAGCAACTTGTTACCCTGACTGAAGGCTACAGTGTAATTAGTGTATTACAATGCCGCTGTCTGAATTCACTCGAGAAGTATGGCATTCTCTGTGCCCTACAGGGTAATGCATAATCCCAAACACTTCATCAGTTGAAAGCGAGCTCTGAGACACGTTTGAGCTGCAATGCAGTCTCACAGCCAGGGTTTTACTTAAAGGTAGTTGTCCCCACTTCTCCAGAGGATCCAGTTGCTGCCACCAATACCTTTACTCACTTTATCACTGTTGGGGAGACATTGTGGCACTTCCTCTTTGGGGGAGTTGCTAATGGGTCAGGGAGACAGGGCCACAAGCAGCAACAGCTTCCTGCGTACAGGACACTGTGAGAGAGCAGCAGTGCTCAGCTGGCCCACAGCTGAGCTGTGCCAAAGGAGTCCAGCCCCATAGCTCCTGTCCTGCTGCAAAACATTAACTATTCAGGGTGGCTCCAAGACCTGGTCAGCCATAATGCCTTCCTTACACACTAGTTGGACTTTCATCAGTTGCTAGTTTTCATCTCCAGCTCTGCTCCCTCATCACCTTCCCCCCCACCCCACACATATACACTTCTGTGAAATTTCACCTCACTTCCCAATAATTAATTAATTAATTCCCAATAATCTTTTTTCCTAAAGAGCAGTAGGAATAACTGGCTTTTGAATTCAGCACAGAAAGGCTACAATTACAAAAAATGTTTTGGGTTGACAGGAAATTAAACTGTATTTTCTTGGTAAAACAATAAAACCCCAAAATTCCAGTTTGGATCAAGCAAAGTGTTTGGTTCAACCTGGAACAAAACACTACATTTTTGTATTTAAACTTTTCACCCCTTTTTATTTATTGCAGGCAGGAAAACCTCAAAACAAAAACAAATGTTTCAAACCGAAAAGTTGAGCTGTTTCCCTTTGAAATCATTACACTGCATTGACTGCAATTTCTCAGAATTACCCCTCTTTGTCTTTGGCTGAAAATCTTTGCTAGATTTCAGGCTTAATTCACAAAAAGTTTTACACAACACCAACCAGTATCCCAAGGATTTCACCTGGCCCCACTTACTATTATTTGAATTTGCATCCTGAAAACATTTGGAATAATAATGCTATTTTGCCAACAATATTCTTAATGCCAATGCCCTCTCAAAACCATGTTCTTCTCAAAAATGCACTGGTCTTCTCTTCATAATAACTCATGCAGGGGTTGAAAGAGAGAAGGGGTCTTGCCTTTGGTGTGGTCCTTATGTGCCCTGAAGGCAGGGCCAAAGAGCAAATGTCAACCTCTATCCCTGGTGTCTGCAGGCTGCAGCCGGGATCCTGTGGCTGAGCTGGCCAAAGTGCCACTTCACACTGGGCATGAGGCAAGTGGGATCCAGCTGTGTGGTGCCGGGAACTGGGTGCATCTGGAAATGATCTTCAGACTTAAGTCCAGGAAATAAGGAGCTATTCACCCAGTCCACTTTTGTCTTCCACTGCTCATCAGCCAGTGGGAAAGTTTTAACTGTGTATGGGGTTTTAAGGCTTAAAATCTGTCTATGGGTTTTGTCTATAAGGAATAGAGAGAAAATAGCCTCTGGATTTGTTTTATTATTTCCATTTCTAATTGCACATGAAATAGCAGAACAGGGAATAGGTTTGGCTTTTGACCCTAAAAGACTTTAGGGCAAAGATCCCATCTGTTGTGCATTTTAACTGAACCTATTCACCATTTCTGGTAACATCTGGATATGTTAATGCTTTAAAGAGTGGAAACAGCCTTCAACACAGATCTCTCTGCCTCTAAGCAAAACCATGTCTTCCTTATCCTTATACCTCTGCTGAATCACCCAGATCATAAAACACATATAAAGCTGCCTGGTCATAAGCAGATATGCCACAGAATGAGAGGTGAAATGGAGGAGCAGAAGTGAAAGAGTTAAAAAAATGCTACAGCCTCTCCCAGTGTTTGCTTGGGTGGAGTGTGTAAAGGTTAACGATTTCTAAATATTCAGGAGTAATAAATGATCTGAGTAGTTTTCTGGCGGTACCTCATGTTCTCAGAGAAACAAATGCTTCAAGGATATGCACCATTTCAGAAGAATGTGACAGAGAGAGGGAGAGATTCATTTTAAAAACTTGTGATGATCTGTCTCATCACTGATAATAAAGGCACAGGTTCCTTCCACCCAGAAATACCACCTGGTAAACAATGAAGTGCCTTGGGATTTATGTTTCTGAAAGGCTTGAAATTATTTTATATGAAGGTTTTCTGTTTCCTTCACAAGCATCTTCAAAATTCTCCCTTCCTCCATGGAGTCTTTCTCCTTCTCCTTGTTTTGGCAGCACACTGGGTGTTATCCCATTCAATGGTAAAGAAATCAGCTGTAAGGATCAAATGGGAGTAAGAAATCTTCCAGATATTTGAAGTGTGGTCACTCTTGCCCCAGTTATGGGGCAGTGGGGAGGGCTGACTAGTGTGGGAAGATAATTGTGTTTGCAGCTATCCCACTGCCAAGCTCGGATGAAATCAGTCAATCACTGAAGAAGTTACCAAGGGAGTCAAAGAGAAGACATTCCCCAGGCTGAGCTGTTGAAAATACTTTTTCTTACTTCCTTGACAAAAGGGAAGAAGACTCTTATCTCTTGTGCACCATTTACCTCAGGAGTAGATTAAGGAAAGAGCCAAGGAGCGTGGGAGGTCAGGTTAAGACCTGGAATGGAGAGCAGCACTGGCTATCCTTCTTCTGCTTTTGAATGTGAGGCTAAAAAGGGGGCAGGAAAAGGGATGCAGCCTGTGGCCAAGATAAGCGTCAGTAACATGATTCGTAAGTGATGAGGCAGCAGCAGCAGGAAGCAGAACACATGGGTAAAGCAGCTCCTGGGAGAAAAGGCAGAGGAAGGTTTACCTCCCACGAAATAGGAGCAAGAGTAATGTGAGGATAGGTTGAAATATGAATCTCAGGATCTGGCTGAGATTGTAGGAGAGGTGCAAGTGAGTATATGTGTTTATTTATTTTAATCTGGCTGACACCTGGGCACTTGACTAATGGAAAACCCAAACCAGAGAGCTGATGCTTTGGAATCTTTGCAGAACATACCCCCATTGAGTGAGCAGGATCTGGTGACCCTGCTTGCATTCACACAGGGATGCTATCTCTTAACTAACCCTTCTCAACCATGAGCAAGAAATACTGGGGTTTCTTATGTGGCAAAAGGGAAAGCAGGAAAGGCCTTCTGAAGATTCAGGGAAACCTGGATTAAGTCACTGTGGTTAATTATGCAAACATTAGAGAGCCCAGGTTAGATTAGTATCCATGGGGAAGGACCCCTGCACATCAGATCTTAGCCTCTTATCTGCCAGTTCCAGTCTTTCATTCACCTCTAAGTGCACTTACACTGTGTACATTGACCTAGATTGGTGCTAAGTACTGTGACGATGATCTGCTTCAGTACATGCTGCACCATGGGTGTGACAGTGCCCCTGGCTCTGCAGACATCCCTTAAGGTCACACCAAGTTCACCCAGCTGCTGCTGACAAACCCGTGGCTGAAGATTTAGTGAAATACCACAGGATCAGCCCCACTTCTGACCAACCCTTACCTGTTGCTGGTATGGCAGGAGGAGCCGTGAGGCACGTCAGCCAATGAGCTCCCAGATGCAGCTCCAGGATCCTCTCATGGCAAGAGAACCAAAAACTCTTTTCAGGGGGGTTTGTTGGGACAACTGATGCCTACAGATCTACCTATGACCTCGCAGATCCCTCAGAAAACTTTAAAAAAGACAACCTCTTATACAACACTGCCTTTTAGCAGAAACTGTGTGACTGGCACTGAAATGTGTGTGGTGGGATAAACCCTTCCCTGTGTGCTGTGCACAGGTTGGTCTGCTAGAACAAGTCCATGGCTGAGTGCTCTGTGCATACCTCTCTTGGGTAACAGCTGGGCTGAGGTCCAAGGAATCTGTATAAAACATGCTCAGGACTGCTCAGCCAATTAATCTTTTGTAACTTGTAGGGGGAAAAAATGGCATGTGATCGTGTAATTAATGGTTGGCTCCTAAGGTGTGTGCACTAATTAAGGTTCAAGCCTATAGTTGCTCAGCAACTGTTTGCAGCATTTTCTACCACTGAAATGCTTGACTTTATGACCTGAATAAATGCTCTTTCAGGCCTTTTTTTGTGTCAGTATTCCTCAGCCAAGAAGGGCAGAAGCAGACAGAACAGGCAAATGGCAGCCTAGAGCACCCTCTGTCCGTGTTGGCCAGGATGAGTGAGACCTCTGACTTTCCCATCCAGAGCCCTGCCTTGAGTGCCGGTAGGAAGGCATGGAAGGTTGTTGTGCCCTTCAAGAACTCATGCTGCTGGAGAGGCAATGCCTGTCCAGTGTGTTCTGCAGACCATTGCTGACAGCAGGAGAATGGTGGTACCAAGGGTGTGGGGGTCTCTTCCCAGCACCACTGCAAAGAAGCAGTCTTCTGTCTGAGTCTCTTCAGGCTTGTTTCTTTTTGTCTTTGCCCATCACCTTCAGCCTGTCACTGTTTCAGGCTGGTCTTCTCCTCCCTGCTGATTTCTCTCAGCCCTCAGCCAACTTGTTGATTTTCTCCCTGGTTCATCTCAGGTTCCTTTCGTCCTCCCCTCCACACCTCCCTCTCCCTCAATTCCTCAGAGTCAGCAAATGGCGAGGGGTACAGTGCACACTGAAAGAAGGCAGGAAACACCCAGAGACACCCATAATGAGCCTAGCACATCCTGTGCCCATGACTGCAGGGAAGTGTGTGTTCCGCCCCTCCTTCCATAGGGAGACACACTCCACGTGGTCGGAGTCCTTTACTGCCAGCAGTCCGCAAATCATTTTTCAAAGGTTTACAACTTGACCAAACTTAGTGCAGATTATCCGGGGCACAGCAGAAGGTATATTTCTGCTTCAGAGGCCCCCTCCTGACAAATTTCAAGCCTTTTCCCCATCTCTTGTGGGAATGCAAGCACTTCAGAAAGAAAATGTTCATCAAGATGTAGTACAGAATCTTCCCTTAAACTCTCAGAAGTCCTTGGAGCAAGGTAAAAATATCACAGACAGACACTTGACATGGAAAATGTCAACTTGCTCTTTAACAGCCCAGTGGTGTAGTAAAACCAAATAAAAACCTGCTTTATACTGTGCAATGTGATGGTAGCTGGGCATTATTATCAAGGTATCAACACACAAGTTAATACCACCTTAATTCATACTAAACTAAAAGGCACTGGTTAGAACTGAAACTGGGAATTGTACACAACAGCACCAAGATCTAAAATGGGATGGACCTCGATGGATGGATCTGTTGATACATTGACAAAGATAGCATGTAAACTCCTCCCTAGATTTCATTTTCATTCTTTACATAATTTGCTGAAGTTTAATCAAAAAAATACACTTTTCTCACCAAAACCCTGAACAGCCAGAGCAACCAGTCGCCCCAGTCCTTGTGCTGGACCACAGCCAGGGGCATACTGCCACTGTGGCTCCCAGGAACAAGCACGTGCCAGAGGGTAAGTTTCCCTTGTAACTGTCAAAGGACTGTACAGCCAAAATTTTATACCTACAGAGAGTTCTGTGAACTGAATTACAATCCTTTTCTGCAAAATCATTGCAAAGCTCTCAGACACTTTGAACTGGAAATTCATTATGAGAAATGAGTGTTTGGATTTTTTTCCCCCGTCCTCTCAGGTGTTGTTGGTGCTTGCCCAGCTTAAACAAAGTACAGTCTGTACTTATTTTTGTTGTTGAGATGTACTCATTGAGGTTGTCTGTCAGACTCCTCATTTCAAAGTACATTCCCACGTTAAAAATAAATAGATAAAATAAGCCAGGTCATTCATAATTATTTCATTCAATTCCAGCCTTCTACTATGTATGTTGGAAGTTTTATACAGCCTGATTTGATGGAAACTCAGCATTTTGGATCATGGAATTGAAAATTTTACCATCAACAAGCTGATTATGATTTTGCCAAATTTCATTTACTTTGAAACAATCAGTCATAATTTCTCTGGTTAAGAATCTAATTGGATATTACAAATGTTGTCCAATGACACAGAATATAGCCAAGAAATGCATCATGATGCCTGTAAAGAAAACTGCCTTTCTATGTGTTCAGAGGCTTGGGGGAAGAGCTTTTAAGACTGGATGAAGGGATTTTAAAATTAGGTTTTACTTTTGAAATCCTCTTCACCTTATCACAAATGTGATGAAAGTGTACTTCAGCTGTCATGACATGCCTGCATTTTACCACTAACTACACCAGGTCATTACAAGAATTCGAATGTGTATGCTTGAGTATGGTGTTGCTGATTACATACAGAAATGTCATTGTTCCATCCAAGTGGGCAGTCATTTATTTTGAGACTCTTTCATTATGATAAGACTGTCTGGTGGAAATACCTGAGATGATCTATTGCTTCATATGCCTAAATTAATTCTGTTGGCTTCTCAAAAATCATTGTCCTAAATACAGAATTCAGTGAATACAGAAAGACTGGAATTTGCTATGTATACGAATCTAAGTGCTAAAAATCTCGCCCATAGTCAGCCAAATCCTAAGCTCTTTCCTCTAGATTCTTTTTGTTGTTAATAAAGAGAAATCCAATCCTTCCAGAGGGAAGTTGCTTCCAGTTGTATTTAATGCCGGTCTTTGGATAAGAGAAGTGTTTTCTCAAGTTTCAACTGTCTCTCTCCCCCTCCCTCTCCCTCCACTGATGATGGAAGAGATGCCTAAATCTTCAACATCCAAAGTCACTTGGCATAAGTTCTGTGCTTAAACATGTGCATGCTCTGGCTTCAGCCTGGTTACTCATCTGGGTAAAACTACAGTCAAGCTCAGGCACCTGCTTGTTCTGGAAGTGATTGTTCCCCTGTACTCGGCACTGGTGAGGCCCCACCATGGTTACTGCGTCCAGTTCTGGGCCCCTCAATTCAGAAAGAACATTGAGGTGCTGGAACAAGTCCAGAAAAGGGCAGTAAAGGGTCTAGAGGGTAAGTAATTCTGTGAGAACCTATGATGAGAAATATGGACATAACTTTTAAGCAAGAGGCACAAGTTTCTTCCCATCCTTTGTGGGAAAAGGCAGTAAGACCTCGGTCATTTATTTATTCTACTGGCTCCTGTACCCAGATGTGTTATGTGTGAAAGTGCAGGTCTTCCTGTCCAGCAGGAAGAGCAAGTTTCAATCAACATGGGATGCAAATGGATGCAAATGATGCATTTATCAACCTCAAACACTTTTCCATGAAAATAAGGCAACACACACCCTTGCTGTTGCAGAGCGGTTTGCAGCTCCGTCTTCAGTAGATGTGCAGAGGAGAACTTTCTGAATTACTAAGTGATACTTGTCTCCAAATGTCTTTGAAGAGTATTATCTTTGATCACTTTTCAGCTGAATCTCATATTTCACAAGTCTGTGAGAAATAGTTTTTTCTGAACCTACTTACATAAGTTGCTGGATTTTTGCAATTTATACTTCTTTGCCAAGGAAGATTACCCTCTCAGTAAGCAAGCAATGGTCAATTGATTTCAAGAGCAAATCCTATTGGTACTTAAGACAGAAATGATTAGACCCCTTGTTATCAAAGTTCCAAGGTCAAGTCATCATCAAATATGACTGATTACATTTTCTAATGGTTTTTCTATGCTCATTAAAGTGCATTCAAATATTCAGAATCACCTCTGATCATGACATTCAAAACCCGCTCTGATGGCTCCTGACAAGCAGAAATGTATTCTCTAATCTTTAACCACATAAACAATAGATAACTGCTTGTAATTGGGTTCAAATTGATTTCAGGTGGCTTCAGAGAAAAGCAATTTCTACAACAGATTAACCTTTTAATTAATGTTTATTAAGGATATTACCAGGTGCAGGAATCCTCCTACAGCAGAAAATTACACTTCATTGACATTCATTTATGATAAAATAGTTGATCCATTCCCAGGTCATTATTCATGTATTTATCATCATTTCTTGCTTTTCATGAAAATGCCATAACCTCTAATTAATTATGGTAACACTGTATGTTTTAAATACATTGTTCCATATTGAATAGAGGAATGGGCATATGAAGCTGCCCTTTGGCACAGGTTTTTAGAGAAGGAGCCAGCATTCTCTACAGAGCGGGACTATAATTGTTCATCTATAACATCAGCCTTCTCTAAAAGCTTGTGGATACCTCATTCATGAAGGAAATGCAAACACATGGAAAACTCTGTCAGAGTTCACATACCATAGGGAACTTCATCCACAGAGGAAAGATAGACTGTTCTACCGAGAGGAATGCAACCTGGGCTAAAGAGGCGTTTCTTTACCATGTTTGTGGTACATTAATGCCTCAGTGATTGAGTGTCTGAATCCAAATTGCAAGGAACGTGATTTCCTAGATACATTTGGAAATTTCCAGCTCTAACTGAGGTTTGAGGTGATCCACCTGAGGCTGATACCACCTCTGGATGCATCACTAACTCTAAACTAAAAAAAAAGGCCAGTGGTTTTCTGGATATATCTGTAATACTGTGTTTTAAAAGTGTCAGTCATTGGCCACACTGTTCAGCTGCCTGCCACGGAGAAGGCTGGCCCTGGCTGATACAGGTGTAGACCAGCAGATACCATTTGGATTTGGGGCCAGGGTCAGTCCCTGACTCTCTTTTGTATAATGGTGTCGATAACAGCTCTGTGGCTATTACCAATTTGCTGCTGCCCAAACACTTCCTGCAGCCTCAGGCCAATCTTTGGATGAAGAAATTGACAAACCTTGTTTTCTCAGGGGGTTGATTTATTTTATTTTGTTATAATTGTGGAAGGAGTCACTCCCAAGTATTGTACATTGTTGCTCTACCCGTGGATTCAGTTCAGCATGCTATATACACAGTTCAGGCACTAACGTAAGTTTTTTCCTGAAAACTTCTCATTGTTCCACATTATGCTTACCATTCTGCAAAATTATGTCAATTAAAAATTAAAAATTGCAGAAGTCTGTTAGTTTTCTCTAATGATAAAGCTTGTAATTTTCAGTGGAAATCTTTGTTCAGCTACTGGTGGTATATGTTTTCCTTTCAGCATCCTTTCTTGCCTTCTCAGTTCCAAATGCAAACACTATTTCAAGTGATAATATAAATGTATTTTTTAAAAGTACAGTAAGGTTTATACTTGGTTGTGGAGAAGTCCTGGGCATACATGGGCAAAGACTCTCACCCAGAAATGGGAGAACTTGGTCAGTATCTGGCGAGAGCATATCTTCTAGAAGGCAAGGGCTTTTCCACCAGGAGAGTCAGACTGTCTGGAACATCAGAAGTCACATCAGAAGATGCTTGCAGGAGCTGACAATACTCTTCACATCCCTTTGTGACTGACAACTACCTGGAAACCTCCCAGCAAGTGTTACCTTTTCTCTATTATCTCAGCAGAGGTATCCTATGAATTTCACTGAATATGCATTACTGGAGGGATATCAAGCATACAGACAAGCTAATCACAAACCATAACAGGCCATAGAACTTTTTGGGGATCTCCTACAAGTGTCTTAGAAGTTCAGGCAGAAGAGATCCCATTTTAGAGGTTATTTGAAATTTATATAGAATTATATATATCTTCCTAAATTTCAGTACTTGGGTATATCTATTTACTAGAAAGATTTTCCTACTGATATAAACTGTAAGGGGGCTGGTAGCACTTTTGTACTTGTTTTAAATAGGTTTTCTGATGCTACAAAATTCTATTGACTTCCTAAAGAGTCCTATTTTCAGCCAGCTTAAAATTATATTCCTCCTACAATTTCCATTCAGTTTCTTTGATTCTTGAAAGTTTGACCATTTTTTTTAGATATCTCAGAAATAGAGAGCTCATTTTCATCCATTGAAACACAAAGGAGAGTTATTTTTCTCTTTGTTAAACTTATCTGAACTGCACCAAGAACAAAGTGAACTCCTCTGCAAGACTTACACAAGACCACTTAAATAGTACAAAGGAAAAACATCTATGAAGCTGCATTACTAGGCTCTGCTTAACAATATGCTGATTCCTGATTAATATAATTCAACTGTAATGCATGAATAAATTGTAATTTAGATGATTGCACGCATGTACTATCGTATCAAAGCTAAAATGAGATACTTAGACAATCATAGCTTTCTCTTTTTTTGTATTTTTTTTTTTTTTTTTTACTTCACATCTTTCTCCTGTCTAACAAGGGGATTTGTATGTCATACCTCATTCTAAGATTGTCTGCAAAGGCAGGGCTGGGTACAAGGCAGAACACTGACAAATCGGGGGAAAGGACCACATAGGCAACCAGCTTTTTGGACATGTTACAACCTGCAGCATGTTACAACCTGTTAAGGAAAAAGAGAAAGGAAAAGTAAGCTGCTGTTAAGGCACCACCCTGGGACACAAAAAGAGCTGGATTCAGGTTCCTTCTGTGCAAAAAAATTCCTCTGACTCATCAGACACGTGCTTTCTGAGGTGGTTCGTGAGATAGCAGCCCCAGGGAGAACTGAAGTAACACATCTAGGCTTTGAGGGTCTGTGAACTTGGGCGAATACCTTTGCAGGGTCTAAATATATTGCAGTGTCCTGGAACAAAGCTCACAGATTGTCCATCCTTTACCGCTCTGGTTCCAAAGAATCAGAAGTTATTTGGACATCAGAGCCTGGCAGTGCTGCAGGTACTTGAACAGGGCTTGGTGTAGGGCTGAACCATGAACAGGGATATAAGCTCATGGACTCTGTAGTTTATGAGTATTTTCACTGAGGGAGAAGTGACATAAAGAACTGGTGAAGACCAATTACTTAATGGAAACTTCCAATGTCATTTTGTTTTTCAAGCACAGAATCTATAGTTCTCAGATAACAATATCGATTGCATGGAGAAAAAACATCATGAACCTAAATAATAAACTCTTTATACGTTCATTTTTGAATGGCTGTTAACTGGTTGGTCATCAAATTGTTGGGAAGGCAGCAAGAAACATGATGATGATGGGTAGGTTACAACATAGCAGGTAGCATTGGGATGGCTCTTGGCTTGGCCAGAAAGGAGATATTTCAGCTGAAGAAGTTGTTGACATAGGACATCATTTTGAGAAAAATGGCTTTAATTTAGTTAAATGTCATTAATTTTTTTGTGATGTTATAGCAAATACTCCAGTTTTGTGTGCATATTGCATCTTTTGGTTTGCCAGGCACTCTAGACATGGTATCATTACAGAGAGAACCACAGAAATACTTTAGATTCTTTGGAAAACTGAAGAGGAGAAAAAAACCTCAAGAGATCCAAGAAGGGGGGAAAAAGAGATCAAGAAAGAATAGGAGGTTTGTTATCCATCCTGTTCTTGGAAACTGAACCAATGGGGATAAGACAACAAGGGCGCATATTTACAAAGCACAATAAAAGGCCTCTGTGCAGCCATGTCTGTGCAGAGCAGATGAGCACTGGAGTTCTGGGAAGAATTACATAAGGCGTCTTGTGTACACGTGCCCGTGAACACAGAAACCCTCATTTGCACACATACCCACAGTGCATGCCCAGATGATGCCCCTCTTCACATAAAAAAACCTCTCAGTCTCAGTCAAGAAATTCCACAAACACTTCAGATGTAGCACATGAGAAGGCCTGCTTCCTATAGTGCCAAACCACCTGAGTCATAAGCAGCGTAAGAGCAGGACTGTGAGCAACTTTTCTCAGAAACAAGGCTATTTAGCCTGGCTTCAGCTCAAGAAAACTAAGAGTAATTATACATAGACATTTATGTGGATGTTGTAGACTTGACAGACTGGAAGAAAGGCAGCTTACATGCCCATCTATTCAAGAGTACTGTAAAATATAGAATCTGCTAGCAAGATGCTTTCAGATGGGTTTGTTGTTTGTGTCCGTAGCAGCTTGCCATGTGTCCCATCTGCAGTTCACACAGCTTCCAAAATCTCAGTGCAGGTTTTGTGTCCAAGTATTAACTAGACTGCAGCTTCTCTGAGAGCTAAATTTCAACAGTTAGAACTATCTAGACACCCCAAAGCTCTTGCACTCTCATGCCCTCTCATATTCCTTCTGTCCAGCCTTTAATTGTTCTGTTGTGCTGACTACCTAGCACAATAATTCCTTCATCTCAACCTTTAACCTTGCCTCTGGTATATGAACATTGTCTGGATATGCCATTCCAAAGGTGCCCTGTTACACATCCATTTTCTTCTTCCTTTCTTGTACGAGCTTCCACATCTTTAACTGCCTTCATGACAGATGCAATGATCTGTCCTAAAACAGTTCTTGGTTTTCCTTACAGCTTTTACAAAATTACCCTCTTCTCCCCCCCCCCCCCCCCAATTTTTCAGAAATAGATAATCAGTGATGTGTGATGAGATGACGCTAAAGAATCTTGATTCTTCCCTCTCTCTGTGTGACCCATAAGTTTTCTACTCTGTCCTCTTGTCTTTAGATGTCTTTAGCAACAGAACTTGTCTGCCATATTGCATTCAGCTCCAGCTCCTATCTCTGCAAACATCTACAGAGGGACAAAGCCCAAGTCTCCGTCCACACCAAACTCCTTCCACATGCATAACACCCGTCCATGTTGCAGAAGCTAATGAGAAAGACGTGAGCTGTTTCTGTTGGCACCCCCAAGATCACTGACATCTGTGCTGCCTAATGATATCTGAGTCTCAGCTCCCTCCGACTATCAGCATTTCCCAGTATGATACCCTGTTCATCCAAGAGTTAATAGGTTTGTGTACTCATTAGTTAGGCTTAGAGTTAGACATTTGTTTACATTGCCAGTTGGCTACCCCCTCTTATCTGTATAATACCACTGTACAGTCTTCCAGGCCCTACAAGTGCTTCTGTGTTGTAGCCCTTGGCCCCTTTCACAGCCTAAAAATGTACCTCTAGTCCAGAAGTGTGAAGGTGTTTTTAAAGTGCCTCGTCTGAGCAACCAGGGCTGATTGTAACAGGCCAGCATCAGATTCTTGGAAAATAAGAATGAACTTTTAAAGCACCGCCAGACCATAGTTGGAGATTTGAGTTAAAGTGTTTAGCTTTTGGATATAAATGGGGATCTTTGTCTTACAGTGAGAGTTTTCCATAAGAACTGCAAATTTTCACCTCAGTGTCTTAGCAACCTCCCAAAGCGTAGCCTAACCAGTAAAAACACCATTCACAGAGGAAATCGGTAACCTAACCAGGTAGAACTCACCTGGCCAGTTGTAGGTATCTAAACCAAAATCTGTTTTCTTCATCATCAGTAGAGGACAATATGCACTTATAGGGTGCAAAATATGTGGCATTCATTAGCATGAGACAAATTTTGTCTTGCAATAATCTATTTCTCTTAGAGACCCACAGGAAGAATGACAAAATGACCAACTCAGACTAGAAGGAGGAGGAAAACAAGATGCTGGTGTGGCACAGGAGAGTGCTGGGAAGTAGAGTGTGACACTTGCTATAAAGGAGTTGCAAGGCCCTCCACATACTTAGCTATTATACAGGCGATGAGTAACTGTCCTGGATACTTTCCCAGGCTCTTGCTGTGGGTGGTCTTGCCCCACAGCGTGGATGGCAGATCACAGAGTCCCCCAGCCCAGCTGTGCCGGGAGCATGGGGCCACAGGGCAGGAGGGAACGCCCAGTGCAGCACTATGGAAGGGTGCTGGATTGCATCCTCCTTGCCTGGGTGCTGGGGCAGGAGCCATCAGAGCTGACATCCCCTCCACTGAGGGCAATTCACACAGATCCTTACTTTGTATATGAAGCAAAAAACCAGACTCCCTGTGCTGCAAACTGCTTCAGGCACTTTCTGTCTTTCGTTGTTACCTTCTCTGAAGGATATTCTAAGATAAGGAAGAGAAGTATCACTAGCCAGACCATTTCTGCACACTGAGTGCAGTGTGGACCTGACACACAGATGCCCAGGTCCCGTACACTTACTGACAGCTAGCTGCAGCCAACACAAACCCCACGTGCTATTTGGACTTTGTTTTTTAACACACAGTCTGGAGAGAGGATTTCAGTCACTTGCCTGGAGCTTGACTTTAAGGAGCAGCTGCAGGAAAAATGAAGCGACTGTACCATAAAAAATCAGCCAAAGCCAACAGCACAAAACCAAACCACAGGATATGGGTACTGCACTTGAGAATGCTAAACCAGGGGAATCAACTCATTGAAAAATCAAACAGCAATATACCTTTAAAAATAGTAGCTTTTACTTTGATCACTTCACTAATATACATCACAGGTGCTTCCACCAATTGATTTCTCTGCTATATGTCCTGAACTCCAACAGGTCAAGCAGAGTGGGTAGCATTTGGCCAGTCAGGAATGATTAACCAGGTGACTTCAGCTGCAAGGGCTGACATCTGACAGTAGGAAAAACAGATGTGGAAGAAAGAGCCTAGTGTTCTCAATCTAAAATACTGGCTCTGTTCTTCCTGGGGCGAGCAGTTAAAAAAATCAGAAGCAAAAGTACACATGCTGAAGCTAATTTCACGGCTGAGAAGGGTCAGATAGCAGGACCTCAATCCTAGGCAAAGGTCTTCCCCTGGAGATTTTTGATAGGCAGAGGTTTGTCATTCTGTTTCCAGCTCCACTGGCTTCCTTTCTCCATCAATTTCCCTGACACCATAAGTGTCAGAGGACTGTGCTCATTGTCTGAGTGCACCAAAGGACTACAAGGCTGGTGGTGAAGCAAGCAGCTGCAAACATACAAATTCCTTCCTTGAAGGAATACGGGATAGAGATCAGGATAAAATTTTGACTTTCTGAAAGCAAGTAGCCCTATGTTCCTTAATCCAGCTGCCCAGCTCAGAGCCTTGCAAAAAATGCCACAGATTTTTTTATTTTCTATTACACTGGTAATTAGGATTTGACAACTGGAGCCATTTCTCTGCAATAAAACATTTGTCAACAGGCCATAATGGGTGTTTTTTGTCTCTAAGTGATTAAGATTTAGACAGTATTGGCTTCAAAATGAAAATAGATGTGGCAACTTCACCAATTTCATGTAGACACTCACTGCAGAGAATTTTTAAGTGTGCTTTCAGATTACAACTGAAATCAGGTTTTAGTGTTACATACGTGTTCTGGGACTAGCTGAATATCAGTATTTTCAGTAAACAAGGGAATTAGTCTCCACATTACAGGAAGTACCATTCAGTATTCATTCCCATGCTGTAAATCTTACCCAACCAGGAAAGAGAAATTATTTCAAGTTATGCAAACAGCAGGTTAACATTAACAGTCAGATATTAAACTTGCTCAGATCTAACAGGTTTAATGAATGTTTACTAGTATTTTCTTAGTTAAACCTACTTCTTACTTATTTTCATTGTATTCCCTACCATGTTTGATTCTTGCTCCTGGTGAATCTACTTGGTCATTCATACCTCTGCCATCCTGTACTTGTTGTTTTGCACTTGACTACAACTAGGACAAAAAAATCTGAAGTTTTTCCAAACAGCAAGGATAAGATATTGAAAAACAACAGTGTGCATGAACTCTAATTCTGAGACTGGTTCAAGCCACTAGATCATTTATTACCTGAAAGTGGGAACAAAAATACTTCTCTTCCTCACATATTCCTTGATTGAAAGAGCACTAGGAATTGTAGCATCAGATGTACTTCTAAAGCATATTCTAACCTGTGGTGGAGTTTTATATTAGACAAAAAAACTGACAGGATGAATGGTATATTTTATACAGAAGAAGAACGTAAATCATATTGTTTTTATTTAAAGGTCACACTGCTTCTCTTTCACCTTCAAAAGTGAAGGCTTTTTTATTTTTGCATGCTTAGTCCTCAATATAAATGGAGAATATATAACACATCAACATTTTTTGAGACTGATGACTGGAACATGGATTCAGCATCTTGGCCAGTGTTTAGCAGGATGTGAGCTTTTCATACAATGTGGTACATAAAGGACCTAGTTTTGTATTTGAGTGTATAAGCTAGGGGAAGTGATGCAGAAGTGGGGAAGCAGTATTAACAGGTTTTTATACTGCTAGAGAGATTTACAAATTCTATTCAGCTTTGGTACACAAAAAACAAAAGATGGTGAAAGTAGAGAAAGGAACACTCAAGAGCTAATGTTCTGCATAACAGTGATGGTGAGAGTCATCTCATCTAATTTCAGCCACCAAAGAGCTAGGTACCTAGTTCAAAATAGAAGTGCAATCCATGGAGGCAGATAGGTGTCTCCAGAGAATGATTCATCCCACTCTAAGAGAGGTGTCTAAAACAAGTTGGATGAGTCTTCTGAATGAGTCATCTTTCTTCATTGACTGCCGGAGGACTGTAGAAAACTACCTTAGGCTAGATGTTTCTCATGTTTAGGTAGCAGAAGATACATCTCATCCTGAGTGACTACACTTTCCTCCCATGCATTTAATTTAACCAAAAAGAGTCTGTAGTTGATTTGATTATACATAGCACCTTGAGGAGATAGGAGGGTTTGGAAAAATCTTAATGAAGGGCACAGTGGGTTCTCCCTCGTGTGAAAGCCCAGACTAAGGGATGTGCTGTAACTCTACAGCAAAATCTGAAGGTGGTACAGGATACATCAGCATAATCACAAACCCCAGATTATGGAGATAAGGTCAAGAAGTCTGAAGTAGTCCATCCCAGCTTTTAGCTCTGTCTCATGTCTAGTCGTATTCTGTGTATAAGATGATACTCCTCAGAGCAATGGATAGAGGCAAAGCATAAAACAAATGAGGGGACAATTTTTCGAAAGAAAAATCCATATATCTCTAATGAAACTTAATTTTGGGTGGTTTCCTGGACACAAAAATAGGTGTTTGCAGCTCTGTGATGGTTATTTTAAAATACCCTTGTTTTATTGCACAATTCTAGTCCTATGTCTTAGGAGGAAAGGAGACTCACCTGGACTTACAGGTGGTTTTAGATTAGCTTGTCTGGTCTGAATGTGAACGCCAACTGGTGCCTTTAAGGATAACCAGTCACTGCTGAAGCAAGTTAATTGTATGAGGGCAGCTAATCATTATTCACAAATAATTTTGGGGTTGTAAATCCACAGATGTCATGTCCCTCAGTGAAAGTGTATTTTTAGCTGTGGAGCACATTGGCCCTTCCTGTCTCTGTTTGCTCTGAAATTAACATTAATCAACTTTTGGCTCTATGCATGCAGTATCATCCCAACCAGGTAATTACAGCAAATTTCTAGAATAAAGACCAAAAAAAAAAAAAAAGCCAGGTTTAGAACTCCTTGCTTTCAACCTTCAGTGTTTGGTCACTCATTTCTTTTGGTATTGTGTCTAGTACTCATTAGTCACATTGAAAGTGAAGGATGTGTGTGCCTGGAAATGTGTCACTTTCCCTAGCACATCAATCACTTAATACAAGCCATTAGCTCTCCCTACGCACCTGGCCTGTCATAAAAATAATAAAACATAGGCTGCATATAAAATGCTCTGTGAGGCAGGAAAATCATCCCAGAACTCTTCCATGGACTGACAACTTTTGCAGTAGCAACCTTTCCATTACGTTGTTGAGAATGGATATGGTTAGGTGCTATATTACAGGCAAGTTTCATGGAGAAAAGCAATAATATTTCAAATTATTACTACATAGAAACCACCAAAATAGTTACAAACAGATGCAAACAAACTTACATATCTTGTTGTGTTCTCCAAGTTTAGAGAAGGAGATGAAGCCTCAGTGGTAGAAGACTTAGTTTAGCCAAAAGATGCCACATGCTGTGACTCTGAAGATCTCAGTGGAGCTACAAAATGTGGCTGGTAAGTTTGATATAAATTAAAAATGTTTATTTTAGCAAAACCGACAAACAGCACTACACTCACCCCATCCCCCCACCCACCCCTCGCAAAAAACCCAAGCCCAGAAAAAACCCAACAAAAAAGAAATTTGTTGCATCTTCATGGAAAATCTCACTTCCCCTCCCAGACAACTACTTCAGGTGAAGGAGGCTGTTGGGCCATTTTTCATTATATGTGCTGCAGTTTTTGGGTTTTCCCCATTTTTAATCAGTGACTACAGTGCAAATTGATGTTCAGCAAAGTTTCCAGCTCTGGTTCCTCTGCAGCACGTATTTGCAGGAGTTAATACCTGGAACAGTGTTGCTCTTCCTGACATTTATAGGAAGTGCATTTCCTATTCCAGAAAGGAGTTCTTGACCACTGATGGGTGATAGCTTTGGCTCAGCCCAAATGTGAGCAGGAAGACAGCATACACAGCAAAGCCTGCTGTTCCTCCAGAATTTCTAACATAGTATTAACATGTCTACCTCACCTCCCTGACTATTGCACCATTCCTGGACTCCACAGGCTGTTCAGCAAGCTTTTCCTCCACTCTGACATATGTCTAATGGCACAGGTCAAGAACCTGAGCATTGCAGGCCAGTTTTGATAATAATTACTTCCGTATCTCTGCCATTGGGCTAATAGCTGCTGTTCCTTATATTCAATTTTATGTCTCAGAAGTCCTCCTGTGGCCCACACGTTATATCCCAAAAGGCTCCCCCATTTTCAGGATAAACAGAGGCAGCACAACCTCCTTTTTTGAGAATAAAACTTGATTTTATTGTGTTTAGCTGCAAGAAGCTCTCCATCAGGTGTTCTCAGAATCACACCTCTATCAGGCTGCTCACTGCCACCATCACAGCCAAGTGTGCCAGAGGCACTGAGCCTTGCAGGCAAATGGCCAGTCAGCTCCAACAAAGCAGAAATTCCCCTCCAGGTCTCTGTCTTTAAACCATTGACCATCCCTGATGGACTTTGTTCCTCAGACCTTCTGCCACATCCCTTCCTCACACGGATTTGTGACAACTCTGGGTGCCACGCAGTAAATTTTTGTCGTGGCAAATCAGCATGTCAGAAGACAAAGAAGTTCATAGCCTCACCCACTCAGTGGGATGCGTGACTCAGATAGTGATAACTGGTGAATCATCTAATAGTCACCCGGAGTGCTTTTTGCATGAGCACTTGCAGGGAAAACCTTCTGATAGTAGATAGGTGGTTCTTCACTTTCTGTGTCAGTACTGAAAGTCAGCTAATGACACCACCCGGCACAGAAGGAAGGGGGAGGTTGACTGCTCAGTTTTCAGCTTTGTTACTCAACTGAGACAGCAGTCATTGCAGAAGTTCTCAAATTATTACTTCTCTGAAGAATGACATTTTTGACATGATCTTTTATCTCAGATTTATTAATAATTGCCTCCATACTATTTGAAAATTCATCTGGTAGGGGACAATGTAGATTCTTGACCAGATTAGTAATGTCACACAATATGATACATGCATAATGCCCATAACACTAAGCTAAAAGAATATAAATTTATGAATATTAAGACAATTGACCATTATACCAAACACAGGTAGGAAAAATAAGTGAATATGAAAGCTATTTCTAAAAATTATTAAAATTTAGGACTTTTTTCTTCACTTTCTTCATCACTCAAGAACACAACAAGTATCTTGTGATCAAAACTGACTTGTACTTCTCTTAGGAGCACCAGCCATTTGATTTTTAACAGTCATTTTTTGTTTGGGGCCCAGAGAAAACATAACAAAATTTTTAAATAATTCATCCTATCTGGAAGCACATTTGCATGGTTCTTCTATTAAACTGTTCTTACAGATCTGCAAAGCAAATATCTTTCTTTGCCATGTCTTCCTTCAACATGGAGCTGCCAGGTTCCTTAATCCCACATGTTTAGCTCTGCCATATCCTTTCCACTTACACAATGATCTTTTGAGAATGGCTAACCAGCCGTTTTCAGTATTATCTGGAATAGAACACCTGTTTGAGATTTCCTAAAGTGATGGGAATATCTGTCCTCAAACACACTGTTTTGCCTCATCTTTCCTGGATAAACTTCAGTTCATCTTCATCTAAATAACTCATTGCTGATGATCCCTTACCTTGCCTGCACCTCATTACAATGTATGTCATTCATTCCAGATCTAAATTTATCCCTCCTGCTCACAGACATCATATTATCTGACTGCAAACTACTGAAATCAGAAATGCTGAGTCCTAAGTCTGAGGTTATGGAAAATTTAGTACATGTTAAGAATAATCCCATATAATTAAAGCTTTCTCTGTTATTTTTGTCATGTTCCTCATTTAA
Source organism: Corvus hawaiiensis (assembly GCF_020740725.1). Taxonomy (NCBI): domain Eukaryota; kingdom Metazoa; phylum Chordata; class Aves; order Passeriformes; family Corvidae; genus Corvus; species Corvus hawaiiensis. The sequence continues at coordinate 56,982,573 of NC_063214.1, forward strand.
AGTGTCAGCTAAACATTTCAGAGGTCAGTGTCAAAAACTATTAGATTTTGGCAGTTTCTGAAAGCAGGATGGGCCACAAATTGTCCCACTAAGTAAATCATACTGGATGGCTCACAGTAATGAGATACCAAGTTTGTTTCTAGGTCACTCACCTCAAATACACTCTGGTTGCCAGTTCCTGAAATTCATTGTAGTCCAATTGTGCTCTATGTGCATTCAAAGGTAAGCAATTTGGTCACCTTACTCTGTGACCAGGGTTTGAATGATCATGTAAGTGGAAACTCAGCGTCATTTCTATAAGAGATAAAGATATTTTGACAGAGGTCAAAGTTTTTAGAAACTCTGTAGGGTAGACGGTGATTGCACAGAGACTGAACAGTATTGCAATAGATGGCCTATTGATACTTTCATTTATGGTCTGTTATTCCTTTCTTTTGTGGACCTGGACTGAAAGAGAAATTATCATAACCTTAGTCTCCTTTCCCCAATCTTTTGTCCTTCCTGTCTTTTTCTGTTGGGCAAACTATCGCTGGGTTTGCACAAACTCCAAGTAGTTGCCGGAGATGAGCTTTGGGCCCATGCCTTAACAAGTGTAGTAAGGCAGATCTGTAATTTTTCTACTGGCATAAAAGCATTTGAACAGACAAAACTGCACATGCTGGGAAGCGAAACTTTGCAAATGCAAGTACAATTTAATTAAAGCTGTAAAGGGGCCTGAAGGAGAAAAATAATATATTATTAGCAGCTTGACTCTGTAGCTGGCCTTAGGTCTGTACGACAAGCCAGCTGCACTTTTGGTGTGAAAAGGAAGCTGGCCAGTGGCCCTTACCCAGCTCAGCTACAGTCTTCCAAAACACACCCTTTCTCATGCCTCACATCCTTGTGGCACATCTAGCATTATAAAAGCTTCCAGTAATACTGTGCCTCTGGCCTATATAAAATGAAAGAAATTCAAGTCTAAACTTGCTTGCTCTTCTTTCGGAGGTAACGAACAGTGCTGTGCTAATAGAAATTCTGCTATACAACCACAAGGAGAAAGCCTACCATTTCTGAGCAACAAGCATTGTTTTCCCTTTAGCTGTATAATTATTCTTTTTTCTGATCATTACCAGGCACAGAATCTACCAGCTACTTTCATTGGTGTACCATGATGACAAGCTTTTTTCTTTACCATGGATGTTCAAAAGACCGTAAGAACATTTTGGACCCTGTTGCCAAGTTAAAGACATAAGATGGAGCCTAACTACTCTCTACTGACACTGTTGGAAAGTTTTGGGATGTTAAACAAGTTGCTTAATGGCAGAAGTGACAGCTGATGAGAATCTACTCAATCTTTTCTGTATTCCCTGAATCAAGTGAATAGCACAGTTTAGACCTAGCACTTAAACACCGCCCCCCAAAATTTGCAACAATGATTGGAAAGAAAGTTGGAACTGCAATGGTCACCAAAGAACAGCTCCAGCTTTTCTTCTTCTTGGCATCTGCTCCAAACTCATCTACCTCCATCCTTTTCTCTGAGTACTCTTAATATAATTTAAGAATATTATGGAAGAGAATTATATTTACAATTGCCTAACTTGAAAGTTGGGCAATTATCTATTTTTTTTTCCTCACTGATCATCTGGAATGAAAGAACACGGGGAGGATTTCAAAAGGAAGTAGCCTTTTAGAAAAGAGTGAGTGGAAAGGAATCAGTCTGCTTTATTGAAGACTAGAAACAGAACAGGAAAGGGCAAAATAAGCCTTTTATAAGATGTGTAGGTTCCATGTGTACTTGTATAAATTAAGCCACTTATACATTCATGGGTCCTTCATACACATTCCATAAAGGACATTCTCCTAAGTGAAGATTTCGGAAGAACTAGACAGCCACAGAAGTTCACACCTCAGATCACAAATCTGTGGGATGGAAAGCACGGCTACCAGGTGGCATTTCCAGCTCCAAAGGCAGAGGGTAAAGACTATAAGGATCAGGGTAACCTTGTGTCTCCTTAGCCACTAAGGGGGACCACACAATGCTTGCTAATTAATATTTTATTCAGACAGAAATGTAGGATTAGGGAACTGCTTCTGTGCCCACCAGGCAGTAGTGACAAGACCAGACTGTTCCCAGATGAAAAGAAGGGAATTGAAGAGAGGTGAGCCATGCGGTGCCACTTGGTCTGGCCAGAGAACAGGCCCTAGTCCCATGGAATTTGTTAGCACAGGCATAGCCAAAGATTTCAGGCAGTCTCCTTGTGGAGTTGTGGGTCCCTCTTACCCCTCTGATGCCTTTTCTTCCACTCTGTGGTACCTTGCTCATTGTAGCTGTTTTAAGTCAGATAATACAGGCTGTTTCTAGATGAAGGACCATGTATTGAGTTTTTGCACAGGTGTAGCTCTGCGGGGCTCCCTCCCATGTATTTCTGCCCTTTCGGAGTCTCTTTCGCTGTGAGTCACAACAGTAGTAGTCAACTGATCTATTAAACTAAAGTTCAGTTTACACACATTCAGGAAAAAACTGAGGTCGGTAAACAGTGTTTGTGGGATGGAGCACAAAAATTAATACACCCAGATGTATGGAGCAAAATTTTCATCAGCACATCTCAGTTTGTGACATTGCTTGGACTCTGATCATTAATATGATTCTGCACTGGTTAGCCCCCAAAACTAAGTGTAATTTCTCAAAAACAGCAAGTGAAGTATACACCAGTGTGTGTTATATGGATCTAGCTAAAATGCCAGTGGCTGGACTGTGCATTGTGAGCATCAGTCAGTTTATGTAAGCTCACTCCTGAGATCTCCAAAGAGAGTACTGATGAAATACAAAGGCTAAGAAGTTTAAGAGTTACAAGGGGAAAGAAATGCTGAGAAAATAATAGAAAAATCACAAATATCATGGAAAAGGGAGGGAAACAAGAGAAGAGTGATGCAGAGCAAAAAACTCCTTTGTTTCTAAATGAGTGCAAATTTTCCCACCAAATAGCTTCCTGTTTACTTGTTGCTATGAGGTTCAGTTAATGGGAAATACAATAAATGTCAGTCCACTAGATGATGGAGAATAGGTTTCGCCAAACAAGTTTCAGGTCATTAGAAACACAGAAAAATAGGTATAGAAGGAAATTCAGAGTTCATATCCTCATTGAAGCATTGTTTGGTTGGTGAAGGTAAAATAGAGTAGACCATAATCTGTTTGACTTAGCACAACACACTCTTTAAAGAGCAGCACTGCACAACAGCTGGCTCTAACTTTAAAGCTGGCCTTGTTTTGAGTGTGGGTTAGATTAGATGATCTCCAGAGATCTCTTCCAAGCTAAATTATTCTATGGTAATATGAACAAAGTGGCGATAAATGGATAAAGGATTAGTGGAGGGAAAATCTGAAGCAGTCTTGAATGGAGATGAATGCTGGTCATTGAATAAATGTTCCTATACAGGTGGATGACAGATAAAATGTTCTGCAGCATTCTGACAATAATCTAAGGTCTAATACAGAACTGCTCCTGGCAAAATTTGTAGATGACATTGATGGGAGAGCTACAAAAATTATTCAAGGACTGGAGAAAGTGCCTTACAGTATGAGTCTCAGCAAGATCTACTTGTTTAGCTTCTCTACAAGTAGACTGAGAGGTGATTTTATTGGTGTGTAAGCACATTCTCAAGAAGATAATACCAGATAGAGGACTTGTAAACAGAGAAAGGCAGAATGAGAACAAGGGGCTGCAAACTGAAACCAGGCCGATCATACTTATGAGACACAACTTACCTTCTACAGTTCTTCCTTTTTTTGCAGGAAAGATAGAGGCAAAAAAAGATATAACAAATAGCAAAGGCAATGATTGCTTCTCTCTTCTGCGTGATAATAATAGAAGATAACAGGTTCAAAAAAGAGATGGGTAAACTGTAATGGCCCATGACTTTTCACCAAGACTACTGGCCCTGCAAATGAATTTACATTTACCCCTATGCTCTGCTTTTTGCTTATTTCTGGTCTTTAATTTAAGAGCTGTTTGTTTCCATCAAACAGCTTACTTGTCAAGTCCTTCATCATGCTGGGACTGAACTCCCAAGAGTGGACATGGTCTTGTTACTGAACAAGAGGGTGAGTGCTACTTAGAGCACAAAACAGTGATGTTGGAGGCCCTCGCTTCACCTTTGCTTTCCTTTGTGACTTTGGATAGGTCGGTTGGGTGTAAATTCTCAGAGGTACTCAGGTGGCTTAATGACCTCTGAAACCAAGGACTGTTTTAATGGAAACTGGGTGTCTCTCTAGATTTAAAGATTTGGGTTTGAAATTTCTCTGTAGAGCAGCATAGCTCCACTTCAGACTTGCCAAGGAAGCAGCACTGCAATACTATTTTAGTATCTCCAGTAAGCAGAGTATCTATAACATGCTTTGTTTGTTGTGTTGGTCACTTGATCATACTAAGGAACCAATATATATGCCCTACATGATTAAAATCATAATCTGCCTCTCACAATTTCCTCTATCTGAATTTTTTTTAATGAAATAATAATATAAAAACTCTCTCAAAGTAAAACGGCAGCATTTAATTAGGACTGTAATATTGTCCTGGCATTGCTTACAGGGTGTCACCGGTTGTTCAGGTCAAAAGTCATGGAAACATCAACATAAGAACCATAGTTTTATCTCCATTGTTTTGAATCTCAAATAATCTCTATTTTTTCACCATAGTGTGGATTGGCGGGCTTGATAATGTTCTTTCAACATCAAGCATCAGATGGGATAATTTTCATACCAGAGCCAGATTTTTAAAACCAGCTTTATTCCAAACTAAAGGGAAATATCAGTGAGATACTTGTGTTGGAGAGTCAGAGCACTGTTGTCAGGTGTACCTGGTGCCTGACTTCCATGTCAGGTATACAGCATCACTGACATCCCTGTGGTTCAGCTGGGAAAAAAAACCCACTCCTTCAAATATGGTTAAAAACACATTGTGAAGTTTGGTAGAATTCAATGTCTTATATGTTTTGCCTTGACAACATTTCAGCAAGGATTTAACCTACTTTGCTCATATGTTTTTTAATCAATATGGATCAGAAATCCACTCAAACAGCACTAAAATAATTAAATATGTGGCAAGTTAGCAAAAATGCTAGAGTTTGTTGTTTGGGGTTATTTTGTAGCTCAGTATGCCTCTGTTATGTATTTTAAACAGGTATCTTAAACACATGTTGAATTTGATCACATATATATATATATATATATATATATATATATATATATGTGATACCTGAATTACAAATCGTTGACATAACAATCAAGTGGGGGGGGGGGGGGAGTCACAGTATTCATGAGTGGTAAAACCAGCAATGACTCATAAAAATGATCCTAGACAAGTACAAAGATACGGGGAAGTAGATGCAAATTTCAAAATCTCTTCTTGTGCTAGCAACCTGTTACTTCTCCAAGTATTCTGAGTGGTTTCAGCATGAGTCAGAGCTTGTCAAACTAACCATTCACACACAAAAGTAGCTTCCTACACCAGCTGCCACAGTATATTGTACTGGTTTAAAACTCTTGCATGACAAGTCCTTTCAGGACAAATGAGTCCTGAGAGGACTCAGTGTAGGCCTGTAATGTAAGCCAAAGAAGATTTGGGTCATGAGGTGCTGCATACAGCGTGTAAGACATCAGGTGCATTTCTCCAGCTTGCCTTAGACTGCTTTGTATTTCCTCCCACTGGCCTGTAAAAGCTGTCTGAGTCTTGGGTTTGGACTCTGTACAAGGGTTTCCACATTCCCATCTTGCAAGCTCCACTACCAAAATGTAATCCTGCTGTTTGGGACTGATAAGCGGTGCAACTCATGGCTGAGCTGACTTTCTGCAGATGCTGAAAATGCTCCTTCTAGGAGACATTATAACTCCTCGCACAGACCAAGTCTGCAGACATCCATGCTCAAGGAATTTTGGGAATGCAGTACCAGAACAGCTGCACTTGGCCAGGCAAAGAGTGAATTTGGCAAACATCTTCTGAAAATAGCTAGTAGTGGACATTAGGAAAAAGAGTAAACAAACAACTTCAAAATAGAAAGCCTCTCCACATCATTCTGTATATAGAATTTCTCAGCCAAAGATTGCATCTGGATCATCTCTTAAGTGTTGAAATGAGATTGAAGAAATACATAATCCAAATAGGAAAATAGTCTGCTGATACCTTTCCTCTTGTGTTTTATCTGCTCACACAGTTTTGAATGTCATATATTGCACAGCCTTTTCATCCTCACAACAAAGAGAGATGCAATGATCTCTAACACAACTCCAGGATGAAATAGATTCAGCTTTCCCAGACCACCCATTCATTTACCTTAACAAAAGCCTGTACACATGTTCTTCTAAGAAAAGAATCATACTGTGTTACTGTTTGAAGATGCTGAGTTTGACCATCTCAGTTCTTACAGAATTTCTATCAGTTTCTCTGGAACTTGATTATGTCATTGACATATAAGAGTGAGATCTTTTAAATCAAGGTATATATTGATATTGATTATATATAATTTTTTCCTGAATTCAGCACGAGAATAGATATATTTTCTTTAGCGTTTTTGTCATCATTATTTCTCTTCTGATGAAGTGGATTGTCTCATTCAAGAAGCAGGCTCACCCTCCTTCCATGCACTCGACCAATTCATTCATGCAACTCTGTGTCCTCTGATATTTCCTGAATTGTGAGGGTTATTTAAGGTTCTCTTCAGTGTCACAGAGTATTCACAAGTCAGGTTTGCCCTGAGGGTTTCCTTTCAGACATGGTTACCAAATATGTTCATGGTCTAGCACTTCTGTAGGATTTCCTACAGGCCTTACTGCAAAGCCAAATATAACTTCCTGGAAATAGTAACTTGAATAATGTTTGTTGTTGCATTGCAAATTCCTGTATTCTACACTTTTCATTTCTTCTGTATTTCCAAACCTCCTTCAAGTTTCCCTTTCCTAAAATGGTGACTTCTATTAATTTTCCAACAGGCACCTCTATGTAAGGATGAGGGGAACATTCTAGTAAAGGAGTTAAAGTTTAATCCAGGTGATGATGCCCATATTCCAAGAAAGGAAATCAACTTTTGGGAGAGGTTTAGATGCCTAAACTGGTGAATACTTTCCTCTGCAACATATAAGGAAAAGGCTGCAGGGAAAAAAAAAGAAAAATTATCAATTAGCAGAGCAAGTTCTCAGCAGACAGAGTGTAGGGAAAGGACAGGAACTGCCACGTCTTGTGATGGGCTAAGCCAGCAGAAAAATTAAAACAGTGCAAAAACCAAAGAAGTCAGCTGGTCCTTGGTATAGGAGAAGGCAGCCCAGATGTGACTATAGAACTACGTCAGTCTCTTCCATTGCTATCAGGAAGACCAGCGCTACTGTAGATTGGGCAATTAGAATTAAAGCAAAAGTGGACTAGGAGGAGCATTGCTTTCTGCAAAAAGTGTAGGAAACATCGTAAGGGAAAACATATTCTTGCATTTGCTGCAGGGAAAGAATAACTGGTTTCTAAATGGAGAGAATCTGGCTATGCATACATTGAAAATGTCACTTGGGAATAAAGTCCCTAACCATCAAAAAAGTAAGAAAGACTGCAGAACATCTCCTCTTTCAAAATACTAGGGTAAAGAAACTCACTATTTTTAAGACAAAGGTGGAAGGTGTCATATCTTTGGTATGACTGATCAGGCCATTGAACAAAACAGGCTAGAAAATTCCTTTAAATTTTATACTGTGAAATAAAAGCAAAAGTGAGGGACAAATACATCCAAAGCCTCAGTGGAGACACACACCATAGCTCATTCATAACTTTCAAAAGCAGAAATTTGCAGCATCTCCAGCACAGACTATGTACTCAGAAGAGCGTACACTCATGTTGCAGAGCTTAATCCAAAAATTATTTCCTCTTTACTTGAAGAGGAAATTGCTCTGATTGCTATTGTAACTCTAGCTCTCCAGGCACCAGTATGTGCCAATACTTACCTTCCCAATGCTTCTGGTGTGATACAACTCAGTCAACCATTTCCTACTTTTGGTTTCACCAACTCCAAAGAGCAGTTCAACAGCGTCTGTGAACTTGTTCACATTGCACTGTGGCAGCTTTAGTGCCCAGCTGAGCTTGTACTGTGCTTAGCTCTATGTCATAAATTTTATATGGCAGCTGCTATGGAATTGCATCAGGTGGGAACAGAAGAACTGAAATGTGTGTATAACATACTTTGCAGAAAAGGCCTCCATCAAAGACTTGAATTAATCATTGAATATTATTACTTGCTTGAAAAAAAATCCACCAGACTTGATATACTGCAAACTCCAGGATTTCATCATAAATTCAAATATATTTCTAGCTCTGCAGTCAACAGCACAGGCTGTACAGAATCCTAAGTTGCTTAATAGAAAAATCAGAGACAGGCATCACAATTTGCATTGCATTAGTTCCACCTCAAGGAAAAAAACAGGAGGAAAGTAATGAAATGGAACAGCTCTCATATTAAGCAGATAGCTATTAAAGCTAGAAGAGGAGTAGAAAATAAGCTGAGAGAAATAAAATCTAGTCATTCAACAGCTTAATAACCGAGCAGATTAATGTTATTGAAATGGTGGTGATTTTTGGTCATGGAGATGAAGACGGCAAAAGGCTTTTAATTTTTTTTTTTTTTTTTTAATTCCAGCATTATGTTAACAAATTAAAATTATGTGTTGATATAGCCTTACCATGGAGCTGTTTGGTTTGAACACTGCCACCTCCGTGGTCCCAGGAGGGGACCATGCTTCTCCACTTCCAAAGACAGCTGTGTGTTCCTCTGCTTGGTTCTACACAACCTCTGGACTCCCCATAATCTTCAGTGAAAGACTGAAATAAAGTAGGGTAACATGACATTAAATAAATTAACATAACATGCAGAGTCACATCATGGATAGAAGTGGCCCCATATCCTGTCTCTTAAGATACCTTTAAAGATACTTTTTAATGCAGTGCATAAATGAAGCGTGGAGTGTTATTCCTACCACACAATGACCTGTCGTAAGTGTTCTGCTCAGCTAAGAAGGAAGCTTATAGATTGTATCGGACGGTTTTGGCAAGATTTTGGTAGCAGGGGGAGGAGGAAGGCAGTGCTGCAGGGGCGACCCCTATGGGAGGAGGTAAAAGGCTGCCCTGTGCCAGCCCCAGTCAGCCCTAGCTGACCCCACAACAGTCACCCGAAGGGACTGAAGCCCCTGGAGGACTCGTGCCACAGCAGGAACTCCATGAGCAGGCTGTAGCCCATGGAGGACCCACACCAGAACACAGGAAAAGAGTAAGAAGGAAGGAAGAACAGAAGAAAAGAGTAAGGAACAAGGAGTGGCACAAAGAAACCACTACACCCTGACCCTAATGTCCTGTGCTGCCTGTTGCTTGCCAAAGGGACTGACTGTTATCTGTGGTGATATCAATAGAAAATTCTAGGAAGGGGAGTGGGAAGGTGCTTTCCTTAAGTGTTTGAATGTTTGTCATCTTTGTTTTTCAATACCTGAATCAGTGTCTTTATTTAGATCCATGAGTTTTCTTGCTTTTCTTCCTATTTTCTTCCCCCTATCCTGCTTGAGGAGACTGAGGGAGCAGCTGGGTGGATATTTAGCTGCCAGCCAGGGTCACCCACCACACATTCAACAGCAGTAAGTTTTAGTGAGGAAACACATTATTTCAAAAATCAAAGTGTTATTTTATTGATTATTCTAAAGCAGTTGAGTCTTTTGTCTTTTCTGCTCTTTCAGAGTTTTGTTTCAAGTGCCAGTGTTGCGCTGGGTCCCAGTTTTATCATAGAGGAGTCTGACATTTGTGGCCTGAATACCATTGTCTTGATAACAGATCTCTGCAACATAACCAGTGTCTGAAGTTAAGTACAATAATAGATTATATGATGAAGTAACAATTGCTGTGATGGTTGGATGAGTTTCTAAAGCAAATTTATTGGATGGGCCATATCCACATAAGGACTGAGTGGCATAACTCCACTGGTAACTTCCAATTTACGTGCCAGTGGGAGCACAGTTCACAATCCCTGTACTCTCAGGCTCACCATACAGAGCCCTGCTATTACAATAAAACTTATCACGTTGACCTCCAAGGCTAAGGTGAAGCACACCTTTAGATATAACATCACTAGTAATGAAAGGTAGATGGGAAAAAAGGGCATTTTTTCTGTTCTGAGTAGATTGTGCATGTGCTCACCCAGCTCTGTGATGATCTCTGATAAAGAATATTTCATTTTGGTAAAGTTAAAAATGTTTGGTCATCACCCCGGGGGCTGAATCCTTCGATCTTTCTAGCTCTGAACCAAAGTCATGGGACTAAAAGTGACTTACTGGACAAGATTCTCAGCTGCTGGAAATTGGCACAGATCCACTGAAATTAAATGGATCTATGCCAATTTATACCATCTGGAGGCCCAGCCCTGCATGAATAAATGTTAAACAAGCTGTTTTTAAGCTAGGAAAATAATTTCACTTCTAACTTGCCTTCCAACACATCCTTAATAAATTGTCTAAACAAATTACATGATAATTAAAAGGAAAATACCTGCCCAAGGAAAACGTACTGCTTCTGTCCTTTCAAAGGTTTTGAGGACTTCATTCTTGTAGAAGAATGATCTTAATTTCTTTTGGCAGGCCATTTTGAATATCCTCAGAAAATTCACAAGTTCAGGAATGCATCGTCCTGTCCTTCATTGGGAAGGCAACTAATCAACCTAGGTCTGACATAGCTTAACCTGGAATGAATACCAAGAGTGTGTAGGTTACAGTGACTCCTTGGGCCCCGTTTCACTGAACTCATCATTCAGATGCATATCATTGTCACACCCCACAAGCAAATGTGCTGGGACATGCTCCTTCATGGGTAACATTAAGTTATCTCAAGGGAACTAGAGGGAACAGAAGACTATAAAAGGAGATAAATCACAAGGGTACACAAATATACAGTATAGTCACACCGTTTCACTCTCTCCAGGGAAAGCATCTAGGTTTAAGTTGCTTACCAGTGGAATATTACAGATGTTGTAAATGTAAATTTTCTCCAGTTCCAGTGACAAAGAGATAGTGGAAAAAAGGTATCCCTCACTGTTCTGGTTTGGCCCTTCACGAAGATAAAAATGAAGTAGAAGCTGTGAAGTACACAAAATATAGATAGGCTTATTCAAAGGATATGTCCTCCATCATGAATGCTGACTGAAAATTATCTATGTTCTGAAGAACAAAAGGAGAAAAAAAATCCTGAGGCTACCAGTCTCAACCAAATATAATTTTAGATAATCACAGAATCACAGAAACATTCTGAAAATTGTCAGAAGGAGAAACCAAGATGATGACTAGTTGACTAATCTGTTTCAAACCTTGTCATTTGTCATATCAGGTAACTAACTAGTCATGAGTAATATTTTATCCTAGCAGCTGACTTACTCCTTTTATTATATGGTAATGCCAGGACTCAGCACAGCTTACAACAAAATATTTCTGAATACTTTGAAGGGTTTTCTCTACTGAATGTCAGTACCAAAGGCAAAGGACCACTAACCACACTAAGGCACTGGTCTGGCAAACTGTCTAGGATGTCCAGAAACAGAGCAGCCTGACACTTGTCCTTTGAAGTGAACAGAAACAGGTTTGTTTGGGTTTTTTTTTTAATTAATACTTGGAAATGTGGAAAAATATGCAATGGGTTCTGCAGTGTGGTGAATTATTAATACTATTCTTATTTATGCTTACAGAGACTATTTTCTTGGTATTGTTATATAATAAATGACAAACCTTATGAGTGATATGACCTTGAGTGATAACCAAATGGTGATAACCCTGGGCAACACTATAAAATGTGCTTACAACTTGACCTTGCCATCCCATGATAAGTGAACAGAGCTGTGGGTAGCACAGGTAAAAACTAGGAACCTAGTAAGGGCACTCACTTCCCTGAATTTGCCTTCTTTGCAGAAATGTAAAGAAATGTAGAGAAATCAAGTAATGTAATCATATTTGCAAAAACCTCTGAATACAGTGAAATCAGAAATGTCAAAATCTACTTCTTGCTGACTCTTGTGGTCATTTCAGAATAATATTAATGTTTAAAGCAATGTCAAAATAGAGGACAGTATTTGTTTTCAAATGTCTGACATACACTTCTCTCCATTTCTTCCAAGTTCCATTGTTGAGTGGAAACAGCACAGATTTCCAGTGATGTAAAAGCAACTCACAGCTTCAGGCACAGCTGCACAACCAAAGACAACCAAATTACTGGGACTTAACTGCAGTATCACCTGCTAGATAAACAGAAGCAATGGTGTCGTTGTCCAAGTTTTGCATCTTTTCTGTGGTTTTATGAAATCAAATGGAGGCACTAAATATTTACTGGTCTTCTCAAAGAAGTGCCTAAATTTTTCCAGTTCCAAAATGCAGACAGTACTAAACCAGATTCCTTTTAAAATGCTCTGAAACATAAAAAACTATATCAAGGTTCGTGACTAATGACTTGCAATGAATTAGCCTCTCCCTCCTCACTGACTAGTGTTTAGTACAGGACATAGGATGAGGTCGAAACATTTGAAGGTTTAAAGGGAACAGATTCATAGAGATATCACTTAAATGCCATTTCCTCAGTGCTACGAAGTGATAAAGACATGATGAACATGGTGCATACCAAGGTGGATGTTTTATGACTGTTCATTCAGATGTTTAAAAATAACCCAGCATTATTGCAAAATCCATGTGCCATTTTTTATACCGGCAAGCTGCAGAACTATTTGTTTCAGCAAACACCACCCGAGGGAACTTTCAGTGAAGAGATGAAAAATGTTATAGGCTTGTTTTTTTTTTTTTATCTTTGCCTAATTGTGTCTCCATTTTACACTACGCTCTTTATTCTCTGCCCTTTTGACATAGCCAGCTGCCTTTTGGAGCTCTGTGAAGAAGCAGGCTGGCTTCACGCTGTAACAGGCACCAGCTCCCAAAGCCTGGTCTATTGATGAGTCACATTGCTGCTGTGTGCCCACAAGCACATCGCACAAGTTCCTACGCCGCTTCCTTTCAAACTGCTGGGGAGCAGAGGGGAAAAGCGTGTGTGGAGCATAAACTACAAAAACAACCTTGGTAGTAAAACCTCCTGCCCTGTCATAGAGCACAATAACCAGTGACACAGTGGAACGTCTGCTTCAGTCAGTGCAGGTTCATCCTGTTATCCTCTGGGCAGCCAGGGGAAGTGACGTCAGGCACACACAGCTCTTGTTTGAAGGCAGGGAAATGCACCAAGACATTTCAACTCAGGCAGGAAGTCTCTTTGTTAAAGACTGGGTTGTGCTCACGTCAGGCCTTGATCCACCCCTTTCCCTGGCTGGCCATCCCCAGCTCAGCCTGGGCCAGGGCTACCACCCTCAACTCAGAGAATGCACTGCCTTTGGAGGGGCTCAGTGCCACCACGGCCAGGCTTGCTCTGAAGAACACAGCCAAGCTGTCAGGAAGAAATTTTCTCACACAGCCCCTGCTCTGCAAGCTCTTCTTTAAGGAGAAACTCTCCTGAGCTGACAAAGGCTTAGTCGAGAGCATGCGTGCGGATCAGCGTCCCTATAACCACACTTCAAAGCTGCAGCTACCCAAAGCACCAAGCCTGAAAACCAAAAACTGCCCTACTGCCACACTCTCCTGAACCCACATACACCCTGAGAATTTCCATTTTCTCTATCATTTGGCAGTATCCAAATATCAAAACAGCATTATAAAATGGTCACTTACTGGACATTCCCTTTCAGACTGTCATTGTGTGGGGAAACACATGCTGGAGCACTCTTGGCATTCACCAAATTTTCCTCTGTGTGCTTAATGAGGTTTTCCCTCTCCTGTTTTCAAATGCCACTCCACCATTCTTCCAAGGGTCATTTCATCCCCAATACATGTAAATCCTCACTGATACCCACAGCCCCATAGCTGTTCAGGCAAGGCATGGAACAACCTCTCAGGAGACCAAGCCCTCTTCTGCTCTTTTGGGTGTTCCAATTTGTCTCTAAATAGTACTGAACCTTCTGTCCTTTTCAGAGCACGTGTCTTTGCTCACCTAAAACAGAGCTGAACTTTATAGCTTAGGTTAGGACAATGTGAACTCCTAGTGACTAGTCATGGCATTCCCTATACCTGCTCTGGACAGCCTACTTCAGCTAAGCCCTCTGTGAAATCTCAGTTATAGATGCCACTAGTGAGAAAATACACTTCATATAATCCATCTCTCTGGACTGCTTGAAAACAGGCAACCTGGCAAACACTAGTTTAAGGGATGTCAGCCTGCTGGCCAAAATTAGATTTTAATGAAGTGTCCCTTTTCACCATGAGATCAGTAGAGTGTCCAAGGTATTTCTGGGGGCCTAAAAGTGGTTTTTTTCTCTTACTACACACTCCAAATGGTAAAAGCCTAAAGTACCTTCATCCTCCTCACCCTTTAACACTGATGCCAGCAGCTAGGTACTTATCTGAGCTACAGTGAGGGGTCAAACTACAACCTTGAGCTAAGAGCAGCAAGGGCTCTTGAAAGCACAGGGTTGTTTTTGGTGCAAAATTCAAAGACTGGTCAAAATCTCAATAGGAGAAATTTACCTTTAAAATTTCTACCCAGCAAGAAACTGCAAGATGTAAGTCAGGAGATAAGTAACATCTTGAAAGCCTCAGGTTCCTCTCTGCGGCACCAGAACAGGTGAGGCATAAAGTGTCCCTGGTGGAATGCATGACAGGGATGGTCCTGGAGCAGCCCCACATTGGACTCGGCAAAACCCTCGCCACCAAAAGGCGTGGAAATGCCTACACATCTTTTGGTCTGATAACTCTAGGGAAGCAGTGGTAGGTACTTCACTGTGCTCACAAGGAGTGTGCAGAGTAGTGACATGAATTTCCCCTGGGGTCAGAGCAGGTAAACTGAAGACCTGTAACCCATCCAAAGAGGAGGTCATGGTGACATCAGCTAGTACATAACTACATCAGTGCTTTCCAGTTTGCTGTTTCTTGGAATGAAAGCATCCTGCAAAATACCCACTGCGCTCTCTGTGCTTGGTCCACCAGCAGCCCTGTTCATTGAACTATAGAATAAAGTTGTTGTGGCATTTAAAAGAGGCTTTTTCCTCCCATATAACCCAAAAGCTGGAGTTTAAAATTCCTATTGTATGAACATTAATATGAAAAGAATGCTGTCTCCTATTATGGAATTGTGTTATAAAACTGGAATGCTGTCCCCGCCCCGCCTGGCTCACAATCGTCTGGACTTTGCCAAAAATCATCCTGTACTACAGAACGTGTGTCTCACGATGGGAACTGCCTCCTGACTCACAAAGACAAGAGGCCTCAAATGTGTAAAGCTGGCAGAGGGGTTTTTTTAATCTGTCCATAACAATCAGGCGACGTGCTTAATTGCTCTGAATTCTGATCTCTCCTCTGTGTGCAGCCTCCCGACCAGCAAGCTGCAGCTGTGTGCCTCTGCTTGTGAACTGCACCCATTGTCCCTCCCAGGAGACTGAGAAGAGGTCCAGCTAATATGCCTTTGTCTGCCCTTCTTGGTGCTTACGGCTTGTAAGCAGTGACCTAAAAACATTATGTCCAAAGTTCAGAGCTTTGGAAAGCTGTCAGGAGCCTTCCTCTTCAGTGCTTTGAGCTTTAGCAGTGCACCTTGAAAAGGCAGTGTGTGTGAAGGGACTTTCAAGCATTCTTTGCATGCAGCAGGGCTTGTTTCTAAAATCCCTCTTTTAGAGCAGCAACTGCAAAACAAAATTTCCAAGGCCAAATTCTGACTGCAGAAGTGCCCATGTTTGGAATGGAGTTCCTCTGGACATTGTCTGCTGGTAACCCACTGGAGCTTGTTTACTGAATTAGGGATTGATTTCGTCTAGCCACATTCTAAAAAATCTAGATGTATCATTTATTATATGTCTGTGCATGTCTTTGCTTTAACAACTTGTTTCTTGCTTCAGATTTTTCTTTCCCCACTATTTCAAACACCAAAGTTATCAAGTCAGCTCAGGAGCAGCCTCTTGGGAGGGCTTTTTCTTCTCCTGCCCACAGGGCTACATCACATACCTCATAACCCCAGACAAGAACTGGTAAAATTGCCGGGGTATTTTTGAGGGAGTTTGTTCAATTACACAGAGCACATTCTAAGCCATACAGCCAAGTCCTCCTCCGCACGGGGATGATGTAAGCACATCCAGGAAACTTGAGATGCCAAAAATCTCAAACTGGAGGAAATATTTGCAGGTCGACATGGCTGCAAATTGGGCAGAATTTAGGACCTTGGGGAATGTTCCACTCACAGCTTCAACCCAAGCCTAGAGAAGACCAACACAAACAAAGACAGCACTGGTCAGGTCCCAGAGCAGTCTCACTGGGATGGGCTGAAAAGCAGCTTTTCAGACCGGGGCTGAAGAAAGAAACATTTTTACCAGCTTATGTGTCAGGAGGGTGCACAAGGAAAACCCAAAAGGTTAAGAAGATGAAAATTGCTAGGATTTTGCACTGACAAAGCTGGATAAAGTATTTGAATAGAGGAACACTGGATGTAAATAAAAATAGGATTGTACTACTCTGACAGCACTGGGACGTGTGCCAGTGGCAGATACCGAGGCAATAGATGGTCAGGAAATATGACACATGGACCCACTTGATTACTTGATAGATGCTTTTTAAAGCCTCTTGTCTGCCTTCATTCAAAGTTATTTCCTATGTGGTTCCCAAAACAAAGGAATCTCTGGCAAAGATAAACAAGACCGATCTGCCTTCCTCTGCAGGCTAAAGCAAAGATCAGAAAATACAGCCCAAGCAGAGAAAATTAAAACACAGAAGAGGAAATGCCAATCATTTTCCTGACTAATAAATGCTAGGAGGAGAAATCCAAGGTTCACAGAAGGACCCGTGTCTCTATGGAGTCTGTATATTTCTTCTCTCTGCAAATCTCTGAACTCCAAAACACTGACAGTTCAGTTTTGCCAATTATGCAACTTTTTAATGCTTCTGTTGCTTTTACGACATGTGTCAGCTGACCATGCAATCAAACCAAATAAGACTACAATAATAAAATAACCCGCATTAACTAATTATCTTAATAACAACTCTGTTAAGAGTGAGACATCTGATAGGAGAGATAAAAGCAATAATAAAAGGGCACTGTCAACTGCATGAACAGACTTGCGCTGCTTCCCAGCATGATGCTCCAAGGGTATTAACCCTTGGACTTCTGGGTGAGAAGTCTTGGGAGGCACCAAAGGGTGAGGTTTTCTTGAGACTTTTAAGGAATTCAAACCACAGGGATTAAAACTAGGGAAAAATTTGAGGGTGGAAATGAGATAGGAAAGACACGCTAACAGAGCTATTTCCTCTGTTGTCTGTGAGCTGCCTTCTGCAGCAGTATGTAAACAGGCACGTGGGCTGCTGGGAATGAGCCATACCAGAAAATAAACACAAGATGTATGGAGCAGGCTACGTAGTGAAATCAGACTTAATACACATAAGGCATGAAGGATCACCCAACAAAATCTTCCCCATCCTTCATCAGACCCCGCTGATCTCAGGACACAGGAATACTACTGTCCCCACAGCTTGCAAGAGCACCAGCCTCCCAGTTCTGGGGGAAAAGCACACAGATATAACACCAAGCACCATGTCCTTCAGACCCAGAATGTGAGCTGAATCAAGACAGAGACAGTGTCTCATTTCCTCCTGGAAATCCTTCAGAAGTCTTCCAAGACTATCCCCAAGGGTGAGACTAAGTTTGCGCTACGCACACAGCCAGCACAATCTGTTCCACGCTTTGGAGCCTGAAATCATCCCTCAGTGACTGAAAACTGACCTGATTGATGAAAAAAACCGAGTTGTGCTTGTCAGGATGACAAATAGAGAATCTTGAACATCTCTGATTTTTCTTCCAGAAGATCTGATCCAAAAGTTTGCTTCTGCACTGAAAGCTAAAATAATAACACATCCAGGCAAAGTCTGCTTTCTATAGCCACTCTTCCTCATGGTGGTATCTGTGATGCTCTACTGGCCTGAAACCATCAGAAGGTCCACTGAGACAAAAAGCTCTGTTAGTCATTTTAATTAATCTGGAGGATGATCTACAGAATGAAACAGATCCAAAGACACCACAACAGATCTTAGGGAGGATTCACAACACCAACTTAGAGGATCCTGCTTAGTTGCCTTCACTGAGCATTCCCCTCTATACTCAACCTAAAGACATGAAGTCTCCAAAGGTCATGCAAGAGCACCTCATGGGTGGGTTGTTGTCTTTCTTCAATGACTGCTGAGGGAGCTTATGGCAACAGTTACAAAGGCTGACATTAGCCTGGGAAGGCTAGTGTCCACAAGTTTTCCTTGTAGTCAATGAAGGGTAAGAGGCAGCTTTGGCAGGAATTTCATAGTACCTTACAGCTCTGCACAGCTACTGCTCAGAGTCATCCTTCTCCCCAGACTCTTCAAACAGGGGGGTGAGGGAAAGTGACATCCCTGGATCAAATACGCTCTTCATGTATGGCAGGCTGAGCTCTCTACATCTGCCATGATAGTCTCTGGGAATACCTCTGGCCCCAAACCTGGCCCACTGTGGGCCGTGCTAGGGATGGCCAGTTTAGATGACATCAGCAGGAACAGCTGCCGTGTGTGGCTCTGTGTACACCAGTTTCCTCCAGATGGGTAAGTAACAGATTGTGTATCCTGTGTCATGTTGCTACACAGCCCAGTGCAATGCAGCATCTAGGTGTTCAAATTACATCTTTGTTTCTCCAGCTCCTGCCTCTCCCCAGCTGCCCTGTTGGCTCACACTGGTACATGTGGTCAGTGTGTGCTGTATGTCAGAGGCAGACTCACTGCCATGGGTGGGCAGAGGAGAGGAAGGTAAAGGGCCTGCATGGCACGGCACTGCCACTGTCACTGTGACTGCACCCAGCCCAAACCACCCCCATTTCCCACCTGGTTTTGGCATGTTTCTCAGGAAACAATACCCAGGATCTCCTCTTAGTCCAGACCATTTTCAGGTAACAGGTGGGGTAGTGGTTAGAGAGACCTGAGTCACCCTTTGTAGTCATCACATATCTGAATGCTGTAGATACAAGCCTTCAAGTGAAATTAGATTTGAATCCAACTGAGGTCTACCCAAGAGTTAGACAGGACTTTTGTAAAATCACCTGCACCGTCCCTTCACCCCAACCCACGTTCTGGGGCTTTCCCACCACCAGAAACATGAGTGCACCACGCTTGTGAAACTCCTGAATAGGCAAGAGGCTTCCTTCTCTTCCTACAGAGCAATCTTCATTATGGTAAACGAAACAGGCTGGAGGAGCATTGATCTGCCTGCTCAGGACTTTCACAAGTGCACTCAGCCCCAGGGCACAGCCCAGCAGTCCTTGGGACCTTTCAGGGGCTGGCAGAGCTGCAAGGTCAGGTGTAGCCATGGCCACAGTGCAGGGGCTGCAAGGAGACTCCTTCCCAGGTCATGCAGAGCTAGCACTGACACCAGTCAAGATGTCATCCAGTAGCCATAAGGCTGTCTCTACTCTCCTGGACACATCCATGCCCACCAGGCCATCAGATAGAATGAAAATACCACGTTTCTGCCTCCAATGGCTAAGCAAATGCGGACTTTCATCCCACAGAACCTCAGTTTAAATTAGGAGAGAGCGAAAGTTAGCTGGGGACTTGTCCTTAAGAGCACCTACGTGGAAGTGGATATGTGAAGGGGAAAAGGACACCTGAAAGACAGTGTGAATTGAGTGGGTGAGAGGACTGGGAGTTTGCTTGCCCAATCTGTATTTCTCAATCTTTTCTAGGTTCAGCTGTCACTTCCACCTGAGGGTTATTTACCATGTTCAGAAAGCACTAGGAAATGGAGGTGTCTAGTACAGAAAAAATGGCAAACACTAAGCAATGGAGTTCCAGAAATTCCTGTCTCACTCCAAACTCTCTATTTCAAGACACTTTGGGGATATTCTGTGACCAAAGACTGTAAAAATATGTATGTGCATAGAAGTTATCTTACAGCCTTAGCCACGTGGTCATTCCCT
Organism: Corvus hawaiiensis; assembly: GCF_020740725.1. Classification (NCBI taxonomy): domain Eukaryota; kingdom Metazoa; phylum Chordata; class Aves; order Passeriformes; family Corvidae; genus Corvus; species Corvus hawaiiensis. Next base: position 57,002,598 of record NC_063214.1, read on the forward strand.
CTCCTCTCCAAACAGACTTCTCATCTTTAACGGGGTACAGCAAAGACTTCACCCCTTGGTGACTGCGCAAAAATAGGTCCGGCAACACAGATCACCTTCTTCCCAGAAGGGCATCCCCCCAAAACTTGTCCCACTCACATGAGGTATGATTAGCTGGTGGAGCAGACCCAACACCATCTTATTCAAGCTCCTTGCAGTATTCTGCAAGCTGGCATTGGGAAAGAGGACATCCTGGGTCTCAGAGGCTACACCTGTGTTGGAAAGCTGACCTGGGACAGTTTAAAGGCTCCCCTGCTCCCTAGTACAGTTTGCTTGCTTGCCAGCTAGCATTTTCTCAGGCAGTGCCTGGGCATGATTCAGGCACAGAATAGGCATCCTTCCTGACAGGGAACATGGGTGAGACCACCCAGCTTCTGGCAGCAAAGAAGTTTAGCCATACACACAGACACATGCAAGCCATGTGGTACCACTTACCCTCTGAGTCTGAGTGGATCTGGCCTAATAGCCAAGAGATTCATCTCATGGAGAGGCAAATGCTACTGACCCAGACTGCACACAGATTCTGGCAGCCATGCATTGGTGAGAAGTAGCCCTCATATCTACACTTTCTTTCACAGACATCAGGTGTCAAAATATCTTTTTAAGAATACAACATCTCATGGATATTTCTCTTCCACTATGCCAGCTTCTTCCAGCCACCGTCCCTCCAGGGAAGGGATAACATCCCAGTTATGCCAACAACCCCAGACCACATGCAGCATTGAACAAGGAAAGTATTTGCACTGTTGACAGTTGTCTTTTCATGTTGTTTAATAGTTGGAAATGGAAAGCAGACATATGAACAACCAGAATGTCTTTGGCAAACTAGCCTTGCTTCCTAGGCTGGCAGCTAAAGGTCCTTCTTCTGTATCAACCAGTGATGTGATGGGCAGCCTTTAAACCAGTCACATGTCTCCTTTCATAGAAGCATACAATCTCTTGAGTTGGAAGGGACATACAAGGAGTCAAACTCTGGCCCTGCACAACCCCAAGAATCACACCACTTGCCTCAGTGTTGTGCAAACTTTATCTTTCTTCTCTTCTAAGACCTGAAGTCAACAGGAGATTTTTACACTCTAGTGACTAATTTGGAGTGTGTTGGACTGCACCACAAACCATTCAGCACAGGGGCAAGCACACCTTTTTCTAGAGCCTTTCACAGAAAAGGTCAGTCATGGAGAGAGTAAATATGGTAAGTACAACTTATTCCCACCAGAATCAGATTTATACATACCTAGTAATTAGCCTTAATTATACAAAATGTAACTGATAGACTAGGATAAAGGAGTCACTTATAACACTACTTGTGGCAAAAACAATGGCATAAAAGTAGAAATCTGCCCCCCACCCGCCACAGATTATGCATGGACCTTCTCAACATGCATTCTGGCAATCCAGGTCCTTCCAATTAAATTACATCAGGGAGTCATTACAAATAGTGTGGGTCCTTTTTCATTGCTGCTTCTGACTAACTGATGTAATGCTGAAGTGTTTCTCGCCATAATCCCAGCCTACATATCCTAACCACTGAGTCAGTATTTGACTGAATCTCTCAAATCAAAACAGTTTTGTAGCAAATACTGCATGTGGTTTTCATCCCGTGGGTTCACCAACTTCAGATAATTATTACTTATATTACTCTCCCTACATGGGTCAGTGAGTGTGTGCTGGCCTTGGGCAGGGTCGTTGCACTGCACAGGGAACAAAGATGCCTTGCATTCCAAATAATGTATGTTACAGCAGCTTCTCATGCAAAGGGTAACAGAGGGACAGCAGGACGTTCAGAGACATTTTGAGCCACCGTCCACTCCCACCATCACTGTGTTTGTCAGAAGTCTGAAATACAGGATTGCTCCAGGAAGGCAGCCTGAAGGACAGAGGAATTTCTTGCCTTAATTCTGTGATGTATAAGACAAACTGCTTAGAGAATAAGTCATATGGGGAGTGGCTGAAAGAACCTGCATTGTTTAGGTGGAGAAAAGGAAGTTCAGGGGAGACCTTATGGCTCTCAACTGCCTGAAAGGAGGTTGTAGCAAGGTGGGGGTTAGCCTCTTCTCCAAGGCAACAAGCAACAGGACAAGAAGAAATGGACATAAGCTGCACCAGGAGAGGTTCAGGTTGGACATCAGGAGGAATTTCTCCATGGAATGGGTGGACAAGGATTGGAACAGGCTGCCCAAGGAAGTGTGGAGTCACCATCCCAGGAAGTGTTCAAGAAATGACTGGACACGGCACTTAGTGCTATGATTTAGTTGACACGGTGATGTTCAGTGGATGATTCTTTGCTGTTGGACTGCAGTACACGCTACTCAGCACATCTCTGCTACCTTATGCACGGCAGGTCTGAAGTTAACTTTCTCTCTGAAAGATGATCCTCCTACACCAGGGACTGTACCTTTGGTATGAAGAACCATGATCAGCTGGTTCAGACCACTGATCAGATCTCTGGTGCAGACCACTGTGGAAACTCAGGCTACATCCACCAAGCATTTCTTCAAGGCTGGACCTATACCAACTACCAGGGAGCCAGCAAGGGCAGCTGGAAGATCTGCAATAACTGTTTGAACCAGGTATTCCTCCTGAAGCATCACGGGTACATTCAGAAGAGGGTGATTGAGGTTTCTGGCCAAGAGGATTCAGAGGTAAGAGGGCAGGCAAGATTCAAACTGATCAGAGCAGGCAGATGTTTACAGCCAAGCCCACATGGTCAAGCAGTTCCACAAAACCCAAAGGTCCTCGTCCAAGCCTGCTCTGAGGACCAGCCCCACACAGTGCTCATGGGAGGTGGGGAACCAAAGCATGTCCACTCCACATGTGGATCCATGCTTTGCCATGCAGTCAGCCTGCAGGGGTCAAACACAGACTCACGGCCCACATGACCATTTTCATGATGGCCTCATGTCCTCTGTGGCAAAGCAGAGTTCAGTTTATCCCAGCACAGAGAGGAATGCTACACAATTAAACCACGAAAGCAGACAAGTTGTGGCCAACCCAATGCCAGCTGTGCAGGCAGAAAACACAAGGACAATACCTTTAAATACATCTAAGCCTGCCCTCAGGCCCTCTACCCCACAAAGTGGTAGATAGGTGTGGAAGGTGGGCTGCAAGGATGCCCAGGACCTCATGGGGCATGGGAGGCAGGGACAAAATCTGGGGCGTGCAGATGACTAGTGTCAAGTGTGTGCCCTGGGTTAAACAGGTTTCAGCTCTTCCTCAAGTCAATGGGTGTGACCCCAGCTCTCATCAGAACCCACAGATGCCCCAGGCAGCACAGCCCAGAGAGGATGACAATGAATGTGAGTAATTCTTGAAATTTGTGGGAAGACTATTCAGACGTCTGACTTCCTGCTTCTGCATGTACAGAGGAGATGTTTTTGTCTAAAGGAGTGGTAACAGTTTACACTGAGATAAAGCCTCATACACCAGGGCAGAGGAGCACAGAGCCCAGGAGAAGGGGAAGAGGGGGAAAACACAGCAAACTCTGCAAGGGAGCAGCGCTGACCCCGTGAGAAGAGGGAAGTAACCTATGTCTGGGAAAGAGTTCATACATAGGAATTCCCCTTGGACCGAAGGGGAACCAGCCACTGAAGTGAGACTCTGAGTCAGAGCTCTTTTCCCAAGGTGCTGCTGGCCAAGACAATCACTGGGTTACCTCTGTCTCAAGGGCAGATTGCATGATTTAAGTCCTGCCTAAAAGCCTTTTAATAAAGGTTAATATGGATGGGAATGTCAGCTTTATAAAACAGTTCATCATTTAAACATCATCAGAAGATTTTGATGGAGTTTGAAAGACTGCAGTGAAGGAAAACATTTTGCTTTGAATGCAGCCAAAGGATGAAATAGGATTTCTCTCTGCAGAAGCTATTTGGCCTGTTCTCCAGGGCACCATAGGTAAGAAGAGAGAGAACACCCGAGGTTAACGACAGTAATGCTTCTTACAATATGAGCATGAAGAATCTCTTCCCAGCAACTGGAGCCACTTTAATATGAAATGCATCATTAGAGCGATAGGACTCTGATGATGGACGACACTGAGAGGTCTCCAGAGTAACCCTGATGGGAGCTGGTCCTCAGGGAACGCACCACATTAATTTACAAGCCTGTCACGATTGCTCTGGGTTTATTTTTAACTAAAATAACCTGGCCTTCAGCAATCTATTCCAGGGATACCCTGACTTTGCAGAACGTGCAGAGCAAGAGTTGCAGCATATGCTTATGTTTTCATCAGACAAAGGCTTCAAGTTAGGGATACTGAATATTAAAGTAATAGCTGGTTTTTTCCATCTCTGCTCTATTTTTAGCAATTAGTGACCATCAATAAATCTGGATCACATATAACACAGTCATTAGCATGATACTGAACCACAGAGTGCATAAGGAGGTAGAGAAAGATGATCTGGTCCAACACCCTCAGCCCAGTACAGGATCTTGTGTATATATAGCAGCCCTTCCAAGCAGATTTCTCTCTAACTGAAGAACATATTAATTCAACAGGGGTTGACACTCAGGAGTATTTCACTTCTGCCTTACAGAATTTCCTCTTGCCTACAGCAGGAGGTACTCTCCAGCCTGCAAACCACTCATGGCAGCCCAGCCACCAGAACCCGGGAGAGCTACCACATTGTGACAATGAAGAAATTCATACAGTTGTAGTGCAAGTAGCATGACAACTGGACAGCTAGGGTACAAATGCAAGCTAGGGGAGAAACCAGGAAAAACAAACAACTGCTTCTCAGTTCATGGCATAGGGCAAACACCGAAAACAGTAAACACTTGTTGATTTAAAGGCCCCGCTGATTTCAAAGTGACCAGCTGGTAGCAAGTGTTGATATTTGGGCCATTTAAGCAATCTTCAGATGATGACACAAACATCAATTCCCTTGAGGACCTACTGGCAATTTTCCAGTATTGTAAGGAATCACTTACTCAGACAAGAGATACTGCAAGTGACAACCAGAGGAAAGTCTTTGCAGAGTACAGTCAGATTGCAAAAGGGATAGATCTATGACAAGGATGATGGGACACAAGAAATGCCAGTTCACCATGTTCACACACACTGTGGCACTCATGAGAGGAAAGAAAGCCTGGGAAGGCCAAGGCTGTATGCAAGAACTTCTACCTATGACTTACACCCAGAGCTAAACAATCAGTGACTGCATTATTTTACAGATAACTGGACTGCCACAACTGGCCATCAGGTCCCTGGAAGAGGAAGTCCAATGCCATTTAGAGCAGGGCCCACTGCAAAATAGAGCCACCTGGAGACAAAACACACCTTGAAGCAAATTTGCAGATGACATCAAGTTGGGTCAGAGTGTCAGTCTGCTGGAGGGCAGGAAGGCTCTGCAAAGGGATCTGGACAGGCCAGATTCATGGGTCAAGACCAAAGGCATGAGGTTCAACAAGACCAAGTGCTGTGTTCTACACTTTGGCCACAACAACCCCACACACTGCTACAGGCTGGGGGAGGAGTGGCTGGAAAGCTGCCTGATGGACAAGGACCTGGGAGTGCTGGTCGACAGCAGCTGAACATGAGCCAGAGTGTGCCCAAGTGGCCAAGAAGGCTGATGGCATCCTGGCCTGTATCAGCAATAGTGTGGCCAGCAGGACCAGGGCAGTGATTGTGCAACTGTACTCGTCACTGGAGAGGCTGTACCTTGAATCCTGGGTTCAGTTTTGTGCCTCTTACTACAAGAAGGACATGGAGGTGCTGGAGCAAGTCCAGAGAAGGGCAACAGAGCTGGGGAAGGGTCTGGAGCACATTTCCTGTGACGAGTGGCTGAGGGACCCAGGGGTGTTCAGCCTGAAGGTGGGTCAGGGGAGACCTTGTTGCCCTTTACAGCTAGCAGAAAGAAGGGTGTAGCCAGGTAGCAGTCAGTCTCTTCTCCCAGGCAACCAGCGATAGGACAAGGGGACACAGTCTTAAGCTGCACCACTGGAGGTTTAGGTTGGATATTAGGAATAATTTCTTCACTGAGAGGATTAGGTATTGGAATGGGCTACCAAGGAAAGTGGCCGAGTCACCATCCCTGAAGGTGTTTAAGGAAAGACTGGAAGTGTAACTTAGTGCCATGGTCTTGTTGACATGGTGGAGCTCAATCAAAGCTTGGACTCCATGTTCTCAGAGGTCTTTTCCAACCTGATTGATTCTGTGTGAAAGCCTGGTTAGGAGAAGTTCGGAAGGACAGCTGTCTAGTTTGCTTTCAGCAAAACCTCTACAGGGTAGTTTGGAGTCAGCACAGTGTAGATTGCCTCAGTGACTAACATGAAATTACCTTCTTTCCATGCTCCTGGCCTCATGGTGCAACCCTTGCTCTTCATCAATTGCTATGAGTCAGACTGTGAACTCCAGAGGCTCCATGATCCTGCAGAACAGGGGGCACCCAGGAGTTTGCCAGCAGTACTATAAAGAATAAACAGGCACTTGTAGTCTACTCGGCTGGGATGCTTGGGTTGAATTTGTCTCACCTGCTTAACACATCAGCACCAAAGACACCTAAATATGAGGCAATGACCTAAAATCACTTTATGCAGGGAAATAGATATTTTTTTAGCAAGCAAGTCATCTGGGTGACTTCGGACATCTTTGTGAGGATATGATAAATTGAATCCAAGAGCTGCTATTTCTCTTTGTGGACAGCAGCAGAGAAGGCAGTGGTACTTATGGGGATAGAAGAGGAGGAGCACTACCTATCCATCTCCCCGTGCTGGACAGAGAGGGTGAGGAAGGCAGCCACTCTGTAAAACCTCTTTGGTCACCCCAGTGTGAATGAGCAGAATCTGTGAAGCTGTAGCAAAATTTGTGGGCAGTATTTCTTCATGTCTACAAATACAGCTCTCATTAGATCGGTAAAGCAGCTGGATATTTTTGGATCCATGAGCTACCAAGGTTACATGTACTGAAGGCGTTTCATATACAGGTGGGTGTGAAATAGATAGAGACTGCAAGAAAATCTCTGTGTCTATAGGTGATTTTTAATTTGTGGTGATAAAACCTGTGAAAACAGGTGTTATCTAAGCTAAATCTTTTTAGCAGATGGTAAGAAAAAGGAATGCATGAGAGTAAAATAAAAGGCAGCTATTTGACAAACATACACACAAGGACCTTAAGGAATGAAAATGTTCTTGCTTCTGCCCTGTGAATGAAGAAATAGGCTTTGATAACCACATAAATGAAAAACATGTGTCACTGGATTGAGTTTGTGGACCTGAATAGAGAAAAAACCCAAAACCACAAATAAAACAGATGCTCTCATCATGACTGGTTTCTGATTCAAAGACAGTTCCCCAGCAGTGTATAACTCACAGAAAGTGAAGCTAAGAAGAAGTCCAAGTTTCCATGAAGCAACAGGGAATACGGCATTGTGCAACAGCTTTTCCAAACTGAATGTACATTTAGGCATTGCCCAATCAAATGATAGCCAACAATGTAAGCAATGAAAAACTGATTGAATCTTGCTGTAAGACAACTCAAATGACGCTATTAAATATCTTAATCTTGGAGCTGACAGAATTGTGGCATGGCATTCTGTCAGTAGGAGCTATAATGAGGCAGTGGTATTACACACACACACTACCTCTTTGAACTTCTAACACAAAACTGGAGGCTGGAGGAATGGCATGTGGCATCATCACCCAATATTTTTCAGGCATAAGAATTTTCTCACACATCCAACTGTAGGTTAGGAAACTGTCTTATTAATTATAGCAGATGGAGAAGCACTTCTCCTCATACTCCAAACATTTTCAATGAGTATTTTCAACAACACAGGACAATCTTCATGATTGGGATTGACCTGGTGATTTTATGAAAAAGCAGAGCAGCTTTCAAAATGATTGAAAGTCCATGCAGAAGACTGGAGAGCAACAAGCCAGCTGCTCTCCATTAGAAGTTATCCTCACAGACATCAGGGCGGACTGATTCTCCTCCCATTTTCATGAACAAGTCTGAAGAGGATTTTCATTAAAGTAAATGAGAATAGACTGAGTGAAAATAATTAACATGAAATTATGTAACGTATTCTCAGAAGAAGGGCTGATGCATTTTGGGAAAGTATGAACTACTGTATCACAAGTTACTGGAATGCAGGTGGAGATACATGGAAGTGCACAGCATCTATGTAAAATCACACTAAGATGATCTGATAGTCCTTTGACTATCTATATCTATAGATATATAGATACATATATCCTTTGACAATCTATATTAATTGTTTCAGGAGAGTAGAGCAAAATGCTCTATTAAAAGATCAGCTGCTCCATGAGCACACTGACTCTCTCAAGAAGCCAGACCAAAACCAGATGAGTAGCACATAGCCTGACAGGAGGGTGTGTGCTGTGCACTCTCATGGGAGGCAGCTCTGCTGGCCCCCAGATCCCAGGGCTCCTGGGAGAAGACCTGTCTTTTGTAATTCCCATTATACCATCACTTACCTGATGCCAAGCCTCTTAACATTGTCTTGATCCATTTAAAATATGCCTTACAAAAACTGTGTTTGAAGAAAATTGTTTAAAAACAATCCATACAGGACAGACAAATAATGTTGGATTTCAGGCAGTTTTCTCTGCAAATAGGAGTTTAAATTCCTTTTGGTAATAACCTCTTTTGACTTGCCCACGTGTAGACAGTAATTATTACTGCTTTTTACAGCTAGGGTATTTTAATCCCAACACATCTCATTCCCTCTCCCACATAGACAGTCTTTGAAGCAACAATAACAAGTACCAGCTTCCCTAGGCCAGTTTGCAAATCTGCCTCAAGGCTAAAACAGTCAGAGCAGGCTTAGTAGGTCAGAATTGGATTTCCCAAATATGAACTATTCCAGAAGAAAAGTATTTTGCTTATTGTTAACTTATTAATCATTAGAGAAAAAGAGAAGTATTGGGAGGGTAAATTTCGCCCCCCTACCTCTCCCCACCCTGTGTGAATTATGTATGGAAAATAACTGCACAAAATGCCCTGGCTCTACTGAAGTCAACAGTTTTGCCACTGGCTTCCAGCAGAGCCACATTTTCACCCACTGTCTCCAGAGTGACATCTCACGTGTCACCATTTACTAGTAGCAGCAGAGAGTTCACCACCAGGCCTGCCATTACCATATAAAACATAAAGGAAAACTGAGGTATCTCTGTGGGATCTGGCAGCCCCACAGAACTCATCTAGATTTGTTTGTTTTTAATTACCGTTACAGTCAAGGGCACCAAAAGCTCTGTGGAGTCTGGGAACAAACTGTTTCAGCTGCCCTCAGACACACATTATCCCAGCACAGCTCTGGAAGCAGCATGGTAGCGGTACCTAGCCAGAGGAGCTGCAGAGGGACCAGAGACAGGGGACTTCAGCCAGGGGGACCTCATCCATTTCCTACCTACCAGAGGGGAGACTGGCACCTCAGTTTCTTCACATATCCCTGGGCAGTCTCTTAGGACCCACACAGGGATTGATGTATCTCCCTGAAGATCCAGCGTTGCATGTTGTGGCCTCTTTCTAAGTTCAGGCTGAGCGCTATTGCTGTCTGCCCCTAGACAGATGTGAGAGCTGTGACTCACCTTGGGCACAGCAGGCTCAGGGAATATGAGCCTTTGGATAAGCTGAAGGAAAGACAGACAGAACAGGCAAGCAGCGTGATCACTGGCAAATTTGTTAAAGACTAGTCCACAATGGGGACAACTTTGTCATCACACCTGGAGATGTAGCCATTCAGTCCCTTGCTGCCTGACCCAAGTTAAAGCCCTCATTCACATTCAGCTGAAGCATTTTGCTCCTCCATCTTCTAACGCAGTCAGTCCTTCGTGACGAAAAGCACCCCCAGCAGATGTATTGCCATGAAAATTTTGCTCTGATGAACTGGAAGGAAAGACAGTTTCACAGAAAGAAGATCTCTGAGCAGCCTGATTCACAATTACTCTTCACATTCACAGCCTCTCTATGCTAATTAGGAGTGACACCTTTAATTACCAGTATTGAAACCCTCGAGAGCCAACAGATCACAGCCTAAATCCATGATATTGTCAACCCAGAAGGCAGCTCAGCAGTTGGGTTTGGGAGGGTTTTTTTGAGTCAGTGGCTTGTTTCCCTATGACAGCTTGAGAAAAGGTTTATTTGTGTAATGTCTACAAACCTAAAATAACAGGGACTATTTAAATTGAGGTAGAGGGCAATTTAAGGCCCAACTAAAACTCCTCTGCTGAAATCACTAATGGTACGAGAAATGTGTATTTCCAACACATAATTAGGAAGAGACAAATAGAGGGTGTGGAGTCTTACTATGGAATGTTAATTACAAGCAGATCCTGAATCCCCGGGTTGAGTTCCAGCCAGCTGAGGACACATATTGAAATGTACTTAGTGATATACTCATTTCTACTTAATTACTTGTGAAACAAAGTGCTCACAGCCAAAGGATATTTCTTTAGGATGCAGGGGATAGCTCTGAGAAGGATTGATAAATGTAAAAGATACACAAAGCAATATCAGTCCACCTACTTGCCAATGAAAGGAATTTCACAACAACATTTTTTGTAGTGCTCTGTGTTGCCTATTTTAATGTCCAAACTGATAAGATTTCCACCATTTCCCTTGGAAGATTAGGTAAGTTTCGTGGCCAGGATTTTTTCTCCCTGTAATAATCAACCTGCTTTGTCTTCTCTTTTTTAGAGTTCAACTGTGTTTTTCCGAAAAATAAAACTTACCATAATAATTTCTCTCTCTCCTCACTAACTGCACCCAAGGGATCATCTGAAAAGGGTGTCTAAAAAGACATTTTGGTTGAATTAAACTCACTTTTTTCCAGGGATGGGTGCTGGAGGAGGAACCAAGCAGAGCAAAATACCTGAGTGGGAAGAAGAAGGTTCCCTAAAGTCTGTTGCATTCCAGGTAGCTCCTCCTGAGAAGCAATGTGTACTGGCTGAGAATGCTCCCTTTCACTTGTGACCATCCAGGTGAGGAGAAGCCTCTCTCATGGCAAGCAGATTTGCATTGCTGCCTGTTTGTCACTGGGTGATAAAAGACACACAGATGTCACACGTGTCTGTTGGTAAGTGACTGCTTGGCTTTGGGGTAAATGCAAGATCAGACATCACCAGGGAAAAAGCAAAATGACAAAAACCACTGAAAAATAAGAAAGGGAGAGAAAGTAGAAAAAGTGTAGTGTAGATAAAAACTGTTACCAGTTCTTTCTCTAAATCTGCCACCTCTTTATTCTCTAAAACCCTTAAACGAGAGGATACTCACCCTGCTGTCTGAGTCATATGCCTCAATCATCTCTGAAGTAAGTACCAAAGAAACAACAGAAGACATCTAAACAAAACCAGGGAGAACACTGGTTTCCTTGACCACTAAGGCAAATCCAAAATCCCACTGTCAAGTCTTTTGTTGACAGAAAAGGAGCATCTGCACTGGAAGTGGTGAATCTGGGGCAGCACACAAAAATGGAACTGGGATCTGAATGCTGGGACTGAATCTCAATCCAGATAGATACTACAAACTGAATAAATGAGAAAAAGAAGACGTGAAAACCATTCAGACCTCACCCACAAAGGGACCAGTTATTCTTCTTCACTGGAACAGCCCCTTGGTTGTAGGTGAGTTTTTCAGCGCTGTCCTTGTCTTTTACTTCCACAGTATTTTCTATGTTGTGCCCAGTCTGGGTTTATCTCTCCCAGCAGTCAAGACCTTTCAGACCACCTTTGCATCTCTGTTGTTCCACACCCTACACATGTGGGACAATGGAGGCCCAAAGAGGAATCACAGGGATGAAATGGAGACAGGAGAGAGGGCATAAAAAGAGGTGCAAGACAGATCCACCCTCATTGCAGTGGGTTATGAAAGGATCTGAAAGGATAATGGAAAAAACAAGTACAGGCAAGCTTAGCAGAAAATCTGGAGAGATTGATTTAGTCCTCTTCCCTTTGAAGAGGCCTGCATAAAGATAACAGTAGTTTAGAAACCAGGAGGGATCTGTCTTCTTGATCTGGAGAAGTGGGCCCATAGGAAGGAATATCATGTGGTTTAACAAGAACAAGTGCAAAGTGCTGCACCTGGGTCAGGATAACATCCGGTATCAACACAGGCTGCGGGATGAACAGATCCAGAGCAGTCCTGCTGGGAAGAACTTGGGGGTGCTGGTGGGTGAGAGGCTGGACATGACCCAGCCATGGGCACTCACAGCCCAGAAAGCCAAATGTGTCCTGGGCTGCATCCAAAGCAGCGTGGGCAGCAGGGCCAGGGAGGGGATTCTGCCCCTCTGCTCTGCTCTGCTCTGGTGAGACCCCACCTGCAGTGCTGCATCCAGCTCTGGGGTCCTCAGCACAGGAAGGACAGGGACCTGTTGGAGTGAGTCCATAGGAGGATCACTGGGATTATTAGAGTTCTGGAACGTCTCTCCTATGAGGAAAGAGTAGAGAATTGAGATTCTTTACCCTGGAGAAGAGAAGGCTTTGCAGTGACCTAATTGTGGCCTCCCTGAAGGTAGCCTACAAGAAAGATGGAGAGAGACTTTTTACAACAGCATATAGTGACAGGACAAGGGACAATGTTTTAGACAGAGAGTAGGTTTAGGTGAGTTATTAGAAAGAAACTCTTTACTGTGTGGGTGTGAAGCACTGGAACAGGTTGTATTTACCTACATGACATGGAGGAACAGCTGAAGAGCAGGGAACACAACAATGGACTGTCTGTCAGGTGAAAATATGGAAGCATTGGACATCTTTTCAATACTTAAAAGGGGCTTATAAGAAAGATGGGGACAAAGCTTTTAGCAGGACATGTTGCTATAGAACAATGGGTAATGGTTTTAAAATAAAAGAGGGTGGATTTAGACTAGATATAAAAAAGAAATTTTTTATGATGAGGATTGTGAAACACTGGAATATGTTTCCCAGAGAGGCTGTAGATACCCCATCCCTGGAATCATTCAAGGTCAGGATGGATGGGGTTCTGAGGTACCTCATTTGACTGAAGATGTCCTGCTCATTGCAGGGAAGGTTGGATTAGATGACCTTTAGAGGTCCCCTCCAACCCGAACTAATCTATGATTCTTTGATATTTCAGGGTTTTTTTCACTTGCTGGCATCTGAGACACAAGTATTTCCTTCAGAGTTTCCTATCCTCATGCCTCATATCAGAGCACCTCCAGCAGATCCCCTCTGAGGAAGACCAACCAAGAAACTGTTGCTCCAGGAAAGGGGATTTTTCAGCCCTAACAAAAATTTGCACAGAAGACATCTACATTCCCAATGAAAAACTGAAGGTTTCAAAAACAGAAAAACTGCAACCCCAAAAGTGCCAAAACCTAAGCGTCCTTGGTCCAAACCCAGAACTTCTTTACCAAAAAACACTGTAAATGTTGCTTTTTTGTCATAACTCATAAAACTAAATTACCTTACTTCCATTTGTTCTATTTAAACAAATAATCTTCTGCACAAATCAGTTCTAAGCAGCGCTTCCATTACTCACAGAAATTGCAACATCTTCTGGCAAGTCGTTCAGGGTAACACAAAGTGGTCTAAACACACTGAAGGGGTGACATCGAGAAAAGGAAATGCTGCACACTCTTCAGTGTTTTAACGTTTGTCCTTGACCTTCTAACAAAACAGTAAAGGAAGGAAGCAGAAAGCACAGATTGCTATTAGTGTTGTTTTCACGCTAAAGCAAATTTTCCCAAGTTTGTGACCAGCACTGACAATAAACTTGTCTAAGGAAGGTTGGGTTTTGCTGTAGCACAGCTACAGACTCAGCAAAAACAAGTTTGCTGTTCTTCCTGCTTCCTCCTATCACACCAGATGTGTCTCTCCACAGTACCTAGACTCAAACATATACTCCAGCTACATCCTAGCACTCTACTGGGGCAAGAGTGGAGTGTGCAGAAAGCCTCTTCTGCCTTCCCACACTTTGGTTTCCAAGGAGAGAGGGGGCACTTCGATGTTATTTGGGCCCCAAATCCCCAAGTAAGCTGCAGCAGGCATGAAAGGTACATTTCTAGAAAAGGATATCTAAAGCCACCTGCCCAAGAGCACAGTCTGTGGGAACCCAGCAGTGACCCATACCCCTTATTTGCATCCTCCCTCATGATTTCTCTCTTGCTTTCTTTGTCTGTTTCAGAATGACTCAAGCAACAGCACTTGCTCGTCAAAGACAAAGCATTTCCTTGTCAAGCTGTAGGGTATGACCTGGTCTCAGCACTTGCTTGGGAACGCACTTGTGACAATAATGCTTATACCAAAAGAACAGTGTTTTGCTCCTAAAATTCAGAAACGCCAGATTTATCTTTGCTTAAGCAACTTTAATCCTTTCCTTTCTGATTCAACTCTCTGATGCATGGAACCAGGTTTGCCCTTGCCTATGCAGCAGATGACAGATAACTTCATCTTGTAGGAGAGAAGACATGCCAGGGAGCTCAAATGAGACACAAGAATGACAGGTGAAAGCTATCACAGAGGAGAAAGTTTATACCTATACCAATAAATTTGTACGGGACATCTATGCCTCCTGCCAGGCCAAGGGGCACAGTCTGGCTCACACAGAGGCTGCTAACAGCCACTGCCCCCTAAACAGCCTGCCTGTGACCATCCCACCAAGTGCTTGGCCATGAGCTTCTCCTGGGCCCTACCTGGTGCCCCACTGTCCCTAAGATAAAACTTTTAATTCTAGACAAGCCAAGGGTTGTCCTGAATCCCACCATGCACCCAGAGTGGTGCTTCTATAGCGCAGACCTGGTGGATGAAGGATATTGCATGCCCAGAGGGGAGGAAGGTTCTGCAGGTGCTGAAGGCATGGTGTTGGCTGGGATGGATAGTATGGGAGGCAGGGGGGAATCTTACCCAACACTGGTTCACTTGTGGGTCTGGCTGGGAGCAGTCCTAGGGAGAGCTGTCCTCAGATTGTTCTCTGCAGTGTGGGAGGCCAGGCCGGATCCTTGGTTTGTTTCCTGGCCCTCTTTTATTTAGGGATGCAGGAGCACCCTCACAGGGACTGTATGCCACCTCAAAGGTCACTAAATAGCATGATCCAGAAGCAAAGGGAACCCTATAAACAGTAATAATCTTCCCAACACCCAAAGATAAGAACCCCTGAGATCTGAAGCGCTGAGATTTTCTCAAGCCAGGATTTGGTTTACTTTTCCCTCTCTCAGTAGTTTGTAAGTAACTTAATTTATAAACAGGTATAAACCTAAGTAGCTTTTGTTCTACACCAGGCTCATCAGACCCCTGCTTAGTCTTAGACTAATGCTCTTCATTTCCCATTTTTCCTTTTTGATAGGCTTCTGTCTTTCAGCAGGCAGAAAGAGTCTTCAGTCTGTCCTACTCACAAAGACTTCATTCAACCAAGAACCTTTCTCTGAGTACAGTTCTTGTGACAGCACCCTGTTGTCACTGAACACAGGCTGTAGCAAAGGTGTGAAGCCATTTACCACTTATTAACAGATCCCAGGAGAAGTGATTTTCCTGTTTGCATAAAATGTGTGTATTGCCCTCTGACTCCTTCTGTTGCATCAGAGCTGTCACAGAAATGTGGAGCAAACTATGTGTTGTAAGGTTCATGGTCCAGCCACGTAATGACACAAATGACATTCCCATGCAGGCTCATCCCCTTCAGAATGCAAAACTGAAAATAGCAATCTGGTTTAAATCTCAAAAACCAAAAGTGCTACAGACCTAATGAGAGATCTTAAAATCTAATTTTCAGCACCACAAGCAGTGTTTCCTACCTAACGTATATAAGCAGTTTAAATGGAGCTGGGAGTTGCTTAGAGGTTATTCAACAAAGGAGTATTTACAAAGGTATCTTTACTTAGCCTACACCACTTAGGAACACTTTCAGTTGAGTAAAACTACCTTTTGTTTTGGACAGAAGTGTAGCATTAAGTTAATTAAAAGCACCACCCATTCCAGCTGACTTTACAAATTTGGCATATCCAGCATGTGTGACAAACTGAGTGTTTTCCAATGTGACCCAGCACTTACGTCACATTCCAAACTGGCCCTCATTGAAGAGGGCTACAAGTATTTTTTCTGCTTTTGTGATACTCTGCAGCCTGATTATTCTACTGATAAAACTAATGTTCTACCAGCCAGTAATATTAATAAAACACCTTTAGATTGAATGAAAATTCTTCCTACTGAACTAACAAGATGTCTGTGTCATACATGATCCCAGGTAAGTTCCAGCATTGCCTCTTTGCCAGTATCTGGCTATACTCTAAATTTATGATTTATTAAGAGCAGGGAATGAAAAGCGTTCTCATGGGACCCATACATTGCCTGACTGGGCTGGATTTCTGGGTAATCCTGAAGCACAGCTAAGAAACAAGGAAAACTGCAAATCCTTGTGGGAATCCCTCCAAAGCTGCCACAGGTGTCTGCAGAGGTACCTGCTCTGTGAAATGTGGGGGATAGACAGAAGTCAGGGTAGACACCAGCTAGAAAGAGTAAGTCAGAAAGTGGAAATAGTCAGATTCCCCATTCTCTAGAGGGCCTGGTCTGGTGCAGCACATAGCTGCTCCATGTGCTCTCTTGTCGAGGAAAGCCCTTCTCAGCCACTTCACAAGGATCCTCATACACAGGCTTTCCTTGAAGCTCAGCTGACCTGCATTTCTAAGGGAGGGTTACTTTGCATGTCAGATGACGATGAATATTATTTTCGTTTTTTTCTTGAAGCTGTGAACTCCTGTTTTCCTGACCCCCACAGCTGTCTCAGTCCTGAGTCTGGGATTAAACTGCCTTGCTGCTCCTAGGCCAGTCCGATTTATTCCAGTAGGTTTGCACCTATCTTGCACATGGGAGGGTAGACTGGTGACTGTAGCATTTGCCTGGCAACAGGAACTCCTTTTCTGTAGCTAAAACAACTCACAGGAAGGAAAAATGCCATATCTGTACACCAGGCTTGCCAACAGCTGTTTCACTACTGCTTTCTGCGCAGTCAAACCAAGGGCCATGGGACGCTGCTCTGTACCTGAGGCTGAGAGCACATTTACAGATCACTTGGAGCAGCTGCTCAGCCAGAAGAAGTTCTTTCCTACTACACAATAAAGACATATTTTTAGCAGCAACAAAAATAGATTTCAACAAGTGTCTTAAAAACAGATACAATTTCACATTCCTCTTTGATACAGGGATAAAAAGTACTGGGCTTGCACACCTCTGAGTGTGGGGACCCTAAATGCTCTGATCATGTCTGACAACGGACGGTTGCACAAAAAACATACAAAATAAACATCATGCAGAAATACAATTAATTGAGAGAGCCTTTTTTGACACAGGAACTTTCCACACCATAACAGCACTGCAAACCAGTCTGTGCATGGAGGCCATTTATGCTAGGGGTACATTCATAGAATCAGAGAACAGCTTGAGTTGGAGGGGACCTTTAAAGTCATCTAGTCCATTCCCTATCAAACCAGATGTACCTGTAAAGGGACTTGTGGCCTCTGGAATTGAACATGTTTGCGGATAGATCATTCACCTCTCCGCTTCCTTTTGAGCCATCAGAGGCCAGGCACATTCAGATCACACTGCAAAGTCCATCTCCCCTTTTGCTGGGTGCTAAGGGAGGATCCAGACATAAAGGCTGCTATGTGAGAGACCAGCACGGCCAATCTGTTGCTATCTGCAGGGCTTGTGTTAGTCAGAGATGATGGCAGTGTGGAAAGGAGGTCATCTATCACAGCCCCAAGCTGAAAACCAAGGGAACTGCATCAAAGTTGGGAGTAGTATGGAAGACTGAAGACTGAAATCATACTATTTGAGGGCAGACTCTGCCAGTGTCTCATAGTCTTCTCTTGATCCTTGAGCTAGCTCTTTGAAACCCACATGGGAAGGCATTACCCTAGACATCCCTGCAGTGATAAAAGGAGATGCAGCTGCAGTTTTAAGAGCAGTGTGTTTGGGATTACAATTAGCCAGAGTTTAAACAGTGGCTGCAAAGAAGCAGGATGAGCTTGAAGATGGTGCAAGGCAGAGCAGACATCCCAGGACTAACTGCCATCAAATCTGCACTGGAACTGGGGCAGTGTAAACACACCAGTACCAAAGAGAAAGAGCCCTGCCAAGAGACCCATGAGCCTAGAGTCATGCTGGGAGGACACACAGGGTCACTCAGTGTTCAGCGGAGGATTTCCACGTCACGTTTTGCATGGCTGTCCCATGGAGGAATTAGGAAAATGGGGATGATGAGAGAGATGTGGCATTTACAGTCGGCACAGCTGTCAGGCAGAGAGGCAGGGAAACTTGCTCTTCAGAACACCTCTCATGTATGGGAGCTGCAGGCTGAAGAAACCCCCCTGTCCATTTGACAAGGAGTTACCTGCCTGCAACAAAGCCCATAGAGACGTTTCATAAAATGCGGAGCTTTTACTAGCATGTGGTAGCATCCAGAGCACATCTGGGAGGTGAGGAGCTGAGACATGTACAACATAGAGAGGAGCTGGTGAGGAGGGCAGGGGCCAGCACCTGAGCCCTCCTTCTGCCTTGAGCCATGTGTGAAAGGTGTCTGAATTAGTGCTGAACTACTGCTCTGGTACTAGGGGCAGTGTGAGACTTAGATGTTTTTTTCAAGACTTTGTATGGGCACTAGTTAACTGCTAAAACAGCCAAAACATAAACCTGGACAATCCAACTCACTTAAACTTATTTTACCACTAAATAAAGAGTCCCTCTTTACTGTCTCTGCTCGGCTGCTGTATAACATTGCACAAAACACTGCTCCAACTTTTGTGGCATTTCTCAACGGGAGGAACTTGCTACTTACATATTCTCCTTCCTCTGTCTGGTCTCCTGATGAAATGTACTGGCAGGTGTGAAAGGTTTCCACTCTTACCTGAAAGAGTGACTTCTAAGGACTGAGGTTTTGTATCACAACCCAAGTGTGATTTCTAGGCTGTATTGCCACACTCTTATGAAACAGGCAAAGCTTTCAAGATTTCCTCACACAGGTAACAAATATGCTAAACAGATGGTGGAAATGCAGGTTCACAGTGCTGCTGGGTAGATTTTATTCTGGTCAAAACATCTTTACAGGGCCAGTAAAAACAGAGGGAACCAGAGGTAAACATTGCATGGAAACGTATCTCCCCAACAGACAAAGGAGACCTTCCTGAAGCAGAACCTCTCTGTGACTTCCTTGGCTTGCAAGCACAGACACATCTACTTTATATCTGTGCACACACATACAAAGACGTGTACATGCAGAGATATATTTATACACATTCATACGCACACAGATGACTATATATACACACATGAATGTGTGTGTATATATGACGGACTGCACTTGTGTCTCTGCATATATAATTTAGTATGTTCTGCTGTATTTTTGACATTTGTTATGACATCTATAATTTGTGGTCTGAGAAGGCTGGGCCATGAAATGTGGTGAGGCAAACTGGTTTGCATGTCTTCACTGAAAAATAGACGGTTGGTTTAAAAGACATTTCCCCCCCCAAAAAAATGTAATTTTTAAAATCAGAATAAAACCCCAACTATTCTTTTTCAGTTTCTGAGTTTTCACATTGCAAGGGGAAAACATGCTCCTTTGCACACTCTCTTCATCTTTCTTGTTTTACAAGCACTGGCCAAAGGCAGAAAAAGAAGCAAAAGCTAAGAAGTAGACATAGGGTTTGGTCTTGGCTATTTAATTTCTTCACTTTCTTCTTTTATATTACTAAATGAAAAATAAGAGGTGATATTTTGGGAGTTACAGAAAGCTGGGCTGCCAGTTTGTTTTCTTACCATCAGAATGATATCATGTTTTCCTAAATAAAAATAATTGATGAAAAATTTCCAACAAAAGAAAAAGTCACTCAGTTTTTTTCCATGAAATGTGTGTTTACTGAGAAGCATTGCTGTGAACACTCTCTGCTCTGGCTACTAGGGAGGATGTTACAAGAAGACCTTGGATGAGTGGGACAAATCCGGGTGTCCAGCATTCACAGAGGCCTCCAAGGGACATGCAGCCGAGGAAAGTGGTCATTGTGCCTTTTCCCATCATCTGCTCAGGTCCTCATGCCCTATATGAGCACCTTCTAAAGGAGAAAAATGGAGAACTGATGAACACTGGTCAGATCAAGTCCGGCCTTTGGGAAGAAAAAAACACAAACCTCTGTAGATCCTGGAGGATGGGAGGGCGAAGTCTTATCATTTGTACATGCTGAAAAGCAGTGAGGTTTGTGGTCATTCTGTGCTGAGTTCCACATTCTTTGGGGTACCCTTGAAAATAGCCTGACTCCTTCACAAAGATGATCTCTGCCACAACAAACAATGGTACCATCCCCAGAAAGCACTCATCATGATTCAGGGAAGTGAAGAATTACTAAGAAATTACATGATCCTTTAGCAGTCCGAACACCAGTCCTTTGGCCAAGGTGACTACACCTGCCTGGTAGCGTAGAAGGCCAGTGAAGGAGCAGGTGACAGGTCAGCAGTGCAGAGGGAGGTGTGTGTCCCACTCCCATGCCACTGGTAGCGTTCAGCACTGGTTCTTTTAACCTCAGAACTGCTCAACCATCATTGAGCAGGAGGTAGAAACAAAATACACCGACAAAACTTGGATGAGACAGAACCCCCTGTGCCATCAGGTATAGTAGAATACAAATAAACCTTTAAGAGGAAAAAGCCCCAACTATCCAAGAAAATAAATATTAGCAATGTATGAGTTCCCTCCTTCATCAAGAAGAGAATTTTTTTTTCAAACTGTGTATTTGAAAGCAGAGGTAGACAAGCTCATCTTATCTAAGACCCCTTCATCTAGATACCAAACATTGCCTTTGTAACTTAATATTTGTGTATCAACAACATGTTAAACATCAAGGCACTGCTGTGTTAGCCATAATAAAATAGTTATTTATCCACCAAAACCACAAACCCTAGATTAATAACTTGAGAAGTAAAGCCAGAATGCTGGGATAGTATGTGGGAGAACAGAAAATACACAGGAATAGTAAGTGCACCAAAACTTTGAATTAATCTTTCAAATAAATTTCTTCCCCCAAATAAAGTTTTTGAAGGATAAAAACATTTTATTAATTAAAATTGATTTATAAAGTCCTTTATTCTGTTTTGCTTAGATACAAAAGTTTTTCTCTTTGAAAGAAAAAGTTCTGTAGGAGAAGAGAGTCATATTCATATCCTCTTGTTTCAATACCTAATGCATCTTCTGTTCCCGTTTTCACATCTAGGAAATTAAAGTACAAGAGCCCAGAGAGAAAATGACATTCACAGAAAAGGATACCCTTGAATTCCTGGTCAAAAGAAGAAGACATACTAATTAATGAATAGACTTTTTACCACCCTCTGAATCTCCAGGAGGAATAAAAATATACCCCAAATTAGAGCTGAGATACCGAGTAATCAGCTACCTTTGTTCAGACACAAGGGCAGATGAAAGTAAAATGTCAGAATCCTTTCAAGTGAGGAAAAACACAACTCTTTCCCCTAGGGGGGAAACTCAAATTGTTATGTTTTTGTTTTTAATTTGGCTCCTTCGATGAGCAAATTTATTTACATGTAGATTATCACTGTTCCTACAGACATTTCAGCCCACGCTCTTCAGAGCCCACACTGTTCGTACGGGGGCTTGGCTCACGGTTGCTTTGCCATGGGACCTCTGCCAGCCACTGAGGCTCAGAGTGGATAACTCTTCCTCCTTCTGTCCCACCAGGACAATACCATCACAGCACACACCCTTCCTTGTGCCATCCGCCTCGCGGTGCATCACGGCTCCCAGGGCAGAGGTGCGTGTTCCCAACTCTCACGGGCACCATCAGGCAGCCAAGGCTGCACAACAAACTCTTTGAAATGTGCCCACACAGATGGGCTGGATCCTGAGACCAGTGTGATCCCTGGGAGCCGGTGGATTCCAGGATGCCAGGTGGCTTTAGGTGGGTGACAGAAGCAATGACCCACCAGAGCCACTGAAAATGCAACACCTGGTGCAGATATCTCTCAGAGATGGATTTAAAAGCTGATTTATTGTGGGTTCTGGAGAGTTGTAGGTTCCTTCTCTCTTTCCATAAATCTCTTATCCTACAGGACTTATCCAAGAAAATACTTCCTACCTAAAACTGGGATTTTGCAGCTCTGAAAGGAATCTGAGACTTTTGTTCCTGAGGACTGTGTCGTGACAGACTCCATAATGGAAAAGTAATGACTTTGGAACCGGCTTCTTTGGAAAAAAAAAAAAAAAAATTAAATTAAATCTGGGCCCTTATCCAGGTAGAGATCTTAGCCTGGCATTCCATCTACATTCTTTCTGTTATTAAAATAATTTAGGAAACCAGGAAGCCTGCTCTACATTCAATCATGTTAGCCCACGCTGTGTCAATTTGAATTCTGCCTGTGGTGATAACAGTTGAAAATCTGATGGGCCAGATACTGAACTGACAAAAATCGGCATTGCTCCATCACAATCAGTGGGGTTTTGCCAATTTACCCTTGTTAAAGATCTGGACCTCTACTTCTAGGCAGGCATTTTTCCAGACAGAAAAAGTCTCCTACCTCTTTGGCAAAGGAAAAAATAAAGGAACAGTTTAGCAATACTTTGGAGAGTGACATTACCATGATAATGCAACTTGAAAATTAAGCCCTTGGCTTATTTTCAGCATGCTTGAAGTTAACTAGAACCACGTCCAGGTTCTTCAAATGTGGTCAACAGGTAATATCTGGTACCATTTTTCAGCATAGATGCTACCAGATTCCAAGCTGAAGATTATTATTTTCCCATTTTAGTTCATTAGGATGACTTAACAACTCTGTTAAAAAATTCCTCTGATGAAGAAAATGACATTTGCATGTGTAAGAAGACACATAAAAATATTTTATGTTCCATCCAACTGCTTTTTCAAGTCTAAAAATATTTCTGAAGTTCATCTTTGCTGTAGAAAGTCCATAAGCCTGTGGAAATTATGCTTTTGGTATTTGACTGTCAGCTGATCAGCAATCAGGGCAGCTTAGCCTGATTCTGTGCACCATCCTGCCATAGTTCATGTGACAAGAGAACAGGGACAGGCAGTCCCTTCCCTACCCACGTTATCCTTCTGTGCCTGAGAAATGTTGCTCCTGACCTTCCTCAAGGTGACTCTGCAACTCTGCAACACGGTCCTACAATAGTCACTACTTGGAGAACTAGTTAAAAATGTTAGAAAACTGCAGTGTGGGTCACACTGCTTTGACCTAGAGGAAGAATCTGAAAAGCCTTCGTGGTTACACCTCCCCTCATCCTGTTGCCACCTGCCATTGCAGAAATGAAAGGGAAAAAGAGTGGGGGAAAAGGGACTTTGAACTTCAGAGAGAGTTATTTTCATCTGAAACATGACAGGTACTTTTTACTTGGGAAAAGAGAAAGAAAAATATATTTCCTACAAGACTAGTTTTATCAAAAGATTTGAGTTGGTTATGGCTGTTACACGGGAGCAGAGACTCAACAGTGATCACAGATGTCTAAATGCATCTTTGAAACTATCCTGAAGGTCTTGGATTCTATTTGCAAAGAAAAGGGCCCAGGATTCATTTGTGGCTCCAAAAGCAAATGACAGAGAAGATCTTGCTTTTATCAAGCTAAACACCCTTCTCCAAGGGCTTCATGCATAGCAGTCTCTGCTGTCCCATGAGTCATACTCTGGAATTTGTGGGGACCCCACTTGTGAGAGCCAGCCAAACCCATGACAGGGAAAATGCCCACAGTTCAGCTGTATGGACAGTCACCAGACCATGCTAAATCCTGTGCCTTCAGCCTGTAGCACAGGCCTGCCAGGCCTGGCATCAGGAGCCTGCTCAGTTTGCAGGTATGTCTGTGCACTTACATATCGACTTTGCAAGCAACAGGCCTGGCCAACACCTGTGGGTGCTGCCACAGCCAATAACAACACTGAGTGTGCACCAAAAGGGGTATTCAGATTGTTGTGTCCAACCATCTCCCTAACAGGCGGGACAACATTACTTAAGGCAAGCCAAATCTTCTGAGCTTTTGAACATCATGAATAATATGTGGATAGGAAATCCTCCAACAGTTTCCCAGAAAGGCTAAATTTGAGCCAGTCACAACAGGACTCAAACGGAGATACGGATGAGTAGAGAAAAGGCATTGAAAATTGAATAATAGCACTCCGTTTCTTTAATTGGCCTTCATTTCCATATCCTCAGAGTACTAGCATGGCTTCAGCAATGCAAAGGCTTCAGTTCTGCCTGCTGGGGAACTTCCCTTGGGAAGGATCACCTCCAGTGACAGCTCCCATACCAACCCCTCTGCAGAGAGCAGGGCTGCAAGGAAGGCAGTGCAGCAGGACCACCCACCAGCCCCAGCTAATGGCATAAGGCTTGCTCTGAGTTAACAGCTGACAGAGATGTAAGCAGCAAACCAGCTGATCAATTTATTCAAGTAAGCTGGAGAATATCCAGCAAACCTTGCTTTTTCATGGAACAGAATGGAGCTTTACACCTGTCTTTTTCTTATCCATCCTATCTTCAGCTTCTGCAGTGAACTGCAGAGCCTGCTCTGACAATTCAGATCTGAACTGAGATAATATTGTGTAGTGGGTTAGTCTTCATGCTTTGGCAGAGACCATAAATCCTTTAGTTTCTTTACTTGCTTTGAGGGACTTTCTGTTTTGTTTAGTTTTCAGAGCAGATAGAATCCCACTGATGGCATTTAAATGCAGCCATCACAATGAACTCTAAGATGCAGGAAATAACATTTTCTTGTACTTAAGCATCTCAGGAGACTGCAATGAACATATTAAAATTTTAATCACAAACTCCTTGCATTTAAATCACAAAGGATTCACTGTGCTAGAGAATTTCACAATATGAAACTCTTTTATAAATTTGTGGCAGATAGCAATTTTCTGTCTGGGAAATGTAAATCAGTTATTAATGAGCCAAATTGCTAACATCAAAACTGGTATCTATATGCAGGAAAGAGAAAAAAATCTTTCATAGGCTTATAAAGTTCTACATGTACTATCTGGAACAATTTTAATCCCTGTTTCCTGTACTGAGAGACATCAAACTGCATCTCATTCTACAACAATATATCTGCCTGATCCATGCATGGTGTCGTAGGGCTTTGGAAGTGATGATGTGAAAATTAATAGCTGAAAAACTATTCTGAAAGACATATACATTTCAGACTTTATAACAAGAGACTAGTTTTTGGTTCAGGTGAATGTAGTTCTTGTATAGGCTTAAAACAAGGCAAGAAGACAGTGAGGTTCAAAGCAAGTAGCAAGGCAAAGTCTACAGCATCCTCTAGAACCATGCAGGCTCCTCAACAGCTACAAGCACAGACCAGAACTCAAGACCTACCCCAGCAATCCTGCCTTGACCTGAGCCTGTGTTCTGAATTTCAGACCTGTCCTTGAATATACTGTTGAACAAAACAAAAATATTGGGTTTTAGCAGTTTCCATATGTTAGGATCCTAGCTGAGCTCAAGCACATTGCTACAAGTACTTGAAATTTAATTATTTTGCTATTGTTTAAAGTGCATTTAAAAATCCATTGCCATTGTCAAAGGGTGCAAAAGGTGGTAAGTAATACAAAGTGGATTCTGGGGATGAATTTGCTATGTAGCTAGAAACTGAGTACTGAGATTTTAAATCCCAGCTCATTATTGGAATTAATTCTGAATCCTTGCAACTCTTTGCTAA
Organism: Corvus hawaiiensis; assembly: GCF_020740725.1. Lineage (NCBI taxonomy): Eukaryota > Metazoa > Chordata > Aves > Passeriformes > Corvidae > Corvus > Corvus hawaiiensis. Next base: position 57,028,270 of record NC_063214.1, read on the forward strand.
TGCCTTCATAGAAAACTACATAGTTTGCATCACTATGCGATTACCCAATTCCTTCACTTGCACAATTGTTCCAATAATCAAGAGTGGACTTAGTCTCTGCAGGTGCAAGAGCATCTCCAAATAACACAAATAGTTCAATAACCGAAATGGACCTTATTGTATGAGTAGCAGTTTACAGGCTACCGGTTCTTCTGCTTGCTGATTTTTTCAGCAGAGCTTAAGAGATTTGGATGGAATTGCCACAAAGATTTAAATTTAAATGTAGGGCAGAGGCAGATAAACTGATTAATTAACTGATCAATTCCATAAGGAGCTTAAAGCCTATCTTGTAATTTACAAAGGAAGGCGTGGGATGCAGTGCTGTCTTCACAAGGGTATCTCCCCGTGTTGGAGTGTGTCCCATGAATAAAACAGTTTCATTTCTCTCCTAGCACTGACACAGCTTCAGAGGCATGCGGGTGGAGAATTTGCCTCCTGCAGTACCATGTGTCCTCCATGCTCCAGTTTGCCTTAAACCAGATGGAAAGACAAAGATTTGTTGTTTGAGGCTCGCAAAGGGCAGCTTCAAACCACGGCTCCTTCCAGTTGTCAGGGTGCTGGAGCGTGAACTCCAGCCAGGATACGTTCCGTGCAGCTGTCTCACTTGCATACAAGCTGTGGTGTGTATTTGCAAGTCAGTCGGGACCACTTTCAGACCATCTCCTCTAGGTGCCTGCCTGCGTTGCCATAACAACTAGTAAGAGAGTGATGGGCAATTCGGGCTCCCCACGCTCCATGGTTGCCAGACTCTATTCCTTATATAGGCAGTGGAAAGGAGTAGGCATCTAAGTTAGGCACCTAAAATCAACAGGCTGACTACACCCCCACACACCCACCCCCAGCCAGCTGCTAGATTCCTGGCTGGTCCCTGCAAGCAAGAGGGACCCACGACACCCTCACCACTCCTGAACTCACTTCCTCGTTTGACTTCCTCTTCCAGTGTGTCAATCGAAGTGACAATACGACATCTGGGAAATGCTCCAAATCTATCCATTTTTAAAGTGAAGTGCTCAGTGGCAGTGAAACAGCCAGAGCTTTTTGCTCATCATAGTATTAGAAACGTTCGGATTTCTTTGCAGTTGGGTAGAGAATGGTAAATTCTACCATTGCACCAAAAAGGTTTTTACATGCATTTCCAAATCTTTCATCCTGCAAGTGTATTCCACAGATACAGAATCAGACAGACATCCTTTAAGCTTCAGAATAAAGAACAAATATTTAAGAAAAAAACACAAACACCAACAAAAAACCCCAAACTTGCTGTAAGTATAAGACCTTGAGACAGCTGCTTGTCCTGAAAGTTGAGAAGAACATTCTCTGCAACTATTTGTGCAAATTCCAGGTCAGTTCACATTTTTTGGAAAGATGTCAAGCCTCTTCTCATCTTCAGTATCTCTTCCATTTTTACTGGTTTTTCTCTTGCACATATGTAACTCCCCATCAGGCTTTAACAGTGTCACTAATACCTGTCCGGAGGTATCTTCCTCTTTCATCCCCTCTGCAGGTGAAATAAGTGGAGTATCTCACATTGGTAATCTGTGATTTTTTTTGTTGGGCTTGGAGGTTTCTGTCTTGTTCTTGTTTGGTTGTTCTTGCACAGGCGCTTTTACAAGCTGTTTATTTTTTTTAATAGACACAGTGCCGTGTATTTATGATAGGGATGTCCAAAGAAATGACCTAGCAAAGAAATGGACCATACACTTGGAGCAGAAGGTGGTGTGATTCATGACTTGCCTTAATTCCTGGAGGAATTCATTCCAGATGTTCAGATAAAAAGCTGAAGCTTTTTTCAATGACCAGGAATTACATTATTCCAGCAGAGTGAAATCTGTGACAAGGGTGACCACTCAGGAACTTCAGCAATTCAAACAACCTTCAAGAACATCCAGAAAGGGCGAGTTTATGCACTTCATTCACACTGACTTCTGTTGGGATTCAATCCTCTCTTCTCCCTTGATCCATCTAAAAGCTTGGTACCTTGGCTGAGCTCTTTCATCTGCCCTTAGAGAGAGGCAGATTTCTTCAGGGAACAAAGAGTTGCCTTACTCCAGATGCCTGGTTGTTAGGCAGCTAAAGAGAGGAACAATAAATCTCATGCTTGGAGTCAGTGGGCAGTAGGCACTCTGTAGGAGTCAATGATCTCAGTACTCTTGGGCCTCAGCAGGAGATTTTGAGTTTGATTTGATGATCCATGCAACGATAATATGGAGAATGTGAAGAGGGGGTCTGACGGGCTCTGCACAGCCTGTGCTGCTGCAGAGGCTCTGTTCTGTAAAGGGCTAGAGGCCTCCATTCCCAGGCCCTCTGAATTACCATAGTCTATCCAAGGCATGGTGAAAGCATGGATAACTGAACTAAGTTTATTCTTAAGAGTAGGATCTGGACTCTGGAGCCACCTGAAGCTCATGGGGAGTGTTTTTCATAGAATCATAGAATAGTTTGAGTTGCGAACAACCTTTAAAGGTAATCTAGTCCAACTCCCCCTGCAATGAGCAGAGACAACTTTAACTAGATCAGGTTGCTTAAAAGCCTGAACTGGAATGTTTCCAGGGATGAAGCATCCACCACCTCTTTGGGCAGCCTGTTCCAGTGTTTCTGCAGTTATCCACTGATGCTGCTTTGAGTAGACAGGAATTCAAGAGATTTCTTTAGCTACAGGAATATAGTCTCTCTGCTCACCAATCCTCCTGTCTGCTCAAACTCATCTTCAGCCAACTTGTGGCTGTGCCCTTCCAAGACACAAGGTTACCAGGGCAACAGGAAATGCACTTGTATCAATCCCCTGCTGCTCGCACCTGGATTAAAGTTAATGTAGCCACTCACACTCTGAATATTAAAAAAAGGTAAGAAAAGGAATGGTTCTCGTGGGAGTCCGCCAAAAAAGGTCTAGTGATAGGGATATAATTTCCATCACGGCAGCATTCTCTTTACTCAAGGATACCCAGATACTCTGATTGTTTTAAACTGTGTGAGCTAAACCAATCATTTCAAATTATATTTTCAAGGTCATTTGTTGAACATCTGTGGGACATTTTTTAATATTGGTTATGTTCAAGAATTGCAGAATAAATGGAAGGGTAATTTGAAGACTGAGAAAAGAAAGTTTTCAATTTTCTGTGAATGTGTCAGTCACACTTACCCACTTTCTCAGTGTGCAGGGGTCACTTTGGCACACCTGGACTGAAATCAGTGACATCCGTGGCATGAGTCAATATTCTCTGAAAAGAACGGTGGCTGCCAGCTCAGGCTCTTTAATGTTACCGTTTGGTTTTTGTCTTGCTGAAATGCCATTCCCTTTGATATTTGAGGCAGATACGCAAATAAATTAAAGGAAGAGCTTATTTATGCTGAGTGCATGAAAATGGCACTTGTGCATTCAAATGGATGTGGAAACTGCATTTACACGAGCATTTTATCTGCAACAGACAGGGCTCCATGACTAGATGCCTGCCATGACACAGGAACGAGCAGCTAAGGCAAGAGTTGTATTTATCTATTCTAATGTGTAATTCCAAAATATGACCTTTCCCTTCAGTTATTATTTATGTAATTGCACAGCCAAATTTAGTCAGTGCATTTGAAAGCATAATTAATTGCAATGCACTTGGTAATGTTCCATTCTGCACCACCTGTAAGTGAAACTGCTGTAATACAAAATTGATTTTTGGAAGGGTTTTCATCACACTGTGTGGACTGAAAATAATTCGTGATCCAGGAGGGCAGTTACTTTTATCCTCCTAATTGGATATGCTGGCAGTTCTTATGCCCTTGTGGTCAGATGTTAGCCTCATTTGCACAGTTCCAACCAGTGGAATTACCTCACTTGGGTGGTCATGTGTGTTTTTAAGAATATAATTCACACTTTTCAGTTTTGCAGCTGTTGAACCGGTTTGTGTGAGCCATGACTTTGCTCTGAAAGGGTCAGAATCTCTATTGTCTCAGTACAGCACTGAAAGACTACCTATGGCATAGGCTTAGGGGTGGTTCTCACAAGCTTTTGCAGCTACTGTCAAGCCTTCAAAAGCATTCTGGTCTGGAGGTGCCTTCTCCACTGATTTTCACCATTTGTTAATGTTTGGAAGAAAGTGTTTACAGAAAGACAGTGTGACAGTTTCCCAATACTTTGGTTTTGGCAGCAGAATCAGCTTAAGAAACTCTTCTTTCTCCTTTCTCCTGCCTTTGCCATGCAGGTCACTGACCTCTCGGTTGTGCCAACACAACTATTTGTAAAGCAGTGTGATGCCCTGGATAAATTACATAATTCAGGTTAAAATGCCTTCTTTTCTTTTTCCCAGCTTTTGGCTTTTAGGGATGAAAATGGCCAAAGGGGAGGAAAGCTTTCGTGAAAGAAGGAGTGGCTATAGAGGGAACTGTCTACAGAGATTACCACTAAAACCCTCAATATTGTGAAGCTCCTATTCTGAACCTCTCTTGTTGGTGTTTGGGGTTTTGTGATGGTTTTGGGTTTTTTTCTAAAGCATGCTAAGTAGAAAGAGGAAGCTGGCAAAACCTAAAAACATGAGACTCATGTATTTTTATCTGCCTCAAGTGCAGATTAGTTGTTGGAATACTAAAATGCCCTCTGTGAAAAATTCTCAGACATGTTTGGGGCTTTTCTTAATTCATGGGATACCCTCAGCCAGTAGTTTGCCCACCCATGTTTAGAGAACTGCTGCTGTGGCAGTTCAAACACTGAGCACACGGATCCACAGAATGAGCCTTTGGTGCACACCACACGGATGAAGCCTCTGAGAGCAGAAGCAGGACTGCAAAGGAGGAGGAGGACAGGGCAAGGATTGGGACAGGGGGAAAGAACACCAAAAAAGCTTCATCTCAAAAGACAAGGACCACTGGGCTGCTGGGACCTGTCAGGGCATGAACCTCCTCACAACTGGAGGTCCTGGAAAGGAGTGCAACCTTGGGATGGCCGGGATGGTTGGCAGATGACTCTGAAGGTGATGAGATCCAGGAGCTTCACGTACTATAGGGCTTACTGCTAGAAGACTGATAAACCTGAGATTTTTCACTGCTTTTGTGAACTTCTTTTGAATGAACAGGGTTACGCTGGTTATCTGAAATAGCCAAGAGGCAAGATAACCAGGAGGGAAAAAGAAGAAGAATTAGAAGAATATGGAAGAAATACGTGACTGAGGAAGTTAACACAGTTTCAATTTGCTAGAAAATAGCTTTCAGTGTGGACAGCTTAAGAAAAATGGGAAGCAAGATCAGCACCTCTTATAAAATAGTAGTACTTATTTTCAAGTACTCACACTAAGATTGTTTTACATCATATTTCACTGGAATAAAACTGGACAAGTCCAAGAAACATATCTGAGAAGATTTTCCTCAAGGCCTACCAGATCTTACATGGAAAGTGTCTATAAATCCCAAAAAGAAAGCAGTGTTGATTGCAAAAAGGAAGGAGAAAGAAGTTTCAACAACTCAGAACAAGAATATGCTGGTGTTTGGTTTTTGGGTTTTCAACAGCAGTTAAAAATTTTTCAGAAGTTGAGAGACTAAATTTTTTCTTTTCTTTTTTTTTTTTCTTCACAGGGAAATGAAATCTCTTTTCCAAACTGATTCTAATACTGATGATTTTAATGCCATTTACAAGCTGAGCTCTCTGTGCATGAGCTATCTCTATCAATGTAATAAGAACATAACGAAAACCCAGACAGATATTCAGGTGAGCTAGTTCCAGCAAAGTACATTAACAGTGGTGGTGGTTGTAGCAGTGGAAACAGCCAAGTTTCCTAGGTTGTCTCAGCACTAACATCCATTCAGAAATCATAAAAATTTTATTAATAAATCCTAAGTATAAAAGGTTCTTTAAGTTCCAGATTGTTTGGGTGATAGAGACAACAAATTTTCAAAATGTAATAATCCATTTTAGAGAACAATCTCTTTGACAGATTTTGACTCACTTGCTTTGAAATGCAATAAAATAGATTAAAATAAAAAGTGTTAATAAAAACACTAGCTGGGGGATTAAGGACAGATGGCTTACAAATCAAGGAAATAGTAATCTTCTTCCAGTAACTAGTTTAGACAGAATCGAGGTTATCAAGAACAAGAGTGAGGTGAGCCATTTGCATACTATCTAAGCTATCCTCTTCTTCTGCTTTAATTGCAATCACTAAAAGGGCATAGATTTTTGGAAAATATCATGTTGTCTGTAACATCCCAGCAAATATTTTCCATAAACAGATGTCAGCCTGCTCTCTGTGGGTAGGGATGTAAGAATTCAGCATGGGCAAGTTGCAGAGAGTGACTGGTTTTCAGAGACATAACATGGCTTTTCCTCTCCCTGACCCGGATGATAATAATTCTAGTGTTCTTCAGGGGGTAGGACTGAAACCAATTTCTTAGAGCCAGCACCAGGGCTTGCAGACTTTACCAGCTGCCAAGCTTTTACCTGCAGTTTGGCAGGCATCACACAAGTACATGCACCACAACAATGCATTTGCTTGTAAAATAGTCTCATATAAAACATTACGTGAAATAGTGCTTCTGAAAACCAGATAAAAGGTGTTTTGAAAGCCAAAGCAAGTTTGCAAGTCTCTGTTTGCAAATATTTTCTTTGGTATACATCCAGCTCTACTGGGAGAGATCAGTTTCACTTTAATGCTAGCACCCTTAAGTAGCTAGTTTCAGCATGCAATTGAAGAAAACTTTCTGCAGATGATGGAGAGAAATAGACACTGTGAGAGAGTAGCTCGTTCTGACTCTATTAGACACCCTTTAGGGGATGATGAACTGCCCCCTGGAGATACACATATCTCCTGATTGCGAAGGAAGTACAGATAGTTAGTTTGGAGAAGACACTGATGAGTCACATTACTGTTGTTAATGACTTACCTTTTTGCCAACTGACACACCTTAGACAGGACTTCCTGGAAGAAATCAGAGACTGTGGTCCCTTTTCTTGGGGCCAGCCATCATTCTCTTCCATTTGCACTCACACTCATGGGCTAGGTGGGCCCAGTTTAATTGACTTACAAGGCACAGCTTGAGAAAGGTTCAGCTGCTGCAACCACCTGCTGACAGGAATGATTATTACATAGGCCACAGCTAAGAGTGGTCCCACGACTGCCTTCCGCACACCTACAACAGCCATTTTCACAACAGGGCTGAGACAATCCAATATCCACCTGCTGGAAGGACAGCTACCAAGATGATGGAGCAAAACTATAGGAGTGGCAGATTGTAGCAAGGGTTATGATTGTAGCAAGACTGTGTTTCTTCCACAAAGAAGAAGCACAGATTGGGAGGTTCAAGGAGGAAGGCTTTATCAACTAGGCAGGGCATGCAGTGCTGGAACAGGTTATTGAGACAAGTTTTGGGGTCTGCATCTCAGACAGACTTCAAGACTTGACTGAAGAAAGCCACAACCAAGCTAACAAAGCACCAGTGACAGTCCTGCTTTAAGCAGGCAGCTGGACTGGATGAGATGAAAAGGTCCCTTCCAACCGCATTTCTGTGGGAGGCTGAAAGTGTCTCAGAAAAAATCTCCACTTGAGAATGCTGTGTATGCTCCCTTCCTGTTCTCTCCTTCTTCTGTGCTCCACATACGTCAAGCAGCAGCTCCCAGAGGTCGTACAGGAAAGATTATTTCCTCGGTATGCCTTCCTCTTCCTCATACTCTTTCTTATGACCTCAGCAGAGCTGCACACATTTGCCTACAGAAATAATGTGACCTTTTGACAATAGAGTCATCCAGCAATTTGTTCTCGTTTGAAGCTATTTTCCCCAATTACCTCTTGGGTTTTTCCTCAGCCTCTTTGCCACCAATGGAAAGATTTGTTGTGCCTGGAATGAGAAGGTTTGGTTACCGTTCACCACAGTGTAGTGCCCAGTTCAACAACATGTACCAGAAACTTGGTTTCAGCCAGGAATTCTTCTCTTCAACAGAACTTCCCAAACATTTCTTGAGGGTTTTTAAAGCAGAAATGGTAGAGAAAGGTAAGCTTATTAAAAATTATGCACTGCATCATGGAAAAGCAAGTAAGCTGGGCTGAAGCAATAGTGATGGCATACGTAAACACATTACCAGTTATGAAGTTCGTAATTCAGTTCATATAGATATGAGTTGTGTACATTTATAAGTACATATGCATACATCTCCAATTGTAGGGAGATATGTGTTTACATGGTGATATATACATATATAAAAATTAAACACAAATAATTGTGCAGATTAATTGGTTTCTAAGTATATGCTTTGTGGTTACGGAGGAAAAAGGCAGATACTACATAATAATGCAACACATAGTGAGCCACTTAATTTTGACTGCCTCACCTGCTCTTTCTACAATAATTGCCTTACAGCATTAGTACTAAAATTTAATGCAGACAGCTTCATATCACTGATATTTGGTACAAATATAGAGCAAAATGACTACCTGCAAGATTTTTTTTTTCCATTTCAGTGTCTCACTGTACCACAGAAGTCAGGCAATACACAATATCCAGTAATCCACTATGCACAAGCTGCAAATTGGCACTAGGATGAATTCTTAGAACTTATGACTGAGATCAGACATCAGTGAAAGATGCAAATTATTTACTTTACAGTCCATTTCCCTCCTAGAAATTCCCAAAATACAATGGACATTCTTTAAATGAATTACGAGTCTATTTTAATCAAAAGCAACTTCTCACAAACCAGAAATGCCTTTAAGAATGGAAGACACTTTTCCAGGTAACAGATCTAGTGACTTTAAAACCATAATTTTATTATATACATGTAAAGTTTTGATGGATATTTTGAGCTAACATTTTTACTAGCCATAAACTATTATTCCCTGCCAGACTGAGATAGCTAGCCTGAGGGGAAAAAGTATTTCACTCTTAGAAAGCAAGGCACATAAAAAAAAATAGTGGGGAAGTGCTATTTTTAAACAGACTCTGAACATTTTTCTAATAGGTTTTGTGTAAAATATGAAATATGTTGCAGATACTGAGCACATGGTGTGTCAGAAAGCTTGGATCGGTGTTCTTTTGGGATGTCTTGCACAATTTGCTCTTGTTTTTTTTTCCAGTACTGATCACCAAGGTTTCCCAGAAAAGCAAAATACCTCTGTTAAAAAAATGATAGGGGATTTTACTGTTAAGTTTTCCTTTTTTCCTACAGCAAACATTAATGGAGTAAGTGGTTATAATGGATGGTCAATTCCACTGAGTGTCATTCACCAGAAAACCCAGAGCACACAGTATCACAGAATCACAAAATAAGCTAAGCTGGAAGGGACCCTCACACCAGGTGTTGTTGCTAACACCTTTTCTGGTTTTTAGCTGTAGGCCTTCCTTGCACTTGACCTGGCACCAAGGACCTGCCCACTGTCAGAAGTCACTGTCCCGCCCCACTAGGCATGAAGTGCAGATATCAGAACATCCAGCACTACGTGGGTTGGGATCCCTTCCTAGCCCTCCCTCACCTCCCTTAACACATAACGTGGGTATTGGAGTGTTGCTGCATAGTTGCACCATTCTTCATGTTCAGCTTGTAGTGTCCTTCCCTGAAAGGCGACAGGGAGAAGGTGATCCACCAGCCCCAGTGCAGCCCTGTGCCACTGGTCACTGTCCCTCTGTAGCAGCCCTAGGTCTGTGGAAACCTCTTATGCTCTTTCAGCATAGGCTAATCAGAAGCACCAAAATCCACATTTTGGTCTCCAGTGCTTTGTCTTCTCACTACACTGCACCCTTCTACAGCATTTTTATGAGAATAAAACAGCACATGGCTTCACCAGCCTTTGAAGACAGAAGAAGGATGAAACCGGTACACGACGTATCACACATCTTCTAGGACCTAGATGCTAAGGTTCCTCCCCCTCTATGCTACCTGCAGAGATAAAGGGTAGCCTGTGAGAGACCATGCTGGGGCCTCATCAGGAACAGCTGTGTGCTGTTCTCAAGATTGTCACTACTTTGCCTGGTTAAGACATACCCTGGAGTGAGTTTGCTGTGGCATAAAAATGACTCAGGACAGAAACAGACACAAAAACCACCCACCTTCAAAGTCAGAGCCCTAACTAATTTAGAAAACAACTCCAGAGTCCTGTCGTCATCAGCTGCTTATAATTAAGCTGCATTTTCAAAACATTGCCTTTCCCACCCACAGAATGGCCTGAAACACACAAGCCATCACATGAAGAGCATGAAGGAAGAGAGAGGAATTGGATGGTCAGTTGTCTCTTAAGAAATCCATGGTGCAGAAAATGGAAAAAAACCCTCCAGAAATATCAACTAGGGCTGGATTATGATCCACAGGCATCCCAAAATCAAATACTTTGTTGACTACTGTTAATTGTGGGAGGGATTTTCCTACACAGAAGTATGATATGAAAAGGAAACGCTTCCAGGGGAGAGGACCTTCCCTTATTTGAGAGCGTGTGAGTTTCTGCAGGCCAGTGACTTTGATGATGTTCATTGGTGAAAACAGTTGTAAGACAGCAGTGTTTTAGGAACCTTTCAGGAGACAGTTTGATCCCCTACAGTGTCTGAGCTTCCTCAACAGTGTTTTGATGCTTTAGCTGAACATCAGTGTTCTGTGCAAAAAGTGAAATACACAACCCAGGCCTTAGCTTGACTAGAGGCACCAACGAGACTGAAAGGAGGAATATGTAATCAGCTGGCTGGTTACTGACGTTGCCTCTTTATGCATAATCTCCACCCACTTCTTCACTTCATCGGCATGGAACAATGCCCTATTGTATTAGTTAAAAACAGGCAGTTCCTCCAAGACAGACATCTCTCTCTTGAAGCACAGGCATCTGCAGTTCTGTCTACAAGCACAGGCAGTTGGTCAAGTTTCCATCTTATCCCATTCCAGTTTCCTTCAGCGCATTTGGCAACAGATCAGCAAGTGAATCCAAACAGTGGTATTTAAAGCTCTCAGAACCTCTCTTGTTTCCTAATCTTCTAGATAATTAAATTCTGTGCACATATTCGGTATTAACATTGAAACAGATATTTCCCCCTTCTTGTGCGTTTTTTAAACAGGTGTTCCAATATCCTGAAGAAAGCTGAACTATAAGCCTCAAGTATGTGTATATTATGATATACTCGAAACAGATTAGAAACAAAATGTTTTCCGTGTAGCAGTTTCTGCTTGTCACAGAGGCAAAGGCACTTGTATGAAAATCTTGTTACAGCACCCACCATCTTTTTCCACCCTAATGCCACAGTACCCCCAGGCAAGGCATGTCTTTTACCACTTGCAGGGAAGTGCTGGGACCTCTGTCCTCCACCATACCTTGCAAACCAGGCAGGCTGGCGGAGCCTCTGCCAGCCAGCTGCGACAAAGGATGTGTCCCATTAGGACCTGCAGCCAAAAGGTGCCTACCGGAGTGTTGCAGCCCACTGCCATGGGCTGCTAAGGGTCTTCTGTACCACAACACACAGTGTGCCAGGCATGCCATGGCAGCATCAAAGCTCAGGACACAGGTTTCTGGCTTTGCTCACCCTCTTTCAGGTGTCATTTGACCATTTTGCAGAAGTTTAGTCATTGTCCCAAATGGCTTTAGGCTGGGTTTGGCTCCTAATTAATGTCTGTCATCTAAGAAGTGAATTTGCTGGGTCAGAGTATGAACAGTGTTGCTCCTGTCTGCTCCAGAGAAGACGACCCCGAGAGATCTTCCAAACCCCTCAGACACTAGCATAGCAACTTCTCCGCCCTTCCTTGCATAAATATAATCCAAGCCAGATGTTGGTTGAGGATCCTGCCAGGGGTAGGGACTGTGGGAACACCTTATTCTTTGGACTTAATGAATAAAACAAGACCAGAGATGACTGCAGAGTATAAAATATTGAGTTTAGCCTTGGGTAATACGACAGGGTGTCCTGGGTTTCCAACAAAGTACTTAGATAACCTAAATAACCTAATCTCCTTATGCAGTAAGTATTGGGAATTTGTTAGAGGCAAGAGCATACAACAAAGAGAAAAAAATCACCTTGCATCTTACATCACAGCCAGAGGAACTTTTGCACAAATTGCACCAATATTCTTATACCTTGTTGTGCAGATGACTCAGAGACATACCTTACAAAATAGAACCTTTTTTCTCTCTTTCAACTAATCATTATAGAGGCGGGCCATACTGGATTTTCATAGGTGGATTACCTTGCTTAGGGACTAACAAGGCTGGGGGTACTTGGAGGCAGCAGCACAGGTCTGAAACCAGAGCAGCTGCCTTCACTCTGGGGGTCCCTGTGTGAGTACCACAGTTATGTCCCCAGCCTCCATTTCCTTTACAAACACTCACTGCATCTTGAAACAGGCAGACTTGATCAGTTCTGTCAGATTTCAGGCTTTGCTTTTTTGAGGTTAATTTCTCCTTTTCCCACTGAATCACAGAACCATAGAATATTCTGAATTATAAGAGACCCGCAAGGATCATTGAGTCCATCTCCTGGCCCTGCACAGGACACCCCAAGAGTCACACCATGTGCCTGACAGAATTGTCCAAACACTTCTTGAACCCTGTCAGACTTGGTGCTGTGACCACTTCCCTGGGGAGCCTGTTCCAGTGCCCAAACACCCTCTGGGTGAAGAACCTTTTTCTAGTATCCAACCTAAACCTCCCCTGACACAGCCTCAGGCCATTCCCTCGGGTCCTGTCACTGGTCACCACAGAGAAGAGATCAGTGCCTGCCCCTCCTCTTCCCCTCACAGACTGCAATGAGGTCTCCTCTCAGCCTCCTCTTCTCCAGGCTGAACAGACCAAGTGACCTCAGCCACTCCTTGTGTGGCTTCTCCTCAAGGCCTGTCACCATTTTTGTAGCCCGCAAGCGAGACGCGTGGTAGGCAGAGCAGCACCCTGGGCAGGGTGTGCTCTGCAGCAACCTGCCAGCTGCCTAGCAGAGACATGAGGGCAGCAAACTGCTGATAACCAGGTGCCACTGGGGAAGGTACAGGGAGCCTGGCGATCACCCATCAGGTGTTTATTAGACAGGTATTATTCTGGCCAAGTGGAGGAAGATTATATTCAAGCTCAAGACAAGCTTATCCAAGCATGACAAGCTGCATATAGTTCAATGCAAAAATTTGCAGGAAGAAATTTCAATCACAGAATAGCTTCCAAGTAAAAATTGCTTCTTTTCTTATTTTTGTAGCTTTTCTTCTCACAGGCATTCGGCTGTTGGCCTCCTCTAGAACTAGCCACTGTTAGCTTCATTCTGGATCATGAAACTGTGAGGGAAATAATTTAAATGTACCTGTAATTAGGAAAACAACCAGAATCATCTCTAGCAGAAAATCTGCAGGCTTACCCAAGAGCTGTATTCTGTCCAGGATTGTGATTTACCTGTACCCATAATTTCCCGGGGAAGACTTCTAAAGAGCATGTCAGAAGAACATGATGCTCTTTGGCCTAAAATGTAGTGTCCAAACTTTCTCCACATACTTTCTGGCAACAGGTAGCCCTCTCTGGTAAACCTTTTTATGCCCCAACATACAGCCTGCCTTTTCTTCCTTTCCAAGTGCCAAGACTCCAGATGAACTCCCAGCATGTAAGCCAAGAAGACACTGCCACATTCATGGGGGACAAAGAGACTTCACTGGCCCTCCACTTTAGCAACACTTCCAGAGAAAGGGACAAGACCAAGTTACAGCATTCCAGGTGCTGGTGAGGAGACCACAGCCTGACTACAGCCGCTGGAAAGCCAGATGAGTGTCTGCTCCCCTTCTGAGAAGAAGCCAGAGCTCAAGAACATGAAAATTCCTGGGCCTGGTCATGCCCATCGTGTTCCATGTACTGAAGCAAGGTACCATCAGCGACCATTTTGGTCATTTGGGGAGGTTTAGGTTAGATAAAAGGAAAAATTTTTTAACTGAAAGGGTGGCCAGGCATTGGAATAGGCTGCCCAAGGAAGTGACAGAATCACCATCTTGGAAGTGTTCAAAAGGTGCGTAGATGTGGCATTTAGTGCTACGCTTTACTGGTGAACACAGCAGTGCTGTGTTAAAGGTTGGACCTGATGATCTTAGAGGTCTTTTCCAACCTTAATAACTCTATGATTTGCAAAGCAAAGCCCAGCCTTGATCACAACCACGAGCATTGTCCGTCTGTCCCCTGTCATTGGAATAGCTGGTCTGCTCCAGGCAGGTAAAGGAAATGGCAGAGGCATTGGCAGATACAGAGGGTGCCCTCTTGTTGAGCTTCAAACTGTGCTTCAGGTAAGATCCAAACTAAATTTTTTATGTTTTGCTCTTTTCCTGGTGGAGAGCAAGGTAAGACCCGCATTTTCTAGGTCTAGTTTCAAAGCAGCAATCTAGTATCCTTTGTGGGACCTATCCTGAACTAAATCCTTCCACATGCTTGATCCCCAAGTGCCACTCTAAGTCTTGATAAAATCTAAAATTTGATGACATGACCATGCTCCTGCTCTCATCCAAATTAGGTATGGAACTTGCTGGAATGTCTTGTGCCATCTGGTCCTGTAAACACAGCACCAGCACTGGCCATCTTCATTTGCATGGACACAACCACTAGAAGGAGGGACTTGTGTTGTGATACAAAGGTAGCAGCTTCTACCCCGGCCCAGAGAAGTATCTGGTGTTTCCCCAACACCTCCACGAAAAGGGTGGGGAACTGGGCTTGTACAAGTTCAAGACTTTCAGGTGTATCACAGTGTGGGAATCCTTTTTTTCATGGCACTAGGTGAGTCAGCTCCCTTTTGCAAGCTTATCAGGTTAAATCACTATTTTCCTGCATCTCAGCAGGGTTTGCTCAATATGAAAACAGACTACACAGGGCATTAGCTCGCTGTCCTGGACCTGCTCCAACAAAATACAGAATTGCCAGCATGTGAGAAAAATTCCCACCAGGAACATTGCTCTTTGAGAATACTCTATATTGAGTGTTGGTCTCTCGAGGTTTTTATAGTGAATGTATTTGAATTCAATAACAAGTTGTTGGCAGTGCATTTTTGCGAAGATCAGACCCTTTGAGAAAACATTTCAGGATACGTTGAATTTTACAACTCATTCTGCAGCTTCCGTGAGGGAACATTTCTTGGTCCATCCTTACTAACTCAAAACTCAGAAGCAAGTTTTCTCTTGGGCACGTTTGCACAAAAATAAAAGAAGCACTGAATTTTCCACATAATATTAGAGACTGAAAGCTGTGAGCAGAGGCCCAAGTTCAAGTCACCTCCAGTGTGTTATCAGTTAAATTTGCAGCTTTGGCCAATGGCACATGCAAAGTCATCTGACTGAATTCTATTTCATAGTGAGCTAAGGTTAGATAATAAAAACATGGTGTATTTGTCAAAGGCTGAAAGTGCACTCATGGAGCTTCAATGGTTTGCACTAACTTGTTATGGCACTGTTGAATGGTTTTGCATCTGAGCTTTGAGATTTCTTCGTGATTTTCAAATCTTTCAGCTGCTTGCAATGTAACAATTCACATGCCACAAAAAGAGAAAACCAATTAGACATTTAACCAATAAAGAGGCCCATATGGGCCCATGTACTCATCAGTGCATTGGAATCCATGCTGTTTTACAGAGTAACGAAAATTATTTAACATTTCAGCACTTTGTATTTGAAGTTTCAATGCATTATTGTTGATTGCATTAACCAAGGAAAACTGTTTTGGTTAATAATTGCATTTTCTGGTTGTAGATCCACTGGGAGTCCTTTGCAGTCTCTGACCAGGAAGTGACACCCTGCTGTACCAGAACTGCTCCAAGCGACACACAACACTCCGTGTGGCTGCAGATGAGCAGTCGTGTTTCCACCCTGATGGCAGCAGGGCTGTCTCCAGCCTCATGCACAGCCCTGCTCCCAGCAACCAGACAGGAACCCCAAGTCCCATGCCTCACCTCAACCTTTGCAACACAGCCTGTATATTAGGACATGTTTCGTTCTTCAGTCTGCTTTTGCACTGAGGTATGGTCACACCAACAAGCACTGATCTGCTCCTGGTTGTGTGACCACATTGCCATTAAGGTTTTCTCCTCCCAGGCCACAGCACTGGGCCAGCTGAAGTAGGGATGTGGGCAGTCTTAACAGCATAGGGACCATCTGAGGAGGGAAACATGTACACTGGCAGCATTGGCAGCTACTGTGTGGTGAGCTAGCCCTGCCCAACTCTACCCTCACAGCCAGTCAGGGACAATGCACCTTGGCCCATGGGGTCTCACTGACATCAGATCTTGGGCTCATCTGTGCATCTTTCATCTCTCACACACATTTTTTCCCCTCCAACTTCCAAAACAAATGAGGACAAATGTGCCCTGGGCAGCAAGTTTCTGGGAGCTTTCTTCCCTATTTAGATGGTGGAAAGCATGCAAGTTTTGGCACCTTGCCCCATTTTCCCCAAAACAGCCAGACCACTTGTCTCTTATTGTCTTTCTTTTTCCCCCCAAGGCACTTCAAAATAAATAAAGACAGGTGCCAGAGTCTATTTCCTCTTGCTTCTTAATCTTTTTGCATTTATCATAACACAGACCAGTGCTTTATTACATGGGTTGCCTATTTCCTCACATAGGCATCCCATATCTGAATCTCAGACTCTCTTCCTAGAAAAACAACTCCAGGGCAAAAGCAGAAAAGGCTTCCCTTCGCTATTTCAAATTCATTGAAAAACACCAATAGCTTCACTTGTCTCAAAGGGACCAGATTAATTTAATATTTCCTATTATAAAAGGCCTTTGTTCAAGGGGTTCTCCCTCCTGCTAGCCCTGAGCCAGTAAAACCTAAACTGGCCCAAGTACTCTCTAAAGCAGCCTAAATAAAGGTCTTTGGGCAACTAGGAGCAGAAAGAGCCCAGAAAAGGCCATCGTCTCCCCTTCAAGTGGAAGACTCAGGCTGAAGATCCTTTCAAAACACATGGGAGTCTCCCAAAGACCGAGGTTCACTTCCCAAAGATATACAGCTGTTCTTCAGGCTGGCTCTGCACAGCAGAAGGTGTGCCTTATTCTGGGCTATTCTTGTTCTAGCTTCTGTTGCTATTGCACTGGTCAGAAGAGCATCTCCCAGACCCTGTCATTCATTGCTTGACCATTCAACAAGGCCACCTGAACCTGCTGGTGTCTGCTGGTGATGGCACTCTTTTGCAGGTATCCCAGCACTGTGCAAGGAGTGCAGCCTCATCTGTGGCCACTGCCACTGCCTTGGCAAATCAGGAGTCCCATGAACTCCACAGGGATGTTCTTGCCCTGGAATTCCCCTGCCCTTTCTCAGGCTACTTCCACTTCATTATCTGCAAGTAGTCTCTCTGGTTCTTTCCATGCTGGAGAGAGAGATTTTCCATGGAAGAGAGAGAGATTTCCCCACATTTCAATCTGCTTGATCCAAGACCACACCTAGGGGCATCTTACTAGGACATGTGATGAAAGTATTTCCAAGAAAGGAGGTATGTCCGGGCAGAGATAGTAGCTCTGCTGTGTTGTGACTACCAGCATCAGAATTTTACGTGGAAAAACTCACACTGTTATGTAAGGGATTAATCCTGCCTCTTCAATGGCCTCTTCTCTTTCTTTCACAGAATCATAGAATCGTTCGGGGTTAAGTAATTCCAAACCCCTGCCATGGGCAGAGACACAGTTTCCACCTTAACAGGTTGCTCAAAACCTTTGCACTGAAGGCCTTCAGTACAAAACACTTGTGGACCATCAATTCACTGGACCATTTGTCTGATGAGCTTCAGCCTCTCCACTAGCACCACTTGCTGTTTCAAGGCTGAGAGCTTGATTCATTTGCCTAAGCACAGGTGAATATGCCATTTCCAGCTGCCAACAGTATCTGAGGCATTGGTACAGGGACAACCTACTGTGCCCTACTGAAGAGACAGCCAGAGGCCATACCAAGCACCCAAGCATGTCTCAGATGGCATGAGATGTTTGGGTTTAGGCAACTGAATTAGGTCCACAGCATGTACACAGCACACTTCTTGCCTTGGGCAAAAGTGCCAGCCTTGTACTCAATCAACTACAACCTCAGTTCAGTAAACCAAACCAGAGATGTCCACATGGTTGGGAAGGAGCATTTTGGGGTGTCAAAGCCATGGCAGTGTGGCAGAAAGAGCTGCATGCCTCAAAGCCTTCATTTGAGGGGACACAGGCTGAAATCTTGTCATGCATGGAGCACCAAAAACTACGGGACAAGGTGCTGGGCCTGGAGCTGTAGGCTGATGCAGCAGCCTCCATTTTGAGTCCTCTCAGTAGTAAGTTTGCTTCAATGGTTGATGCCATTTTAGAATGTTGCCTTATATTTATTTCTTTTTTATCTGTGCAATGAGTTAAAAAATTCCATATGCCTGTTTTTATATATCTTGGGCTTCATCCCCACACACACACCATACACACACGGTTTCCAGTTGACTAAGGAATGCGAAGCATTTGTCTGTGGCTCAGCACAGACACTGGTATACAAATGCATACATCCAGTGTGGGTGTATGAGAGATATAGATGCCATATGGAAATCACATCTGACACATACAGCTTGGGACAAATGGGAGAAAAATCTGTGCCACTCACGTGCACCATGGAAAGAACTTTTTCTGAAAATTGTTGTTTGCTTTGGCTTTATAACTCTCTGATACACCAAAGCACAGATGCCAGCTTGTTATCAGAAAGGATTCGGAGGCAGAGATGGGACTTGACGGTGGCACAGACGGAGAATTGGTCACCCTCAGCTTCCTCCCCTCACCCAGATTTGCAAACAGGCTGGACCCAGCCTAAGGAGGCAGCTGCGCTACGCCCACCCACCGACTGGCAGCTCCACATCGGCATTCCCATGACTGCCAGGAAAGAGCTGGCTGCCATCCTGCCTCCCAGAGCTCCCTCCCTTCAGGGGACAATAAACATTTCACCTTCTAAAAACTGGATTGCCCGATACTTTATACAGCCAAATGATAGCTGATAGGCAAAGAGAAATCAAGCACAGCAAGGAGTTTAAGGTGGGTTGAGAAAAAGATAAGTTAGAAATAGGATTTAATTATACAGATGTTATGATGATTAGGGTCATCCAAGTAGGTAGATGGATTTGCAAATCCAGGAAGTTTTGCTCCAGTGACAACAATTTCTTCCCCCTCCATCTTGCCTCCTAGACAGCACAGCCCTCAGAGCACCTAGAGGGAGACGACCTTGGAAGTCCCTGTGCTCCTCCTAATGATAAGAGGGGTTGTACCAGCACTGATGCAACTTGTTTGGATGCTCAGGGCAGGCTCAGCCCCCAGCAGCACTCAGGCAGTCTGAAGGGAGGCTGCTTTTCCAGGGGTGGGGAGTGGGGAGGAGGAGAGATGTTATTTATGGAGGGGGCTGGCACCGATCCACCGATCCAGAGGTTTGCAAGCAGAAGTTTCTATCACCCACTCTCTATGCAAAGAGACTTGTACCACCATCAGTGGCAGTCTGGCTGAACAAAGGCCCAAGGGCTGGGCTGGTGGAGGGAACATGTTCTGTAGTGTGAAATGAATGTGGAGTTGAAAAAGTTGGTTTTGGGTGGAGCTGGGGTGGTCACGCTTCCAGCGGCTGTGGGTGATGCAGGCAGAGCCCTTCCCTCAAGCCCCACAAAACCAAAACTGCAACACCGGGAGCTGAACTGGGAAAATTCATTTGTTTAACCCTTAAAATGCAGCTTCTAACTGGCTGCAGTTGCTCATAATCATCTCAGCTGAAGTGAATAATGACAAAATGTCCCAGTTTTTTATCTCCCCAGGACCAAACCTGTTTTCAGTACTTACAAAGTGCTTTGGGGGATTGTGGTGTCAGGTGTTGGCATTTCCCATACAAATATTTACCTCAGCAACCATTACTCTCAGTCAACCCAATACAACCTGAAATCCTAACACGAACACAGTCCTAGAGAGGAGACTAGTTCACATCCATCCAACAGTGGTGGAGGAGAAGGAGGAAAGGGTCAGAAGACAGAGGCAGGCCAGGTTACTAAAACAGAAGGGAACTGAAAGAGTCTCACAAAACAAGGGCCAAGGAACGTGCCTGCTCTCCTCCTTCAAGCAACTGCACAGCAAGGTACTGACTGTAAAAACAAATACAGCATTACAATGCAGAGGCAGGAAAAACCAAATCCCAATCACACAGAGGCAGAGAAGAAAAAAATTAATCAAGTAATGCCAAACCTAATAATAACATAGTCCTCACCATTAGCCTCCCCAAAAGAGAGGAAAGGAAAACAAAGGCGCTGACATATTAAACACAGGAATTAATGGAAAATATCAAGCAAATGTAAGAATAACAAGGAGTGCAAGACTGCACACTGGCCTCCATTTCCCTTTCCCCCATTATGCACACAGAGACAGAAAGGGAAAGCAAGCACCATTCCCAGCCATGGTAACCCTGAAGTTTGCAGTTAGGAAAATTATTTGTAAGCCAATTGAACTAATATAGCTGAATTTTCTTCTGAATGCTCTTGACTTGGTAGAGTCATTCTACTGAATTAGGTAGGAAGTCAATGTGATTGTACTTGAATCCTGCTCTGAACTCTTGCAGAGAAGGACCTGCACTGCTGGAGCTCAGGAGCTCTAAGGAAAAAGCCTGAAGTGGAGCGTGTTCATCCCTGAATGGCATCCTCCAGCCAGGCATGGGGACAGCCTTCTGCAAAGCCAGAATGTGTTTCATCCCACCCAGCACGGTGCCCAGGCTCAGGGCAACATTTTGCCATGTCTTTGGCACCAGTCCTGACTGAGAGATGGAATTCATTTCACCCAGCTGTGAATCTCTACAGGGGAGACATTTCCAGATGAAATTGTCACCCGAGAGATGCTCTTGGCATACAGTGCAGAGAAACAAGCCTTTATAAGGTGAGATTCACCTCACCTTAAACAAGGTGTCTAAAATAAATCAGGTGAATCAGTCCCAACAAGTGCCAATTGCCCTCCACTGCCTATTAAGGGACCATAGGTGTCTAGTTCAGGTGAAGGTATATAGCTGTACGAGACTAATTCCATCTCTAGTTTATTTCCTATGCACATATTCAGGAAATGTATTTATTTATATTTAATTATATTTTCTTGCATAAGAGCTAGAGAACGGGAGTAAGCACATTCTCCTCAAGCAATGTGAACCACAACTCATGTTTGCTTTCCCTTCTAGCTCCCAAGCCTCTTTCTGTGATATTTTTTCCAACCTCAGCCACCCCACAACCCCATCATCCTTTTAGTCATGCAGTGATTCCTCCTAAATGGTCATTTTCCTCTTCAGTCCCTTCCCACTGGCTGTCCAGCCCACCCAGCCCAAGTTTCCCCAACCAGACCTCTCACTCAGCAATTCCAAAGCTTGTCTTTGTTCCCCTTTGCAAGAGCATTGAGACTACAAGAGAAGTCCTATCCCAATGTCTGTGTTTGGACATGGACATGATAGAGGAGGCAGTGGTCAGGCTGGGGGAAAACCCCTGTTCACTCAGTCACTTCCCTCAGTTGCTCCTGCCATGCAGGAAGGAGAAAAGCTTTTATGGATGTAAGTCACAAAGCCAGTTATTTATAAAGGAATGAGAGTTTTGCAAGGACTGGCAGATTTCCACACCGATACCAAGGTACATCCCTGATGCAAGACCACCATCCTGCCAAATTTTGAATCAGTGTCACAGTGTGGGGGACACAAAAATTCTCAGAGAAAAGGCCAACAGAACTTTTTAATACTGATATTTATTTCCCTGCTGTTCCTCTTGGAAATGGATGAGTCTGGCTGGGTTTTTTTTTCCCTTTCTCACATTCCTCCACATCAATGTAAAACACTTGACAAAGGTGAGGAAATTCTGACATGGTTATGAAGCCTGTCTCCAGCAACTTCTGTAACAGTGGGGCTGTTCCCACTGGCTGTTCCCAACTAATAAAACACAGCATAGCATCATTTACTCACAAACTTCATTCAGCTCTTAAGCTCATATGACTGCTTCTAAAACTTTCCGTGCCTGCTTTCCAATAGAAAAATTCTGCTCTCACAAAGAGATGGACTTTATAGACAACCATGCCAAATCTTACATAAACAAGGTAAAAAATTTACCCACACTGGATCTTCATCTGGTTTATTCCTGGCCCTGATTGAGTAGATGTGAGTAAGCTGAAACACTGAGTCTCTACAATCCATATCTTAAGGAAGTTCAGCTCAGTACTCACACACAGTGGTTTGTAACATGCCTTTCTCAAAGAAACCACAGCAATGTTCCTAAAACTTGTTCAGAGTACAAGGATGGCATGTAGAAAAAGGCTTTGAAAAGCTGGGGGGATATCCTCATATACTTCTATGTTCTTCTTGTATGTGAGCATGTGAATGGGCTCCCTGTGTTCTGGTCCTCCACTATGGTCCAGATTCTGTTCACTTCCTATGCCTATAACCCTACACTCAGTGTCACATCAGCTATTTTTCTCACACAGAATCATTAAGCCAGTCATTAAGTTTCTCCAAAGCAAGCTCATCCCTATCTGCATACTTCTCTGTGTCCAACCTATACCAGAAGCTGGGGATTCAGCTTTCCCCACACAATTTTCTCACTCTCCCCACCACGGATCTCACCGTGAATTTCCTTGCTTCTCTTTCAACCAAACCTTTCCCCACCATGGATGTGGAAAGCAGATGGTTTCCTTCCATTATACAACAGTCTTACAAATATCTGAAGGCCATTATCATAGTCCCTAATTCCCAACCCATTTTCCTTTCCATTAAATCAGGCCTCTCTTTCAGATTTTCTTCATAGCACAGGATTTCCCGATCATTGACCACTGGCATGGATCTCTTCTGAACTACCTTCCACAGGTTTACTCTTGCCATGAAGCCCAATTCCCACAACCAGATATGTCATAGCTGAGGATCCACAAACAGTGGGCAGGATGGACAACTGATGGTGTGTGTCAGGCAAGACTTCTCCATGCACATAGAATCATAGAATGGCTTGGGATGGAAGGGATCTTAAGGATCATCTAGTTCTAACTCCCCTGCCACAGGGACACCTTCCACTACACCAGGTTGCTCAGAGCTCCATCTTACCTGGCCTTGAACACCTTCTGGGATGAGGCACCCACAACTCTTCTGGACAGTTTGTTCCGGTGACTCACCACCCTCACAGTAAAGAATTTCTTCCTAATATCTAATGTAAACCTACCCTCTTTCAGTTTGAACCCATTCCCCTTGTTGTGTCACTAAGTGCCCTTATAAATCATCTCTCCAGCCTTTCTTACAGGCTCCCTTCAGGTACTGGAAGGCCACAGATGGGTCACAAAGCATAGTTCATAGCAGGGGCCTTGCCATGAAATTTGTGTTGTTACCATGGTCCTTACAGCTCTGTCAAGGCTGTATGGCAGAAATAGTTAGAATATTGACTGAGGCACTAAAATTAGCCTGCCCAGGTGGAAAAAGAAACAAGACATGCCATTCAGGAGGGGATGAATAGGATAGGCAGAGTGCACCCTGGAACAATGTTGGAAAGAGCTGACAAAGAGGCCCAAGGGTAGGACTTGTGATTAAATAGTTGGAGGACATTACTTTTGGCATGTAGAATGAGTGCCCAGCAGACAGGACACCCCCTAGACCTCTCCTGGGAGCTGGTAATCCCCACCCAATGGCACCAGTCAGGCTCCTGCATCAGTACCACAAACCATAGAAGGGCACCTTGCCAAGTGTTTTTTTCAGGGTATCCATACACTTGGCATGGCTACACTCACCAGTTTTCAGCAGGCTTCGAGCCTTTCCTCGCATCTTCCTCTCAAACCACAGAGCCTGGAATATCTCTACTTCTGCTTATATAATACTCCCAAATTGGCTTTCACATTCTCTGTGAACCGAACACAAAACCTTTGCCTTAAAGTAAAACACCCTTCTGAAACAACAAGGAACCAGAACAGGCACTGGGGTTACAGGACTGGATTCCCACTGCTCAGCGAAGGGCAGCCCCATGCCACATCATCCCCTATGTGCAGGCCTTGGAGAGGTGTGTGAGAGGAAGCAGCTTTTCCCAAAACACCTGCTGCTCCCCAAAACTCCCCCGCCTCAACCTCAGCATGCATATAAATTGTTGCAACTATGTCAGAAGACCAGGAATGCATCACAGAAACCCTTCCCCTGTAACCATAGCTGGATTTAACGTTTGCAAGTGTAAAGCACTTATGTTTGTGCAACAGCGTTTCCGTACACTGTGTTCCACCTGGACCACGGGAAGAGGAGCTCACCGTGACCCCGTCACAGCATCATATTTAGGCACGATCACACTCTGCTGCCATGAAGGAGGTGAGGGAGGGAGCGGGGAGCTGAAAACTCTCATTTAGTGCCAGCTGAAGCAGTAAGTGTAAGTGACAAAATTCAGGTTTCCACCCACTTTCTTCTAAATTTGACATTTTGCAGCTATCATTTTCCACAAATCTGAGGAAAACGTACTTTTAGGAATAGCAGCATGACTCCAGTCCATAAAACTCTTAGAATTCAAGTCACTTTACTGATAAATGTGCCAAACAGCAATGCATGCAGTTAAGAGAGGACATCAGTAAGAGTACCGTAGAGGTCAGTGCAACAGGACTGCAGGAGGGACCACACGGCGACTGCCAGGTTGTCAACAAAAATACTCAGATGCACCTCAAAGTCTTTGTTCGAGGGTGAATTGGTTATCATTACAAAAAATATGTGATAAACTCCATTTCAGTAAGGGATATATATACCTCTATTTAATCTCCCCTTAAGCAGAGAGAAAGAATGCTTTTATTAGCTTGACTGTCTCTTTAGTGTAGCTACTACCTGGCACATGGCAAAGCAAATAGAGAAGAGACCAAGCAGCAAACAAGGCTGAGAACTTACCTGCCATTTGTCAATTTTGTAACACTCATGGAGGGTTTTTGAATAGATAAAATGCAGTGGCAGAAAGGCAGGGAGTTAATGAAACTAATGAAAATGCTGCACAGATGGAGTGACCTGCAGTCAGGTGTTGTGTGGGGTTTGAGGCCAAGACATGCTCCACAGCCCTGGGGTCCTGGAAGAGCTATGAGGAGGTGTCCCGCAGTCTCCCACAGAACTGTGAAACAGCTTGGTGCTCCATGGAAGGAAACAGGGCCTAGGGACTGACCGTACAGCAGATCATTTAAGCTGGGGTAGAGGGATAAAGACAACATTTCACTGTTCCAGTTAATCACTCTGTGCAAAGGGCATCAGCCTAATCATAAGAAAAAGGGAAAAAACCATCTCAAAATGTTCAACAACCTGGCGACTGAAGGAACATTCAGGTCCCATAAGAAACCAAAGGAAGGTGTATCTAAATCTACTAGATGAAGAGTTGCATATTGCTTCCCCATCATTTTGTGTATCTTTCAAGGGAAAGTTTTCCATCACATCTGTTCCGCTAATTTAAGCTAAATTTAAAGAATATTGGAGTCAACTCAAAACTACATTTCTCAATTATATATACTTTTTTTTTCACAAAAAAAATAATGCAAACAAGAAGGCGAAGGAAGAGGAAATGTGCAATCCCAACCTGCAGCTGCTGGAAACAGATGGAGCTGAAGATGACTTCAAGGAGCAGAATCAGACCCTTCTGCTCTTGGGGAGCTCAGCAAAGTAGAGGCATTGTGGTAGTGTTCTACAATTGTTGCTTCACGTGGCAGCAAGAGCTCATGGTCCCCCTGCTCTGCTGCAGCCCCAGCTGAAAAGGTGGGTGATACGGGACACATCTGCCAGGGCTCCATCAATGCTACCACAACTAATGATTGAGTGAAACACTTGCCATCCTTGCCAGAAGCAATTTTGGAAAGGTGTAGTTTGGAGTTTTGTCCTCCACTTGGCATTTATCCTGCCTCAAATGCAGTAAGATGTTTTTTAAATGTAAATATGTTTCCTCAGTTGAAAAAAAAAAAAGTAGAGGTTTTTACAAGCTTGAAGATGTTGCCAAACAAAGCCTTATAAAGATCACAAGATTTGTGTAGAATCTGCTCTTTGACTGCCCTATGCTGTGGCCCCAATATATCTGGGGCCTCCAGATGCTCTGAAAATAAAATAATATACTTAAAATAGCAATATGTTTCAATAAAGCTACCAGTGTTACTAATTATATTGCTATTCTATCAATACTCCAACTAAATATCAGTATCATTAATTATGAAAGTAAAGTAATAATAAGCCCAACTGAAATAAAACTGGGGATTCCTGAAATCTCTTGCATTTTAAGCAGTTTGCTGAACAAATTAATGTTAGTCTGTGAAGAAGCAGCTCATTTGCTAACAAGTCATCAGAAAGGCTGACAAAAGTCAGTACACCGAGCATTATTATATTTGTAATCATTCCAAAGGACAGTATCTGGATAAATATCTTTAAGCCTATCCTTGTAGTACCTTTTTACTGAAAAACAGATCGAAACTGTCTCCTTCAGTAGCTAAAAGTAGGTGCTTTCTAGGGTTTAAAAATCGTAGTATTGACATAGACAGTCCAAATGTGAGTTAAAGTCAACACTGAGAGGGGCCCAAAGCAAAACCTCGGACCTAAATAACTCCAGTTTTAAGGAAGTTGTAAGTCTGATTCATATAGATGCTTCACATAAGAGGGAGGTGCTCTCTGAGCTTCCTTTGTCCTGAGGACTTCCACAGTCCTGCCAATAGTGACATGCAGGTTGCACCTATATATCAGGGAACTCTCCCCATCGCCTACACAAGGATGGTTCCTGGCTTGCTTTTGGCTCTCAGCCACCAGCGCTCAGGGCTGGCTCAAGAGCTGTCTGTGTCTGTGTTGTGCCTTGCATGGCAGGCACCTGTGTGTGTCCCCTGTGTCCCCCACCCGTCTGTCACTGCAGAAATGAGCTCCATGATGTGAAGAGCTGCTCAGACCTTCCCATCACTTGCAGCCCCAATGCTCACTTCAGCCTCCATCAGTCTTTTGTTTCTGTTGTTGTTGCTTCTTTGGAGGAGTGTGGGAGAAGTCAACACTCATGTATGAAAACAGAACTCACTTTATTAAATAGTGTAGGCTACATCAGTAGCCTATTGACATGGAACAGCACAGTAAGCTTTCTTGCTGATAAATAAAAATGATTAGTTTAACTGACGGTTGTATATTCATCATTCTTGATACCTGGCAAACATTCTGGTTGTCAAGCAGGTAATATCTGACACATCTGCCCCGATGTTTGTCTCCCAGGCTACATTAACTCAAGCACCTCATTCTTGTCTTCATTCTTTGTGCACCCCCTCAAAAGGTCTGATGGATAGTACAGCTATATTTTCATATTTGTAATGTATTTTTTTTAATTCCAACAGTACTAGTCTAAGAGTGGATTTCTGAAAACTTATAAAATCTGCAGCTTACACTTAGTACCATTGTTAATTCCAACCATTTGCTACCTGCTAATATGATAAACATGCGCTTAGGGTTATATTCAGACTACCTAAAATAGACTTAATGCTCCAGCTTTGGAGCCAAAGTTCAGGGAGACAGGAGCACTTCGGCTTGGCTCCCCACAGAGCCTTTGGAGACAAATGGTCACAGTGTCCACATTAGGCACTTTATAAGTACTGATTAGAAAACACAGCCCCTATATCTCTGTTGGCTGGACAAAAAGCCAGCTTTGTAGCCCTGCAGAGCCAGTGGCTTTTTCAGCTCCCCATTACCTTGAATTTACGATTTGTAACTGGCGTGTAAGCACAACTCTAAGTTGAGGCTCTCTAAAAGGCTTAAAGGGTCCCATTCAGAGGGAGTAGAATTTTAGCTAAGTTCGTATCTAGAATCATTAAAGCCTGTCAGGCACTAATAAAACCTTTTCAGAGCAATTTAGAGAACTTACTCAAGGTACTAAGTGCCATCTTGCTATGTTATTGGCATAGATTCAGAAGCCAAACAGTTCTTATGTGATCATGACAATTTCTGATTAACTATGTTCTTTACATCCAAAGATGTCACTTTTTTTTTGTCACTTTTACATGAAATCTGACTCTAGTCCCAGCTTTCAGCTTTCACAATCAACAAGTACAAAATGGTGTTTCTTGACTCTTCCACCAAGATTTAATGAACTTCCTTTTGGAACTGTTAGAAACAAGAGCAGCAACTGAAATATCAACCTTATAATAAGATTGGTTTACACACTCATTACTTTAGCAAAAACTGGAAGGAACACATGCAAAAATAAAGAAGATTTTCTCTGCTGGGTCTCACTTGCAACTAGATCTCAGATTCCCAAAATTGATGCAATGCCATACACTTTGTGGTGGAATCATTATTTTTCTCAATTCTCCCCTCAAAATTGCCACAAGGTTATAACATTGCCCCAACCTAAACATGGAAAACAAGACAGAGGAGAACACTGGCACTTTTGGGTGATGAGTGGACAACCAGTTGCACCAGTTCACAAGCAGCAGGGCTGCAGGGTAGACAGGAATAGACAAGGTTGTAGAGCCTAGAGGAGATAGATGGTCCCCACTGCTCCCCACAGAGGGGAGGCTTTGGGTAGCAGTGCAGGAGGAAGAGCACCATAATTGGCTGAGCTTTTTCATTTCATGAGTAGCAACTCTCATGTTATGTGATGCTTCACTGACCACACAGCCCCTGCCTCTGACATGGGTGATTTCTGCAAGTAGAAAATATGCAGATATGCACCCCTGTGGCTGAGCTCATGTCAGGCAGCTGCTCTGCACAAACCCCATGCTAGACCAGGACCCTGGGCCCTTGCTTACAGCTTGCCCACATGGGTTCAGATCTCAAAGAAGCCAGGGAGTCTGAGTAGCATTGGAACCCATGTGTGGTGGGAAATCTTGCCCCCTCAAGCAAAGGGATGGATGGATTTTTCTTTAACTCACTTATTGTTTTCTCGCTGTAAAAAGTCCTGCAATTTCCTTTCCAAGGTTCTACCAAAAGTTCCCATGTCTTGATAACTGGACAGGATCAAGAGACAGTAATTGAAATGTGTAGAAAAATAGGAAGGACAACTGGGAATGAGAGAATTACAAAAAAGCCTGAGACTGGAGAAAGAGATGAGGAAAGTCCCTCACATCCCATGATTGACTGTGAGATAGACAGCTGAGGGAAAGGGAATGGACAACCTGACAAAGGGCCATGTTGTACATGAGAACTGGGCAGATTCATCCTGTGCAAAACTTTGACATGAGACAAGCTGCCCCAGAAGGAGTTTGGCCCATGGAGCTAATCTGGAGAGATGACCAGGAGCACGAGTGAAGATGGGGAATAGCAAAAGGGAAGAACCCCTCAGCAAAGAGAAATGGATGACAAAATCAAAGTGATGCAGTGCCAAGTGGGAATCATAGAATGGTTTGGGTTGGAAGGGACCTTAAAAACAATTTAGTTCCAACCCCTCTGCCATGAACAGGGATATCTTCCACTAAACCAGGTTAGTTACAGTCAACTAGGGAATTTGCATTGGGAGGTCATTAGAGCACCTGCTGAATGAGGAAGAGGGAATTTAACACAGGAGAGCTTACAATGAGGAAAGGAAGTTGGCTGGTCATGGAGAAAAAGATTGGAACAAGCAGCCAGATTTGGCACAGGATGAGGCAGAAGGATGTGTTTATCCTGTACACTGAAGTAAGCAGTGCTTCTGAGCCCTTCATCCGACAGTTAAAGACTGTGCCAGGAAATAGACATAGAAAATTATTATTAAAGTAAAAATCCAAAAGGAGCCTTCACACTTGGCCTAATTTGGAAGAGCTGAATTTTGCAGCCTTGGAGTTCTTGTAACATGCTTGGTGCATGTATATGTTTGTACTTAGAGCACCGGAGGGGTTCAGTCTATTCCATGCTAGAAGCCAAGAGTGCAAAACCAGGGCTTTCCTTCTTTGTGATTTACGGCTTCTGACTCTTCAGCTGGAAAAGTTCATTGGCCTGTCTTGTTTGTGCTCCACATTACAGTACCTAATCTCACATCTGATCAGTTGTCAGACAAGGTTCATCAGAGCTGTCTCATCTCCATTACCTGCCCCCCATCCCAGTTTTTCAAGCTTACTAATCCACCAGTCTCTTGTTTCTGTGGGAGGAGACCTTGCATCACCTCTAAAGGACTGGCTTATTTTTACCTACATTGAATTTCATTGTGGTGTGTTTTCTACATATTTTAAACATTGATATATCTCTTACTTATTGTTTTTCTTTACCCAGTGGGACTCAGATAATCAGTTTGATTTCCTTGGGACATTTCACCGTCATTCATGAGTCACCATTCAGCAGAGTCTTTAGCAGGCCACTCCTTGGGGGTGCAGCTCTGGGAGGCCACCAGACAGCGAGGTGTTACTGAAGTGGCAGGAGAACAGACCTGAGAGGAGTAGCAGTACTGAGAGGAGGGCAACAGTACGTACAGCCCCAGCTTTCAGTCCTGCTTCACAAGCAACACCAAGCTTCTTGTACAGCAAGAAGTGGTGTGCAGACACATCCCAGCCTGAGCAGAGCACTTTCCCTAGGGCTCCAGGAAATTCCACATCATATATTAGGGGTAGACAAGAAGGCTCATTGTTAACATCAAAACGTTCATGGCATAACAACCTTTTCCTCTCTCTTGCCTGATCTGGTGGAAGCCCTCTTCTTACCCTTCTTCAAAACCTACCTCCCCAAGACAAGACCCCCAGCCCATATGTAATAGGATTTCTGATTCCCCTATTTCCCAAACCCCATACAGCTTCACACACAACCTCAGTGCCTAAATTTCTTCTTCCCAGCTCTTCCTACAATTACTTCATAGATGAAGCACTCACTGCTGACCTCTTTCACAGCCCCTTTTCCTTACTTTCTGAGCCCATCCCTCTCCATATCTTCATCTGAAAACATTGACTCCAACATTTTCTAAATTCTTCACCAATGTGCTTCAGAGATGGCCATAGAACAGATATCAGAGCCAAACTCGCCCTGTTACACAAGACCAAGTTACCACGTGTGAGTTGGTCCTTGCTCAGCTGTAACAGCTCCTTTGCTCACCCACATCATTGCTGCACAAGAATTTCTTCTCTATCACTATCTTCGTGTTCCTTAAGTCCACGCAGTCCTAAGAGACTAGGCAGGAGTAGCTGATATCTCCCAGCCACCTCAAAACTAAGACATATGGAGAGAATTGCTGATGAATTTTGAGAGGTACTATGTGACAGGTGCTTTTGGCTCTGGTTATCTGAAATGAGGGGGAAGAGGTGGAAAGGGTCTCAGATGGAGAGTTTTCTGGTGGAGGTTTAAATATGCCTAGCCATGAATCATTCTTGTCTATGCTGACCACAGAGCATCACATCTGTTGTTTTTATGGTCAAGAAAAATAAAAAAAGAAAATGACTAATACATCCTTATATAGACAAGCCACTTGAGTCAAGCCTAAAGCAGAGTCTGCTAATTGGACAAAACCATGGCTCATAATAGCATTTTAACATTTCTCCAGCTTACTGTTTGTCTTTTGGTTAGTTACTGAAGGGTGTTAACCTAGAAGTGGTCACCATGAGGGTTTGAAGTTAAGTAACACCCCATTAAGCAGTACGTGGCAAATTTACTTCACACCTGGCTTGTCAGTGGTAGCATTTCACACTCCAAAGGCTGCCAGCCAAGCCAAACAGCAGCACAGGCATCCATGCAGTGACTGGCAGTTTTACGGCCAGGAAAGCAGGCAGCATTGTTCCATCTCTTGAAAAAAGCATAGGGGGTTTCAGGCACAGACTGTGGAGCAACCACATCCGTATCTACAGCTCAGATAGGTCTTCTCTGTCAGCACCCCTTGTACAGAAATATGTACACATGTGCTCCATCGTGGGCAAAGCTACCCACTGCATGTGACAAGAACAACATCCTCATACACTGTCTGAAGTTCAGCACACAGAGTCATATCCCAGCAGGGATAAAAACACATAATAAAAGCACACAAAACACTGGAGCTGTGGAAATAGATCAAGTATTGGCTTGTAGAACTCAACCTCACCTTCCTTTGCTGTCACTAAGTTAGAGCCTATGAGGTTTCAATCGTGCTCTGGGTAATATTTCTGTGCACTCCAGAGCAATCTTCATGGTTGGGTCTGTAGCTTTCGGTCCTCTTTGCCTTTATTCCCTACTGATACACTTAACAGATTACACCACTGTGGCCTCAAATCTCCTCTGCCACCGTTAGACCAGTGAACATACAGTAAAGGGAAAAAATATTTCTGTATTCCTGTAGTTCCCCAGTCTCAGTTCCCAAACTTCTTATGAAATTATGCCAGCTGCTTTACATAGGTGCTATTCATATTTTTATTTATGTATGAAAATGTATTTAACCTACAGGGTGGGGTTTGCTTTTTGTCCACCAAACAGTGCCATCTTCAAACATGCAAATTTGATCTGTTTGCAGCATCTAAAATAGAAGCATTGCACTAACAGTAATTAGATCAGAGTTTAAAAGGATCAGATCCTCATTAAGGCTTTTCCTCAAAGATTTTACAAGCTTAGAGCTTGAATCTAATCTTCAGTGTCAGCTGAAAGGGAAGCCAGGGGGGTTGATAGAGGGGAAAAACAACCATAGCTGGCATTGGTTGCTGTCAGTGAAAAGAAACAAGGGGTTAGTGCTGCAAATAGTTAAATCCATAAGATCTTTGAGGGACAGCCACATCCTGGAGGCTCTCTTAAGAATCCCTGCTTTCAACAAGACTTTGGTGTATTGTAAAGAAAAAAGCTGAAGTGCTGAGTGCCCTGATTTTCCCACCCTTCCTCTCCCTCCAAAGCAGATGTCACTGCAGGCAGCCACATTGAGTATGTGGAACATCTTTGGAGAAAAAATTAAAAATGAGAGTGCTGAACTAGCCAGATTTCCTCTGGCCTGCCATAATTCAGTCTTCATGGAGCTTCATCCTCTCTTTTTTTTCCTCTCTGTTTAATCTTGGTTGTTTCTTCCCTTCTTCCTGCCATACTGGTGCTCCTTCTTCCACACCCCGCTTCTAAATAGCACAAGTGAGTCACAATAAAAACCTGGTGAGTTTGAAATGGTTTTATCATCCATGTTTTATAGAGAGAAAAGTGAGGGACAGAAATATTAGGTACCTGACCGAATCTGTTCTAAGAACTGTGTGTGTCAGGGTACAGGCCCAAGCTACAAAACCATCTTTCCTGTCTCTATCCATTCATTCACACACAATACTTGCACAATGTGTTTCTTGTTTACTGTCCTTGCAACCAGCTTTCTTTTCTTGCTTCCTGCTGAAATCTTCAGTTTCATTACTCCCCTGCTCCTTAATGTTTTTATTTACTTCTTGATCTTTTGCTACTGTCCTCACTTCCACACCCCAGGAAAGCTTTACATGTAAAAAGTATGAAGGGCAGCGAAAAACTTAATAGACAACGGCAGATTTATTTCAAACATAGGGATGGGTTTAAGATACAACTGATTCTTAGGACCTGGGATTTAATATGGAAGACGAGACAGAAGAAATAATCCAATTGACCTAAGTCTTAAATGTGGCCCAGGTCTACTTGTAAATTAAAAGTAATAATTATGCATAACCTGTAAGAGAGTTTGATTTAATTTTAATGGCCTTTGCAAATTGCATTACTAGATCATTTGTTTACAAGAGCAACAGACTAAAAAAATCTATTACCTCTTATCCTTCTTATCATATTGATTACAACAAGTTGTATATGATATAAAACTGAGTGGAAATACATCCACACATTTGACAATGATGAACTTCAAATTTCTGTCGTATAAAAAGAATACATTTCCTCTTTTAAAACCCAAGATCCTTCTGGTCTAAATCTTACAGTTTTAAGAATTGTATTTGATGAATGATGTCAAAATGCTGGTACACAAATGAACACATTATAAAGATTCATGAGACAAACTGCAGTCTATAGCCAGAGGATGCTGATCTACTATGAAGCCAGGATCAGAGCACTGTGCTCATGAGCTACTATGTGTGATATTACCCATTGTCT
Source organism: Corvus hawaiiensis (assembly GCF_020740725.1). Taxonomy (NCBI): domain Eukaryota; kingdom Metazoa; phylum Chordata; class Aves; order Passeriformes; family Corvidae; genus Corvus; species Corvus hawaiiensis. Next base: position 57,062,111 of record NC_063214.1, read on the forward strand.
TATCTCTTGACACTCCTCAAATAAGAAGGAAGAATCTAAAATATTTTTTCAGTGTTGCAACAGTGCTTCTACTGCATTGCATTTCACTTCCGTTTATTAAGATGGATTACCCACTTCATGCTAAACCCTGACATCTTTTTAGTCACTAATTAGCTAAATTCCCATCAGACCTGCTGCTACACAGTTCTGAGATTTGTGTAGTCAGTTAGGCCTAGCCTAATCAGAGTGGTTTCATTGTACAATTAGACCTCAGAGGTATAAAAGTAAATCAAAAGGATAAGAAAGAAAAAACAGAGTGTTACCTCATATTGATTTCAGTGAGCCAATGGGAGCTCTGAATAAAGACTGGGTAAGAGCCAAGGAAAGAACCTGAGATATAAGCACAATACAGATGACACTGTCACTTTATAGAAATGCTATTCCAGTAAATAAAAAGAGGGTCACCAACACTTTGGAGAAATATTTTAAGTGCCTCCAACTTGAAGAGAAGCAACAAATAAAAAGATTAAGTATTCTGTACAGAAGACCAAGGATGTAAGTTGTCAAAGCAAAATAACCACAGTGAAGAATTCTCTTTTTCAGTGGTCCTCATAATGGAGAAGCAGGGACTATCAAGACTTCACCCCTCACCCCTTTTACCCTCTCTCTAACAGCTCTCTGAGGAGCAATCACAGAATCACAGAATATCATGAGCTGGAAGGCACCCACAAGGATTATTGAAGTCCATCTCCTGGCCCTGCACAGGACCATCCCCAAGAGTCACATCCTGCGCCTGAGAGCAGTGTCCAAACACTTCCTGAACTCTGTCAGGATGGTGCTGTGACTTCCCTGGGGAGCCTGTTCCAGTGCTTGACAACTTGACAACTCTCTGGGTGAAGAACCTTTTCCTAATATCAAACCTAAACCTCCCCTGACACAACTTTCGGCCATTCCTGAAGGTCCTGTCACTGGTCACCACACAGAAGAGATCAATGCCTGCCCCTCCTCTTCCCCCCATGAGGAAGTTGCAGGCTGCAACGAGGTCTCCCCTCAGTCTCCTTTTCTCCAGGCTGAACAGACCAAGTGACCTCAGCCACACCTCATACAGCTTTCACTCAAGGACCTTCACCATCTTGGTTGCCCTCCTTTGGACACTCTCTAGTAGCTTCATATCTTTCTTATATCTTGGTGCACAAAACTGCACTCAAGGTGAGGCTGCCCCAGTGCAGAGCAGAGCAGGACAATCCCCTCCTGTCTTGGTTTGAAAGACAGGTGTCTGCCAAGGAAGGCAGGAACCTCCCTTGAAATGGAAAATGCAACCCCCTTCCCTCCAAATTATTATAATTTTGAAATTAAGGGACTTTCAGGCAAAGATGTGGGAAATAGGAATAACAGTTCTGTACTATTATATATCTATATGTGTATAACCAGTCAAACAAACAACAATAACCATGGCAGTAACAGCAAACAATCACAAACCCAGTCCCAGCCTTCTCGGCTGTCGGGCCCTTTCCCCTCGGGTGCAGTTCCGCTCGCAGCCGGCAGGGGCGCTGGCGGCTCCCGGTGAGCAGGGCAGGTGCGATGGTTCCCCCGCGGCTGCAGGGGGCGCTCCGGAGCGAGCTCGGGGAGCACGCAGCACTGGTGGCCTGGGATCCTGGGAAGGGATGGGACAAAGGCTTCACAAACCGCTGGGCAGCCGATCCCAGAGTCCGGCCAGACCCTCAGGAACAGCAGGCTGGAACGGCAGGGACGAGCACAAATCCTGGGTGGCAAATGAGATGTATCGAACTCCGGAGCTGCAGCGGGAACCCCCGGAGGTCTGGGCAGGCAGGGCATGCAGGGCTACAGAGTAACGAAGGCTCGAAGCAACAGCAGGGGCAGGGCGGCCGCAGCCCGGCTCCCAGTGGGCAGGGAAAGGCGGGCTTGGGAATCCCGGGGTTTCTCCCTGAGGCACCTGAGCAGATGGTGAACAGGAGCCTCGTTCAGTAAGGTGGGGTGTTAGGGCCCTGGTGCAACAGCCGCTCCAGCGAGCAGGCTCCACTCACGGTAGAAGGAAGGCAGCCAAAAGCAGAAGCCTGAAGCGCTGACAAATTCCCTCCACAACAATGGGAGCCCTCCTCTCCCTCCAAATGCCAAGAACACCAGCCAGCCAGGGGATGTACCCAACCTCCCTTTTTCCCAGTTCAAATCTCGCGGAATCCCCTGCCCTACACAAGAAAACCTCAGGTGAAAGAGTGGGCCACAAGCAGCCAGGAACAGGGCATCGGCGTGGCAGGCCGCTCTGAGCACACGGCTCGGAGAGCCCTGCGGAGGGAGAAGCGGCGGTTTCCACAGCGACATGAGAAGCCGTGCAGCGCAGCACCGAGCCGGAACGGGGCCGCTCTCAAAGCAGCGTGGAGTTTGCGGAGCAGAACCGCTCACAGGGCACGGAGCCAGCGGCGATGGCAACGCGGGGCCGCGCAGAGCCCAGACACGCACCGGAGCAGCGCCGCTCGGAGAGTGCGGAGCAGCCGCAACGCGGGGGCCCGGCCGAGACGTCGGAGTCGGCGAGGCGGCGGCCACGCGGGACCAGCAGCCACGACAAACACGCAAGCACGTGATAGGAGCAGTTGTAGCCACGAAAGTCACAGGAACTGTGAAATGGTACAATGTCAAAAACAACTATTGGTTTATAACACGAGATGATACAGGGGAAGATCTATTCATCCATAAAACTGCCATTAAAAGGAATAACCCTAAAAATTACCTGCAAAGTGTAGGAGATGGGGAAGTTGTACAATTTGATATAGTGCAAGGAAAGAAGGGTTTACAAGCAGCAAATGTTACTGCGCCTGGGGGTATTCCAGTCAAAGGCAGCCGTTATGCACAAAATTATAAACAATATCCATCCCAGCAACTTCCCTACCCACAGCCTACTTTCCCCTTTTACCCTATACCCAATATGAACCCTTTCCTAAGTTTACCCTATCCCCAGTTTATTCCTAATCCGTTTTTCACCCCATGGCTTCCCTATACAATTCCATTTCCCTACAATTCTTCTCCGATGCCGAGGGGGGGATGAAAAGGGGGAGGGAAGAAATTAAACCCTCTCCTGCCTCAGTTTCCCCACAAAACATGCCCGGAGAGTTCTGTCTCCCTTCTGTCAGCCCTAAGATGTTCCACAGAATCTGTTTAGACATTTAAAAACTCAGGAGGGTGGCTTGTTTTGTCTTGAAACTGTTCTTGTTATGTTTATCCAGTTGTTTTCATTCTCCTTTTATTAAAATAAAACGGGTGAGATGTTGGGGTCCCTTCCCCCTGCCATGGAGCCCTGGGAGAGGGGCCCTGGGGGGGGAGACACGGGGTTTCCCTGCCCCTGCTCAGCTTCATTCCCCCATTGGTTGGTTTGGGTTCCCTGATAACGCCAAGGACCCTCGGGTCCCGTGACTGCGGAGTTCCTGAGCTGAGCCCCGGCCATGCGGCTGGAGAAATAAACATCTCTGAAACATCTACCATGAATCTGTCCATATATACTTCGTTTCCACGGGACTCCTGGTTTGAAATATGCTTGTCGCAGTAATCCCCGCTGCGACAAACTGGTGGAGGAATGCGAGCAAGATACCAATCCCTGAGGAAAATTCGTGAGTAAAATAACCACTCTAGACCTCTCTCTTCTCATCTTGGTTTGGATATTCTCTCTGGACTATGGAAGAATCGTGGGAAATGGGGCTCTCTGAGCCACAGAAAGAAATGTACCTAGAAGTTAAAGGAATCCTTGAACAACAAAACAAAAAAGTAATGGAACCGGGAGATCTAGAACTTTTTTTCAATTGGCTTTTCAAAAATTTCTCCTATATTTCTCGAGACTTACTTTTTGATATTGAACTTCCTGGATCTTGTCAGGGGTGTTTTTGGGACAAGATCTTGTGGGAGATGAAAGATCAAACAGAACATGTATTAGTGATTGAACCCTTGCGTGGATCCATGGTAGTCAGTGGAGCTATTCAAGAGCATTTATATGGTCCTATTAAAGAAAGGATGGCCATAGTCCCGCGGCCGAGGCCGCGTGGCCGCCATCCCTGTGGCACATGCTGGCGGAGGTGCCTGCGCTGGATGCGCCCGGCCCCCTCGGGAGCGCGCGCCTTATCGCGGACCCCATCCCTGTCTTGGGGTCCCCGGCCACGCGACCATGAGTGAGGGGAATGAAGCTGAGCAGGGGCAGGGAAACCCCATGTCTCCCTCCCAGGGCGCCTCTCCCAGGGCTCCATGGCAGGGGGAAGGGACCCCAACAAAAGAGAGTAGCCAGTTGGAACCCTCCCTCTATGGCCAGGTCTTTTGTTTTTCTTAAGCATCCAGTAATTTGTCCCCCTGGCAACATATATGGGAAAAATTAAGAGAAAAAGAAAATAGAAGGAGAACTCATAAAACCCCAACACCTCCCTTGCCCAGCTGGTGATGCTGTGCCTGATGCACCCCAGGACAGGGTTGGCCCTCCTGGCTGCCAGGGCACTGCTGACTCATGTTCAACTTGCCATCAACCAGGACCCCCAGGTCCCTTTCCACAGCACTGCTCTCCAGCCCCTCATTCCCCAGTCTGTCCATACATCCAGGGCTGCCCCACCCCAGGTGCAGAATACAGCACTTTTCCTTGTTAAACTTGATAAGATTGGTGATTGCCCAGCCCTCTAATTTGTCAGGGTTTCTCTGCAGGGCCTTTCTGTCTTTGAGGGAGTCAGCAGCTCCTCCCAGTTTATTGCCATTGGGATTAGCTGAGCCTTGGAGAGCCAGAGGCAAGCACAGTGTGGATGCTGCACCCAGACCTACAAGTCCAGTCTCCCACCTTTCTGTGGGATCTGGGGCCAGGCCCACATAAGGATCTGCCAGGATCACTGCAGCAGGAGAAGGCAGTGTGTATGACACTACTGATTGCTGCACTCAGAGAAAGGTAGAAAGTTTGGAGGAGGGGTTAGTGAGGCAGAGCAGAGGTTATGTCTCTGGGGACATGGGGTCTGGAGGTGGGTAAGAAAACGGAAGGCAAATTATTGAAATGGAAATTGTTATCCAATTAAACTATTACTGAATTTAAATAAATTCAGGTTTGTTTCTTTTTTATAATTGAAAGCTATGGAGAGGTAAAAAGAAAACCTGACTGAGAATTGCTGTACTGCTTTACAGATGTGCCATTATACCTGCTGAGTGAAACCAAAAGGAATAGGACTATCACCTTATTCAAGATAAAAAATTCACCTGCTAAGTGAAACAGATGTCCTGTTCACACAGGCCAGCAAGGGCTCTGGGCCCAGATCCAACACATAACAGAAATAATAACGTCTTTTTGCTTCTTCTTCTTATTTCACTTTTAAATTATGAACAAAAGTTTATACCTTTAGTTTGTTCATTAATCTGGCCCCTTCAAATTAGGCCTTTTAGATTTAAAAAATCTGATATTTATACCCAAAAAAAGAAAGCAGTGGTATGAAAAAGAATAAAGAATCTGTGCAGTGAGACATTATAATCTCAGAAATGCTAAAGGAGAGATTTTTTTCCCTGCTAATGAAACCATGCCCCTATCTGAACTACAATCAGGTACTTTGTTCAAATCCTTTCTGCTTGTCAAAAAAAAAAAAAAAAATCCAATAGCAGTAAGGATGAGAGAGGTAGAGAAGTCTCATAGTCCAATATCTGCTTTCTAAAACAAGCAATGGCTCATCTGGACTTCTATCTGACTCGTAAGGAATGTCTTAGCTCAGGCTGTGGTTGCAAGTGAGCAGACACTGTAGCCAACATAAATATATCATCCAGTCGGAATGAGAAAGAAACCTTTCTGCATGTCAAAAACTATTTAGTAACTGAACAGAAACATACAGGTATCATGGACTACCTTGCATTAACCATGGAGATCCCCTCAGTGAGCATGTGAACATATTTGAAAGGAGTCAGATTTTGCCTTTCTCTCCTCATGAAGTTTTGCCACCTTCCTCCCCCAGCCACAGACATTGAATTTCATCCCTATTCCGGTTTGCTTGGGTGCAGCCACCCTGTCACCCATACATCTCTTCAGCATTCTTGGCCTTCACACAAAACAAGCAACAGCAGCAACTACATAAAATTAAAAAATGAAGAAAATCTCCTCCTGAGCTGTGAAGACACATGTATTACACACATAGCACAAACTGTGGTGTTTACTGAATGTCTGTCCTTCACTTTGTCTTGTCTTTATATTATTTACACCCATATGTCCCAAACCTGATGCCAGATTACTTCAAATGCCACATAAACAGTCTCTGCTCTATTGTTTCAAGATCACACTTTGGTGCCCTTTAGTTGTCAGAACCTGCTGGGATGCCATATAATGTTTTCTTTCTTTCACGTATTTTGAATAAGGGGCTCCTATATAGGAAGGTGTGAAATAAATTTCTGTCTCCATCATGCTGTATCTTAAATCATGGGTCTAAGCCTCTGGAACACAAAGTGCTCTATATCTGTAAGGTCTGGGTAAGAGGTGAAGGGCAGGTACCTCTGTGTAACTTAGATATACTTCAACAGACTATCTCAAAACACATTCTCCAATGAATATCTGTCCCTTAAGCACTATAAATGAAATCTCTAGACAGTAATTAGGCTTTCTCTTGTTGGTTTTTTTGGTTGCTTTTTCTGGAATGAGGATCCTCCACATTCACACCTAACTTCCTAGGTCTGTATCTTTGTAGATGTCTCTCTAATGATTCAGATTTTTTTTTAATAAAGCATCATATATAAAGAGTGCATTTTATTCTACTTGTTCTTTTAATGTTACACAAACAAACTATTGTTTGCAATTCCCTGGTTGTAATTTCTTGCTGATTGATTAATTGTTCAGCTATAAACTCAGTGATCAAAATATTTAGAAGGTTTTCAGGAGGTCATCTAGTAGTGCCCAAAGGCAGAATTGACTATACATCAACTGTTCTTGGCAGCTGCTTGTCTAACCGGTTCTTAAAAACCTCCAGTGATGGAGATTTCATCATTTCCCTAGGCAACCTGTGCCAGAGCATAACTATCCTTATCATTAGAAAGTTTTTCTTCCCAGAAAGTAGGATCATCTACTGGAAGACATATCAGTCACTGAGAAATGCTTTGAGATAACGCTGTGCTGTCATCCAAATCCACCAGGTGCTTACTCAGGCTTAACATTTGGTAAGGAATATGCCATCCTTGAAAGATACAGAAATGTTTTTGAGCCACTCCCAAGACAACAACTGATAGCAACAGATTCGATTAGCCATTGGCTCCTTAGTGGCAATAAATATCTCAGTGGCTGCTCCTGGGTATCTTCCACACAATGAATAAGAAAGAAATGGGAACTACACTTCTCCAAAATACTTAATTCTTGAAGAATAGACATTAAGAGGGGAAAAATTGCCTGGATCAAATACTGAAAGCACCCAGCCTGTAATGAGATCCAGATGACATTGTGAAACAGATCAGATTAGGCTGGATTAGGCCAAATATATATTCCAAGTTGTTTTGCCAATGAGCAAAAAGAAGAAGCTTCCAAGAGGGCCTACTGACTTTGCAATTTAAACTGGCACTCCCTGCAACATAATCAAACCACTTTAGCAACAGGCAGACTCGTGGATGTGTGCTTATTTCATGCATGGCTGTTCTAAAGCAAAAAAAAAAAAAAAAAAAAGACAGAGCAGTTGTTTAATGACACAAGAGAAAGGGCATTTTCAATGGTGTTCTGGCTAGCAGCTCTTATTTGCTCTCTACATTTCAAGAAGGAAAATGGAGTCCAGGAGAAACCAATCCATTTCGGCTAGTCCAATTTTCAGTGCCTGAGATTCTTGACTTTAAAAAGAAAGCGACAGAGATGAATCTTATTTCTTCATTAAATTTTTTAAGAAAAATATTGAAGCTGTTCTCCTGTTCCATTGAAAAGGCTTTCCATGGAAACCAGATAATGAGAGTTAAAAACTAAAAAGAAATAGAAAAAAAGCCAAGCAGAATCTCCAAGTCTCAATCACAAACCCTCCATTAAAATTTTATTCTATTCAGATCCTATCATTCACTTGGTCCCCATCCAAATGATGGCTGAGCCACCTCCTTTTTTACTTCCATTATCTGGCAAGAATATCTGCAAGCTTTGTGCTTGTGTGGAGGCTCAAACACGTGCAGAGGCTATGATGTAGAAGAAAATCCTACAACCCCTAGAATGAACCAGATGGCACATGAAACACTGCAGATGTGAGAGCAGATGAACACTGGAGTGGTTTTCAGTGGTCCCACTCTGGACTTCCAGGGGGCTTGTACATGAATTCACCCCCTCTGGCTCAGGCACATAATTGAAGTGCCTCTTCACCCTTGGTCACCTCATTAGTCAGTGGAAGGCGACAAATGTTTCCAGCCCACTCAGGCCCTGTGTTGCTCTCAGAGATCTCACTTTTCCACCATTGTTGATGGCAGAAATTTGAAGCATTCAGGTTCCTGTATTAGATGCTTCCTTTAAGTGGCAAAAATTAGATAAGAATGTCATCAGAGTTTACAGTTCAGTGGAATGCCAATGGGGCATCTTATCCAGGCAACTTCATGCCTTGTGCAATATGTGCAGGCATCTGAGGGACATGTGAACCTATGAAAGAGCAGGGAGGCCTTTAAGTTTTTCTAAGAAATAACCTCTGAGAAAATCTAGAGCTTGACTCCAGAGTGCAGAAAGGGCTTTTCATCCCTTTGAGATGCTCCATGACATGGACAACATGGCAGTCCTGTCTCCTTGAGACTCAGTTGGAAAAAGGCAGTGCAAGAAACCCGAGTACTCCCCGTGGACACCAGAACCACATAGCAAGCCCTCCTCCAGTCTGAGGGCATTTCAGACCACTTCACCTACAAGACAGCTGTAATCACAAAGGCACGGAGCATCCAGAGGAACTTTGGATGATTTTGGTCATAAAGTCCCCATTTCGGCAGGCCAAGGGATCAGTTCATTTCTGTAGCTGTGATTAGAATATGTCAACAGCGTAGGTCCTAGTGCAAAACTGAATATACCAAGCTGAAGGTCTGCTTTCTGGGTCTCTCTGTGTTTGTGCACATAGGCATGTCTGCATGTGACTTTCCCTGTGGATTCCTCACCAAGAACCAAGGGCCTAAAAAGCTGAAATCAAGATTGTCCAAAAATAATGCATCCGAGGTTTTAAATCAAACATCTCATTTTCTGGCAGTAGGAACTTAGTATATTGTTAGGGTTTGCACATTGCAGACACGATCATTAAAAAAGGCTTAGGGTTTTCTGTAGCCCAGACTCCCTGTAAGACCCCTTCATTTTGCAGCACTGAGGCTGTGTCCTGGAGAGGCTGTGGCAGCATCCCCTAATCCTTTAAACTCAACCCTTCCGGACTACCAACAACAAGCAGGGATGGTTATGGTTCAGCCTGTGGTTTTTCAGTTGCATGTTAGGCTACCCCTTCTTCACTGTGCCCAGCCTGAGGCTGGTATTTTCGGCTGCAGCATCCCTGGTGTTTACCTCACAGAAGGGCTGCCAGAAGGGCAGCGCTCCTCCTGCCCTGGAGCACTGTGGCCTGGGAGGAAGCAGGAGATCCACTTGCTCCTGCAGCCCTGAAGGAGCTGCCCCTGCCTGGCTGGGGAGCAAGCACCTGACTGAGCCAAAGGGCTTTCCACACTCAGGACCCCTAGGTCTGGGATCACCTTACCTGTCATCTCCATCCTTTATCCCACAACAGTCACCTCTCTGAAGCATAAAAAGGAACAGAAACTAGATGTGAATGTAGGGAAAGCAGGGTGTCCTCACCTCTCCACAGATAGATTTGCCAAAACTATTAAGTCTGTAAAAAAAAAATATAAGAATTCTTTAATTCTAGTTTGGGCATGACTAGTAATTAAGTGTTTTATTACCTATCTGTACAGTGTCATGAGATTCAGTTTCTCAGTGAAGAACTAGAAATTATGCTTTGACAGAGATATTTAAATTTTATTGATTGAAAATTCTAGCTAAATATAACATAACTAATACATTAGCCTAGAGCTACCAACTGGTCTGTTTTCCATGCAACAGAAAAAATTGCCCTGGTACTAATGGCTGTGAAAAGAAGAAAAATAAATCACTCAAGTCATCTCTCTTTTCCCTTTCCACCATGAGGTCATGAAGAGCCATGCATTATCCTAATATGGGCTAGTTAGTAACTCAGTTTAGAAAGAATAAGTATGCACACTTTCATGTTGTGCCATGATTACTTGCTAATGATAAAAATAAATCTGATCAGGCAGGAACTTTGGAGGGTTCAGAGTGGCCAAAAAAAGTCATAATTTCCCAAAAGGGTATGTTGAACAACTAACATTAAGTTATTTTCCTAAGTTCTTGGTGAAAACTAGCCCAGCTGCTGGTCTGACACTTTGAGGTAGGTCAGAGCTCTATGGTCCCTTATGAATTAAGATATATCCAAATTATAAAATGTACATCCAAAGGGAAGCCCGACAAGTGGGAATTCAAAGATTCATTTATGGGTCTGGTAACTCTCAGCCTCCAGATTCCTCTCCTGCAGATACAAAATCTGTACAAATCAAAAATCCACTTCAGTATTCCATCCTCCCTTTGCTTCTCAATGAACACAGGTCAGATAAGCTTGTTCCATGTCAGACTGCTTTGCTGTTTGATGTAAGGGGCTTATTTTGGTACCCGTGAATCAGGGATTCATATTAAGCATTCATTACCATCACAATCTTGACTCAACCAAAACTGTAGGGGTAGTTTTTCTTTACCATTAAAATTACAAATAGAGATGGTTTTATCCTTCTGAGAAGGACTTATCAGCAATGAAATACAAAAAACCAAACCTTTGATGTGTCAGCATCTTCCACCATTCCCTGCTGTGAAGTTTGAAAGGCCAGTAGGTTCCTGACAAAATGATATTCAAGCTAAGATTGGCTTTCAGGTGCTATAAAAAGTTTTATTCCTCAGTGATCAAACTGCTGTTGTGATTGGCTGGAATTTGTGTGTTTCCAAAATAAATGACTGACTATAGGGGATGGTCTAATGGTTGGAGGCTGGTATCCAGTCATAAAGGAGCATCCATTTTAAAATAAAATTATATACTTGTAATTGTACTTTGGCTCTTATTCACAATGGACCAAATCACAATAATTCTCAATAAGATATTCAGCCATCAACTACTGAGCCCTAAACAACTTTGGACCTCTGACTGAATTTGCCCTGAAGAATTAAGGTCACAAAATCGCTTCCGTTAAGATGGGATGTTATGAAAATGTTTCGAAATACAAGCACTGGGACATAAGGTCAGCTTTGGGGCAATCTGCCAAGCAGGTTCTGCTTCCAAAGCCTTGCTTCCCACTCACCAAGCCAGGGAGGGTCTGATTTGGTGTAGATGTCACAGTTTATGCAATATCACCCAAAAATGCACGTGTCCCACACTGACTCAGAAGAGCAGGGCTACACGGATGTGGTCTGATGAGGAACGATCATGCACAAGCTCAGGTCACTGGCTCCCCTTTCATGGCCTTTCTCCTCCTAGGCAAACAGTCCACGAGCTGGCAGCTACTCAGCATGTCATGTATGTCATGTAGCCTACAGACAGGGCAGCACAGCAGATTTGGGAGCACCCAGTCACTACTGACCCCAAAGTGCACCTGTGGATATGGGACCAACAGCCCAGACACCAGAGACCTCTTTGTGAGCTCAGGGATGCTGATGCATGTGAATCATATAATCCTCCTTCCCTCTTTCTGCGTTATTCCTTCCCTCCCCCAAACCCACTGTCCCCCTGCCTTCCCCCTGCACCCTGCTCTCACGAGACCCACATCACAAGAGGCATTTCTTAATCCTTTCTCATAGCCCCACTTCCTGCAGCTCCCAGCTATGATCTGTAATGTGTGAGTGCCAATTTTGACATTTCTGGTTTGTTATGAATTCATGCTCCTCTCTTCTTGAACTTGAGCTCAAAACTCAGCTGGTGGGAACAGCTGTCCTCTCTTTTTTCTTTTCAGTTACTTGCTGAGGGACCACCCTTCACATCTGACTCACCACCTCACAGGCAGACCCAGAAGGAGTTAACTTCCTTGTCACCCTGCTTTGAGGTTTCCTGCTTTGATACTGCAAAGAATGAGAAAGAAAAGGCGGAGGGGGGGAAGCCCCTCTTGTTGTAACACCTGGCCACGATCTGCTTGCATGAATAAAAATTACACTCCTCTTTCTCTTGAGTGATCAGGACTATTTCCCTGCAACCAGAACTAAATAAGGATCCAGCCGGGCTGAGTGGGGAATGGCAAACTGCAGTTCAGTGTCTGACATGCAAGTTGCTATTGGCTTCAGCAGCTCTGCCTGTACACTGCAGGTGTGGCATGTACCGACCAGCCCACAGCCACAATGTTTTGGGACTAGCCCTCGATGGCAGAGGCACTCTATATTTTACAGCACATGGCCCTGGATCTCTTCCACTGTGGTCCCTCATAACAGTATCAAACCCATAGAATCATAGAATATTTCGACTTGGAGTGGACCCATAAGGATCCAAATCCTTGATCCTCACAGGACTACCTAAGGCATGTGACTAAAAGCATTTTCCAGATGGTCCTTGAACTCTTCACAGGCTTGGTGCCATGATGACTTCCCTGGGGAGCCTGCTCCAGTGACTGAGTATTATTAATTTTCATGCATTTCTTAAATGAAAATTTCTGAAGTAATGGGGATTTGGCTCTAGCCCAAGGTATAGTGTCATGGCACTATGAGAGGGCCCATGTTGCATACTCCTGGGGCGACAAGAGGTGTGTGGGCATGGCTGAGGACACACAGCCCTCTGAGAGCACCGGGTGACTGTGCAGGGTGAAGGCACACACACCTGCTGCCCTCCTGGGGGACAACAGGAGCTGTTCCCAGAGCTCAGCTGGGACTGTGTCTTGGACTCAGCTCCCTGAAAGATCTCAAAAGAGAGCCAGGGAATGAGTCAAGCTGAAGAGTCAGTCATGGCTCCAGTGCCCATGATCCTTTCGTGGCCTTTTCTGTTTAACACTATGGACATACCCTGTGTGGCCAAGGGCATGGAGTGCCATGCAGGCACACAGCCTATCTGGGAATATCCACAGTGACCTGCGTGCAAGGCTTTTGTCACTGGAAAACAGGAGCCAGCAAGGATGTAGGATCCACTTAACCCAAATGAGCTGATCCATGGCAGTTATGTATAAGTCTGTTTTCTGTCTGTAACAAATGCAAAGAGACCCTGTCTAAACCACAGTAACGGGGGGCTAAACTGTTCAGATTTCCTTCCATGTGCCAAAGGGCAGGAGCATGCACTCAGTTACTGTGCCCCAGCTGATACTCAATATATTTATTGTGCTACAATATGCTGATCATATGTCTGAGCCTCGAGAAATGATTAACATTTCTGGTTTGATTAAGTGAAGGTCCCTTTTGAAGCTGCAAATGATGCCGCTACAATCTATCAAGCAAATATGTATTTATGAATATTTAAAAATGCTAGTTATGCAAATGTGCACTTAGGGAATTTAAAAATACATGTAATTAATCTCTTTGGGGTTGCTGTGATCTGTTGAGTGAATACATATCCAAGGAGAATAAGCAAGTCAATAAGCCAACAGTGACTGTTGCAGAAGGATACTCAGTGCTATCTCTCTTCTCCACAGATGATGGTAATACACAGTGGTTCCAGAGCAGATGGTCATCTTGTTCTTCAGTCATTTCTCTACTAGGTTGCAATACCTCAGGCTGGCTGATGAAGCAATCAGTGCCACAGCCACACTTAATCAGGGTGTTAAGACTCATAACAAAATCATTGCTGCAAAAAAGAGAGTATGCAGCATCTTTTCTAGATTAAATGTTTGTGTTTACATCCTTCATTCCACCATTCACTTCAGACAAAGTCCTCAAAGGTACTTAATTCTTATTTTTGTAATGTCTGACCCTACAGCTCCCCACTCCCTGGTGGAATCCTCATCCCCAAGTGCATGCAATTCCCAGGGAGCATGGATTATCTAAAGAAAGAGATCCTGGAAACCAGCCAGGCTGGGATTCACTTACGCTAGCAAAGACACAAAGGAAAGAGATGGTGCTTAAAGTATATAAGGGTTGTTTTCATTATCTAATAGCTCTGCTTCCATGCTTACTCTGTATCTTGGTCCTCTTGCACCCACACTACATTTATATTTCTTCACACCAAAATCTCTTTTGTAGAATTCAACAAGATAAAACATCAACACAGTGATAGCAGGACAGGCATAGCCAAAACGCTGAATGGATCAGCAGCATGTGTCTCCTGGCCACTTAGCATTCCCACACTCTAGCTACGCAGTTGCTCTCTTGTGACTTCCACTAAGCCTGTAAGTCTGCCCTTGCGGAGCAAAAAAGTGGCTCTAGGAGCCACACATGGTATCCAGGCTATACAGTGTAAAGGACCATTGGAGAAATCTGGCATCCTTGAGATTTCTTTCCATTTGCTTAGTTTGATTGAAAATAGATAAAGGATTTAAAATTTATGGGGGGCTTGGGTGGGGAAAAGAGACAGCAAAAATATACATGATGCAGAATATATTCTCATAAGACTTTTGTGTAATTTTCTCAGAAGACAGTATTTTAAAAACTACATTTGCACATAAATCTCCGTGGTTACTTACCTGGTGACTAAGTAGCAATCTAGAAATTGTTCTACCTGATTCATCTCCTCTTAAGCTTTCAGATATTCTGGGGTGGGCTTCTATCTAGAGTTACATCACTTCTTCCCTTATCCATGTCAGTTGGTAATTGGCTTCATAATCTGATCAACAGGGCTTTCATATGATGTACAAAAGATTGAGGCTCAGATCCTCCTCATAACCCATTTGTACAGCATTCAAAAACCAAGATTAAGAAAGCCTCACACCATAATTCTCCACAGATAAAAGTTCACCTTGCTATCAAGGAGAATTTGAACCTAATGGAGGAAGCTTTTGACTGTCAGGGTTCCACTCTTTCTGCCTGTTGGACAAGTAGCCTTCACCAAGACATGGTCTGAGCACACACTTTAGGTTTGACTGGAGCCCATCTGCCCCAATGACTGGAGCCAGTGCAGCACTCATCCTGTGTGCATGCTCACCATTTGATTTTCTGGATTCAGTCGCCATAATTGTCAAGACACCAAGAGAACTTTGTTGAAATACCTTTGGATTCAAGGCCTCATGCATAATTGTGGTAATGGTGGGAAAGGCACACATCAAATACAGTTCTCTGACCTCCACAGCTTTCATGCCATGCCTTGCCTGCTTATTCAGTGACAGAGCTCAGGTCCTTATAGGTCTCTTCCTTGAAATAGTCTCACGTGGAAACGTGCCCTTGCCACAAAGCTTGCAGAGGATTCAGTCTGCAGCAGGCCCATATCCCTGGGGGCCACTGGCATCTACTGCTGGCCTGTCCATGAAGCCATCAGCCTGGACTGCCCACGTGCTCCAGCAAAGACACCCAAGAAACTGTACAACTATTTGGTCCTTACACTCCGACAATAACACTGAGCCCCAAATATTGCACACTGACAGCTCTGTATAAGCAGCATCGCTAATTTTTTATTTATTTCACGTATCAACTAAGACAAGCAGTCAATTTCCATCTGCAGACTTGTCAGATAAAACAGAAAGCATAAAAAATCAGTTAAATTTTCAGTGACAAAATTGAGAATGCAGTACAGGTATTTAAAAGTAATTGCTTCAAAGTTACGGGAGCTGGGTCCATTCTTTCTGGAAGTGAAAAGTATATGAGAATCCTCCAAAAGGCATTGAACAGGCTACAGAGCTGGGATAGAGAGAGAGTAAGGGCAAAGTTGACTCTGTGGAGATGTCTACAGTAAATTTGGGCTGCATTGAAGCCCACAGTCCACATAGTTCTGAGTACTGTCCATCACACGTATTGTAACACAAGCACTCTGCACTTATGGCAGCCACCCTACCCAGGAACAGTGCTGGTCCCAGGGCAGGCTCAGGAAATGTAAGGGCAGCTGGGTACCAGTGCAGTGCAGCAGAGGAGAGTGGGGATGGTTACATTCACTCAGCAGTTCTTTTCCAAAAGCATGTAAGCACAGCACAGTCTTTCACAAAACTGATCATGAAATCTAGACCTAGGGCCAGGCTTGTGCAAAGAGGTGAAGCTCAGCCTTTAGGGAGCAGCATTAGCTTCACAGCTACCTTTATTAATTACATCTGAATCCATCACTACCACACTTGTGACTGCAAGAGCAGCACATGTACCTCTAAACCCTGCCTGGAAACCTGATCTGTGTGAACAGGACCAATGAACTGCAGCATAGTTCAGCAGAACTGACTAAAGCTTAGGAAATGGCAGCCTGTTTCTCATTTCAGACATCTGTGAGAAAAGGCAAAATCAGAACCACCATGTTCAGCAATGCACTGACTGATATTTTCATATGCTAAGTTTCAGTAACAAAACCACATCTCTAGTGGAAATATTGACACAAATATGAACTGTGGCACTAAATACTTTTAGAAAAGCATTTTATTTCTGAGCTTAAGACTATTTCAAGTGGCCACAACTAGTAGTTCTCTTAAGCAAATTAGGTCCAATTATCTGATGTCTAAATTAGAATCCTCTCCCTCCTCAGCTCCATTTGCAGCAATTTTTAGCACAAGAGCAATAACAGTTAAACACACTTACCTAATTATAGATAATGATCTTTATAAAGAGCTGCTGGAATATGCTAAGCATCTTAGCATAAACATACTCATTCATTCCTACAGCAAGATTATGGTAAAGCCTAGTGATCGTGGCAAATAGTACCCCTGTGGAAGCAGCCTGCTCAGTACAAGATACCATGCTAGTCAAATGACCTACCGCCTCCCTTTCTTCCATGCCATCAGCTGCAGGTGTTCATTCTGAGCTCAGAGAGGAGATCTCAGCCCGTCCCTTACATCAGCAGTTTTGTGGAAAGCATCCTTTATTGCCTCTGATTTGTGACACTGTCTCTTACTGCTGCCATGAGGCAGGCCAGCTTGAAGACTCATTTTGTCCCAGACCCCACACTGCTTACACTGTTAGATAAAAATTAATGACCAAATTCTTCTGCCAGGGCAGATTAAAGTCACCATTTGTCACAAAAGGGCCAGATTTCCTCAGTATGACTGGGACAGTCAACATAATAGACCTCGAGTTCTGTCCAGACTTCCTCCTTCCCTTCCTGATATTGCATCCTAGGAGCCCAAGAGCAAATGCTGCTGGTTCCCAAGATGGCCTGTGCCACATTTTTCACCCTTCCCTGCTTGACAAGACCAGTTTCATCTCACAGAGGGCAGCTACCGGAAAGACAAGCTTTCCTCCTGCCACCATGAACTCCCATTGGCATGTCTCTGACAAACACCTATGCTGCTAATAGAGAACTATTAGGAGCTGAAACCCAGCCCTTGTGTGAGCAGAAGCAGCTGCCGAGGCCCTGGGGTGATCCTTTGGCCAGTTTTGGAGGACCCAGATCCTATCATGCTCTCTGGAGCACACACACTCTTTTTATGTCTGAGGAGCAGGTCTGCAAGGTCCGGAAAAGCAGCAGACAGGGCAGCAAGAGCATTTCCTCCCTTGCTGCCAGCAAACCTGAAAAACCACAAATTGTGGGGCTGGGAGGGACTGTGAGAGCAACCTCTTCACTGATCTAGCACCCACACTTGACACAAGAGCCTCCTGTGAGAGATTGTACTATCCAAAAGGTTTCTGCCAGAGTGCTCTGTACTATCCAAAAGGTTTCTGCCGGAGTGTTCTTCCCTCTTGTAGCTTTGATAGCACTGGGCTCACTCCCCTGAGATTTTATTCCTGCTTTGTATCCCCATGAAATAACAAGAGAGGAAGCCTAGCGCAGCTCCTGGTCTGCAGTTCTGTGCTCCTGCCCATCAAATTGCCAGCAGCTGCCTTAGCACTTCAGGCAATGGGGGCAAGGCAGTGGCCTGCTGTAGCAAATTTTGCTATCCGGGTCAGAGCAGAGACAGAAATTCCTGCACAGGACATTGAGAGAAGCACCATATGGGACACTTAAAAGATGTGTTGCCATGAGATGTTAAGGGTCTGTATCTCTTGAGACTACGAATAAGCCACTTCTGTTAGAAGAAATACACAAGGGAAGCACCTTTGCAGCTGTCAGGAACAAAAGATGCAGCAATAAGAGAAAATTAGAAAATGGCCCTATTAAGGAATCAGCTGTTTGATGTTGCTAAATTAAAAGGTCTAGTCAGAGAACAGCATGATACTGAAACAAAACTGCTTTGAGAGGCCAAACCCATGCTTGGGAAAAGCAGTAGAGATGAGCTGGTTACAAAAGAAGTGTGTCTGGTGAAGGACCTGCTTCTACGTGTGGTGTACTATCTGTGTGAACATCAGCACATCTGATGCCAGCTCCTGTAATAAGTTACTGTGCAAAACCTTTCGTAACCTAGAGGTGAGGTTGCAAGACTGCTAAGAACACCATCACAAACCTCAATACTGTGGGAAAACTCATCTCATGGCTGCTGCTTGCAGCCTACAGCCAGACCCTCCCCATGTCTCCGCACTAAACAACCAAAAAATGTTATTTTAGGAAAGTCATACTAATAGTGTGCAGAGCAGATAAGTGTGTAGCTGGTGTGCCGGGTTCTGAAGACTTCCTGCCTCTTACCCAGGAAGGGCATGGTCAGCAGGTGTCATCTGAGGTGAAAAATAAAGTACAGCTCCCAATGACTTATCCCTAGTTACTGCTTTGGCTTTCAAGGTCTTTGTTAGTGAGAGAAACCGAACTGTATTTAAATGGAAATATAAATGTCTAGAGAACATATGTGATAGTAGAAAAAAGAAGTACCATATTATTTCCGACAGGCAGAGTGCAATTGCAGCTGCATGCACACAAAACCCCACTCTTTGCAGTGATAAAATGGACAGGCCTGTTTCAAACACCTGAGGATGTGTCTGCAGTGCCTTTGCATGACTGACCAGAAAGCAGAGACCCCAGGGCTGAGAGGGAGACTTTCCACCTCAGCCATCTGCGTGCCATAGAAGCTCTGTGAGAATCACCCAAGAACGACCTCAGCTGGGTGGATTTAACTGACAAGAAAACAGGCGCTTCCTGCTGGTATGAGCAACAGCACTGACTCTTTCTGGCACAAAAATTTATTTGTCCCATTTTACATTTAAGAAACAAAGAAACAGAAAAGGGCTGATTCACCTGACCTGAAGTTGGGCCTAGGACCCATCTGAAATGGCAAAGAGCTTGCACCGTCTGTTCCTGTGATTCAAGACTTTCTGTTCAAGGGAACACACCAGCAGAATCAATATTAATAGCACCAGCCAGGAGCTATTCTCTTTCAGTACCTGAAAGTGCAGATTTTCTACCAAATGAGCTCTGATAAGTGATCTGAAATACTCTGTCAAATACAATTTTGAATAGATTGATTGTTCCATAAAATACTTCCTTTGCATAACTAGGAAATGTGAAGGGCATGTTCTCTTCTGCATACATAGGCCTCTTGCTGCATAGGTCCAGTAGGCATCAACAATCCTAGTGTTGAAAATTACTTGCCATAGACCTAATCTGGAACAATAATTCTTGCAACTTCCTTGAATAGTTCCAACTGATTCATTACAAAGCTCATTCTTGACTTTCAATTGCTAATCTTTTTTTCTCCAGATAATCCTATACTTTGCAGAAAAGATGGCGTGCCTAATTTGTGTTATTACTGCAAGAATTTATTAAAATGGAGCTTTAATAGGATCAAGGCACAGTGGGTCAGGTTCCCGCCTCCAAGGCCAGAGCTGAAGAGCACAGTAATGTCTCTTTTATTAAACAGAATCTAAACTAGCAAGATGCTTTGGCAGCATTGTGAATGGGCATGGGACACTTTCTTTCTCTTATCCTGCCTTTTTCAAAAGAAAAGCAAACACAGCATGCTCTTCTAACTAGCTGAAAGAATAAGGAAGTTGTTCCATAGTGGGACACATCAATCAAATGGGCACCATATTTCACCCAGGGACAGAGAATTTGGCTTTTTTACAACACTATCAGTGGAGATGATTAAATCCTTTTATCTACTTCTAAGCACAGTTTTCATCTGGTTTAGACAACAGATTAAATGGACGTAAAGGAGCAGAATCCACAGTGTTCTACAGACTGATGATGATATCAAATGTGATCATTCAGAGCAAGAAGGTGTCCCTGGCTGTGTTGTACTCTCCTGTTACAATGCCCTCAGCATCCTTCAGGCCCTACCAAGACAAACTATCCTCTGACTGTATGGAAAACAGGGACTGAGGGGAAACATGACATCACATATGTATCAAACACACATGTATACAATGTATACATTTATCAAATACACATGTTTCAAATCTTGAGAGTTA
The DNA here is from genome assembly GCF_020740725.1 of Corvus hawaiiensis. Taxonomy (NCBI): domain Eukaryota; kingdom Metazoa; phylum Chordata; class Aves; order Passeriformes; family Corvidae; genus Corvus; species Corvus hawaiiensis. Next base: position 57,082,419 of record NC_063214.1, read on the forward strand.
TGTAGGAAACAAGGAGCTTTCCTGCATTTGTACCCTCACACGCAAAGAATTAGGGAGCCTTTTATTAAACTAGCAGATGGCAGATTCCAAACAAATGAAAAGACATAATTCACACACAGGGTTTAGCTGTGCTACTCACGACTGACTACTGTGGATATTAAATACTTTAAAAGGTAACTGAACAATTTTACAGCTTGTGAAAACTTTTAGAGCCTGGCAAAAAGAAATGATCTATTGATAGCTATTAAGTACAAGGTGATTCTCCTCTTTATCAGCTGAGGAAGTACCTAGACAGATAACTGTTGGGAGTCAGGAAAATTTTCCCAGTAAAGTGTCGACTTGCCTTTTGTAGCCTTATCCTTAGGTATCCATTCTAAACCTGCTGGGGAGAATTACCTACCTGCTTTCAGTCTTACCCCTGCAGACACTCCTAGGGTGTTTTCCACGATGCACAACTTTCTCTCTAGTGTCACACCCTTAGTGAGCTGCTCTGACCATGCCAAGGCAGCCCACCAAGGGCTGCAAGAAATCCCATACCCTCTTCTTCATCTGAAAGAGATATACATGAGAATCACAGTGTTGGGAAAGCCCTTTACAGACACCAGGGTGTTGCAGATAGAATTTTCTTTGTGTCACAGTGGAGTACAAAGGGAAGAGAAGACTGTGCCAAATAAAGGGAAATGCTAAGGGACATTTATTACACAGCAGCCCACTAACAAGCAGGATCTCAGCCCTTCCATTTCAGCAGGCAATAAATAGCAGGAATTGAGAGGAGAGGAGAGGGGAGGGGAGGGGCGGGGTGGGGCAGGGCGGGGCGGGGCGGGGCGGGGCGGGGCGGGGAGGGGTGGGGCGGGGCAGCCCTTGAGGGCAGTTCATGTGTGGCCATTGTTTCTCTGATTATGGCTCAACCATGTTGAGAGACTATGTCTGTTCTAAAGTTCTCTATTTATTTCCTAATTGAAATGATCTTGATGTGTAAACCTTATGTATTACCTTACGTGCAAGATTTATTTTTGCGCTGGCTTGCAAAGTTTGTTTCCGTTAGATGTTGCTTCCCTCTGAGGTGCTGAGCTTCATCTCCTTTAATCCATTTAGGAGTTGAGCTGCAATTCACAATGAGATGGAGGTGATGGTAACCGCATAAACATCAGGAAGAGTGTGTCTTCTTTCCAGCACAAATCACTTCACTTGGCTAGGTCTCTGTCAGCCTCATTTACAGAGGTGAAAATATTTAGCCTCTTTGGAAATCTACAAACACAAAAGCATGAGATAAGTGCTAAGTATTAGCTGAGGGATTGTAACACTTCAAAGAGACGTTGCCACCATGATGGAATTTCCTTAGCCATGAAGAAAAGACATTGCATAGAGTAGAGGAAGAAAATAGAATTCCTTCTTGTTCACTCATTGAATGCATAATTGTAAGTCAGCCTTGACCAGATGACATGAGAAGAAGAAATGCTGTTCCTAAAGTTGCTTACAAATCAGTGTCGCTAGCACTGACTGCTCCCAACAGTTGTTTTTTAACTGGGGACAGTAAAATTACAGTCCCTGTCATGCACACCAGCAGTGACAGATAATGTAACTAAACAGCTTCTATTCTGCAAATTAAATGCAAAATTAAATGCAAGTACTCTCAAAGGGATGGGTTTATACTCATTCAATGAATAGCCACAGGCAATTGATTACCAAGTGTATACATTAGAAAAATTTCTTTTCTCTGCAAGCAGGTGGTTTCAACCTATAGACCCTGTACTGCTACTAGAAGGTGCACATCCTAAGACCTGTGGTGTTCTGTCCATTTATGCCAATGGGAAGTCTATCCAATTATAATCAGTGTGCTTATCATTGTTGGAGGCTCTGTAAAACACACACACACACATACCACGGGTTGGAGGAAATTACAAGTGAGCCATTATAATGATTAAGTAACCGAGCAACCTCTTGATAAGTTCCAAGTAATTTAGTTTTCCCTGGAGCCACACCGTTGAGTCCATAGAGAGAGCAGTGCCAGCAAGACAGTGAAGGTCTGGCTGGGAGGGAAGCCATCCTGCAGCTCTGCTCGTGCATGCAAACAGAGTTTCTGGGACATTCACCTCCTTACTGAGGTCTATTGAGCTCACTTTTTAAAGCTACAATTATGTTACACACTCCTGCCAAAAAAGCAGCTGACACGTGATGAAATTTTAAAGGATTCTATTTCCTCTCTGACTACAGCACCTGTCCTGCCCCACATTATTTTTCTTGACAACTTCATAGAAAGGCATTCAGTTCCCATAAATAAAGATTTGGGGAGTGAGCACCTGGATGGCAAATCCCAGGTCTGCCAACTTTCTTCTTTTAGAGCACTGATTTTCAAGAAACAGGGAACGTTCTGCTGAGACAAAGAGAGACACTGACAGACTTCTTTATATTAAAACTACTTCTTAGCCCAGTCTTGGTGATTAAGAAACAGTCTTAAAGGTGGATTGCAATTTAGCTAGGAGGAAGCCTGAAGGAGAGGTACATGGATATAAGCTTCTAGAAAATACTGGCTCAGAATCTGGAAGTGTCTACAGTTCCTCTGACACAAACCCATAAAACACCAGTGCCCAAGTAACACTACTCCATATGCACAAAAATAACTGCGTAAGACCTACACACAGACCTCTTAGACAATTTCAAATGTCTCTCACCACACAAAGAAGCACCCAAAACGTTGGAAGGAAGGAAGTGGGTATCAAAGCACAGGAGGGGCTCCCTGCTCAGTGAAATCAGGTCCTTGGAACCATCATCTCCAGTACTCAAGTGCACCTTCAGGCACCAGATACTTCTGCAACTCTGATCCTAAACAAACTTCAGTTGCTGGGGAATGACATCTTCACAAGTGTCGTCCTCATCTTCATCTGCAAAATAATCAGAATCTGGTCACTCTTTTTTTGAGGGTTAGATGTCCTAAAGACCTCTTATCTTGCAGGAATATAGCACCATCCCTGTAACTTACTTCACATTATATGGAACCGTAGCAATGAGATAGCAAAACATTCTGGTTTTAACCAGAGCCCACCAGTCAATATTACATAGGCAAACATAGTTCAGAGGCAAATGAAGTTTTAATCAAAGGTGATGAGTGTCACTGTGTCATTTTTCTAAATGGGAGAGAAGCGAACATCAAAATCCTAAACTAATGCAATTTTCCATGTTTGTTTTTCATGAAAGGAAACAAATATTTGGCTATAAAAGTAGATCTGCTCTTTCAAAAAAAATATATGAATGGCATTTTTTGTGATATTATTCTGGCCCATCACCATCATCATTGAAGTCAAAGGTATGGGGAGACAGCAGCTGATTTCAGTAGCACGAGGTTAAACTTGTACTGTCTGCCTTTAAAGACCCAGACCCTGCCCAGACGGTCCTCCACATGCAGAGGCTGGGCAAAATCAGGGCCCAAATAGCAGAACTTCAAGCAGGAAGGAAGTAGGTGAAGAAGAGACTGAAGTGAATTTTGATGAAAGGGGAACTATCAGTCTGTGGAGAAGCTACTAACAGAAATACTCAGGGAGCAGCCCTGGGTCTGTCTTCTTTAATGTTTTTGCAAGTGACCTTGATATGCAAAGCAAGCATGCTGCTGATATTTTCTCATAGCATAAAGGAGACAGGCCCCATTTTTCTAGGAGAGGCTTGCAAAGCCAGGAACTGGAGGAGCAAGGTGACAGGAGAAACTAAAACGGGATGAAATTCAAAGCTACTCAACACAAGATCATGTATTTGTGGAGTAATAGTGAGAACTGCTACCATAAGCTGAGAGCTCATTAACTAGAGATGACTGAGGAGAAGAAGCAGGGAGCATTAGTTAATTACAGGATGACAAACTACCAGGTGACGCAACTATGAGAAAAAGCAAATGTGATCCTAGGATATGTCAGCCAAGATATTCCCAGAGAAGACAGGTAGTGGTTGTCATGACATAGAGCAGTGGTGCAACAAGGAATGGCAATAACATAAAAATGGCTGTACTAGCTCAGGCCAAGACTTCTCCTAGCCCATTGCCCTTTCTTCAGCTGTGGCCAGAGTAAGAACAGGAAGAATAAGACCAGTGCATCTAAGACTTCCTTCTAATACTCTCACAGCCTTGAAACATTTTCAGCTAAGGGGATTTCCTTTGTTAATTGTCATTTGACTATTAAGCAATCCACAATGGATTTTTCTGCTAAATGATTCTCAATCTACTCATGAGCCAGTGTAAATTTCTTGAATCCACTTTGTCCTTCTGCAAGGACTTCCTTACATTTACTGCTTATCGAATAATCACTCCCTTTTTTTATGTTTTGAGCCTACTTTCAAATAATTTCATAATGTTTCCCCTAATTCTTCTGCAGGATGTAACACAGAGCAGTCAATCCCCATCAACCTTTTCCCAAATTTTATAATCTTCCTGTCATAAGTTCCCAAGACTCTTCTCTCTTTCAGGCCAAACAGGTCCCATGCATTCAGTCAGCTCATATCCCTGATCATTCCTGCTGCCCTGCTCTCAGACTAAGCAGACCATTTCTAAGCTAAGGAGAGCAGGACAGCTTTCAAGGTTGGTTAAGTCACAGGTTAAGTCATGAAGATATGTCCTCTTTCTGTTCCTATTAGTTCCTGTATTTGATGTGTATGGGTATTTTTATTTTGCTTTCTGATGGCTATAAATCTAGTGTTAATATGCCTAATCCAGTCATCCATGCCCAAGAAATATTAGCTTCACCTTGAAGAGAAACTGAAGTACAAAATCAAACGAAGATAATGAGTGACATGAAGAGTCTGTTGTATGAGTTGAGTTTAAAAGAAAAGTTATGATTCTTCTCTGTACAAAGCACTGAAAACACCAGGAAAGGAGCAGAGTTATTGAAAATGAAAGGCAGTGTTGGGACAAAGATGTAAATTTGGTTTGGATGTAAATGAGGCTTCGATATAATCAGACTGTTGATTAGAACAAAGCCTGGAGACTCTGAAACAGCCTCTCAACAGAAAAGAGGGTAAAAAATAAAATTAGTTTCAGGATGAGGCAGAGTCAGTTTGTGGAAGGTTGGTTACCTGCAGTGCTGGGAGATTCATAACACAGGAAGGCCCCACCTAGGTATGCATTTAATAACATATGAGGTGCTTCACACCAGCTCCCTCTGCGGCTGTATTTAGGCCTTCCCAAGGGTGATGCTGCTTGCTTTCCTTTTAAGACAGAGTACAATTCTTTGCATATAGACATCCAGAGATCTGCCAAAAGCATTCACAGAGAAGTAAAGGCAGAGAAAGCATGGAAGACTGTAAAGCTTGCTGCTGGTTAGTGTTACAAGGCATTTTGAGATGAAGAATTAGCTTGAGCAGATATATGGGAGTAAGAAACCCACATTAATCCTGCTGCAGAGCAGTGTGGTGGGAGGATCAGGCTACATAATCCCTAACCATTTAAATAATTCAATACTTATTAAATAGTTAAATAATTTAAGCAATTATTTATGGATTGACTCATCCTCTCATTTATTGTTCCTTGTGTAGACAATCTTGGAGTAACCATTACTGCAAATACTGGAGCTTGTAATAGGTCGGATAACAGAAGTGTGTAACTAGGCACCACATAGACAAAAAAAAACTGGTTTGGTTTGGAATAAGGGGCTTTTTTGTTAGTTTTCAGGTGCTTTTTTTTCACTAGTCTCAGTATTTATAAAACCTCAGACTACTAGCACACTAATGAGAAAAAAAAAAAAAGACAGAGCTGCCAGAACTCTTCAGGATCACTGCCTTATCACTGGATTTATCACTAAAACACTAGAGGATACATGCTGGAAAGCTAACTAGCCAAAGGTATTATTGTATACAGTGGCATAACACAGGCACATTTCAGAGAGGTGTAAAGCAACTTTAAGACATTTCTTTTCTCTTGGGAAGTCAGAAAACTGGGAGGATCATTTCCATATGCTCAAAGACATCCTGTCTCACAGGCAGGGAAAATAAAAGTCTTCTTTACTAAATTGCCACTAAAGGTGGCAACCCTGATTCAAAAGAGTAAGACTAGTGCAGTGAAACTCTCTTTACCTCTGCTGCCAAACAGCCACCAGGCTCTTTAATGCCAAAAGATTCAGCCTAGCGACAAGAAGGACAAAGATTAGAACAGGTAGATCTTGTTAAATAACCTTACAACATGAAAATATGAAATATGAAAAAATAATGTCGGTTTTCTATAAGGTGCATGGAAAAAATGTATGTAAAGGTTGTTTAAAATTATTTTTACTTTTGTGCATATAGGCCATGGACAAATCATCCTTTTCTCAACAAAAATATACTTTTCCTATCACAGAAGCACACAAATGTGGGTCTGATAATCACTCTGTAATTTTTCTTTCAAGGCTAAAGGAGGAGTGTATCACAAAGGCAGCTGCAGAGTTGCAGAGGTAAAGATTCACACCACCCACCTATAGACACCTCCCAAATGCACATGGCATGAAGATCAGCAGAGCACAATGCAACCTCTCTAAAACACAGTCCCAGTATATTAAAATTCTTGAACTCTTGTTTGGATAAAAAAACAAACAACAACAACAACAAAAAACCCCTCACAATTTCTGTTCTATTCCCAATGGGGTTGTGTCATCTCATCATCAAGAATAACAATAAAATCAATTCATTACGTTCCATTGAAGGCAGCCTCAGGAGAGAGATCAAAGAATAAGAGGAAATGAAAGTTGACCGACTTTATCACCTTTGGAGTCAGTCCCAAAGATCTCAAATTAATTTAGATTGGTGGGGCAGTGCATAAAAGCTGGCAAGTTCTTTTGCCAGTGCAGAGCCTCTATACAAACCAGTGAAGTGCTGCTGTCTCTGGGGCTTTTCAGTGAGCCAAACGTTTTTGTGAGCACTAAGTACTTTTTCCTTTGGCCATTTCAAGTTTATTATCATATACGGGAGGAGTAATTTCATGTTTTCCTCTTGAATTCTGCAGGGAGACATCTGTCTCTCCTGAAAGACCCAGTTGTGACATTTCTGCATGAAAACTCTTTCCCCATGGGAGGCTGCTGGCTGGTCAGCCCTTTCTGCTCCCAGCAGCAGCCCTGAGTAGCTGGCCACCCTGGAACACCATCCCAAGCAGACAATGCTGCCCACAGCAAACCTTCCTCCCTGCTCAAGAGAGCAAAGCAATTCCCCAAAGCTGCAAGTTACAGGGAATTCACCAGGGTTGCTGCAGCACAGAAACTCTCTGGAAAGGGCCTGTGACCCAAGGGGGCTGCTCACATGGGGAGCATGGATTCCCCCCCTCCACTGATTACAGTGGGCAGCACAAAACCTGACGCCAACCTCTCTCCCCTCATCCACAACATGTCCCAGAGATTCCTCACCCTGCCATTTATTTTTGTCTCTTTCCTATGAATTTGATTTCAGATGCCTGAGAATAGCCTTCTGAGTACTAGTTTTCCCTCCAGACTTTCCTTGCCATGCCTTATTGTATCTCATTTTCAGACCAGATCACTAATTTCTTTTCAGCCTTTGTTTTAACAACCAGGCCCTAGACAACCAGACATGAGACTGGCTCTGTGCAACTTCTGTCTTATCCCAGGCCAAATTTCACAGCATCTGTGGCACCACATGCCACAGAGAGAGAGATTCTTATAGACACCTTCCCTTCCATCACTTCCTTGGCAAATAGCTGCCTCTTGGAAACACCCAGTTAGTCAGTGGATCCCATTAGCCCTGGTGATTCAAAGTTGTGTAATCTGCAGCTGCAGACAGGCACTGCCTGTCCTTTCTACTGTGTGCAACTGTCCGGATGGCATGAAGGTATTTAGCATCTCTGACCTGATTTCTTAGCAGCCAGCAATGTGGAGCCTAAGACTACAAGGCTGCAGCATCCTCTTCAAAAAAAAGATGTGCTTGATGTCTTAACACCTTCTGCATGAGCTGTAGAATGCTTTGAACTGTGTATTTTAGAGAGGCTTCCAGGTACCTAGCCATTGCTCACTGTGTGATCAAGCCCCACCACGGAAACCAGGGCCCTATGAAAGGACTCTCTTTTCAGCTACTCATGGAATATCCAAAAAAAAAAAATTATTTAGCCTCAGTTCTACATTCAGTAGGAAATAAAACCTCATAAAAAATTGTATTTTATGGAATAGTTCCTGATCTTCCAATTTGACTTCTTAACTTAGCACCTGAGGACTCCCACAAGGGAGTCCCACAGTACAAACTTTACATATCTTACTTTATAAGCCAATTTCTAAGGCTCATGAGAGAAAGCTGCTCTAAAGAGCTAAGAAAAGGTGAATTTACTGCTGTCAGAAACCTACACTCTTCACAATCAGTTTGAAAACCAACACTTTCTTTCGCTAGCCCCTCACCATGTTGCCTCACTGGAGAGCAGCTAATATTTGTGGAGGTTCTCCTTGTCTGGTATTTAGCATGGTGGAAATACATCATGAATAAGCTTCAGCATGAACTGTGTGCTCCAAAAAGTGAAACTCTGTCCTAAGTCCATTTTTTGATCCACAGGCATTCAAACTTGTGTGCAAATAAAAAATAAAAACCTTGGGGTTTTTTTTGACTGTCTGACAGCTGTTCCTGGACTTGAATGCGAGGAGTCATTTGTCCCAGTGTAACTCCTGATGGATAGATCCACATGATCAAAACCTTTCAAAAGCAAAGTATAGTCAGGCTGCTGGCAAGATTAGAGGACAGAAGGAAAGAGAGACAGAAGGACTTTTCAGCTGCTTTTCCTGGTGGTCAGTTCAGCTGAGTGTCAAAGTACAGCAATAGTCTAAAGCAGAGATGCTGTCACAGGCGCAGGCCAGCCTTGCCTGTAAATAAATAAAAGGCATCATTTTCCTCTGCTATGAATCTGGCACTTTGCACCAACACTAAATTGATTTAAAACCTTCCAAAGGAAAAGCCTCAGTGTTTAATTTCTCTGGTTAGCCTTAGATTCTTGGCCCTACTTTTATTTTCCATAACATCCAGTTTATTTCTTTTGACATTTGTTATCCTTCAAAAATGCTATTGTAATTAGATCATGACACTCTACAACTATCTCCAAACTTAAATATTCCCTTTCATTTAAGAGACTTTATGTGTAAATTTCATGAGGTTTTGAACAATGTTATCTTGAAAGTACACTGTGTTCAGAGCCAGGGTGAAAGGAAAATAAACTCATAGAAAATAAAAAGCAATTCAAACTTCTACCCCAAAACTCAAATTAAAGTCTTTTGATCCTCCAGAATAACATACTTGATTTTATTTATTTTCCCATTCTTCTTTGCTTCCTCTGTTCAGACTGGGAGGGAAATACTGAAATACTGCATGAAAAAAAACCCTACTTTTTACTGTATTTTCAGCTCAGCAAGGACTGGAAAATTAATGAGAAAGCAGTGTGGCCTGAAAGTAATCTCTGTTCATTCACCTCAGGGAAGTTGTCTAAGGGCTGTTATGTAATAAATTATCTGAAATATGGATCTGTCCATTTCAAAGTGGTGTGATTCCACAGACTCGCCTAAGGTCACTCAGTGGTACTGCCAAACTTGTTGCTCCCCAAATTACTTTGAGTTCCGCCTCACATAGTCCACCATCAAATAGTTCTCTCTTCTCTTTTTTCCAGAGTGGCTGTGCCCTAAACCAGAAGACTGTTTTCTTTTCCCAATGAAATTCATCTGCTGAGGAAACCTCTCCAAAAAGCAAGCAAACTAAATAGCAGCTGGCTTTTAAAGATGAGACTTTCATGCTCAGTCTCTGTCTCCAGGTGCACATGACTGCTTGGGAGTTTGGTTGGAACCTCTTTCTAACTGCTGGCTACCAGCCTTGAGGGCCCCTTTCCACACCAGCATCCAGAGATTCATCCATACATTTCCTCCCCATGTCTATGTATGGGCCAGAAGCAGGTGCTGGCCTTGACTTGGTAAAGCTTCATGACCAATCGCATAAACACACCTTCAAGATGCTGAGTACAAGAGCAAATGGATGCCAGGGGAGGAATCTCTGAGTTGCTCTCAAGCAAGGCCGAAGAAAGAAGAGGCAGAAAAATAAAAAAGCATGCAAGAAAAAATATTAGAACCAGCTCCAACAATGTTCACACCACCTTTGTATACTAATGGCACAAAATTTCTGTAAACCAGTGATCCCATCAAAACAGGGTAGTGTTACACAGAGATCCCAAACAGCAAGACAAGCAACTGAGTCCCAGAGGTGGTTCCTTTTACCACAGACACACTAGGGGGTCCAACCACAATCACCCACAGACCATCTGACCTACCTGATCCTGCTGCTCACAATAGCCCACTGTGCTGGATATGACTCAGATTTTATGTTCATGCTATGGTTATAGAATCTCCACCTAACCTGCTCAAACTGGCATCTAAATCACATTTGCCTTGTTGGCTTGGTTTCCTTGAAGTTTCAGACTACAGTCAGGCTCCCAACTCCCTCATCCCCATCTCAACCACTCCATCCCATAACAAGGCAAGTATTTCTAGATGCTAAAAGGACATCAAGTACGTTTCTTAACATGCTGAGGAGAGAAGAGACCTTTTTTTACTATTGATATTCTCAACATTTAGGAGCCCAAACCAAGCTCCTGGGACTTTTAAAACTGCAGAGGGTTTAAGGCACTTGGCTTTAGATCAATTGCCAAAGAAATCTGTTAATTTGGTGATTTGTTTTGTATTGATTGGTAGATTTCAAAGCAGATGGAAGTAACACACCTTTTTGGCACCTTTCGTAGGTGAAAAGCCTGCCTGTGAGTTTGTCCTTCCCCTTTCAAACTGACTGCCTTTAACATCCAGTCACTGGGGTGCCTTGCCCAAACCATCAGCTGTCCCCCTGAAGCTGCTTCTTCTCCCTGGTCTCTGCATTCCCCCAGTCCAACAGGCATGTTCTGGAGAGTAGCCCTGCAACAAAGAGTTAATGAAAGCCCTGGAGGGCTCACAGGATCCACATGAACACACTCAATCTCCCCACAGTGAAACACCTACAGTGTCCCAGTGCTCCATACAGTGGTCTCCAGCGGCTCTCACACAATAGCCTTGTTTTTAGACACACTACCTAGTGCTCATGCTCATGTTTCTTAAACCTGTGGGAAATGTGGCTTCAGCCTGTACTTAATGTAAAATTTCTTAGAATATTAAAAAAAAAATCCTCAACCATGTCATCTAATAATTAAGAAAACTATTTCAGGCAATTTTGGGGTCCTTTTCTTTGAGATTCGGGTTGCCCCACAGGGCCAGTTGGCTTCAGAAATGAAGGCTCAGTTCAGGATCTTTAGGATAAAGCTGTAACTGAAATCCACAGGCATTTTTTCTCAAGGGCCAAAAGGAGTGACCACTGTAAGGCTATTCTGAAGGTCTCCCCTTTAAAACCTCCTTTTCTTAATCCAGTCTAGTCTCCAGAAGCAAACACATGGTAATATCATTAATACCCTTTTCTGCCAAACAGGTTTGTTTCCTTCCTCTGCCGATATCCAGTACAATTCACAGCACCAATTCACCACTAGAAGGAAAGGCTGTGAATGAGCAGGAGTTCCAGAGGTTTCAGCTCGTTTCACCTTTTAGGGCACTGAGTAATCCTCAAAACATGGTTCTGCACCTCTCAGTTTGAATGCCCATCAGAGGGAATCTGACCTCCTCTTGTACTTCTCTTCTGAAACAAAACAGTTCATACTGGGAGGAAATTCATCCAGGCTTAGTTCCCCCAGTATAAAAGTTGATGACTTTTTGGGTGTTCTATGAGCAGATCAGAGGGACTGACTGTGTGCTTTGTACAATTCAACTAAGTGCAATTCAGGTTTAAAAAATGTGTGAAAACAATAGAAGTGCAAAGTTCCTGGGAATGAAACTGACCTCTTTCATCTACTGTTGAGGGAATTAAAGGGGATGCTCTTTCCAATTAATGACAGTAGTACAGTCAGTATGTCCCAGGGTTAAAATGCTCCTCCAGTTTCCGCACGTACAAGATGGAAAGAATTTCATGAGACATTATCAGAAAGAATTCACAGTGAGATAAACACTTACTTCTTCCATTTGTTTTCATTCAGGCTTGACTTGTCACTAGTAATTATGACAGAGGATGTGATAAATGTCCGTTCAACATTTGTAAGAACAATATACTTTACCTAAACATGAGAACACACAGGAAAAAAAGACTAATCATAAGCTAATTACTTCTTTCACTAATTGTTACTACTCTGAGTCACTGTTTCTATGAATTGCCTCACTTTTCCTTCAGGAATGAAGCAAAGGGATATTTCAACCTTGTCATGTTTATTACCTTGAATCTTTTTCTTTTAAGGTTATTTATTTTATTTCTCCTTGACAAGAGCTTGTTGATGTTGCAAAACCTACACTTGAATTTTCCAGCTTTCCTAAATCTATTTAATGGATAAGAAGAGGTAAAATACCAAAATGCTGTGTTTTCTTTCATCCAAATGTCCCTCCTGTGGATCTACACTCTTTTCATGGAGTTGGATGGAGCTTGAATTACAATATAGACTTTTAATTTAGATGCTTTACTCCTCTTTCACCTGCTACTTTTCCAGGGGGTGGAAGAGCTCTTCTGACACAGAGATAGAACCTGTTCTGCTTTGCTTTCATACATTAGCAATGGGTGAAACATCTTGAGCAGACCACCTTCTTACCATTCCTGAAGGAAAAATAAATATGATAGTTTCAAAGTCTTGACACTTCCCACTGCCAGGAGAATAAAAATCACACCAACAACCCTGCAGAGCAGGTGCCATAGGTAGGTGGTGAGGAAAATGACACAGGCTCTGTTGGAAGACTACAATTGATGAACCAGATACATTTAGAAAAGCTGACATTTCACTGAGTTGAACATTTCCATCATGAACTGTTGTGGTTCTTTCATCAAAATGTCTGTGTAAAATAACAAAACTGAACAAACATTTTGGAGTCTTGTAATTACCAAGGGAGTTCTACAGACACAGACACTTGTGTTGCTTCTGGGTACATTCCGTAGAGCCACATGGGCTCTCAAACCCACCGTCACACTGTCCAGAAATGGATCCATTGTATCATGCTGGACATTTTCAGGGGTTTGTGCTCCTATGTAGGGTTTCTACTTATTATTTCATTTTAAATGGCAAAGTCTAGATTCTTCAGGTAACTGTAACTCCTGTGGTACTGAGTGTTCTCCCATTCTCATGGCTTCCTAAAAAGTGCAGGATTCTCAGTGTTTTACAGTAGATCCTAAGCAACTGGATTTACCCCTTGATAAAAATGGGCTGTTTCTTAAGTAGGAAACTCAGGTCTGGCATTTACTTAACATTTGAGAAATATGAGAAGTATATTCCACAATTTCTGGGGAAAAGAAGAAAAAAACCCACCAACTATCAACAAATGAGCAGGGGCAAAATAAACAAATTGCTCTTTAGAAGCTGCACAGTTACATAGCAATGTGGAGTTATTGTCAACAACCCTATCGCCTTGGAGACTGGCTGACGCTGCAGAGAAATATTAGATGGGAAATTAAGGTTAACAAAGGGTTTCCTACTGTTGTTCCTAGTAATATAAGCACTTTACACATCAGTTCTAATTCTGTTAAATTGGGAAAAAGGAAATGGGAGAAGAAAATTTAAACAGGGACCACCCATTAAAATTAGAGGTACCCCGTTCTCAATTAACTCACTTTCCCACCAGAAAATCACTGCTGCAGCCTTACTTCACCTTGGCTGACTTGTTCGGAGTCAATTTTTTGATTGCAGTTGCTTTAAAGTTCCATGATTTTGCCATTAACCCAAGTTTAGTAGCTGTTTTTCAGCATGGTCGTGCTTCTGTTCAGGTAGAAACATGACACGGCAATGCCCTCAAAGACAGGACAAATTGTTTATCCGAAAGCTGTCTCAGGCCTGATGCCGAGAGGCAACGTGCGAGCCTGACAAGCAGTGCCATTGATGCAATGCTGTCTCAGCACTGCTCACCCCCGTGCACACCAAATGTTCCAACTGAATATGAACTCCAGTCTCTTGATAACAGCTGTGTTGTGTTTTGCTTTCCAGCAAGACTCTGACGTGAATCAAGTGAAAGACAAAAATTCCCAATTCTCTTACACAGATGCATCAGCAGTAATGAAAATATTTCAAGAGGTCTAGAAATTCATTTCCAGTCAAAGACTGCCTTTTCTTTTCTGCTCTTTTCCCCAAGTACTGTAATGCTGCCATCTTGCACTGAGAAACCCTCAGGTGTTCAGAGATCATACAGCAAAATCCACATTAGTATGAGTGGTTATGGTTCTCCATGTTCCCACGTGCTTGGGAAAAACAAGTTGGTTACATTGAAGTAGAAGCAGCACAGTATGCCTGCTTAGGGCATTTTTCATCAGGACCCTGAGAAGGAGCAAACATTTCCCAGGTCAGGATCCTGTCTGAAGAGAAAAGCCTCTCACCCTTCTCATTCACATGGGGAAGAACATACCCAGCCTCGGACACTGGACTTCACTGATTACAGTTTTCCTTGTTCAGTCAGCCCCTCTCCTTCTCTACCGCCACAGAGGTGATGCTAGCTGTCTTCCCACCACCTTTCTCTTTGCTAAATCCTTCGTCCACTTACACTGAATTTCTCAGCCTCCCAACACTGTTTCTCTCCCCTCTTGCCACCTTGACCTGCTGAGCTCCATATAAACCTCCCCATATTTCGAAGACAGCTTTCTCCTCCATACTACTGTGGCATCAGGAAAAGATCATGCACAGCAGAGCTGTTCTCTCCATTCTGTTCTCACTTCCAGCAGCTGTCCATAGCAGTTCAAGACACCATCACAGGAGATGCTTTCCAGCCCACCACCGACACAGATGCTCTGCAGGGATGGAGTCTGCACACAAGGACATTGCCAGGGCTGGAAGTTGGCCAGTCAGGAAGGTGTCTTCAGGAGATTTGAATTCTAAAAAGACCTGCAAGCTTCTACCGTGCAAATTTGTGCAAAATGCATATTTCACATGACTGTAACTTGAATATACATGGAGAGATTTTCAGAGGGATGGAAAAGAGCCATTTTTTATAGAAAAGCAACAATTTCCTACAGTATTTTGAATCTCTCCTACAAAGCAGAGGGAAGAATGAAAATGAGAGCATTAAAAAAAAAAAAACACTAGAGTGATAATAAATTTCAATTTGTTTTTAATTTTACCTTGAACTCTTCTTTGGGGGGGGGGGTGGGGAGGGAAGCCATTCTGGCCTCATTTGCCTGTTACATTTACCTTATGGCAGCACACTGCATTGGAAACTTCAGCCTGCCTGGTTGAGCCTTGAGAACGTGAGTAATAATTAAAAGCATAATATTGAGCTGCCAGGTATCACATGACTTTAATGATAACCAAAGTTACCAGCCCCATCTATAATCACATCTTTGAAAGAACAGAAATGAACCAGCTGTTTCTAAATTCTTTATGCTCATGATTACTATGCCTTTATTTTTTTCCTACCTGCCACTCATCTCCAGCTCCTCCCATCCCAGCCTGAGTACAATGTGAAAAGACCAGTCACAGCCTGAGGGCTATGATTGTTTACTAGGACATGTACACGGAAGGCTTCACTACGTCTGGCTATTTAATGCTACAGCACATTGTACAGTAACATCGTAATAAACTGTGTAATGCTCCATTCTTTCTGAATCAGTCAAGGGTTTCATTATCTAAATCCATGTGAGAACACAGGAAGCTGTGTTTCCCCAACTCCTGAAATATCTGCCTCAGGAAGGAAGGTATATTGTCTTTTTGATGCCCCTGTTTTGCTTGTGAGGTGGTTCTGTGTGCCTGTTTTGCAACAGCACTATAAAAGCAAACTAATTCAAATCTTCTATGGAAATGCCATGTTTGCTAGACGCAGTTTGCATCCTTTTAACTCAAGGGTGACTAGATCTTGAGCATATCTCTAAAGTTATCAAAATCTCTATGACCTGAGGAGCTCCAAAGTATGATTGCTGCAGTGTGAGCTGCAGTAGGAAATTAAAAATATGAAAATGATACCCTGCATTTCAATCACCCCATGTTTATGTTTTAAGAAAGGGAAACATACTTCCTGAAAATCTTTGGCTAAGTCCAGGACCAAAAAAAAGAAAAAAAAAAAAAAACAAAGAAGCCCTACTTTAATCTTTTCTTTTAGTGTGTGAAAAGTAATATCTGTGGCAAGGAATGATTTTTATGACCTCTGAAGGCTTGAAAGCAGAGCTGAAATAATAATGATTATCCAGACTTCAATCTTCCTAACTCTTTGGCTACACAAATCCTACTCCAGGCACAAGGATTTTGATCTAACTAATAAAAACTAAAGACACAGAGATTCAGCACAGTTAGGAAAGCAATACGAAGCAAGTGCAAGTTGCTGACATGACAAATCTCAATTCACAAGTGTAAATCATCATATTTCTGTGAAGTTAAATTTCTTGGACTTAAAAGGAGGCTAGCTTTATAAGGCTTCAAAATAGTTTTTGAAAACTATACTCCTTTTTCTACTCTCTGGTCTTCCTTCCCTACCAACAAGAGACACAGTTCAGAGAATCACTTACACGTGTACAAGACACTACCAAGTCCCACTATCAAGTCCCACTAGTGTCAGCTGGGAACTGCATTGGAATTTTCACCACCCTAAATTACCCCTTTGACTGTTTGGGTTTAGACCTGGGAAGAGCATCGCCAGCCAGGCAAGGGAGGGGATTGTCCCACTCTGCTCTGCACTGGGGTGGCCTCAGCTCAAGTCCTGGGGGCAGTTTTGGGTGACACAATATAAACAAGACATTAAACTATTAGACAGTGTTCAAAGGAGGGCAACAAAGATGGTGATGGGCCTTGAGAGGAAGCCGTGTGAGGAGCAGCCACGGTCACTTGATCTGCTCAGCCTGGAGAAGAGGAGACTGGGGGGATACCTCACCACAGTGTACAACTTCCTTGTGAGGGGAAGAGGAGGGGCAGACATGGATCTCTTCACTCTGGTGACCAGTGACAGGACCCGAGGGAATGGCCTGAGGTTGTGTCAGGGGAGGTTTAGGTTGGATATTAGGAAAAGGTTCTTCACCCAGAGGGTGGTTGGGCACTGGAACAGGCTCCCCAGGGAAGTGGTCACAGCACCATCCTGACAGGGTTCAAGAGCATTTGGACAATTCTGTCAGGCACATGGTGTGACTCTTGGGGATGGTGTTGTGCAGGGCCGGCAGTTGGATTTGATGATCCTTGTGGGTCTCTTCCTACTCAGAATATTCTGCAATTCTGTGATACTATTAATTACCATGAGTGCAGGCAGAGACAAGCAAGCTTTGAGAGAGCTGTCAGCGACTCCCCTTCTGAGCATCGTTTTGGTCACTAGGGAGTAGCAAGAGGGACAGAGATGTGACCAAGAAGCAGCACAAAGCAGGTAACTGTCTCCACCAAGGAGACATCTCCCATGACAAAGAGGGATGTGGTCAGAAAGAAGTCAATAATCAGGAAGAATCTTTATACAAAGAAAAGGAGCTCTGGGGATCCAGAACCCTGTGCAGCCTGCCACGCAGATTGGCACTTGTTCCTGTGGTGAGAACACAAGACAGCTGTAAGCAACAGCTTAGCCTAGTGCTCACCAGTAATTCAGGAAATTTCATATTCACCACATCTACTGTTCTCATATTTACTGGTGTGGGAGAGCTGGCATGTTCTAGCAAGGCTAGTGGAAAGGGATAATGCTAGAAAAAGGTGAAAAAGGGGGTTTTCTTCTTGGGCTCATAAATATATGTTTTTAGAAAGGCAAGATGTTACTTAAGTTTACAGGATAACTTCTCCCCCTACTACTCATTAGACTGGATAAACATTTCCCAGCAACAAAATAAAGTCTAGAAATTGCCCCAGTGGGCTCTGGTAGTCCGTATCACATGTTACTCTGTCAGCTTGCAAATACAACTTGATTGTTTTTAAAATTTCACATATCCATCTTTATACATAGTCAGCATTGGTCTACTGGTATAAAATAGGGAACAAAAACCCTGAAATGTTAAATATAGTGCATTTGGTCCATACATATGATCAACTCAGAAATCCCCAACAACAACCTATGGTAAAAAAGGCAGAAGAAAAACACAAAAAGGCTGCTGAATGAGATAGAACAGTCATTCGGGACTCCTTAATATACTCTCCCATGGATATATTTGTACTTTATAATTCAGTTTCTCCACTGTCTAATTATCAACAGACAATTTAGTCTTGGGTAGACTATAATAGGTTCTGCTTCAGCTCAGCCAAGACAGAATCACAGATGGTTGGTACAAGGCTAGCAGCAAAGGAGTAGAAGACTGCTGAACTATTTTCAGGGTCACTTCTTATTCTAACCTTCCTACAGTGTGTCCAAGCATAAAGTAATCTTACCTTTTATGTTCAGCACATATTCAGGTCTGAGGCAGAAGTTTTTACTTTCCTGCTTAATTCAAACATCTTTGAGATGTGAATAATTACCAGCTCATTGCTTGTGCAGGGTCCAGATATAGCCTGCCTTCCCACGATCTTTCTAATATCACTGGTTCTGTTCTTTTTTCAAGATCAGATGCTACAGACAATGCTTTCTACTGACCAACTTATCTGGTGAAAAATTAAGCATAAGAGCTTGGTTTTCACTACTTTCATTCAACCTCTTTACTTAGGAGGACTGGAGCTTGGGGAAAAATTCTCTTTAAGTGCTTTTGAAAACGACAAGTCTACACTCCACAGTTCAACCAGTGTGATACTGCTTGTGCCTGGGAATATACTGAAAGAGGGATAAACTGAATGCTAGGAGACCTCCATTATTACAGTGCATTAACACCACAGACTTTAACTTCTCTGTAATTCTTACATGCAGCTTCCTGTAATGTTATAAAGTCCCTATTGTCTTGAACAGAACAGAGTCTGGTACTTTCCTCTTTTTTATAACATACTTGACATTTATACTACCATCAAAAGCTTTGAGGTTTTCTTACAGAAGCTCTCAAAGCCTTGCTTCCTGTTCTGATCTACAGGCAGACATAAAATTTACAGCAGAGCAATATGTGCACCAGCAAGCTCTCCGTTTCAAAAGTGTTTCTGTGCTTTAGAGTTGGCTTTTTTTTCATTTTGCCTCTCCCAATGTGGAACTATTGGCTGATATTCTATTTGAAAATCAGCATCAAGGTGGTCTTAAGCTTTTCTTCGGGCGAAGGTAGACTTTCAAAGTATTACCTGCCAGACACCAACACACACTTCAAAGGAGATTCTTGGAGGCCCTGTATGACCTTTCTGTTGCCTGGTTTGCTTTTTCCATCACCTCTTCACCAGAGCTAAAATCTGCTTTGGGATGTTGATGTGACAATCAATATTCTACATTGTGAGCTGGAAGAGACCCAGACGGTGCAAGTTCTCACTCTAAACCCAAAGGTTCTCCCTGATCCCTCGATCTTTCTGCCAAACCATGGGAAGAGTCCACCTGATTCACGTACACAACACAAGTCCAACTTCAGTGGCTTCACTCCAGACTTGGAGTCCCTGGCTGGCAAGAACATCCTGCTGTGTAGGTGTTCAGGGTGACATGAGCTTTAGCTCCTGCCAGCAGAGACACGCCTGGATCCTCCCACAGAGAGCACCCAAGCTGTTCACAAACAACTATCCTGGAGAGCAAATGTTCCATTCCCTCTACAGGTTTCTCGACATTTTTGAATTTCCTATTGTTCCCAGAGAAGTAACTCCTGGATTATAGCCCTGCTTGGTGGAGCACCTTTCCCTAGAGCTAGGAATATGTTGATTGTGTGAATAATAGAAGGACCTTGGCAATAGCTTCCACCGGATAATATCCATTTCCTCCTACTAAACAACTCCATTTCCATCAAAAAATATCCTTAGAAGGATATTTTTCATTTAGATAGTTGTGCTGTCTCCAAGATCAACCAGTCAGACAGGTCTATAGGTTTATTCCTTTCTCTAAATTTTTTTTTAGCCGGATACATCCTTATAACCCAAAGGCACAACTGAAAGCCAATATCCTCAACATCATTAAATCCTTTGCAAAGGATTTAAATTCAAGACAATAAACTAATGTAGTCAGTGGGCTAACATAAGCTAGGTTAGTTTTCACTATCTAGCTTCTGGCAGAGACTCTGCCAAATTTATTTGGACTGTTTACATTGTAGATGGCCCCTTAATTACCTCTACAAAAATCTAGCAGCACATCTTGGTCCACAACCTTTTTTTACAGCAAAAAGCAATGCCTTTCAATGCCTCTGAGTGACTGCAATAATTAAGCCTGTTTTGCAGGAGTCTCTGGGCTGCAAACAGCTAAGGACACTCAACTTGTTCTAGTTCATCCATAGGTCATAAGACAACCACAGAGCAAACCTAGGTCCCTGGATGGTTTTTTTTCCCCCATGGACTATTTCAGAGTCATGAGGAGTGTAGCAGCAGAGTCCATCATATATGGTGGTCTGAGGAGTATTTCAGAAAAGAAATTAGTATGCTGTGATCCTGTTAACAGTGGGAGATTGTGATCAAAGGGGTTGAAGAAGGTGGACTACTCGCAGTTCACAGAAGGGAAGATGCCACATTGCAAGTGGCAAATCTGATGTGCCAGTGAAATACAAAGGATACTTACCATGGCCGCACAGATCATTGAGATCCACAAACTGCAATTTAAGAACTGCTAACTTAGGCTTTAATAATACAGACAGTCCATATATGGCTTAAAAAAATTTGTCTCAACTTTTCATTTATATGGATCTGCAGACAAACACCAACTTTTCTCACAATCACTGCTCACATTCTAAAGCCAGATTTCCAAGCTTCCCACCCAGCATTTTTAGGTTACCAGAGGAAGAAAACCTCTAACACTACAGTGAACCTATTATAGTCTACGCTATTGCTCTTAAGCAATAAACATGTCTTTTGAGTAGGATAATCAAGACAGTCCAAATGCTTATATTTCTGATCCATTTGTACCGTAACTTCTATGTGACTCCACTCAGAATATTAGTGCTGTGCTAGGCAAGCTACTAGGCAAGTAAAGACAGACGTGCATCAGGATTTCAAAAACCCTCAGCACTCAAGGGTGAAAGAAAATTGGTAAAGAGGAAGAGCATGGACAAATTGTAATGTCAAATTAGTACCCCAGGCTAATGGATAAATAAATAGGTCAACCCCATCCTATCAGTCTAATGCTGGTCCTAGTAAAATATCAACCCAATTGACAAAAGGATGAGAACTATGTAGAATTACATATAGATAATGATAAACAACATATATTTATGGAAAATAACTCCTATGAAATAAATGGATGTCCTATCATGACAGTTTTTTTATAGCAGTGATAGGGGTGGTAGAACAGCTTAAATACATATAAAGGATTTTGATGGGCACCAACATTTGCACTGGAAAGACAGAAGATGAAGAGGTCAATAAAATGTGTGGTAAGTTTAATCAAAAAATATTGTCAAAATGTCAATGGCAATAGCCATCAAGCAACAGTCTTAAGGGACGCTCCACAGGCAGAGGATGCCCTCAGGCATCCATGGCTCTGACCCATCATGGGTCACGATTTGATAGCAAACTTGCAGTGCTGCACTTCAGCCAAAACACAAATGCAAACTTTGGATCTATGAATAGATCTGTACTAAATCCATTGTGGGAATCATAGGACTAATGCTGCTTCAGTGCACCTACTTCTGATATTGAGGGGAACACTGGAAATCAGAGAGGACCTCAAAGAATGGCCAAGGGGCTTTAAAGGTGTGCTTTATGAAGATTACAACCAATCACTCCAATTTTTTCCTCAAAAAGATAAAGAAAACTTTACCAAGGAACAGGAATTTATCCACTGTCAGAAAACACAAGGACAAGATTCACAGGCTGAAGGCAGAGGCATGTGATGCAGCACCTTCAGCAGGGGTGGTTACTTTGGACTCCCATTATAGCCCACAGACAAAAATAGGGTCTTGCAGGATGCAGTTTATCTACACCCATTTTAGATATCTAACTTTGGATGAGATTAGTCATGGCCCAAAAGTGCCCATGGTTCTTTCCTTACCAGAGAGAGAATCTGGGGTGGAGGGAAACAAGCTTGAATACCTCTCATGCAGAGATCTGAAGCTGGGAGGGAGATAACCCACCCAGCCTAACTGGAGGTCAAGTTCACTTTTGACAGCACTGGGACAACGCACCAAGACTCAGAGTAGATTTCCTCCAGAAAAGGCTTCTAAATCGGGGGCAGAAGGTGCGTTGCTGTTGTCCCATGGCCTGCATCATGCAGGTGGTCAGGCAGTGCTGCTGCAGTGCTTCCTTCTGGATTTCCATCAATAAATGCTTGGCTAAATTTCTTGCAAGGTGGCTTGAATTCTTCACATGAGCAATCCCATATATTTACACCATCAGTCTGGGTTCACTGACTACTGTCAAGTAACAATGGCTATACTACGCAGGCTTAAATGAGCACTGTACGGTGCTTGGGTACACATATGTAAATATATAACACGTGTATGATATACAAATATAGAGTTTCTACATTTATGACTGGATCTTGATCCAGAAACGAGCAAGCAGGAGATACCTGTTCACTACAGTGTACTTGGATCGAGGCTGTCGGTGTCTTTCTGACGGTTTCTTTGATGACCAGCAGATCAAGGGAGGCGATTCTACCCTGCTGCCCTGCTCTAGTGAGATCCCATCTGGACTGCTACATCCAGCTCTGGGGCCATCAACAAAAGAAGAATATGGGCCTGCTGGAGCAAGTCCAGAGGAGGGCCATGAAGATGATCAATCAGAGTGATGGAGGGAAGAACTACGAACACGAACTAATTAGCTTGAGAAGTGAGGGATATAACTACAAACAGGGGAGTTGAGTAATAATTAATAAAAAAGTTATGTAATCTGTAACCAATGAATGCTGATGCACTTGTTTAAATGTATAAATAGTGTAAAGTTTTGATGACTGGGGAGCCAATGCTTTGTGGGTTACCACCCAGCCCCCTACTTTGCACAAACTAGAATAAAAAGTGAAAATAGCTTGCCTTGGTGTGTGAGTTGGTGCCATGCACCAGGTAACAGACACCCATGTTTGGGACAACACTTTGGGCTATTCAGCCTTGAAAAAACTCAGGAGAGATCTTATAGAGGGGCTAGAAGAAGGTTGGAGAGGGACTTCTGACAAAGGCATGCAGTGATAGAACAAGGGAGAATGGCTTTAAACTGAAAGAGGATAGGTTTGGATTAGATGTTAGGAAGAAATTCTTGTGAAGGTGGTGAGACACTGGCACGAGTTGCCCCGAGAAGTTGTGCATGCCCCATCCCTGGAAGTTTTCAAGGCCAGACTGGATGGGGCTCTGAGAAATCTGGTCTTACGGAAGGTGTCCCTGCCCATGGCAGAGGAGTTGGAACCTGACAATCTTTAAGGTCCTTTCCAACCCAAACCATTCCATGGCTTGGTGATTCTATGAGTCACCAAGTAGATCCTTGCTTTAGCACAGCAGCAGTTTACATCAAGACACTTAAAGTGGTGAAGAGTCACCAGTTTGTTGACATAGTATTAAAAAAATTCGCAAAGTTAGCTGATACTCTTTACTGATCCCCAGTGAAGCAGTTGACCATTTTCCTCAACCTAGAGGGACAGGAGCAACAGCAGAAACACATCAAAAAATACCATTTCAATTGTTTTTCTCAGTAACTAGACATAAGGTCTTGCCAACAGTTCTTCTTGGTTTGTCCATGCCCCTGGCAGAAATGGAGATTTTTTAAGAAGATACATAAAAATGCTGGCCTAGCATCTCTAATGAAAACATTCACACCTGCTGCTTGTTTTTCTGCTCTTCCACCTTGGTGAGAAGCAGAGGCCAAATGAAAGGCAGGAGTTACCTGGGCCAGTTCACATCTTGTGTTGCAACTTTATGGGAGGGAACGCTTGCTCTCGCTACTGTAAATTAGGGAGAATAATTCCCTCATCTCTGTCTGGGGTGGAGTTGCCACTGAATTGCACACCTCTGCTTTCTGAAATCCAGCCAAGGGCTATTACAGTCCCATATGTGACCAAGAAGTAAACAATCAGCTTAACCTGTCCATGCTAGTTTGGGTCTGGGACTCTCACTATCCTGGCAGCCCTAGGAACAAAGATAATAGAGCAATGGGAAAAGAAATAGAAAGTGACATGGCTATTTTCAGACTATCAAGTGAAATCTGTTCTTCAGTCCAGCAGAAAACTCAGATTTGTTGGGTCACTGTTAAACCAAATAAGAACAGCTGCCTAACAAGAATCCCATCCACTGACAAATGGCCAAGCTGACACACGGAGAGAGGATAGTGTTACGAAGAAAAGTTGCTCAGAGGACATCTGGTCACTTTCTGTCGTGCCAGGTGACAAAACAAAACCAAAAAAAAAACATTGCAAGACAAGGAGTTTTTTAGGTACTTTTCTAACCCTGTGTTTGCTCTGATTCCAAAACTCCAAGTTAGCTTAAGCACCTGCTGTGTTTACCAGCCCAGTTCCTCAAAAGTATCAGGGGATGGCCAAAGGGCTCCTCCAGTTTTCCCATGCAAGGCTCTTGTACATACAGACCTCCATTTTATGGTGTGCACAGAGGTGACAGGGAAGCTCTGGCCTAAGTAAACACCCTCTGTTGCTGCCTGTTCCACAACCCTCTGTAGAAACTACATTTAGGCATTCATATGTATTTTCCTCTGAAAAACTCAAAATATTTATAAGCTGTCATTAACTGACCTCCTAACATCTCCTGTGAAATAGGTAGGCAGCCCCACAGGTTTGGAGACATGGTATAGAAGTTCTGGAGTAATTTTTTTTTTTTTTTTTTTTTTTTTTTTTTTTTTTTTTTACCACCCCGTTTCAGTTAAAAGTGAGGTGGCTGGAAGCTGAGATCTTAAAACTGGAACACATTTCTGGATTTAGCAGCTTAAATTTTCCAACAAATGCAGTTTTATAGCATTAAGTCTCCAAAGCTGAACATCTCAGCCTTAAAGACATCAGGCTTAACCTATGCTTAAAGGTCCCTCAGCACCTGATAGTCTTCGCAGCTGCTGAGTTTTATTGCTAGAACCAGACAGTTCAAACTGGGGACATCAGCCAGTTTAATAAAAACACAGCAAAATATCTCAACTGTGACCTATTTCAAGTATCATGTGTTATGGGCATGCTCATGCCTTATCACAAAGCCATGAAAGCCAAAGTTTGGACAGGATGTTGGACTGGAAACAGCAGCTTGCTACACCTGGCTGTGAAGCCCTTGTCCATTACAAGGAGAAGCCCCAACTCTCTGCCAGTGAAATCCTCAGTATACCAACCACAGGCTCAAAAAATTCTAACAACACTGCACAGACCAAAACCAAAGGAAAATAATGGGAGAAGGAAAAAGTCTCAACCTTCTCCTCCAAACAGACTTTTTTCTTCAAAAGTATTACAAGGAGCTAAAGAGCATCAGTCTGTGGTACAGACAGCCTTACTTTGCACGGATCCATCCATGTCTAAAAGTAAAGGGCCTCCTAGAAATCCTCCTATACTGCAAATTAGGCATATGTTGGTTTCTGCTAGTTTCTGTAGGGGCCTAAACTGAGAAGCAGAGCTACCAGAGGGTGGGAGAGTGGGTAGAGAGGATATGTCAATTGTCAAGAACTCTATCAAATAAATGGGAATGTGGTGGCTAGAATCATAAATGGGGCTAGACCTCTCAGACCAGAATTGAAAAAAGAAGCACTGGGGACTTTCCATGCCAGGAGTAAGTTTAGACCCCAAGTCAGACATGCCTTACTGCATTTGTTGGAAAATTTAAGCTGCTAAATCCACAACCATGTTCCAGTTTTAAGGTTTTGTCTTCAGCATTTGTTTAGCTGCAGCCAGGTCACTCTCAAAAGAAATAGGTTGGCAACAGGATAAAAAGATGAAATTATTCCAAAGTTTCTAGTGCAGGAGCATTGTTTGTAGTTCTGTAAATCAAATGGACCTGGCTTTGCAGAGAAAAAATATTGAACTGACATGGAAGAAATAATATTTAAAGCATGATCCTTCAGGGCTTTCACAAAAGTGAAAACTTTCTTGCTTGGCCAGTGCTATCACTTGTGTTCACAGGCAGTCAGTGGTGTAGGTCTCAACATCTGTCTTTTAGGCTGGATAGTAATGCCTGGGTTTCCCTGTGCCTTTCTTTGGAGGGAACTGACCTAGCACAGCTCCGTCTCTTAGCCACAGCTGCTAACTCTGTCATTTCCAAGACCTCTTTTCTGGCATGTTATGTTTTGGCTGAATCAGCTCCCTGGGCTGGTTCCTGAGCAGCTCCCCTGCATGGTCAGCAAAAGGGTCAGGACAAGTAGCCAGAGTCTCTGAGGCTCTGTAGTCACTAACATGTGGAGCCACGGACAGTATTGGGTTTGGCTGGAGCTGAAAGGTGTGTCTCAGCAGTTTGCTTTTGCAGGTGACTGCTGGTTAGCAGACAACTAACAGCCTTCTCTGAAAACTCAGCCCTTGGCTAGATGAATCCCATTTCCAGTTTCCCTAAAGAAAACCAGCCTTGACAACAGGTCTTTGAGGTGTGCATGCACCCACCATTTTCTTGAGACTGTCTACCTAGACACCACAAATTCATCTGCCCCACCCCAACCCTGTGCACAAATAGGTGATAGATTTAGAAGCTGATATAGCAAGCAAAGATGTATTCAGCAGAAACTGAGAACAGATTTGATGTCTTAGAAACAAAGCCCAGGGTATATGCCTGCTTGTAGCCCTAGGGATTCAGGAAACATTTTGTCTTTTGAACATTGCTTTTCGTTCTGAAAAACCTCCATCTCCATTGCCATCCGCCTCGTTTCGATTCCACTGGTTCCAAGCTTGCACAGACAATGTCTCTACCTGATGTCAGACTCTCACAGTGACTGACAATGTGCTCACGTTTATGGTTCACACCTGATCAGCTACACAAATTCCATTGATGACTCCTCAAGGAGCTGTTTCCCAGCAGCCTGGTGGCCAAATACTCTCCATATGTAGTCCAGACAATTCATTTTATACAAGACCTTAAATACACTCCACAGTATTACACAGTTATTCATTTAGCTATGAATACCTCAATCAAGCTCATTGCTTTGGCTTTATCAGCTTTGGCAGAAAGACCACACACTGTCACATTGCACAAAGGGGCCGGGAAGCTGCTTTGCCTGGACGTGTGACTGAGAACATGCTCTCCCAGCAATTTTTGCTGGCTCTCTGCACTATAGAGACTCTCAGACCAGGTACCTCTTGCCCAGCCACTGGTTCAAATGACTGATAACTCTCCCTGTCTCTCTGTTGTGCACTGACCAGCAACTGAGTCTGTCCTTTGCCATTTCTTTCTCCACCTGGCCCTTACCCCTCCTCTCCCTATCTCCTTTCATTTACTTTCCTTCCTTTCTGCAACTCATGTCCTTTTGGTTTTCCTTCCCCTTAGCTTATTTCTTACTAAACCCATCAAAATCAAATATGAAAGGCTTGGATCGTAACACTGATTGCCAGTATGCTATTCCATCCATTTATTTGTTTCCCCTTTTCCCAGCCTGTTTCCCTTTTCACAACAAAGACCATAGAGAGTGCAAAGCAGAAATGACTTCCTGGAGAAGCTTTTTCCAACATTCAGTCAGGTGGGACCCCATTCTGCCACATACAATGCTGATAAGCAGGAGTATAAAACTCTTCAAAGAGTCAAGGACCATAGGAATGTACTAAAAAACAGGTACCCAGAAGCCCAGCCCTCCTTCGTTTCCATCATCTGTCAAGGAGTATGTTTACATCTATGCTCTACAACATTTGATTTCTTTAGGATTGTGTCGTATTAAAAGCAAGTCAAGTATTTCTCCACACAAACCTAGGGACTAAGATGTGCCTTGTTCAAATGTATAGATAAAATGTGTTTCAGAGTTTTCAATAAGCTAAAAGAGCATGAAGGAATAGAGATTATATTTTTTAAATTTAAATTCACTGATCAGAGCAATATTTTTCTCTTGCCTTGAAAAAAAAAGTCAAAATATGTCATTATGTATGTTCCTATTGGTATATCAGAATCCCTTCTCAAGTGAGAAATTAGCAAATAATTTTCAAATATGGTTAATGTATCTTGACCTTAAAAGAAACCACACTTAGGAATTTTTAAAACACTACTGCTGTAAAAAACATGACAATCCCCTAGAGAACTGGATCATCTTTTCAACAGATAGAGAACACCCCTAGTAAACACAGATGCTGTCTTCCTATGGTTTCCAGTACCACTGGAGTTAGAGGTTGCTCTTGCAGCTGCTGAGCACAATTTATTATGTCTGCACCACTAAAGCCTCTAAGAACCTGAACACACAGAATCAGAGATCATCCTCCCTACATCCTCCCTTTTATGAGTATTTTCCAAGTGGGTAAACCAAACCCTTAAAAAACCCCCATAAAACCAGTGCCACTGTGAGCCCCACAGGCAGCTATCAGCAGGGAGGGCTCAGGGCTCTCCGTGGGCAGCTCACGGGTGCTTGTGAAGCAGCAGCAACTTACCTAAAGCACAGCAGCCTTCGGAGCTGGGGGCAGCCATGGGTTTGGCAATGGGATAGGCAAGCCTTGGCTGGCCAGGGTTCGTGCTCTCCCCTTGCGCAGTGGGTAGGAGTCACATTCCAGCAATTAGCACAGCAGCCCCAGGAACGCAGAGCGTGCAGGGCTGACTGAGACCCTGCGCCAGCAGATCTGCCAGCTGGATTTTATCCCTTGGCTGCCAGAAACAGCTTTGTATCATCACTCAGTTAACTAATGCGCAAAAGGCAACTGTGTTGTTGGTATACAATTACCTCTTAAATTATGGAATTACGAGGCCTTCCTCAAATTATGAGGATGCACAGTAACAGTGAATACGGGAGCTGTCATGGTCAGCTGTGTTCTGGGTTCCCTTTACCCCCCCACCAAAGGTGCAAGAAGTCATAACTCCTCCACAAAGCTGCAGTAAGTGACTGAGTAAATACCAGCAGATCATTGCATATGAGGGGGAAAAAAAAATAAGAATAAATTTAAAAAAAAGTAGTTGACACACATCACCTCCTAATTAACTTTATTCGGAGGTAGTAGGCTCACATGTTTCACTTTGCATTTGCAGCCACAGAGTATCTGCGCAGCTTCTGGAGTGGGCGGCAGAGAACTTCCTGAAGTTCTCATAATGACCTCAACACATCTTAACGTTGCCAGTGGCTAATGCAGTCAAAACAGGGCTCAGGACAAACTAGGAAAATTTTAGGAGAGACATAGAAGCCTTCAGAACCAGTCATACAAAACTCTTGCTTACTACAAATTGTCAGTTACAAGCTTCTTCAGAAACAGGATTGTTTTCATCCTGTTTGGAAAGTGCTCCACACCTTGCAAACACTGCTAATCAAAGCACACAAAAGAAGAGCTGCTAAATAAGAGCCGGTGCCAATACAAACAGGAAGGAACTCTGGATGCCCAGATGCTGACATTGCACCCATGATTTGCGTGTCCCTAAACCGTTGCCAAACCTATCACCAAGGAGAAGGTGAGGGAGAAAAGACAGGGAAGAGGGAGAAAAGACAGGGAAGAGGGAATGGATCTGCTTGATAATAAAGCCTAACAGTGCTTTATAAAATGCATGGTTCTGTATTATTCAATTTGAAATACATTAAAAAGTCCAGATTTCAGTCGATTGAGGTACCAAACATTAAGTTAATTTAAACACCTTACAGTTTGCCTTAATGGAGGTTTAGGTATCTCCCTTTTCTTTTAAAAGTGGAAATTTAGAGAAAATAAACACTCAGTCTTGAAGAGGAACATACAGAGGTGACAGCTTTCTTAAAAATTCTTTTTGAATGTTTTGAGAACAGTCAGCATTGATCAGACTTCACATTTCAAAGCTTCACAGAGGAAGCAGCTTTGGACACAGATCTAAGGAAAGAAAGCTACGTTTGCAATGCATATGGTAGTCCATTAGCATTATATTTTCAACACTTGAGTGAAGTCTGTGATTTCCTGCATGTTGACTGGTGAGCTACAGCATAAATTCACCCTCACACAGTATTTATAGCTGCTGGCATTCAAGACTCAGTTGCAATGTCTACTCAGTGTCTCTTCACATGAAGTCATATAATGGGCTGGTTTGGCTCCGGGCAGGGTAAGACTTACCTTCCCTTCATCTTTAGTTCAGCATTTCTTAATCACTCACTGTCAGTTAACAAGTCTGGTGTCATTCTCTTAACATCCAAAAGAAAGAGCTCAAACTATGGATCTGGCAAGAAAATGCTGTTCTGTCCTCCACTGGAATTCCATTCTACATCATTTAGATCTTTAAACAGCAGCAAAACTGCACATTTCACACACATTTCTCTTCTGGCTGACTGGGGCTATCAGCACTGGAGAACCTCCTGCCACTGCCACATGACTACTTCTAGAGCAGTGCTGCTTGGCTCATTGTCCAGCATCACTGTTGAGTACATTTGAAAGGCTTTCAAATGCCCACATGGATGACTTTAACCCCTTACTGGCCAACAAAGTAAAAAAAGTAGTGCTCTAGTCATGGGTGTGGGAGAGAGGATGGATTTGAAACACACAGTCTTATCCCTGCCCTTAGAACAGCCTCCATAGAGTTGCTAGGGAAGAGCTGCTTGGGATGAACAGAGATTTTGTTTCCCCCTGCTATGTCTTCCTCTGAAAAATATCTGTGCAATTTTTTCTGCCCTAAAAGTTTAAAAATCTAACTAGATATTTTGCATTTATTACATCACAGATTATTATGTTGAGAACGTAATCTCAGTTGATGCCTCCCGGTGAGAGGTATCGAGCAAGACACCCAACACAATGTCCATGACCACTGACAAGAGAATTGGAAAGGGACTCGCGGATGTTTGAAACCTCCTCACAGAAGGGTCAGGCATCTGTTTCTGGCTGTACTTATTCCCAGCACAATTAAGACTCTGAAGACAATCCTTGTAAGATCAGATCAAATCTGACCTTACAACAATATCCAGTCACTAATAGTGGCCAGCAGCAGATGCAGAGGAGAAAATAGCATAATGGATGGGCCACAGACTGAGTAGTCCCTTCCCTGGTACATGCTCCAAGCTTCCAGCAACTGGCCATTTAGAGACTTCCTGAGCTAGAGGCCGCATCCGGACCATTGTGTTTAGTAGCCACGCATGGACATATCTTCTATTAATCTGTATAATCTTTTTTTGAATCCATTTATACTTTTGGCCTCCACCACATCCCATGGCAATGAGTTCCAAATTTTAATAATGTACTGTGTGAAGAAGTACTTCCTCTTGTTTGTTTTGAACCTGCTGCCTGATCATTTCATTGCGTGTCTCCAACTGTGTCACAAGAAATACTGATTAATCACTTCCCATTCACCTTCTCCACAGCACTCAGTTTTACAAACCCCTATCACCTCATCTATACCCACCCTCACTCATCCTTTCTGCTATTTAATCTCTGCTATGGACTGTGCAAGTCCTACTATTATTTCTCCTGCAGGTTTTTTTGTCCATAGCTAATTGTGAGCTGACACTTGCAAGAAATCCTTTCAATGACTCTAAGATCCTTCTCACGCCTCATCCACAGTTCACTATGGATCCATATGTGCTAGACTCACTTTCCCCTTCTCCCAGTGCACTATTCCACATTTATCAACACTTAATCATATCTGCTGGCTTGTCAGCTAGTCACAAAATATGCTGAAAACCTCTTGCAAAGACCAGCATCATCATTTTTTTAACTTAATACGTCTGGACCTATTTGAGCAGCAGGACCCCAGCAGCTAGAGTCCAGCATATTCAATATAATTAGTCACTACTAGCCCCATCTGCCTGGCATTCTTCTCAGTCACCAGCAGGCTCTTGCCCTTCTCTACCTACCACACCAGGACCATGGAGATGGAGACAGCTGCTCAAGGAGTCTGTAGGAAAGAGTGCTCTATTTCTTATTCTATACTGAAAATAAACTTCCAGACAGATGTGCTTATACCAGAAGGATTTGGCCATAGCAGAACAAGATGTGGAAACCCTACTCAGAAAGCCCTCTTGTGAAAGCCTTACCTTGCAGACCAACAAGGGTCAGTGACAGGGTTACAGGATGCTGAGGCTGGGTGAGACAGGGCCAGCAGTGAAACAGTGAATGGTTCCAAGACAAGCCACCTTCCTAGGGACTCCCCTGCCATCTCCAGGCTATTTTCAATTCAGAAGCCCCCCAGTAGGAGAGCCACAAGCAGACAAAACTTGCCACCTCAAAGGGCTCCTGGAGTCATCCAGGAATGGATGATGGCTCCTGGGAATTAACTTTGGCTTTGGGGGTCATTTGGGTGTTAAATTGAGAGATCTGTTTAATGGGCTGAGAAAGGAGGAGGAAAAGAACTTCCTTAGCACAGCTCAGCCATCACTGTGGGGAATGAAAGAAGGACACAGAGTCTTGCCTAGTCCAACTTCTCTGAGCAGGGTGAATAAAAAAACCCCAACCAAACAGGAACACTCAACTGCTGTAAGTTGGTGGGGGGAAGGAGGACAAAAGGGAGGAGCAGGAAGTGGTAACTTATTTGGACTCCTGAAATGAAACTCCAGTACTCACAGGGTTTCACAGCTCACCACTTGTTTTCACCTGATCAAAAAAACTGAAGCAACAACTCAGGCCAGGATTTTGTCCTGTCTGTGGTTGCTACTGGACACAACTTCAAAATTCAACAAAAAGAAATCCTCTTTTATTTGCAACATTAGCCCTTTCCCCAGAGAAATCCACTCTTCTTTGTCCTTTAAAGCAACCACTTAACATGCTTCACCATCCCAGAATTTCTCATCTCTCCCCACTCTTTCCAATGCATATACACTTTCAGAATGGGCTTGTCCATGAACTCTGCTGACTTGACTGATGTTGACAGAATATTTCAGAAACAATTTAGACATTCCTGCCAAACGCAGTTCCCTGGAAACCCAGCAAGGCTCTTGTGCAAGGTCTGGGCTGCTGCCTGCTCAGGTTGTGTCACTCTAGGGTACTGAGAAAGAAACACAACCATAGAATCATTTAGGTTGGAAGAGAGCTTTAAGATCATCAAGCCCAACCATTAACTCAGCACTGCCAAGTCGACCACTAAACCACGTCCCTAAGTAACTCATCTACACGGCTTTTACATACCTCCAGGGATAGTGACTCAACCACTTCCCTGGACAGCCTGTTCCAATGCTTGACAACCTTTTTGTGAAGAAATTTTTCCTAATATCCAAACTAAATCTCTCCTGGGGCAACATAAAGCCATTTCCTCTTTTTTTCTTGTTACTTAGGAGAAGAGACCAACACTCAACTCATCTTGCTTGGAAAAGCCTCTTCATTTAAGGATGGTATGAGCAACTGCAGATGAGCAGACAGGAAGGATGCAAAATGTTCCAAGTTATGAAAGAGCTCATTGTCTGATTCTTCCCTCCACAGCCCTATTATACCCACCAGTAGCTTCCTGCAATGCTCCTCCAGTTGTACTGCACAAAGCCCTCATCCCTTTTCCCATCATCTCAGTAATAAACACCCCCACAAGAAGTTTACTTGCAAAAAATACATGCAAAATTTCTGCATGCCCCAGGGTCCAACAGCAAGTAGAAGAACATAAAATAAGATGGGGCGCTGTCCCTGCCTCCTCATTCTAGCTGTCATTTTGGCACATGCCAGAACATTACCCCAAGCAAAACATAATCAGGTAATGAACAGGGATTTGCGTGCAATTGCAGCAGTGGGCATGACCACAGGCACTGATCACTGCAAGTTATTCCTTCCAAGGATCTTCACAGATCCCATCTTTGCACACCAGCTGCACAGTAAATGGCTGCAAGACCTAATGTCATTTGTAGCTTTAACTGGATTATCAACTGAGGTGACATAGTAGTTGATGCTTCTGCACAAAAACATGTTTATTACAATGATGTACAACTGACTCAGAGCACAAAGATGCTTTGAGGTTTTCCTTCTTGATCAGCAGATTCAAATCCCTTGTTGCCAGATTGGCATAAATTGCTAGCCAGTCCCTTCCCAAGAGACAAGCTTTGACTATCTCTCCTGACAGCAGTAACTAGTCATGTACCAAGTAGATGTGCATCCTTTCCAAAAAACAGCATCATGAACACCCAAATAGAGTATCTTTGGATCTTACAACCCTCTCATTCCAGAAGTCAGGCTTTTGAAAATGTCAGGAAAGACACCCTCAGCTTCCCCTGACATGCAAAAAACCCTTCCAAAACGTACACTGAAGAAAAAAGGGCAAACCTAAAATAAAGATGGAACTGCAAAGTACAAGCAGAAATTATATTTTAGCTATCTTTAAATATTTCTATTTTTACATGCAATTAGTTCTTTCATGTTCTTTACGTCTACCTCTGCTCACTTTAAGATCAAACTGGATTTTTTTTGCCAGCAATTCATTTAGAGCCTGCTCTCTGCCACCCCTCTCCCTCCCCACCTGCAGGCAAGCAGGGATCTGGGCCTCATAAGACAACTGTGGCGTGGGTGTTATTGGCTGTCTGCTTTGGCAGCCTCCCATCCTTTCTTCCAGCTCTGTTTTGAAACACAATCTAAATTTTTAAAAAAATTAAAAAAAAAAAAAATTAGACATTCCTGCTCTCCCTGCTCACATCAGCAGCGCTCCCGTTGCCACAGCCTAAAGCATGGCTGCAAAAGGAGCAGTACCAGGCAGGCTGGCAAATGTTCAGCAAGGAAAAAAGTTACTCTGAGAAAAGGTACAGACTTCAGGAGGGGCAGAGGCAAAAAACAGGGGAAAGAGGGCCAAGAGGGCTTGGACCCACTCTCTCCCACATTTAATAGCACTAGGTTCTAACAAGTAATTTGGACTAAAAGTCTAATTCTTTCCTGCGGTTTGATGGATGTTAACATCCCCCTTTTTTTTTATTATTCTTTAATAATGTATTACATAACATTCTGATACACTAATTACCATCTCATGTCATAGCAATTTTATTAAGAGCTTATACTTACAAATACCCATTCTGAAATGATTTCATGACTTTTTGTCATTTTCTCTGAACTACGCTTGTTGAAGCACTGGCAACATGGTCTGATGCTGCTTCATGCAGCTTCCAGTAACAACACATCTCTACACAAAGATGTCTCGTGAGCCCTGGGAGTCAGGCACGGATTCTTCTTGCGTTTAGTCTCAAAGACTTGTAAACAAGTTACTTTTAGCACACTAGGTTGTGATTAAACACTGGTAACACAGCCCTATTAGGTTCCTGTACCTGCTACAGTTCCAAATCCAGAAGCAATGTCAAGAGAGAAAAATTCCTTTATACCAAGTAATCGAAAATTTGTTAACTATTCTGCAGTTAGTGTTTGCTCATTAATATCTTATCATCTCGCCAGGCAAGACTTGGTACCATGAGGTATTTTTCTGTATAAAATTGCTAATGCCATCAGGATTGTCCAAACGGGATCATCACCATTAAAAAGGTTACACGGTGAGGAAAGTGATTACAACAACATCTCAGTAGAAGGATTACTAATCACAAGTAGAATCCTGGTACAAATCTCATTCTCTGTATACAAGAAAGGACACAAAACCTTTTTAACATAATTTATATACATTTATGGCTTTATACAACAAACTGTCAGGGATTGTTCTCATGTGTCTGTAGAAGTACATCAGGCACTTTTTCTGAAAATATCCACGTATGAATTTTAATTTTGCAATGTGACTAAGTCAGAGCAGTGAAGCGTTGAAGAGCTGTCACACCACTCGCAAATAGAACTAGCAGTATGTACATGCCAATCTCTCAGATATTGCTGGTTTGTGGAACACCTTCAAAAAAGAGGCCAGTTTTCATGTCGAATAATTTGCTTTTTTTGCTTGCATAAACCATGCTGCATCTTACATTACGATTACCAAAATAATAACAATAATAATAATAATAATAATGAGAATACCTTATTTAAAATCAGTCATAAATTAAGAATCCTAGCAATTTCATAATGAAAATAGGAATTTCAAATCAGTAAAAAAATAAAAAAATACTAACATACATCCAGTGGTTTAACAAGTGCAAATTTTATACTGTTTTATAATTGGTCCAATTTTAACTTCTCAGGGATGCTCTGTTGACTTAAGCCAATAATAAGCAATATCATTTTTGCTTATAAGTGTAGGCAAACTGTCAGTTTATCAAAGCAGAGCTTTCCAATTAATGCATCTACTACCTAAACATATATCATATAGCTATATTATGGAAACAATACATCTTTATATTTAAAATATCTGAACAGCTCTATAATACAATAAACTTTTAATAACAGTACAAACCAGAGAAAAGTCAAAAACAAGGCTGCATAGGTAAGTTCATCTGCACAATTCACAAACCAATCATTTACAACAATTCTGACAAACTAAGTTACTCCAAAAACTTGGTACTTTTACTGAAAAAGGATTTATAACTAGAGGTCACATAATGCTTGTTTTCAAGGCAGACAACATGCTCCTTCACCAATTCACAGTATTCCAGAATTAAAATTGCAAAACATTAGAATGGCACCACAAAAAAACCCCGAACACAAAAAAAACCCCAAACAACTGAAAAAAACCCCAAAAAACCTCAAAACTAAAAAAAACCCCAAACCCTAAAAAATGCCAAATTGACCATGCAGCCCAAATCTCTGATTACTTACAACCGTTTTCTCATAATAATTAAAAGGGCTTTTTACAGACTGTAGTAATTAAGGAAAGGCTACATTTATGTTATTCATAGTTATAAAAGGAAATGAATAAAATATCTGTTTACAGGAAGTTATACAGTAGCAGTAAATAATAAACAGGAGGTATATTGTTAAATATAGCATGTTCAGCTGCATCCCCATCGAGTGTAACATTGATTACTGCTTTCTTTGCATGCAGAGGTGGATTTTATGACTACTTTGGCCTATGTGTATCAGTGCCTACTTGGGAGCAAACATTTTTGCACATGCAGCAGACAGAATGATCTTCAGAAACCCCTATATGAGCCCTCCACTTGCTCCACTGCCAGGATTTACTATCACGTTTCAGAAACTATGTATTTGATGGTGAAGATGCTACTAGATATATTTGCCTGTAAAAGCAGGTGGCTCCATTGAGGCTTTGGCACTTAAGAACATTTGATTTTGCTCAGAACAAGTTCAAAGACCAATTTCATGCTGGGGAAGATCCTGCATCACATCCGCCTCTGGAACTGCCTGACAACCACAATAGCATATCTAAAAAAGTAGGACCAGCAGTAATTAGTAGTGATTTAAGCCCAACAGGGAGCTAAATGCTAGCACATCAATAAATACATTGCAGAGCCTTAGGAAAGTCATAACAGGATCATTAAATATATGGCTTGTTACTAAACTTCATTTACTTGGCAAATCCCGTTTCCTTCTCCACCACACGCCATCACTACAGGGAAGATGAGTTTCAATTAAGACATTTTGCAGTTGTGAGCTGTTTAGACAAAAGAAAAATCAGTGTAAAAATATTTGTTTCCCCCCCTTCCTCACAACAGCCAGCTCTAGCAAAAAAGCTGTTAATTCTGTCAGTGCATAAAAAAGCTCCAAGAATTTCTGTAACACAAATGTTGTGTAGCAACCAGTGAAAAGACAGGTGAGGCCTGTTATTCACACATCCATGAAAACTGCATCATGCAATTACAAAAAAATCAGAAATCATTTATTCCAAGAGCCACTCCTGAAAATGCTCAGGTTGCTGTCAGTATGCCTACTCCAAAAAGAGCAGGTTTTTCCACAGAAACAAGATCTCTGTTATTAATGCTCTCCCCTACCCTAAACCTCATGCATTTGTATAACTTCACCACTTACTTTATCTTTCTTTTGGAAAAAAAAAGTAATATTTTGTCCTGCAATAAGGTCAAAGTTTTAGTCTCCCACTCAAAAGTAGCATTTTTGCCTCTTCGAATCTACTGCTTTACAACAGAAACACTGATGAACCCTAAAACTAGTGCTAATTAAGACAAATGACAATTTTATCATTAATTTTACTACAATTACAAATTTTCCGCAAAAGGTCCTGCTCCTGAGTGCACAAACATTATGAGACCTCCATGAAATAAATATAAATGTGAAGCATTGTACAAGCATCTTAACAATGAATACTTAACACTTCGTGGTAGTCAAAGTTAAAATGATAATAGAAGCAGATGACATTTCTAAAAATGCATATATAAAATTGATTAAATATTTCTAAACATAAAGTTGTCTATATTTATACATCACACAACAAAAAAAGGGACAGAAATGTTTTGTATTCAAGATCCTTATTAAGCTTTTCCTTTATTAGCACTTCCAAGTGCTAGGGAAATTTATAAAAACATGTACTTAATCCAGTTAAAATACTGTACAAAATGAGGAGGTTATGAATGCTGCCAGATCTCAGATTTATTCTTTTTTAAAGTTGCCTATGTAACAAAAGTAGATTTTAATTATAAGAAAAATAGCTTGGAAAGTATTCCAAAAATTATCTTAAGCCCAACAACAAAGTGATTAATTTGACAATGAAATCCAGATATATTCTTGCATAAATTTACACGAATACAGGTAACTTATCAAATGGCATTTAACCTACTGTTTGCTTTGAATAGTCAGTGAGTTTCGTAGGATCATATTTAACAGGCTATTCTATTCTCATATGAAATGTGTGGCAATTTTGAGTAAAATAATGCAGTTCATACTGCTGCAAGGCAAGTCCACAGTTATCTCAATTCATCAAAACACAGGTAACATCAACAAAGGTTAAACTTAGGGCATGAGATCATCACAGTATTCTTACAAAAGTTTATAAACTTTTCTTGGACCAAAACAGATAGTCTTAAAAAACAATTCTTCTTCTAGAGATCATACTGTACAAAACTGAAAGCACAACATGATGTAAGTAAGAGTCTTTGCTGTGATTATATGGTGTAGTGAATTTGGCACTTCAGAGTAATGAAATTTCCAATGGCACAGTTCTTATCTACAGCAGCACATAACCTGCAAACCTTGGGCAAACATCCTGTACAGGAAAATACTCTCTGCTGCCAACTCTGACAAAAGGAAGAAAAAAGAAAAGAAAAAAAAAAAAAAAAAAAAAGACCCCAAAAAAAGTTAGTGCATGTGCACAGCTTTGTCAAGAAAATGAAAAAGAAAGGTGAAGGACATCTTTGTACTGCTTTTCTCAGCTCCTGCTGTCAGACAAGTCTGGAGAATTTAACCATAGCCTAGGAAGAAAGAAAAAACAACAAAAAGAACAAATTAACATTCACAACAGATGAATAAATCTATTAAAATATGCTCAAGCTAGCTTTAAGATACCTTAAATGGGGAAAAAAATGTATTCATTACTGGCTAGTAACCATCAAGTTTTTTGTTTAAAACATCAATGACAAAACATTAGTGCTCCACATGAAGTAAGAGAAGCCGATACTTGACAGTCCTAATGCACCAGTGCAAACCTGATTCTCAAACTAACAAAGGACTGGAAAGTGACTGACTGTTACTGAGGGAGTTCACATGCCAACACAGAATAACTCCCAGATTTTAAGCATCTTGACATTTCTTTCTTTTCCCTTTAGTTGTTTTGCAGATTTATTATAAAAAGCACAGCTTACCTCCTACTACATCCTAGCCTGACACCCAACTGTGTGTGGTTGTCTTTACGCTGTGCTGAAAACTTTGGTTAGGCAATACACTGTCAAAGTTAAAATCTAATGTTTCTCCATCCATAAGGTCATTACGGATAATCGACTCCATGTCACAGTCCAACCGTTCAATTAACATGTCATCTAAGTCACTGGGAAGCTTCTCCTGGTGGAGGGAAACAATGCCCACCCTCCCGTAGCCATTGCAACTGTTAACAGGGGCGTACGGATTCATGGCATTCATCTGCATTGGGTGACTCATAGGCACTTGTAGCGAAGTCTTCACTGTTGACAGGCGATTTAGCCCTGATGTGTGTGACATGGTGTTCACTGTGTGTGACAAGGCACGGCCATTGACTGCAGGTGCTGGCTGGTTATGTCCCTGGTGAGGGCGGGCATTAGGGTTCATCATTTTGTTGTGGGGTGGCTGGCTGCCGTAATTCGGCATCACCGAGTTGGCGACCATCAGCACACTTTGGCCCAGCGCCCTGCCGCCAGCCTGGGAAACACCAGTGTCCACTGATGCCAAGATATCGTTGTGTGGCGGAGAATCAGAAGTCAGTAACTCCTTCAGAAGTCCCGCAGGACAGTTATATTGGCTCATCGATCCATAGCTTGATTTACTGTCTTGGAGAGTCTGCATAGGAATCTGGGACAAAGAGTTCATGCTAGCTTGAGCATAAGTGAATTTCCTGTAGTCAGGATTTGGTGAACCTATACTTGTGGTCGAGGATGCAAATGAGTAACCTGGTGTTTGCTGCATCAGGGTGGCAGATGAAGACTGGGTTGACACAGTCATTGATGTATTAGGTGACAAGAGATTGAGATTATCCAAAAGATTTTCCATGTTCTCAGAATTACTCATCTCTGAAAGGCTGGGTAGAGTAGAAGTCATTTTGGTGGCTGATGATGGGTATACCATGGAGTGCACATCCCCATCTCCAAGATCATCTTGCTCTGGCAAAATAGGAGAAAGTCTTCCACTAATTGTGCTAGCATTAGAGCTTGTTCTAGGTCGAAATGTACTCCAGTTATCAAAGTCATCATTACTGTGAGAGCTGGGACTTGCAGGCCACTTTGAGAACTGTGATCCCGGGCTGTCACCACTTCCCTCTTGACCAGACTGAAGGGCTGCTTTTTTCTTGGCAGCTCTGCCTCTGCTTTTGGCAAACTTGCTATTGTTATCCATGGATGCTGCTCGCCTCCTAGGAGATTTGCCACTCTTCCCCCCTTCAGGATTGAGCATCCACCAGGAACTCTTCCCCGTTCCCTCGTTCTGCACTCTGATGAACTTGCTGTGCAGAGACAGGTTGTGACGGATTGAGTTCTGAAAAACAGAATAGCATGTAAGAAATGGAGAAGACATGCATCTTTTATGGCATACCTAATACCTGTTTCTGTAAGCATACTCTCATTTTGTTAGAAAACACAGAGGTAATCATTAAATAAGAGAACATGCCAGCCTGGAAACATCTTTTATCAGCTCGCTGCCCTGAACTGGCTAAAACAAGCTTGAAAAGAGTCGCCAGGCCAATTTGTCTGTCACCTGCCTCGATCACATCTGACATTATAAAAAGTTAAATAAAACTGCAGACTGTTCTGAAATAAAAATTCCACATAAAGGAGACAAAATAAGTCAGAAGATCAAGAAGATGCCTGAAGACCTCATTATCAGTTTCACTCTAATGAGTGAACCTGACTGTATTTACGGATTTTTTTTATTATTATTTTATGCAAAGTTCAGGAATGGTAGATGCTGTTCTATGGTCTTCAAAGGATTCTCATCCTGCACATCCCAAAACCCTACAGACATGCGACTCACAAACTGTCACTATTGCCACTGAGCATTAGTGAGGTTTATATCACTTGTGTTATATGAGAAAATACATACAGAAAACCAGTTGAGGATTAAGTTCTAATTTTTATAAATAAACACAAAAATTGCCTAAGAAATCATGGAAGACAAAGGAATGTAAACAGCATAGACAAAATTGTAATGAAACCCTCGGTCTTAAAATCATCTTTCTTTCTCTTTCAAAATCAACATTTTAATATGCAAAATTGACTCTTCAGGTACCTGAGGGCACCAGATTCCTTGTGCCAAGACTGATCAGAGGTACTGGAGCTTTTTTTTTTAATTCCTCAGCCATGAGTAATGTTTCATGTTTTGTTCTTAAATACAGACAAAGAATAAAAAAAAATTTAAAATGGAAGACCACAGGCTGACCTGTTAATAAGAGACTAATCTTTGCATTACCAAGCTGTAGATAAACCTATTTTTCTTCATATAATTTTCTGCTGAGCACATGTAAAAAACATTGTATCAACAGAAAAGTTTTCCTGTATCTTGACACAATTGCTAACAAAAGGCCACATGTTCAAACAGCGCTGCAACAGGCAGCCATGGATGTTAATAGAAGGGTGAGACAGTACCATGGTCTATGCTGGGATTCCAATTCAAGCAGAACAAGGAGGAGGGAACCACAAAAACAACACATGAAATAAATGTGTAAACCAGAAATTAAACCTCGGTGGCAGAGAAATCAGTAATTCACTACCTGCCTTCCATTCACAGTAATTTTTAGCAACTTGTCTGAAGAAACTTCTGGGGGAGCCAAAATTAAAAGGTTGTTCCTAGAAAGCACTAGAGTAAGGCTGATCTTCACCCAAATGCCAGCAGACCAGTTATTTCAAAACACTAAATGGCAGCCTGACCTACAAAAGCATTCTTCTTTATTTCCTGTCTTCCTATCTTTTAACTCCCATCTATCTTCTCTCAAGTTTTTAACCTGACACCCAACACCCACTACAGCACCAAACCATGAGGATGGTACAGTTCATGGAGCATGCTTTGTGAGGTAAAACAGAGGATGATGGACACAGTCACTGCTCTGGTCTCTGGCTGCTCTTGCTGAATTTCCCAGCCCAGAGTGCTGCCTGTGACAGCAGCAGCTTCAAAAATGTCCTTCTCCACCTTCACTTCTCTACATCTGCTTTCTAAAACGCACGTCTTTCCCCATTCCCTATACATCTGACAGACAGAAGAAAAGGAGCAAAGATCGTAAGTAGGCATGCCAGGCGCAAGCAGTCATCTCATGGCTTAAACCAGAGACAACGGGCTCAAATTCCCTGCAAGAGCCATGATACGTTTTGGACCATGGAAAGTCCAAAAGACAAAGCAGCATTGGCCACCTGCAGAGCTCAATACAAATGGCTACTCTGGGATATAAGAGGAGACCTTCAAGAAGGTGAGGGCAGCAAGAGGTGTTACAGTCCTGCAACACCTTACAGGAGCTACTGACTTGAGACTATGCCCCCAGAACGGCAGCTGCACCCCGAACAGGGGCACAAGACACTCCCTAACACCAGAAGATGGCAGAGCATGGCCTCAAGGCACTGGCTGTGCAACCAGCACAGCAATGAGTCAAACCATGAGCCTAAACTCAGAAGCCTTTCCAACCTCTCCTCCAAAGAACCATCTTTACAAGTTATCCCAGTTAAACAAACACCATCAACAATTCCTCATCCCTGGCAGTTTTCAAGGCCAAGCTTGATGGGGCTTGGAGCCACCTGGTCTAGTGGAACGCGTCCCTGCCCACAGCAGGAAGGATTGGAACTAGATGATCTTTAAGGTGTCTTTCAACCCAAAGAATTCTATGATTCTGTGTTGACTCTGTGATTTGAGTATTTCCTTACTCAATTTCAAAAGGAAGTCATTCTCCTAGAAACTGTAAAGCAGGACTGTATCTCTTCACTTTTGATTTCCTACAATCAAAATACCATCTTTGATCTATCAACAGGGTGCTAAGGAAGGCCTTGGAATTTTATTTGCACCAGGTGCAGCTAACACATAGGGAGGGTAAGCCTGGAAATCCATCTTTGGACTTGCCCACAGCCCCAGGGGCTGGCTGAGAAGCCTCGTGAGGCCAGCCTGGCGCAGCCTGTTGTTTTCACTCAAGGGCCACAGCCGAATCTGTGGCTGACACAAGTCCAGCTCTAGAAATGTCGCAAGAAAGTTGCTCTGCATGGCTGTTGATTAAAAGACCTCCTGCGCCAGTTCGTTTTTTTACTGTATTTTGTAAACATACTCAGTTGGCTCAGGATCACTGTTTACTATCAAAATAGGCATATCAAACATACAAAACATCGGTCAGGGAAAACACCATGATGAGGCTCAGCTCCCTCTTCTCTGCTACACAAGCGTTAAATATTTAAGAATCACTGCTATTCCTTAGTCATCAAAAATGTTATAATCTGGTATTATTGTACCGAGGACATTTGAGGTCGCTCTTTGAGTAACAGAGCTGTCTCCTAACTCTGCCAGCAATGAAAAAAAATTTTCCTAACAGGAAAAGGTTTGCGGCCCAGAGCTTGTTACATAAATTCCTGTTTTTCACGCAGCCAGCAGGACATTAAAGAAGCTATGATTTACTAACTTGGAAAAAGTGTTGAAGAGGTAAATCTTGTGAAAATATGCACTGCTGTTAATGATGTTGTGTCTACAAATCCTT
Organism: Corvus hawaiiensis; assembly: GCF_020740725.1. NCBI lineage: Eukaryota > Metazoa > Chordata > Aves > Passeriformes > Corvidae > Corvus > Corvus hawaiiensis. The sequence continues at coordinate 57,126,498 of NC_063214.1, forward strand.
GCCAGATGCAAACATGACCTGATAAAAAAGTATAGTTTCAGCAGTGGATCTTGGCAGCCAGAGGAATGGCGCAGCTGTCCGTGGCTGGGGCACGCAGCGGCACCACCAGCCCCAGCACGCTGCAGAGATGCCTTCAGCCACAGGTTTCACCTGGACTTCGAAGCAAAGCCTCCCAAAACCTGGCCTGAATGACTCCAAAAGCAAGCATCTGCATTTTGAGGCAGGTCTTCACGCAGTGGCAGTTCATGACAGATCGCACTGCGCGTAACTGCACTGGAATTTTATCAAAATCTGGGTCAGGATGGCAGCAGGGCTGCTGCCACCTGCGGAGTGCTTCCTGGGATTGAGTTTTTGCCTCTGAGATAAGTAAACTTACTTCGGCATTCAGACCACAAACTGTGGATATGCTAGTTGCTACTTTCTGATTTAAGACTCAAAATATGCAAAACCAGTATCAGCTACATGCAATGTGAAGAGCACATCCCAGCTAATAAAATTCATGAAGCCAAGAAAATTATTCCTTTGAATCTACATATTTATATCATTCAGCTGTATTTCTAAGATCTCCAACAGCTCCACTGATACCCAATACTGCATTTAAACCCAAGATATAAATAGCAAAACACACAACTTAAGTTCAACTTGACTAATTGCTGAAAAAAATTATATCCCTATCCCAATTGAAGTTGAGGTATTTAATTATTTTTTTAGTAAAATGGTGTTTTACTGAACAACTGAAGACACAGTTGCTCTGTTCAACTTGACAAAATTGTACTTACTGAAGTGAGACCAGGGACACTGGCTGTCTTTCTTCTAACCCAGCCCCTGGAGCACCAAAAGCAGAGAGAAGCAGAGCTCTTTAATCCAACTGCAAACCTCTCCAAGAAGGACCTAACTGTGGATCTGTGATTGTCTGGGGAGCTGCAAGACCCCAAATTTGTAAAAGCACCTAGAAGTACTCATGGTCTCTCCTGCCTTAATACATCCATGGGCACAGGCAGCATTTATGCAGCCACAGTGCCATGACAGCCACCAAAAGGGAGAGTGAGGAATGGATGTGACAGTCAATGCACTTTACAAAAACACGTGTATTTGCTATCAAGGTGCATATGCTGACAGGATTGCAATAAAGCATGCCACGGCATCTCAGGGAGATTCACAAGTAACTAGTAACAAAGGTAGGAAGGAGTTGGCCTCTGGAAGCAGATACAGTTGTAACAAACTGGGTGGCCACAGGAGCAACAATGCTGCCGTAACACACAGGTCAAGGACTGCCATTAAAATTTACAATCTAATGACTGCCCGCTAAGTTTCCATTCAGACATCCCAGGAGTCCACTGCTTTCTACACCTCATCCAAGGGGATGCTCTACACAAGTTGCCGGCTTGTTCTACCATCAGCTGAAATGACTGCAAATACAGATTGAGGCACAATACATTGACTGAAGTTCTCAGATCTCTTCAAACAGTATCTGAAACAGATTTGGAAGCTGGAAAGAAACTTTGAGGGAATACAATACTCAAGATTGCTTTTGCAGAAGAGGGGAAGCTTCTTATTTATTAATTTTATCTCATAGTTGGGAGGACACTGCAACAGGAACATGCTCAGGAAAAGAAAGTCAGGGTTGAGGACTGGTAGGAGAAAAGGTCATACAGCTAACATCACTGCTGTTGGGAGATGTCTGCTGTGATCAGTGGTGGCTGGCACATGAGCCAGCTGTGGTAGCATGTCCTGTTACTGACAGCTAACAGCAGCATTCTGAACCAGCACAATCTCCTTGTGGCAACAACACCAAGGCAAAAGTTTTGCAGCAGAGAAGTGAAGACCCCAGGATTTCCATATGCTCTTAGAGAAGACATTCGACCTGTCTCTCCAGGTCTTTGTATAGGGACTCTACAGCAGGTCCAGATGTTCATATCATCCTCCTCTTGGAGCCTCAGTGGCAAGCACCACTCTAAAAAGAAGTCATTAACACTCCTAGGAAAGTGTGCAGAGGCCAAGACGTTCTCCAGCACATTTGCTCACGGCTCGTTCAGCATTAACAGCCGGACAGCAGCAGCAGGGGCTATCCAGGGCAAGTGGCATCATCTGGCATCTATCCAAGGCTAAGTTAGATCGTGCCTGGCAAAACAGGCAGGTTTGCCTGCAACAGCTACACCGCCTGCACCCGTTTTGCTGTGGTTTCCAACCATGCTGCCAAGTTTGCATGGGCTAGATCAAGAGGCCGAGGAGGAAAGAAAACATTGTTAACTCCAGACCTACCAGAATTTCCTTTGGTACAACAGTCTGGTGTAAGGCAATCCTGTTTGCCTTACCTAATAACTATGAAATACAAAAAATTCAGATGCGAATGCTGCACCTGGAGCTTGGATTTGCCTCAGAGCTAGTGCTGGACAGTCATAAGCATTTGGTCTACAGACAGCACACATTTCTCTCTCAAAAAGGTTCCTGACACTACGATATTCACTAACACAACCACACATCAGGCTGCAGTGTCAGAGGCCTCAAACACTAATGAAACAGCTAATTTCACCACCCAGTTGTGGTATTTTTTTATTACAGCTCAGAAACCTTCTCTGTTGTCCAATAAGAGTATGGACAAAAATCATGTCACTTAGCCTCACGTCAGAGTCATATTTAGAAGATGCTGGAAATTTGCCACCTGCAGCTGCATGAAGGTGGAAGGGCAGGATTTCCTCCCAAACAGGTCATGCTTTTTTGGGTCCTTTGTTCCTGGGGAGGTGCTTTTTTTTTTTACTTCATTTTTTCTCCTTTACTGTTAAACAGTTAAGAAGTATCAGCTGGAAAAAGTGAAGAAATACTTCTCTCTTCCTAGAGGGACTTTGCACTGTTTCTCTGTGCTTTCCATTACACGGGGTGGCACAGTGAGAGTCTTCTCCAGACCACCACCCATGAAACACCACCTCCAAACACGGAGGAGACACTTCCATAAACTGTTCCATGTGGCAAGATTTCAGCAATACATCCCTTTTTCCATGCATGAATGTACAAGAACAGGATGGACTGCATGTTATTGCTATATGGTTGCTATACACGTCTCTTGAACACAGAAGGGCTTCCTGTGGCCTTATATCAGTGGCATTAATCTAAGTCCTGTACATTCTGCATTCAGGTTCACAGATTTATACTATCCTGTGCTTCCTTCTCATAGCTGTCAAATGCTAAAAAATTTTGAACACTGAAGGTGCTTGGCCACCCTCCAGGTTGCATCCTGCACACACCTAGATACTGTTCCACATATGATGACCCCAACCAAAACTTTTAACCACTCTTAGGTTTTCTATACCTCCAAGAGCAAGACCACAAGGCCACAGAGGGCCACAGCCAGGTTAACTATCACCTTTATCAGTGCCAATACTGTGTTTTATAATAACATTTATTTCTATGAGCACAATACAGGCATGATGTACCGTCAACATCAAATATATAGACATTTGCTAGGATTTCAAAGCCGAAGAAACTATGTGACACTGGCTAGGAAAAACAAAGAGACAAAAATGTACATGAAAAACATGAGACTTTTAAATGAAGTTTGTTGAATGGATCTTCGTCCCTCTGGTAAAATCATCTGGGAAACCAAGACAGCCAGCAGGTTCGTCTAAAATCTATCCATTTTACCACAATGTTTTCAAAAAAAAAAAGGCAAATAGCCATCAGGATAAATGATAGCTTCATTTATCAACTTCATTTATCACAATGTTAAAAGTTGTGAAGTGTAGAAAATAAGGGAAGAAACAAATATCAGATCAAAAAATTCAGAGATAGCTAGGATAGCTATTTTTGGTGATCCAGACAAATTCTAATACTGCTTTACAAAACTGATGCTGCAAGCTTTCTATTCCAACAGATGGAAAACAAGTGTTTGACAAATATAAGGGTTCCATATTTGTAAATAAACATTTCTGTTTTCCACAAATATGAAACATATATATGCATATGCACATATACAGCTCATGATGAACAAGCATTTCCCAAGTTCACCAGGGACACACAGGAGGCCAACAGAGAGGCCTCACTGAAGAGGAATGTTTCAAAGTCAGGATGCCCTTAAAACTAGGGCTTCTTCTCTGCTCTCCTTAAGCACTCTCAGACCTCTGGCCTTCACAAGAAGCCTGTGCAATCACATCAGTAACGCAAAACCAGCAAAGCAGGAGGACTCGTGAAAATCTGAGTAACCTAACTGCAGACCCAGCTGCTATCACAGAAGAGATGGTAAAGGTTGCAATTAATAAAACAGCAGAGGTCAGGGAAATAATCAGTCTTTCAAACCAGTCCCATAAAATATTGCACGTACAAAAGCCTACGTATTTTGTTCACTGAAGGTGAGGGAACACCTGCATTATGCCACTGCCAGACCGAATGAATGACAGTGCAGCCAAGGTGAGCACCATGTACCACTGCTACGGTGTGCTCATCAAAGGGATGAAAAGCACTGGAATCACCTGTAGCGCAGCAAGCCCTGAGGAAAGCTGCTGTGATTTGTGGCGGGCAGGTAGCCCTTTCACAATTATTCACTGTGGGCTCTAATGCAGTGACCAGGAATGCAACTCTGCAGGGACACAGGCACCACACAGCCATAAAAGTCTGAGGAAAAGCTGTCCTCAAATGCAGAGCAAGAGCAGGTTATTGCAAGGAAAACATGAATCACAATTATAGGCAAAGTTTATTAAACTGAAAAAGCCCCAAAATTTGGAGTAATAAAGTAGCAGTTCATCCATACAATGCCAGAATGACTAATAGCTCAAAATTTCATTCTGCAGCTATAGTAAAGAGAGACTAAGGGGTGTTTATTTTTTTTTCAGCCAGTGGGAATAATTACGATCAGTAGGACAAAAAATGTTAATCACTCGTTTCCTGTTTAACAGACCGCCTGCTTCACCTCTGCCACTCTCCACTGGTACACCCAATTCATCACAGACTACAGCACTTTATAGAAAGCTTTCCCCCCCAGCTTTTTTTCTTCCTAAAACTAAGCTGCCTTTTATTGACATTTGTTAGCTCTAATGAAGAGGTACAAATGTGCATACATGCTAAATACATCAATGCTAATTAGACCAGCAGATCATCTTAAAAGGAACACTGGAAATATATTCTTACCAATTAGAAGCAATAAGGTCAAAAGTAGGCCAAGTGTTTAAGTGCAAATTGCAGAGGTGAAACACACTGTAGTCTGAAAATAGGGTTGATTTTTTGCATTGGCCTTTGAGTCCACACAAAAAACTTCCAGAAAACTTCCAAAATCAAAAATCCCAGATATGATTACTGAAAAAGCTTTAACTGGTTAAGTGAAACAATTGTAAAGATCCCTGCCTGAGAAGCCACATAAATTTTACAGAATAAAATCCCTGCATAATGACCAAAGCAGACCTTTGCCACTTGTCTAGGTAAAGGCACAAGCAAACGTAGACCTATATGTTTGGTTTCAGCTGGATACTTTACTAGGAAGCCACAGATCTTCATTTTCATGAATTAAGACTACTTGCTTCCACAAAACCACCAATAACTTAAAGGGTTGGAATGATCATCAGCACCTGATGGATTTACAAGCAATGTGCAGCCCACAACAGTTGAAAATGAGTTAAAACTGAGGCAGGTAAAGCAAAGCAGGATGTACTGGAGACAGGGGCTAAGTCCATGACACTTGCCCCATCCACTGTGCTGCCCATGGGCTGGCCATGCCTGGAGAAGCTCGAGGGCTGTCTGTATTTCTTACCTTGGGAAGCAACATACCAAAGGGGATGTACAGATCCAACAGCATAAAAAGTTGTGTTGACTGAGCCTTTGCATAGAATATAAAAAAAAAAAAATTAAATACATCTCCTTATTACACTTGTATTAGCATAGCAGAGGCAGTCTTTCCATTTAGCAAGGAAGGACTGAAGAACTCACATTCTGTGGTCATGCATGTCACTGAATACCAGTTTTTCAGAAACAAAGAGTCAATGAAAGCAGCAAGCTTCCTTTGCAGCAGGGTTAGCTGTGCCCCACAGGAAATCCCTGACTTGAGGAAACTGCAAGTCTTGTGAAAAGAAGGGTAAAACCTTTTATTTACAAGCTGCAGGATCTCTTAGGCTACATCTCAATATGCATTTGATCTTTATTTTGACTATAGCAAGTTTAAGGATATACTAGCAAAATTTTAGCACAGTCCCCAAAACTACAAAAAGAAAACTAAAACAAGAGTTAAGTGGATTTTTTTTTTTTTGTTTAGGGCATCTTTAGAAACTATTTAGTGCATCTAGTGGTTAAGATGCTGAATGTTTCATATTTGTAAGGGGACAGCGTCAGCTTAAAAGTAACAACCACCCTATGGATTTCACCTAGTGTTGTAAATATCTAATGTTGATGTGGTAAACAAGAGAAACTGAGGAAAGAAGAAAGGGACATTTCTCTTTCCCTTAGTTTCTTTTGCATCTGAGTACAGTCCAGTACACACAGTCACTGTTTTACTATTTATGTTTCCTCTATCCAATTTACCCTTATCTGTCTCATACATAAAAAGAAAATAAAATACAATTTTCCTGTTAACAAAGTAGTAGCAGAAAAGAATTGTTTTCTTATATTTTTAATAAAAAGTAGCTTAAATGGGATCATACTTAAGTTCTCTTTAAACTCCTGCATATCTAAAAATATGTAAAGGTATTGCTTTATACAGTCAATATTTGTTAATTTTTCTTTGTGTTCTGTTTTTATACTCCAAATTCACAAGAAGCAATTATATATTTTCAATTATCCCTCTTTGTACATCCCAAAGAGGCACCACATAAACTAGGTATTATGTTTCTCTCCAGCTTCTTAAACACAGTTTGCCTTGGTACTTACTCTCCTCCACCACAGAAGCAGGTCAGACCACCAGCACACTCTCTTCAGGAGAGCTCTTTCCAATTCGGGTTTGCTCCCACAGCCTAGCAGATTTTGTGTAACACAATTTACTACTCCAAAGCCAGCAAAAAACCCTCATCCAAATTTCATTATAGCCTTTGGCTATATTCGAGTGTGCACTGCCCCTCCCCAACTGCCAGTTGCAGTCACCTTCTTTCAAAAGGTGAGGTTTATACTTAAAAGGGATTTTAATTGATTTTCTTGGGACTCAGAGAACTCCTGATGGGTGGTTGCACTGTTCATGCCAGCATCTTCCTCTCAGAGTCTGTATTCTGTGATGTTCTTCAGGCTGCAGTTCCAGAAACGTTGGCACTCATCACTGGTTTTTATGACATCTGTTCAATATTATAAAGCCAGAGTAGTCCAATCTTGCAAAACATGTAGCACCAACTCTGAACAGTTACCCCCAGACACGCTCACAATTTTCATTAGGCTATGGGAGGCAGAGTACCATTTCTCAGAGCAAGATGGGCACCCAGAGGAGGGAAATCTAAAGGGCAATTTCTTCCCTCACATCATTTTGGAAGCATTCCTAGTCCCTCACTACTGTAGGCTGTGCTCTGTACTTAACAGACCCTTATTAAATCAAAGAACTATTTACAATCTACATACTGGCAAGTCCACATTCCCATAGAATGTCATCTGGCAACAGTGACTTAAACCATCGGCTCTGTATTTATTTGCTTTCCTCCTTCACAAACAAGAAAAGTAAAAAGGACAAGAAAAAGCCATGTTTTTAATGACAAGAATTAACAGAGTAAAGCCCAAGAGCTCTGATGCACCAGCACTCATTGCAATACCCAAACATAGGGGTCTTTTTATGCAGTAAAATATTACAATAAGGTCAATGAAAAGAAAAATTAGCAGCACCATTGTGGCTTGAGATCTTTTACATACATACCTGCTGCTAGAGGTGCAGGACCACACTGGGCACAAAATAACACAGCTTCCAGAGTGGGACACCAGTGCAAAAATGAGCTTTGCTAGACATTTTGGGTGCTAGATTTCTCCTGCCAACTAGGTCTAATTAATCACCCCTCATTACTATTTCTTTCCATTTGATATACACAAGGAAACTGGCCTTACCATGGCTGCTCAGAGATCAGACTTCATTCATTCTCCCACTGCCCTGGGCACAAGCTGGCTTTTATCAGGTGGAACAGGAGGTGTCCCAGGAAGGACATCATATCACTCTTATCAGTTCAGAAAAGAAAACACTGTTTTTGAAAAGCCTCCGCTCCTCTGTGCTAATTCCTTAACCCCAAAAAGCTCTTATCAGCTTCCAGATTAGGCTCCCTCCTCCTGGAGGTCACAGTCTTCACATGGTGCAAACTTCACCATCATCACCCCAATCCCCCTCAAGGAGAAGCCCATGTGTAACTGGGCAGCCCGAGCCTGCCAGCCTCAACATTCAGATTTAAGGACTGCAATAGTCAGATTCCCAATCACGAAGCCTGCCACAGGCCTCCCATCCCTCCCACACTTTTGCCCAAAGATGAGGAAGGATCTTCCCTCAGCTTTCCCTAGATATGCATTAAAGCACATTAAGGCAAAAGCACAGCTGACACTGGGAGATAAAATGCCCTAAATCAAGTCAAAGGGGTGCAACAAGGAAGTCCCTCTACAGGGATTTGCTCAGTATTTGTCTCCTGACAGCTTTTGCTTCTTTCAAGTACTGCAGTTTAGTTCTTCCTCCTGCAGACAGTGAGAGACAGAAGCAACACAGCCCCCTGTGCAGGTCCAAAGATGTGCAAACTCTTTAACTGAGCTGGTCAGAATGGGGCACCCGTTTCAAAAAAATAAAAAAAAAAATAAAATGTACAGGACATTAATTTACGTCAGATTAAAAATAGCAGTAGGAGCTGTCATTTGCAACAGCTATCAAGACACAGGAAGTTACTTATTCTGTGGGTCACATAAAGCCCTCTTTAAAACAGGGATGAAACAGAAAAAAGAAAGCATGTTTACTGAAGCATGTTTTCCAATATTATTTATCTAACCAATTTTGTTTATGAAATTTTATAATAATTTGTCATTGCTACATATTTGGGTTTATGTCCACAGATCTGTTAAACTGCTGGGAACTGCAGGAGACACTGAAGCCTTCACAGCTAGTGCTCAATTTTTTGGATTATTTTCAGTTTTGAAGATATTGCAGGGAATTTTCCCACATTTTCGTTTGGTTTTAAAAAGAAATTATAGTCTTCCCCTGGAAATTCAGGTGTTTTCAAGTATTTTGTTTGTTGATTATTCATGTAATCATAAATTACGCAGCGTATTTGGCAGGCCATGCCTTTCTCTGTTAAAACATTTTTTTTTTACTTTTTCAGTTATTGTTTAGATCCTGGTCATAACATGCTCCAGGTTGTTTTGAACAGCAAAGAGGAAATAAGCAATATTTTAACTTATATCACACTGTAACAACATTAAATGCCTACGCAGCAATATGCTGCCTATTCAGTATTTTCCACTTTCTTCCTGTCCGCTGCTGGCTTACACCAGCAAGATAATTCACAATTTTACAGTTTTGCAACCTGTAAAACACAGACTTACAAGCATGCTCAGAACAAAACACAAAAAGGAGCAAGAAATAGGACGTCAAAAAAAAAAAAAAAAGAAAAAAGAAAAAGAGGGGCCAAATATAAAGTAAACATATTTGCTGAAGGCTGGTTTTGAAATCATAGGTAAGCCAACAAAGCTCTTCTGAAGTCGGCTCACATGCACCCAGGCATTGCAGGTGACACAGTTGGATGAGGCAGAGCCCCAGCAAGGTACTGTTTGCCTACATTCACCCTGACACCACAGCAGAGAGTTAGGAAAGAGACTTTGAACTACGTGCCATCACTGCTGCTCAGCAGGATCACAGTCTGCAGTGGATGTGATTACTAAACCCATCATGACCCCTAAGAAAATGCCCTCTGGATTAGAAAAAAGAGAGCAATCATTCCAAACACCACACAATTCATACAAAACGTCCCTGTGACAAAGTAGAAATTACAGAACTACATTTCAAAAGTTCCTCAAAGCTTTTTTTTCTATAGGTTTAACTTAAACATTGTATTTCAAGCATTCAATTATCATGGAGAAGGATTTCCACCTCTCCTCTGTTAGTGAAGTCTTAGGAATTCCTCATTTACCTAGGAAGGAGAGGGAGATGAAGAAAAGAACATTTCTTCCAAGACTGGCTTTGTAAAAAAGGTACTTGCAATTTTAAGGAAGTTAAATAGCTCTTAGACAGTCTTTTTAATGAAATTCTCAAGGCAACAGAGATGTTTAGGACCTACCACTTTAAAACACATTCCTCAAATAATGGAAACTGGCAAAGCAGCCATGGGCTCAATCCTCCTTTTTCCTCCTCTGTCAATTATTCAAGGACCCCACATTCACTCATCCACTGCTGTCTACTTCCTTCAATGCCAAGCATTTCTGGGGCATCTGATAAGGAAGTGCAGAGTTATCTTGCTCAAAGTTTTCGTAACAACAGCAACCATCCCACACACACACACACACACACACATATATATATTTAACACGTTTGACTGATTTTCCAAGGCGAGTAGTAGCTGAGTAATTTCGACAAGGAAAAAATACAATTCTCTGTGTTCCACATCTCTTTTTAAAAATTAAGTAATATTTTAAACTGAAAAGATTGGGGTTTTTTTCTAATTCTTACCTATTTCTGTCTACTTTTGTGTTAAATTTTTCAAGTGAGAACATTCAAGACTGAGTGTAATCAACCAAAATATTAAGATACATATTCACCTCTAAGGAGAACTGGAGAGAAGCCTGTGATTTGTACAAATCCCCTGGCAGTGATTTCTGTGCAGTGTGGTTGGCTAACAAACACCACAGAAATGCTGTTTAAAGGCCTTTTTACCTTAAGAAAGAACTTGCCAGAGAGCAGCAGTGACAAGGCACTTGCTTCCTGTCACAGCTAAAGGCACACCACAACTTTTGCATCAGCTTGCTTGACTTCTCTACACTGCCTTAGAGGCTGCCTGCTTCTCAAACAGCCCAGACCATGTGGATTTCCAATTTTTTTAATCAAGTCTATTGACAAGCTCACATCCTTTCTGCTGTAGCTGTTCGCAGTTTGTAGCCCACATGTTCCTCAGGGCTCCAAAATACTTTTAAAATCCTTCAGAAGGCAGCCAGGGGAGGTAGTGGCAGTCAAACGTCCTCTGTCTGTTTGCACTGGCTTTCCTGTAATCCGGGCTTAAACACACGTGCACCACAGGAAGAAACTAGACAATTTTAAGTTGCTGACTCTAGAAAAAGAGCAAGAACCATCTACAATTAAACCTGGCCCCCACACTTTGTCAAAAGGCTGACTTAAAGAATAAGGCCAGAGAAGATTAACTCAAGTACGATGCCAAAGTACACTCAAACAGCAATAGCTTCTTGACAAACACTGAGGGGTTCTAAAAACCACAACATTTAAGAGGAGGATTCATAACCCTGCAGTCTGTGCCTGAAGGAAAGCTCTCCCAACCCAGGTTCTGGCACCTGGTAAACGCCAGCAAATAGTTCTGGCTGTAGTGATGCAGCACAACTCACTGAGCCCATAACCAGAAATGCAGACAATCCAGGTGACAGCGGAGTAAAAAAATCCTCCACGAGACACGCTGTCCAAAGCAGAAGGTGGCATTGCCATTCTTCCATGCACTATGGGACCAGCCAGTTTTCCTTTCATCTGACAGCAGTCAGGGAGAGATGCAGTAGCAAAGAAGTGCACAGTTCATCCATCAGCAATGTTAGCAAGGTACAGGGAATGAGATGGATGCTTTGGCTGCCTCCTCTCACTCCTGCTATGAGGAGCAAAAGGCTCTTGGAATTATTCCTATGAAAAACCTATCAGCTCCTCACACTGAGGGACCAAACAAGAACAGATCACAGGTCAAGAAGCTCTACCAGTTTGTGGCTGTCCTCCCAAGAGAGTGAAAAGACATAATGGGAATAGCCCCAACTAACACTGTTAACAGAGCTTTAAAGACCGTGGCTTGTATTCTACAGCAATTTTATCACAACTGCTTGATAAGCCACTGTAGATGCCAGTCACTTAGAGGGAAAGAGTATTGGCTGCCAAACCAGGAAATGCTTCCCTGAACACTCTGGGCTGTCCAGGTCCTCTGAGGCAGGCAGTCATAGGCTTATGGGGTGGTAGAAACACCTGCTTCTGGTAGGGAGTCTGCCAATCAAGCTGTTTCTGCTCCAGATGAAATGAAGAACTTGCAACCTCAGCAGCAGCTTGAAAATAGGAAAGCTGCAGCTTCAAACAGACAACCAGAGAGCACCCCATGAGAGCTTCAGCCGAACACAGTCCCAATTCCCAAGCACCACCCCCTAAGAACCTTGGCCAATGCAACGACAGTTTCCCCATACAGAAGACACTGCTCCACACCTCAGTTGCCATCCCCTCAATCTGCCCGCTACTGGACTCAAGCCCATCACTGACCAAAATTTTCCTCCTCTTTCTCCTCCTGCCCATACCAAATTTAGCTTATTTCTACTGGAATGAAGACATCCCCAACATCAAGATTGAACATTGGCACTTTCCTCAGTGAAAGAATAAATTCCCCCACACCAAAATGCTGCCAGTAAACAGGTTTCAATGACTCAATTTACAGACAAAACTTACCGACTCAAGTCAACAGAAACCTAACATTTATTTCTCTGTGTTCAAAACACATTCTTCTATTGATGGCATTAAAATACTAAAATTAATGCTGCTAGTTAGAAAAGGCTCCAGGGAGGCATCACTGCAGCCTTTCAGTACCTAAAGGGAGCTTTTAAAAAAGGTGGAGAGTGACATTTTACGCAAGCAGATAGTGGTAAAACAAGGGGAACAGTTTTAAACTAAGAGGAGAGATTTAGATTAGATGTCAGGAAGAAATTCTTTACCCAGAGGGTGGTTAGGCTCTAGAACAGGTTGCTCAGGAAAATTGTGGATGCCCCATCCCTGAAGCATTCAAGGCCAGACTGGATGGTGCCCTGGGCAACCTGATCTAGTGGGTAGCATCCATGCTGAGGGCAGGGGTGGTTGGGACTAGAGGAGCATTAAGGTCCTTTCCAACCCTTCTATGATTCTACCATATGAAGATTTGCTCTGCTTCGGTGCAATTTTTCCTTTGCCTACATTATGCTTAAATCTCGTTGTTCCCTTTTTTTTTCTTTTCCTGAAGATTAGTTTATTATTCATTCTACAAGCCCCAAGGTAAGAGAAAAGGCAGTAAAAGCAATATAAAGAGTACCTGTGAAGATTAAAGACCATCATGACAATGGCAAGTCACACACACAGAGGCTGACATCCTCACTGATGTTTTGGTTTCCCTCCCAGATGCAGCTCTCCACAATGAGTTGGGACACAAAACCTGTGACACACAGTAAGCTGCCCTCCCGTATCTACAGCACCATTGGAAACAGGCACTCCCACCAGCCTGGTGCCTGCTTGAGGGTGGAAAGCTGGAAGGAGAAGATGAGGGAGATGAAGAGGTGCCTGGCACCTTTGTTAGACGTTCGGAAAACACCGTTTTCTCTTGGGCACAGAAGGAAGCAAACAGCAAGCGGCATCACTCAGCCATGGCAGCACGCACGCACATGCACACGCATTTCCTCCGGCTTCACAAAAACAATGCAGTGTGGGGAGCCTGGCTCTTATATGAAGCACACACCGGCTATATATAAAATAAGGAAAGCAGCTGCTTCAAAAGCTCAGTCACGGTTTTATCAACAGGGCTTTAATTAGTACCCATCTGCTTCCTGTTTTACACTACAGAACCAACTTTCACCTGTTTCAGCAAAACACCCCTTCCCCCAAATGGAAGTGTGCACACACACACACGAACACACACGAGAAGTTCACAAACACCTTCTGCTTAAGTAATTAACATCTGAAATCCTTGTTCTGAGTGTGTGGGCTACATAATTGCTTTTAAAAAAAAAAAATTAGGCCTTGCCAGAGCTATCAGATTTTACAGCCAACACCTTTAAATCACACACCTTATACGTTTCACCATTTATTTTAACTCATTGGCACTTTGGGACCCAAAGGACACTGAAGCCCTGTTGTACTGGCACTGCACTACAGAGAGGCTGCCCAGAGGGCTCGCAGTGGAAGTGTGGGCTTTTCCTGAGGTCCGTCACACACATGAAAGGATTTAAATAAACAATGGCAAGGCTGATAGTTTGAATCCATTCTTAACTCACCCCATTGTTTGAAGAAAAGAAACAACACGTAGAAGAAAAATATTACTGAGGGAGGAAATAGCTTCACCTTTGAATTTCCTGACATTTTTCCTCCCACGCTTTTCCCCTTCACACGTCAATTATTTATTTATTTTGCAGGGAGAAGACAAGTGAAAGTTAAGTACACCAGCACAGCTACGTGCTGTCAGACCTGCCCACCTCTCCTGCACAAAGGAGCTAGCACTGCTTGAAAGTTTGCCAGGAGCGAGGTATCCAGAGAGCAAAACAAGAGGAAGCAGAGCACTAGGAGAATGAATTCCTTGCCTATGAGTGAGCAAGGAGCACCACTTGTGTGCTCCTAGGTCCAGATATAGGAATGGGAAGAGGGGCAAGTGCCGAAAGGAGCAGTATTCATAAGGCCTCTACGTGAATTTTTTGGGTATGCAAAGCCTTCTCAAACTCAAAGTTGCTCATCCCAGAAAAGCAGCTTTTAGCTGATGCTAAAGGTGTGCTTTTCTTAGCGCACCTTTAGCATCAGCCACCACCTACAATGCTTATTTTGCCAAAATAAACCTGGCAACCACACGACTCATGCTCCAGTTTTGGAGTGGGAGGAGATCATTCTCTCTTTACGGTTAGAAACCTCATCTGCAACAGCTGTCCCAGATGCACAAAGCTGACCTAACTCAAATTAGAGTTTTCTTCCACAGCATCTTGGAGCTGCTTCCTGAGTGTTTGGCTCTGTCTGTCTTCAGGGTTCATGAGATTCACCAAAGACTGAAAAGTAAGAAAAAAAGTCATTCCAGTAAGCAGAATTACAGCCGTTACCCCTTTGATGTAACTATTCACGGTGGTAGCATGAGCAACCAGCCTACAGCATCCTCCTGTGCCCCTACATGATCACCCAAGGGGAGACCATAGTGCTGGCAACACCAGAAGGGGCAACATTTACAACAAACACTTGATTGTAAGACTCAGTATTCATGGGAGCCTACAATAAAGATGGAGAAAGATGATTTACAAGGCTATGTAGTGACAGGACAAAGGGGAACAACTTCAAACTCAATAAAAAGATATTAGGAAGAAAATCTTTACTGTGAAGGTGGTGGGGCACTGGAACATGTTGCCCAGAGAAGTTGTGGATATCTCATCCATGGCAGTGTTCAAGGCCAGGTTGGATGGGGCTCTGAGCAACCTGATGTAGTGGAAGGTGTCCCTGACCACAGCAGGGGCTTTGGAAATAGATGATCTTTATGGTCCCTTCCAACCCAAACCATTCTAAGATTCTGAATGGGTACCCTAGGAAAGGTATATGTAGTATACATATATGCCATTTGTTACTGAAACAGCACACCAAAGTACCATCTATCTCTGTATACATGAAGAGATTTGTGCAGCATCACACAAATCTGATGAACAATAAAAATTGCCATTCAAAAGTAAAGATCAAACCTTGGTTTTAAATCTCCAACTTCTAAAAGTTCTCAGCAACTCTTCTGCTACCTCACTGCTCAAGCAAAGGCAGGATTTTGAACACACACTAAGGGAGGTACTAGCAAAGGGAATGAGCTCTGTTGCTAGAGGAAAAGAAGTCAAATGAAAACACACAGGCTTCCAAGCACAATGAGTGCTCTGAGCATGTAAAATAGGTGAGAAGGAATGGAGTAAAATGAGCACCAAATGTGAGAACTCCAAATACTTCTCAGAAAAGTAAAGGCAGCTCACTTCTAACTCAATTGCTTCAAGGACAGAAAAAATAGATGCACTGATCTCTTGGGTTGTATTTTGTTTTGTTGTTTAATTTACAGACTTTATTAATTGATAAACCTGAATAATCAATTTTTTCCTTAAAAAATGAAAAGAATTCTTAACCTTGTGTTTTCACTTAGAAGATTACACCACCACTTAGATATTTTTCCATGATATCTCAAGCAACATATTACAAAACTTCATCCAGGACTGAAACAACAGATTGTCTCAAGAGCAAATGACAAAATATTTGTACCAGAAATCCTGGCAATGTTGCATGCAGATGGGTTTTCTGAAAAATGGGGTTCCAAGAATAAGTCACCCATGGTTCCAAAAATAAGAGTTAAATTCAAACAAAAACTGGTTGTTCACTTTGCAGGGTACTGCAGGCCCTTCCCAGGGTCCCACCCTCGCCACACACAAGACACCCGCTAACCACAAGCCTCTGAAGTCTGAGCTTCAGCTAAACACACGAGGCTGGGGAAATGCAACCAAGGCCAACGTCCTGGCTGCATAACCCAGAAACGGCATGCTATGGGGAGGTGGTCAGCCATCCCACTACCAATGGACTCACACCTGAGATTCAAGGCAGCCCCAAAATCCATGCCCACCATCTGCAGGGATCTGAGCTGCGGCAGGAGGGGGATCATTCTATCATGCAGGGCCAGGAACATCTTTGCCTGCAGCTGGAATACGGGCATGCTGGTCAGGTCTCTCAGCCTGCCCAGGCACAGCTCAGATGGCCTCCAAAACACTCTCCCTCCCCGAAGCAGCGGGGCAGGCACCGTGTGCGTGGAGCACAGAGACACGTCACGCTTCGGCGGGGGGCACCAGAGCATGACTGCACCACAGCAGAAACAGATGTCTGAGACTACTCTCATAAACAGGGATGGAGAAACTTAAAACCCGCACATTATTGCTCCACCTCCCCTTTTATACGGGGAATCAAAAGCAAAGTTCATTGGAGGGTAGTGACCTTCCTTTAAGTGATTCCTGGGCATTGGGACACAGTGCTTCCACACTGCTTTTTTTTGGTTTTGAGAACCTTACTCAGCCAGACAACCATGTTCACTCTATTTTTTTGTTGTTTTTATGGTCAATACCTACTGACCTGATACAGAATTCCAGGATATTCTGCAATAAGAGGAAGAAAATAGATCCCTGATTTAAAAGACATATTTGGTCAATATATTTCTGATCCCTGGGATCTAGGGCCTTCAACAAACTTTTCACCATTAGCTTGTCCTCCTTAGCAATGGCCAACTTCATACAGGTAAGTACTGTTCATAAAGGCTATGCAAAGCTAGTGGTGTTTGGCAGGAGACAGGCACACATGAACAGTTCTAGCCTGAGACAAAAAAGCTAATAAAATTTTTTTTTAATTTGGAACCCATTCAAGACCAAACTTTTCCGTTAAGATGACTAAACAACTGGCTTGAACTGATTTGCATAAAAGACTTAAAAAATGTAATATGGATATGGGGGAAGGAGAAGTGAAACAAGAATGGGATAATGACACTTTATGATAACAGAGAGCATTACAGTCTGGTGCACATAAGAAAACAGTGTCCTCCCTTTCCTTTCTTCCTCTCCGCATTTCTCCCTGTATATGAAGTCAACAAAACTTTTTCTAAGCATAGAAATCAGGGCTTAAACTTAAAGCTCAGTCGTACACAACAGTCCAAAGGAATATGATAAGAGGAATAGAAAACAAACTCAGCACCTCATCAGCAGATACAGTACACATCTATATTTTTGGTTATAGTAATTAAAAAGCCACACACTGAAGTTTGTTCATTCTTTAACATAGCATAAATTTCCAATTTACAATCTTGAGTTTTCCAGAAAAATCCAAGCTGTTTGTGTTACCAGAGCAGCCATGCAGAGTATACACAATTCTCAACATATAATTAGTTCAAATGGCAATTACACCAAAACTTACTTTCTGAACCCCAAAAAGCCAACAAGTCATCAAGCTGATGACTTTAGAAATTCAACCACTTTCCAGCATTTAACTGGCTCTCCATCATGTTCATCTTCGACCAAATACGTTTAATTGTGTTGGACAGTCGTGTCATTTTTGTTGCTTCAACACATTTAAGACATTTTTAAGCCACAGTGCAAATGTATCTTTAAAAAAAGACACACACAAGAAAGCCTGCATTAATGCTCATCCAATAGAAATTTGTTTTGAGCAGGTCAAATCACAGGGCATCTGGGCATTGCAATAAGAATAAAAAACTAACAAGAACAAATACAGTTATTAGAAATTCCAGCCTTTTAAAAATACTAGGTATATTAAAACTAGAATTTCAGAGCCATCAGTGTAACAGTAATCTCAGGGATGAAACACTATTAATCCTCAATTCAGTTATTCCATAATGGAGAGCACCCTTAAAAACAGGGCTCAGATATTCAAAGCCAGCATTTAACTGTCGCTGTGTCCCAACGACTGCTAACGTATCCCAAAGTTTGATTTACCACTAGTAAAACTCTTAAGCACAGTTGTGATGAGAGATCTTTCTGTATCCAGTTATAAAGATATTCTTATTTTTAAATGGATTCATTTAACTTCAGTGTCATTTACTTCTGTAGTATCTCAGTTGTGGCAGGAAGATGCTTCTGCTTTAGGCCACAGACAGATGGAGAAGAAGGAAGAAAGAAAAATTAATTTTCTCTATTAATGCAAGAAGACCTTTCATTTTTTTCTATATAGTGATGTTACCTATATTACACCTCTCAAAAGGGGGGAAAAAAGCATGTTCTAGAAACTTTGTAACAGGAATCACTGCACTCACAGCCACCAAATTTTGCCAGCTGATGGTTGCTTTAGATTACAAACACAACCACAGACAAGACAGGGTAACACCAGTGGTGCCCAGATTAGGCTGGTCATGTCACCAAAGCCAACAGGACCACACCAACCCACCAGCAACTACATCACTTCTCCCTGCCTCCAACCCAGCCACCAGCAGCTTCTTGCCACCACAAGCACAAGGATGATTTGGGCAGTGTATTCCCCAAAAGCCAGGGATGGAGTACACTGGAGTAGAGACACAGAGAGTTATGCCAAAATTTGCAGCAACCAAACTTGCTCCAGTTTATTTTCTGTGGGCTTCATCTGCATGATCTTTCTTGATAACCCTGCCTAAACTGATGCAGAGCACCTTTGCAAAAAACAAATCATCCCACAACTGTTACCCCCCACACAAACCAAGCCCAGGCTATGTAAGAGTTCAGGTCTCTTCATCTAACAAAGGTCAGCTTACAAGACTGCATAAGATTTTTCTGCTATCTCCTTTTATATGTTTTCACTTTAGTACTTAAACCTGATTGCACCCTTTGGACCACGGGGCTCCCTGTACAAGGGAGCTGTTCATCCAAGTCCACCTACAGAACAAATCAGATCTCAACATCATAGATCCACCATAATTTTCTTGTGTTGTGGATTATCCTGTCAATTCAGGGACTTCATCCCATTCTAGCAGGCCTTCTGCAGAGGAGGAAAACCAGCAGCCTCTCAGTCAAGATGCTACAATCTGACATAGAAGAATACAGGAACAGACAACCAGTGATATGGGGGCAGTATAATGTTGAACCAATGAGGGAACGTGCATCTGCAGGAGCGTAGCTTGAGCACACAAGCAGCCCACCCTGTCACCAAAGTCTTTAAAACACTACAAAGAGCTGAAATAGGCTTTTGAATGAGGAAAATTAAGCAGTTTTGTGGAAGGTTTCTCTCCAACAAGAGACCACGAAATAGGTTTTGTACAGGTGCATCAAGTAGGCAATGGAGACAGATATTGCAGGCACACTAGAGGCTGGTGGGAACATCACAGGAGTGAGTATAGGTGGAAGGGAAAACAACAACAGGTTTAATGAGGCCCTGAAATGAGTATGAGACATTCACATCAGATGTGACAGAGAGGGGAGGGTGGAGGAGGTGGTTAGGAAGGATGCAGCATGGCCCAGTTAGGAACATGGGGTGTTGACTCTGCAACCACACTGTGAATGGATACAAGCATGGCACTTTTCTCATGGCTAGAGGCAGAGTTCAAACACAAAGAAGCTTCTGACTTCTCAACAATGATCTCCAATTTGTTTGAAATGTGCTTCAGATCCTTCAGCAAAATAGAAAGCAGTCATCTGCTTTCGTAACCTGCCTCACCAGGTCTCTGGCACTATCTCCACTTTTCCCTAGGGGATCACCATTTCTGTGTTTTGACAAAAGAAACACCTTTACTGTCATGGTGGTCAAGCAGTGGCAAAAGTTGCTCAGAGAGGCTGTGGAGTCTCTACCCTTGGAGATATTCAGAACCCAGCTGGATCTGGTCCTGAGCACAGCCTCAGCAGATCCAGCTGTGGGCAAGGGGCTGAACCCGACAATCTCCCAGAGGTACTTTCCTGCCTCCATTACCCTTTAATTCTGTGGTGTCTCCCTTAGCCTGTCTCCACTGCTGGTCATCTTATATAGCCTGGAGGCCCTACACGGCCATGGGAGGGATGGCCATTTACCCTGTTTTAAACATCACTTTGATCCACACTGCCTTTCTGCTCTTTTGACAACTTGGCCCACAGCAATGCCAAAGGAATTGCACTGTATTTTATGAAAAGCATAAAATATTTTCAAATATTTAAACAGAAGATTACAGGGGGCCTCATGTTCCCAAACTACCTTGGACACTGATTCATCACTGTCAGAGCTTTCCAAAACCATGTCAGTGCTGCTCCAATGTACTCTATCCACCCCTTGAAACAGAGCTGGCCCAACACAACTTTGGTTTACACCGCTCTGGAGCAGGTTTTGGTGAGACAGTGGAATTTCCCTGCAGAATAGAGTCATCAAACAATGACTTCTCCCTAGAACAGATGGGTTAAGGAGATATTACTGTTTCTCTACTTTGGAAAACAATGTTCAGATGCAGTCACTGCAAGCTGTAGTTCAGCTACTGTATGTTTAAATCACCCTTAACAGGCCCAGAGCATCCCCAGAGCATGCATCTGAGGAGGTCTGCTCAAAACAGCAGGAAGCCTCTCCTCACTCCCTCTGTACCCTCAGGGACATCCATCAGCCATAAGGCTACTCTGAAAGGATCTGTGGTGTCCGACTCTTCCAGCTTCAACGTGCAAGGACACTGTTGGGAGGCATCTGGAGGCAGGATAACAATGTTCATGGTACTCTGGAGCTGCGGGACAGCTTTATGGTCAGGCTCTCAGGCTGGCAAAAGAAAGGCTGCAGAGAAAGGAATACACAGGTCAAAAAGATAATTAAGTCACTGGCAAAGCAACTAGTGCTTTGAGTAAGGGAAGGTTACTTAAAACTGTATCAAAGATTGAAAGTACTAATCTTCTTGATGTCTCTACTTTTAAACTCTTATTGGCCTGTGAAATTCTCTCTCCTGAAGAAATTACACAGGCACAACAAACAGAATTAGTACAAAGTAATACCCATCAATAAAGACAGCTAAGCAGTTTCCTTGAAATTAATTTGCATTAAGCATTCTGAAAGCATTTCTGTTTCTGAAGAAAATGTTCAGTATAAATTCTAATTCATTTTCAGCTCATTACCTCCTGATGCATTCAAATGCCATCGACAAATAAAGACAAGAGAAGAAATATCATCTCCCTCTTCTCTCATTCCTCATTATGGAAGTTTGGTACAAAGTCTGCCCTTACAGAAAAAAAAAAAAAAAAGGAGAGGAGAAGAAAAAAGGAAGGGCAATCAAACACCACAAACTGTAGCAGTCCCCCAGAAGATAATACAATTCTTAATTTAAAGGAGGCAAACAGCTGTCCTAGTAGACAGCTTTCACAGTGGACTAATTTATTAATTTATTTTTAAAACAAGAGCATAGGAGAGAAAAAAAATTCAACAGTGAAATGCATCTATGTATCATTTTGATGACCCGCAACTAAGACTGCGCAGTATTGCTACAGATTTCTGAAAGAAAATTCCAAGCACGTACACAAAAATCAGACTATTTTGATTTTTTGCCAAACAGGCTACCTTCCAAGAATAAAAGTGTGGGAAAAAATGTTAGTACAGTGACAGAACAACATCCTTACTTCTCATTCCTAAAAAAGAGACAATCTGAAGATAAAATGAAAAGGTTGACAACTACTTGGTGGATCTTAAAGCTCAAGTATTCCAAGAACCAAGGTGCAATAATAAGTGATGTCATCTGGAGAAAGGGGATGAAAAGATGAAAAAGAGTGCCTACGAAAGCACCAGGATCTTCCTGAGTGTTTAGCAACAGCAAACACTAGAGGTAATCAAATTTATTGGTAAAGGCATTTTTCTGTTAATTACTCAGAAAGAAAAAGTACTGATAAACTTTAAACCACTGTTTCATTGCCAAGCATTTATTTTTTCTTGTGGGGAGGGTCTGACAAATTTACTTCTCCCATATTTCCTTTTTCCCATGGACAATGCAGAGACATCTTTAATATGCAAACTATGTAGGTTTAACCAACCTACAATAAACGTTTTTAAGTGTAATCAAATTAACATGGTCTCAAGCATATCAAGTCCATAAATTTTGAATCTGCTATAAAGCAAGAGGCACTTAATGCAAGTTTCTGTTTGTAAGGAACCGGGCAGTGCTCGATGGTGTAAACACGGCCACCTGTCTCTCTCTAGAGCCTTCACGTACTGCGCAAGAGCCAGTGTGAACATTTGTTCGCCTAAAATGCTCGGCATATGGTTGAACTGACAATTTAATAATATCTTGATAAGGATGCTGCCAGATTTTTGGCGGGAGATAAGCATGTTTTATCATTAAATATTTGTACTGCAGTAGCACCCAGAGACCTTGAGCAGAAAGGGCCTCACTGTGCCAGGAGCAGAGGGTAGCCGAGTCAGTGACCCACAGAGCTGACAACCCTGGACAATCGGGCTACAAAAAAAGACTGAGCAGAGTACGTACCACATGTACTACACTGGAAACAAGTCTTCCTCCTAAATTCACCTACACCTATTTCTTAAGGCTTCTCCTACAAGTCACAATTGGTCCGCAGACAAACTGGGAGGATCTACTCTGCACCAACTTCCCACCACACTGAGAAACCGCAGTGACATTCATGGAGGAGAGGATTTGTTCATCTCTGAAAACCAGGATTTTGAGGCAAAATCCAAGTGTGCATTAGTTTTCTGGATATAACAGCTAAAGGCTTCATTAACAGCACCACATGTTGAAGCTCCCCACACAGCTTCCTTTGAAGAGCTGCATGTAAACACTGCTCTCCCATCGCAGATCATTCCATCTGCAAAATTTATAGCTTACTCTTACCTGTGATCCAGCAAAACTCCCTCTTCTTACCTACAATTCCATGAATGCTTTTTTTGTTGTTTTCAGAATATCTTCTATCCTTAACAAACAAACCAAAAGCAAATAGACGAAACGGATTATGCATGAAATCAGGTCTTGGGATACCTTCATCCACACTGCTAAAGCCGAGATAATTTACGTAAACATTACCAGAAGTTTCCCCAGGCTACACATTAAATCTAGTGGCAACCCTGTAAAAACAGAAAACAATCCCCTGTATGCCGCAGCTGTCTAAGTCTTATCCTTCAACCAGTATTTCCTACTCAGTTACTTCCTATTAAAAATGGGCTTTATTAAACCATGTGCTGGGAGAATCAAAATAACTATGACCCGTAGTACAGAGAAAATGAGAGAAACAGACGTTTCTATTTAAAAAGAAACTGTATATATGGAAACTAAGCAGTAAGACTACAACAATGGAAGACCTCATTACAAGTAGAAATGTCTCACGTCTGATTCACCTAAATCTTTGGACAATGGCACAACACTTTTGCTCCAGCTTGAAAACCACAGCATGAAAATAACTGCTGCAGAAATAGGATTTGAGTACATAGGTGCATCTTCCTTTGCAGCAGCACCATTATTTGGGAATTGGCCATTTTACATGGTTCTGGTTTTTTAAACATAGACACATCATACACAAATTAGCAACAGAAACACTATTTTTTAAATATTTACGTTTACAGGTGTGTACAATATATATATATGTATTTCCTTATATATGTGTGTGTATATATAATCCTTAGATGTTAAAATGAGGCAGTCTTACACTGCACAACAGCTGGTAACACCTCCTTTTCCATAGCTCCACTCCCAAAGGAATAAGCAGAGGCAGGTTCACATAACATACTTTCATCCAATGCTCATACCAACACACAAATTCTTGAATATTTTTGCCTAGTATGTGTTTTCAATTGCTTTTTGTGTATCACATTTGCCCTGACTTCATATTTAACCAGAGGTTTAACTTAAATAACCCCTAGTATTTTAATGTGCCTTTAAAAGCCCCGTTCAGAGCTGACAGTGAACTCTGTCCTTACTGCTATTTGCAGACATGTCTGCACATGCAAGTTAGCCTCACTCTGTCTTCTTCTAGGACTTGGGGTAGTATGCAAAACACATCATTTCTAAGGTGGCTTGTAATGGTTTTAGTGAAAGTTATTCTAAAAGACCAGAGACCCTTACTGCATTTTTTGAGGTAGTCAACAGGATTCACACTTTTATTTAATAACTTTTTTTTTCTGCCTCTTAGCAAGAAATATGACCAAAAGCTTCAACAGCACCAAGTACCTTCTTGATGAAGATTCTCAGCTTGCAAAACTTAGTAAGTATTTTATGCACACAGATAACAGTAATGCAACATCATATTTTAGGAGCCTGATGTGACAGCAAGAGCATTATTTCTTATTAATTTGATTTAACATGACCAATTTAAAAAATGAATATGTAGTATTTATGAGTATATATGCAGAAATTGAAAATTCAGTGTCCCAGTTATCTATCTACTTTAAGTCACAGGTACATGCTTTCAACAAAATAAATTCAAAGCCCTTGCTTGAACATGAAGGTGTTTCACTAGATGGATGTATGCCTTCATCTAATTAGAGTAGATCCCAGGCAGAGAAAAGACTGGAGTACAAGGATCTTAGGCCTAGTTTCCCAAAGGCCAGTTTTATATTCTGAAATTCACTTTTAAAACATCATTTGACTGCGGTCAGGTAATGAATAGAGCCTGCAGGCAGTGCTAAATGCATTCATATTAATTGGTTTTAATCCTGACAGTAGGCCTGATAGGTCAAATATCCCCTGTTCTTCCAGCTACACCTCATGGATCCCCTGCCATGGGGTACTGCCTGCCTCCTCCATGTACATCCTCCTTCCCCAGCAGGGGAGAAAGCCAGGCACAGCTTTCTGCGGACAGACAGCAATACCAAGAGGGGAGAAATCCTTTTACAACTGGAGCTCCTTCCCACTCCTTCCTCCCTGCCTTCACTCATTGTGCTGTAAAACAAACTGGAAGGGAGATGTCAGGATAACAATCACAGGAAGAGAGTTTGTGGCAGCCTGGCCGCAGAGTTATGGTGCCCCGAGATGGGAGGGCAAAGGTTCATGCAGGAAACGATGCCGAGACCAGGACCCTGCCCGGGCTGGCAACAGACCTCTCAGGGCTACAAGGTTTGGGAGGAGGAAATGTATTTTGCTCTTTACCATTTTAAAGAGACACTGCACAGTACAGGCTGCAGGATGCTTGCATTTACAGAAGATCTCAAGGATTTGCACTTAGGAAAGCCCACTGTGAGTGGCTCTGCACTGCAGCACAGCTCGCAGCATGCTCCGCAGCACTGGAGCATCATGCAAGGAATTCAAGCATCTCTCTCACTTGACTCAGGAAAAATTTCAGCACCTCCTCCCAGAGAAGAAGGACTTCTCTGGCTCCCAAGATGTCTTCTAATAGCAGCAACAAGTTAGTCCGTTACAGAAAAGCATCTGCCAAACGAAAACACAGACTTGTGGCTTCCAAGGGACTTGGGCGCATTTGAGAGCTGCTGCAGCTTCCAACACCATTAAACACTGACTACAACAGAAATCACACACTAAGGAACTAGAAAGTGTCTTTGAAAAATAAATAAGTTTCTTTTAGATGATTCAGAGTACTCTGTGCTCTAAGTTAAAAAACTCCCTGTGAAAGGATTTCAGATTACTCTAAACCAAGTTATACTCCCTTCTTTCTAGTGACTCCCCCCTCACCTTCTGCTGGAGGAGAAACAACAACATCACATGCTGTGCTGCAGGTCTGGGACAGGATAGATGTTCATAAACACTTGGTCATGTGTCTATCCTGTTTTCCATGTTTGTAACTTCATGCCATTTATTTATATGTTTTGAAATTCCAATATAAACATAAGTTTAAGATCCCCTAAAAGCTGCCCTTTCCGGCAATAGCAGAGTTTCTAATTTGTTTACCTAGATATATATACTGAATAAAAATACAACTTTCACTTGTGTTTCTCTACCCCATTTCAGTCAAAATTCCCATTTGGGCATTCACAGCAGAAAGACTGGGCTTTGGCTGTGCATATTCTCATACTTCTGGTAACAGCTTCCCTTATATTTCACAGCCCCACCAGTGTGTTACTGCAGCCAGTGACTCCAAAGCTGTTTTTTGAACTCGGCCTCCCCACATAAATGCCTCTTTTAGAAGCTCTAGCCTGGCACCAATTTCATGCTGATGCATGTGATAGAGGCCAAAGTCTCAAAGCTATAAAACCCGGCAAGTTCAATCACCCACGGGAGCATGAGGCACAGCATTCTGCCCACACACTGCTGTAGAAAAAAGCATACCCAGACGTCCTGATCCGATTAGCAATTCTGGCATCAAATCCTCACCCAGACAAAATACGTGTGACTGATACTTGCCTAGGACCAGCTCAAGGTTTCTCAACAGCGTAGGCAAAACTGAATCTGGTGGCATTACCAGGTTTGTAAGTGGGAAGCTGAGAACAGTCCCAAAAAGGTGTTTTCCACTCCCTGCAGCATGACCTCCTCCATCCTTCTACCTCACACACACTCCCACTGCAGCATGCCCATCCTCTATCTTCTCAAACCCAGACTCAACTAACCAGATCCATCCAAGCCTCATTCCTTCTACAAAAGCTCAATCCTCCACCTTGTTGAGCCGCGATCCTGAATCGTGGTCAGGCAAATTTCAGGCTGCTGCAGAAGGGAAGGAAGCACCAGGCAGGGGGTTTCTTCACCTTGGGGAAAGGAGGCTATGGAATGGGGCAAAACGACATGGACTGAGGCTCGGGCTTTCTTCTTTTCCCACAGTCCTACAAGGCTAGAATGATGACTGATGCTGCTGAAGAGAGCTTCCCTCCCACAAAAGTGTGGACTGCTCCTCCCAGTGCAGCAGAGGGCTGTGTGAAGGGGAATTAAAATAAGCCATCTGGGCACCACATCAGTCATCTCAGCCTCTGGTCCAAGCAGCACTGGCTGCCGTCACCCTGCCAGCTTCACACACACCATAACATTCCCCGACACCCTCATGTGATCATGCACAAGGGCTGGAGTTCAAGGATGCAGGAAGGTGTTTTCACCCCAGCTCTGCAGAAACCATCATTAGAAGGTCCATTCCCAGTATGTGTAAAGAAAAAGCCACTAGATGCCATGCAGAACCTCTTTCTGGGAGCAGCTATTTTGTAACAGAGGAAAGGTAAAAGGAATACTGTAACAAGGAAGAATAAACCATTCTAAAATTTAAAAAAACAAAAAGGATGGGACCTAGTTGTACAAAGCAATGGAGAGCAAGAAAAGCTCTGTGTGCAGGTAACGCACTTCAAAAAAAGGATTCTTTCCATCTCCCAGAAAGGAAGAAGACTCAAAACCACACCTAATTACTTCCTACAATGCAACAGCTTAAAAATTCTTTGCTGCCTTCTCTGACTTTTCACGGTTAGTACCTTGGGAAGCAGGGGTTTCTTGGCCAGATACGTAGTGGTAGGTTCACAAAGGAGGCAATGACTCAAAGAAATGAGATGAGTGGAGACCAAAAGGCAGTAAGGATCACACCATGGTTTCTGACATGCTAGGGAATGGGTTTTCTCTGCAGTGTGAGTTTACTATCATCTTTTAAATGAAATAGCATGCTTCCTAGAAAGACCCTTGCTATTAAATATTTGGGATAACTACCACAAATAGGCTCTAATACTTCTCACAGAAGTTTTTTAGCGTCTAGGTATGTAGAGCAAATTTAGAAGTCGTCCAGTTATAAGTACTTGCTCTTCAAATATTGCTCGTGAAAAATTCAAATTTTTACTAGTGCATGTTCTCAAGTTTTCTTCAGAAATTTAGAATAAAATATACACATATATCCAGTTAGACTTTTTCAACAAAAACTCTTATCATAAAGCAAATGACAAGGGAGACACACATACTTGGGCTTAATACAAATCCAGCTTGATAAAGTGATGAAAATACGGGGTTAATAGGATTTAATTCATTCTTAGCCTTAAACCAGTTTTTGATATTAAGTGTGAAGCTAATAATACTAAGTAACTGTAGCAGAAAGATGCTTGGCATGTGTAGAGTTAACCATCTGTACATTCCTGGTTTATGATTACTAAGATGCTCATTATTCAGCATTGTGCATCTAAGGGGACATGTAACCACTATATGTTTCTTTACTAACCTGGAGGTAAGTACCTAGACTTTAGTCCTGCAACTCTCATTTTTATTTCATCACTTGTTCTCCCATGTGCAGTAACATCTTTTCTATTTCATAAATAATTATTTGCCTGAGTCTTTTTAAGTTTAAAGGAAAGTATGAAGCAGAAAACTCTCTCAGCTGGAGACCTGGCTTGCCTAGAAAAAGACTTGTGTTAACTAACACCTAATGCAGTGCTACCGCCAGACCAAGCAACAACAGCACAGAAAATACAAAGTATTTTGTCAACACAAAAATCTCACTAAAAAAAGCCACCTTGTAACTCCCAAGGAACAGCTACTCGTACTTTCTCTGTTGATAGACATACAAAGGTAATTCCTTACTTTAAATTATCAGGCAGCTCTTCCTACTTACACAGTCACATGACCCCAATGAAAGCACGGATTGACTACAATCCTATCTCCAAACCTGCTACCTGTCTCTCCACAGGAGCTCCAGGGCCATTCACATGTTAAGCCTGTTCTGGGAGGAGCTCTCTGGTTCTGCAAACAACATAGTCAAAGTCTGTTCAAAACCTGTGCCTTCCAGTTTTCCCTTGAACACAAGTTCAGGCCAGATTGAAACGAAAAACAAAAACAAAACAAAAACCAGTATTAAAGGAACATGGTCTATATAAATAAGGGGTTTATAATGCAAATTCTCCCTTACATTGTCTTACAACTTCTGTACTCTGCACAACATCTTTACATACTGTTACTTTTCAGATTAGATATGTTGGTATTTTAGCCTAGAATCTTGTATTTCCTCTGCGTCTTGGAAGACCTGTACAGACCCATGAGAGCTGACAAGCCTACAGGAAACCAGGTAAAATTTTGGAACCTTGGATGATTTAAGGAGGACCACACTGGTTGAGTACTTTACGTTTTTCTACATGCAAATATGCAAAGATTTATGAAGATGCAGCTTAATATATACACAGCAAGTCATGAAGCCTGGCATTAACATTTACTTATCAAGAAAACTGCATGTTCACCATCAGAGTTTTTTCCCAGAAGGTCTATGCCTTCAGCCCTCATACATTCTTTACACACACTGGAGCTTCAGCACAGCTGGTAAAATTCCTGAGCTCCTACAATGAACTGCTTGTAAACCCAATTTTGCCATTTCCAAGGAGCCTGAAGCCATCAGACTCTCGATTCTAAGTTTTAAACCATGTGCTTTCTTACACCCTGATTGTGACAACACATGAAGTAACACATACTCCCTAAACATGATTTAAAAACAAAACACCAAGCAAAATTTGCTATGCAAACAGTTTTTGGAAGCAGTTTTTGCGATCCCTTGCTCAAATCACTCTGCACAGCTAAATGGGCAACCTGCATTGGTAAAGAAACCAATTATTCCGACTCTCCAAGTATCAGATTTTGAATAGATGTGATATTGCAAGACAGAAATGCTGCAACACCAGTGCACTTTCTGAGCAACCAGGGAGGGAAGAGACAAAACAGTCATAATATGCGTTGAACAGAGGAGTAGGTTTCAAGAAGACAATGATGAGTAGTCCCCTCATCAAGAAGAGGTGGGAATACGCATCGAAAGGGCAGTTCAAGAGTGGATCATGCAAAGCCTAACTTCTTTGGGAGAACAAATGGCAAAAAGTTAGCTCTTATATGTATAGTAAGAGTCATGGAATCTTGACTTAGTATTTGTACTCAAACATGTACTCGGTATTTGGCAACAAAAAGATTATACATATTATACAAAAGATTAACTCAACAGCAAACCTCATCATAAGCTCAACTCTGAGGTTAACTTCTCCATCTTCCTCACAAAAAACCCATTCAACTCTTGTGCACCCCACAGAAAATCGAGACAAGAGGCCAAGATCTTCAGCCATTCTGCCTGCGGTTTGTCTCTTGCAAGTAACTTTTACATGTGTTAAATGTGGAAGGGCGTATCTGAATCACACTCCATTTGTCATTCACTGACAAAACTCAAGTCAACA
Organism: Corvus hawaiiensis; assembly: GCF_020740725.1. Lineage (NCBI taxonomy): Eukaryota > Metazoa > Chordata > Aves > Passeriformes > Corvidae > Corvus > Corvus hawaiiensis. The sequence goes on from NC_063214.1 coordinate 57,156,832, forward strand.
CAAGGGTCTATCAGTTCGCAGCTCAGGGAACATGTAGCCACATTTCAGATTAAACCAAATCACCAGCATAAACCAACCTATATAATCACCAGTGACCTCCGCTCTCAGGAGCACAAGACCTCAAGTCTCTGCTGTTTGAGGAAAGAGCAATGAAATACTGGCAGAGCTCCTGGGTGTGGAAGGAGCTGCAGTACTCCCCTGCAAGCAGGACTGGTCCCTCTCACTGAGCAAGCCAGCCTTCCTCCCAGCATGGGGAGAGGAGGCTGTCTGAACACCAATACCCAGAGCAGAGCACTGGCTACGCTCTTATTTTTGAAGACTGTCAAAGTAGACATGATTTTCTGACCTACCTTCCTACTTCTCTGATTTACTCTGTGGGTTTGAGCAGACTAGAGACATCCAGCCACCAGTTGCCTACTGTGCTGCTTATCAAAGAGCAAGAGACCACCTACTGTGCTTAAATAGCTACATGGGAGGAGTCTTAGCTCATCTGCTAAAGAGGATCTCAGTATTCCCTCCCCAGTCATCTTTCAACACCTAGCTATCACATGGCTCTAAACTTCACAGATGCCCTCATTCATCAGTAAATGCAATAAATAGGCTCTTACTGAAAAAGTAGAGTACAAGATGATGTCACACATGTCACAGTAAAAGGAGCATTTTAGGAGCTGGCTTGGCCAATCAAACACCCAAATTCTGGTTATTTTTATTCCCAGGACATACACAAGCATCGAAGATGATGGGATAGATGCCTTTATGAATGCAAAGAACGAAAGCCAGGACTTATCATCCAAAAATGCACCCAAGCATTTCTCAGGCTATGCACAAGTGCAAGGTCAAAGCCACTCACCCAATGGCAAAACAGTTACCTCTGAGGTGCGGTGAAGCAGCGACTTCGCTTCAACACCACAGGATTGTTTACAAGAAGGGAAATGAAGCTCAACTTCTCCAGCTGAAGCTGTAGAGGAATTCAAGGCAGCCAGAAAGTAATTATTCAGCTGGAGTTTGGCCAGGACACTGGAGTTAGCACTGCTGTTCTCAAAGACTGTGTCAGGGGACTGTGCAGTGACCACCAGCACCGTCTGTTATCATCAACGCTGCTTCCCGCAGAACCCAGGCTCTCCTTGGAAATCTTCCATTTCTGGATTGAGCAAGCCCAGCCCCAGTCAGTTTGGGAACAACATAGGACAAGGAGGAAGGGTGAGAAGTATAACTATTAGTGTTACTTTCAAGAGCAGTAAATTTTACATGGATTAAAGGGATGAAATCTTTATATATAGCAAAAAGGATAATTATAATGAAGGCATCTGTCTAGCTGGCACCACCTACAGCCAAGACCTGCAAGCAGTAATTGTACAATAGCAACGTGATGTTTAGTGTGAGGTTTAGGACATTCTGCCAGAAAACCTAAAGTATCCAGGTTGTAAAACAGTGTAATAAGTAGGTAATCCCCAGCCTGGCGTCCAAGTTACTGCCCTAACCTGTTCCTTATGATTATAAAATGTCTCGGTGTCAGCAGGTTCACTGTGAGTCAGAGCTGAAATAATAAATGGCTTATTCTCCATCCTGATGGAGGAAATACATCACGGCTCATTGTGGCTCACTTACTGAGGCTTTTTTTTTAAACAGGAAAATGTAAAAATAACCAACTCATTCTGCCTTATTGCACTTATTTTTGATTAACAAAGCCCTTATTACAATCAAATTAGAAAAGAAAAAACAGCATGTTTTCAACATGGCCTACAAAAACAATACCTTAGGAAAAAATACAGAAGAAAAAATACTGCACAAACAGCTGAAGAACACAAAATTTGTGACAAATAGTCTCTCTGCCAAAGTGATTCCAACACTTGGCTCCTGTAAACAACAGGTTGCCTGAGCTGAGGTAAAGGTCTAGGCTCTAACCTTGAGGCACTTTTGCTCCCAAAAAGCTGTCTTTAGTCAGGTCCCAGTGTTCACAACATGCTGACAACTCAAGTGGCGTGTTTGCACACTCAAGACCTCTAGCTGTGAACTCCAGGGGAAAGATGCCATCTCTTGCTTCGCACATTGTTGGCAAGCAAACAGTGCCCTACTTCTGTCAGGTCTGCCCCAACACTACACACAAACCACACAAAACGTCCCCTTGAAAGCTGTTAAGAGACCCATGAGACACTAGCAACTCAAAAAAACTCATCCTTTACTTAGCACAGAAATATATAACAGCAGGAGTATTGTAAGCAAGGTGCAATCAGGCCTTTAAGCTTTTTGCAAACTGGATGGACAGTAACAAGTGGAAGAAAATAAGCATCTTATTTTACAGACTTAGACAAAAAGTACCGATACACTAAGATGATTATTTCAAGCTCAAATTTGGAGCACATGTATTTTTATACACACAAGAGTGGCCTACATATGTAGAATACTTAAAACAACAGAATAATATATAAAAACCAGAAAAATAAAGGAAAATCTATAAGCAAACTATTAAATTTTTAAGTAATACCCATTCTCAAAAAATAAATAAAAGTACCTAAAATAGTAGAAAATACAAATAGAGAGTATTTGCAGAAATTATTAAGGAAAAAAAAATGGGAGTGAATATCACAAACACAGCCCTCATTGTTTTCAGAGAAATATCTGTCCAAAAGGATTGCAAGTTCTATGACTCTGCATATTTGAAAGACACAGTAATTGACATTAGACTCACAAAGAACACAAAATTCTTTGAATTAAAATAACATGCTCTAAGAAAATAAAATTTCTCCAACATTTTATCGTAGGGGAAAAAAAATCCTCCCATCTTTCTGCTTTATATGTAGAACAACGAATTATAAATTAATAATTTAGACTGGAGTAGGAAAAACAAATGTTAATTCCCAGAGTACTACTGCTAATGAACTGGTAATCAATAACTAAGTTATTTATGACCAATCCTATACCAAAATTGCAGATTAAAGCATAAAATTACTTTTAGAGTGGTGTCTCTTGAATGAAATTTTTTTAAATGTACAGTTTTAACGTACAAATGAACTATTTTCACTTCTTGCATATCCTTTCTGCAGCTTCTTATGAATGCTTTGGTAGCTCAATTTTATTATGACCTTTAAAACACCAACATCCTGTGGGTAGCAGTGGCCAGGGCGCAGAGCTACAACTGCAGCAGGACAGGCATTTTCATCCTAGGCACGTTTTGCCCCACCAGAGTTTGCCTGTGAGACACTGCAGTGCTGGTTTCCACTCCATGCTGTTTTCTAGCTGAAAACCCCGAATAATTTGAGTTCTGTTCTGGTGCTATCCATCAGCCCTAATTCTTGGCAGCTACTTAAAAGGGCTAATGATCTTGCAATGGAGTCATGGGACTTTGACTCATGGTCCCAGATTCAGTTCCAGGTTCCACCACCAGTCCCCACACTGCTCCAGGCCTGTGCTCCTCCTCAGCTGCCCCACCACCACCAGCAGGGACACTGAAACCCCTCTCCTCCTGGGCCTGTCCCTAGGCTTCACACCATTCTGTGATGGTTTCTGACACATTCAAGGTGTCCCCCTTGCAATTGCTCCTCTCCATTGCCATTCAACAGAAATGCATGCCAAAATAAGTAAAAATATTGGCATGTGAACCTATGCAAGCACAACAAACCATGTCATGGTCTCCTGCAGATCAACCCACACCATCACCCCCCCACAACATGTAACCCACAGCTTCCCATGGGTATAACCTCAATCCCACAATCTGTACCCCATCCCCAACTTCGCTACTTTCACTCCTTTATCTTTAGCAGCCCCCAAATACTGCAAGCCCCAACTGAAAGGCCTCCAAACTCCACAGCATCCTTCAGCCCCTCCTAAACAATGTTCCTTGGGGCATCCGCCAGGTCCATAAAAGAGCTTGGACTGGCCAGCAAGCTGCTACCCACCAGGAAGTAAACAGGCAAACCCAAGCATGGTTACTTAACTCTTGAACCAAACCTTTTCTTTTTTATGATGTTTTATGACATCCATAATAATGAATACTCCAGTGATGAGCACAGAAGCTGGATTCGTTACTGCCTTGTGACTCATTAAGGGTTTTTTCTAAACTGAGCAAAGTTTCCATATTTTTTGGGCCACATCTCACATCAGAGCTACACTTCAAGGAAGTGTTACAAATCAAAACAACTTCGATGACAACACTACAGAGAAGAACAAAATGCTCAGCAATTGGAATGGTAAGAAACTGGGGTTTATAAATATCCCCCAGATACATTTAGAATTTTTAATCCCTTTCACACTTTGGACTTCAACCCTTAAAAATGCAGGAAGAATGGTTCATTTTAAGCTTCTGGACTTTTTAAATTTTATTTCCATTTTGGCTTGTGATGTGAACAGATATGTTCAGTGACATTACACAGCGCTGTTTCTGAAAGCAAAAGTCTGCTCTTTTCTATCCTGTACCAGTAAGAGAAAAAAAATCCTTCCTTCTGACCCAAAGATCACAGAAAAGAATATATTTATCTAAAGACAAGATTTGCAGACAGTTGTCATACCTTGTACTGAACAACAAAGTTGGAAAAAGCACACAAGCTTTGAATTACACAAGCTTTTCCTTTAACTCTTTTTATTAATTTTCTAAATGGGTATATTTACTTCCTGAAATACAACTCATAGCAAGTTATCTTTCTTATTAATCGCAGCTTCTTTTTGACATGCATTTAATTCTGTATCTTTTTCTTTTGTTCTTTTTTATTCTTTAACATTTACAATGTTAATGAAGAGTTCATGCTTCCAGGCAATGATTGTTTTTTTGAACTGATAGGAAATCCTATAAGGTCTTACGGTTGCAGATCTTCTCCATAACAAACCCTTCCATTACGTTGCAGATTACATACCTTTAAGATATTCCTTTTCTTTGTGACACATATTGTCTTCTCTTTAGAAAGTAAAACTTTCCTAACTAAGCCTCAATGACAGAAAGCAGGATTTTACAGAGGAAAAAAAACAGAAAAACGTAACAACTCATGGCACTCGTGATTTAACTCATTTCAAAGTCTTTCTCATTTCCTCTCTTGCCTTTTCTTACAAACACCACAATCAGAACACATTTGTTTGCTTTGATTTTCAAAACTCTACTACTCCCAAACACGAGAAAATGTCTCTGCAACCCTCTGAGGTTACCAGCACGTTACAGTTTTTGTTCCTATATCAAGACCATCCAGCCTTTGCAGACTTTCTAGAAAGCACAGAACTACTTGCAGTTCGGATATGCCCTACATCCGTCCTGGAAGGAGGCAGGCCCAAGACTGATGGATGTCATGGCCATCTCTGGCTCAAAGAACGTAACTCATCATATGCAACTGGGACACATCATACTGCTGTGTACCCCTGGTCTTGCTTTCAAAAGGGAAAAGGGTGACAAACCTCTTGGACCGCATATGCATGGAAGTTACGCCATTTATCTGGGAAAAAAAAACCACCTCTGCTGTGTGTGAATTGTGTGGTTGTGCTCAGTATTTAGGAGACCAGAGTTAAGGCTTCCGTGCTGGCAAGCAGGGAGTTAGGTGTGGGTTAAACCCCATGTATGGCTGTCACCTTTCTACCTCCTTGGAGGAGCATACTGTTACTATCCTAAGTGAAACCTGGGATTTCTCTACAGACTAGAAGATACTTGCTTTTTTAATCCTTCTTACAGAACCTTCTTTCCAGTCCTTTAGTGGCCACTGTGGTATGAGCAAGAAGATACTCAGATCTTGGTTTCCAAATCAGTTTGCCAAACTATAGCCTGTACAGAGAAAAACCCAGAGGTTCCTAAACTCTCAGTGTCTGGACAACATGTCAAATTGGGCCAGTCCCCTCTGGAGTCAAAACGCAAAATCTGCACATGAGCTGGAAACAACATGGTCCAAGATACCATCTTAGTCCCATGCACTTGGGACTACAGGCCTGAATCTGATGACATTATTTTGTCAACACTTGAAGTTGTCCCTTGGCCTCTTCCCTAAGCTAATGGTGTCTCAAAATTTGAGTCTAAAAAGACCTCTATGTATGGAAGGTCACAAGGGCTGCCTCCTTTCTCAGGAATTACTCTGCCTGATGAAGTTCGTCCTTGTGAACACTTAGAACAGGAACCTATTCCCCTCCACCAACTACCAATCCCACACAGACCAGCCTTCTAAGCTAAAAGCAAGACTACATAACCCTCTTCACACCCAGCTATCTTCTTTCCCTTCTACAGCTACCCAAGGGCTTTCCTTGAAACACCAACAGGTACTTCGAATCACAAAAGTCAACAAATGGATAGGAAGCACTACGCTTGAATAAAGGTTCCTTCCTAACTGGAAGGAACCTGCAGGAAGCCTCACACATTGTTCAGAAAGGGACTGTGGTGTCCACACCAACTAATCAGTTGGGGAAGCTTTGCTGCTGCAGAGGAACCTCAGAACCTTACTGTACTCTCCCACAACTGGTTCACATCAGCAGTTACACACGTGACCCCCAGGCTGCCAGTACGAGATGAAGTCAAACCTTAAACAGTAAGCAAAATCTATTTTTCTTATTGGTGTTGCCTATGTGAACATTAACACATGGTTTACACGGCAGAGAGGGAATATTCAGTAGACATATGCTTTATTCCTCACATAATAAAATTTAGTGTAGGTGGTAGTCTAGCAGATCAGCAGCACTACCAATAAACTTGGTCAGAAGTTTCTGACTATAAAAGCATTCCAGCCTCTGGGATTTTTCCTTAAATTTGGAAAGAAGTTTAATAGTTCTGTATAATTCAGTCCATGTTAAAGACATTTCTAGGAAAAGGCACATATCCCACAGCAAAGCTCATTTAACAGTCACTTACTAGCAACAAACTTAAAGCCTTTATTGGCAATTTCAATTTCTGCTGTGCATGATTCATTTATCCCTGGGATAGGCCTGAGCAAGGGATTCTCCCAGCAGAAGACAGACTAATCAAATTATTTCAAGTCAGTCAGGTATTCAAGGCCCCGATGGCAAAATCGCTTGTAATAGCAGATCTCCCAATGTTAAAGGAAAAAATATCTTCACGGGCTAAACACTGGCTTAATCAGAGCCAAGAGACAAAGCTCCTACAGTCAGAAACACATAAATGTTACCACTGTCTCATTCTCACTCCTAACCTTTCACACTGCACTAGGAAGTGGTTTTTATACATATACATAAAGGTCTTTTCCAGCCTGAACAATTCTGTGTTTCTATGACACGCACCCTCATTTCAGACACACACCAGACAGAACACGAAATTACCCTCACACACAAGGCAGCACTGCTACATTGCATGCCAGTGGCTGGCACGGAGAGGACAGATTTTTGCAAGATGCTGAAAGATCCCAGGACTGAGCAACAAACCTGAAAAAGCTTGAGGCTCTCCACCCCTCGTTCTGGGCGCATTGTATTTCGTGCGTCCATCATGTGCTGGTACTTTTACACATCATGCCTAGCTAAAGACGCCTAACCTGGTAAGCGATTTTTGGTGTCAGTTACTTCTTACCTCTGTCTCACCCTGTATGATAACTTGATAATTAAGAGGTTTGGTGCACTTTCACTCCAGCCTGGTTACTGAAGGACAGGCTGCAGCATCAGTTTTTTTGCTGAGCACCTGCACTGCACGGCACGGTAGCTAGTTGGCAATGGAAAGTACAGGAAATACCAGCTCTTGCCCCAGGAGTAGGCAGGAAACAGGGGTAAAAGATAAGCAATGATAGCAATAACTGTGCAGGTTTTTCTTTTCCTCTGCTCCTACCAACCTCTCTAAACTCCAACAGCTTTCATCCCTCTCACTTAGGAAAGCCATTCAGGCTTCTGCCTCCCCTGGTGTCCCTTCTCTACACCTGCCAATGATGTTCTTGCTCTCATCATCTTTGGAAATGGAAGTATTTCTTCTTGGCCATATAGTTTTTGATGTTGACAGCTTTTATTTCACACAGGAAGAACCTCCTGCACACCTGAAAGCTTGCCAGTCTTTCCCCCATGGCACCCTTAGCTCTAAGAGAAGGCACTGCCTCCTTTAAGAGCATCATGATGCCACCGCCACCACTGCTATTTCCTATGTTCTCAAATCCAGTGCAGAGGGCAGTCACGTGCTCCTGTTTAGACATCCCCTAATACAAGGCTGCTATTTATCAATAACTGCCTTGAGGCACAGAGCAAAGCCCAAGCTAATAGAAATCTGCTGGGATTATCTGCTGATTCACATCATGCTGCTGTTTCACATCAGCAACAGCAATGGCCAGGGAAAACTGAAGGGGAATTGAAGATGCAGCAGAGAGCATACAAAGAGTAAAGAGGAAAAAAAGGGGATGATGCAGGTATTTGAAGAGTTGGGGAATAAAGATGGAGGAAAGGCAAGAGAAATAGAGGCCCAACTTTTTTTCTTTATCTTTGACTTTTTTATTTTAAACTTGAATCCAAGGCATTAAAGAATGACTTAAAATATACACAGGCAAACAGATATTCACTATGTTTTGCTCAGTAAATAACTAACCATTGGAACCCATGGCTGCAGGATAACTGCTGGAAAAATGACTTGCAGTGATTAAAAAAGGATTAAATGGGTTTTATAAGCAACGGTATCTGTTGTTAAACATGCTAAAATAAAATTACAAGAGTTAATAATCTGTTTGCTTCAGGGCATAAACTAATCCTCATCTAAGGGTAGCAGAGATCTGCTTGCATGTCAGCTCGATATTCGGTGCAACAACTCCTCTCCATTGGCAAGCAGTCCTTGCTTTTGATTCCTGGCATTTAAAAATTGTCCCTCTCGCCTGAAAAAGAGAGCATGCTATTGCTCAAGCCTTCAACTGACCTCACATAATTAAGTGGAGTTTACCAGATGTATCAATCCCTTGAGGAGCAGGGGTGAAACTCATGAATAGAGAAGAAAACAGTTTAATTGCTCCACATTTCAGTATTCTGCTCTCAATTTCTTTAAATACAGTTGTCAGAGCACTAAAACCAAGCACATGAGTTGAAACAGTTGGAAAAATCTTAAAGACATGAACAAAGCACACAATCTATTAGTACTTTTCAGTGCAAATGGTTCATCAGCCAAATTATTTTATGAAAAAATAAGATCTTTGGGACAGCCAGCAAGGGAAGATTTTTAATATATTAGAACAGAAGAATTTACTCTGCTTGGTTATAGTTAAAGCATTATCTAATATCACAGCCTGGTTCTCAAAGATGACATAGGGTTGACATACAAACTCCTCAAGATTATGATTCTAGCCCTCTCCAAACCCAAACCCATGAAACTTAGTAACAGATTGGCTAGTCTCCCAAATAATTGCCTCTGGACAAAACACAACATGGAACGCGACACATCCAATGTGGTTATGAACTTTCAGTTCCAAGCACCAGTTTGCACTTTCTCTCAGGTAGGATGGCTGCATGCTGGGGACACTCCTCCCCTGGCTCAGGAGAACATGAGCCCCACAGAACTTATTCCACAAGCAACCTTTCCTTCCAAACTCCCAGGCTAAACCCACAAGTTCTACTGCTTTACTAATTTTTTTTATTATTATCTTTTGTTTTTAGCAGGGTGCAAATTCTAGCTGGCTCAATTTGGAAACCCAAATGCTCAACATTTGAACTGTATTTTCAAAAAAGGACTTTGCAATGGTCCTCATTAACTCACTAGCAACTCAGATCAAGCATGTCTAGAGTGCTTCTGCAAAGTTTGGCACTGACCACTCAACAGATCAGTATCAGTGCTGGAACCCCCTGTTAAACTCACAGCCAAAGCAAGAAATATAAAGTGCCTGGTAGGAAAAAAACAAAAACAAAAACACACACCCAAAAAAAATCCAAACAAGCAAAAAAAAGCACAACAACAACAAAAAAACACCTTTGAAACTTAAATTGGTTTTAGAGAGAATGCAAACATACTGTTTCAAACTACTGTATGTATATCTTCTCTCTCCTCCCCTACTGCTGAAACAGCAAAGCATGCATGGCAGATGGCATGATTCATCTGAAAATTACTCTAGCAGCACTCTATTAGCCTCTAAGGAGTAAACTAGGATAAAAATATTCTGAATGTTAACTAAAAGTAGGCAGTTGTCATGAGGAGTCGTCAGGTCAGTCTACTTGCTTAGTTTGCAGAATTTTCCTTTCAATCAGCAACAAGCACTACACATGAAGATAACATCACTTACTGGTTCTACCTAGCAGGAATTATTGCAGAAGCAAGGGAAGCAACTGGGGCACAAGAAGGATTGTTTTCCCACACATAAGTAAAAATGTATTAGCCACAGTCAGGCTAAGAGTGACAGGACATCATGTTAACAGCCTCAGCCATTTCAGGTGAGATGGGAGAGATTCGGTTTCTAGAGACCGCACATCTTAGCTAGGAGAACAACTTTCCACATGCCCAGTAGCTGAATGCAAATCTGCTCAGTGGAAAACACAGAAGACGGGACCTCAGGAAGTCTGTCCTTGCCCCAAGGTATCAGTAATTATGCCCATCAGCCGACATGGCACACAGAGTAACTTGCCAGGGAAGTGACAAAACAAATGGCTGCATCACATTCAGCGTTAGGGCAGCCTTACTAAGCAGCCTGCCTCAAAAATGCAATAAAAGCACCATGCCATGAGTCCCCCTGCTTCACACAAAAGACAAGAGTCAGCAGTGCTGCATGTCTTCTTCCAGAGAAATTAAAAACTATAGGAAGCAAGGAATTGGGTTCCCAGATGCAAGGAATGCTGAGCACTTGCTCAACGACCTATTGGAGTAGCACATGATGCCTCCAACTGAAATGCCATCACTCATTTGAAAAAAAGGAAAAAAACCACACTCTTAGGTGGTTCAGATTATGCTGACAGTAAAAAACACTACAGTGCAGCACACTGCCCCAGGACTGAGTAGTCTTGATCGCCTGGGCTCTGGGCCCCAAGCTAAAAAACTCTTTCCCAAATAAACAGTTCACAAGAACTGATTTATTTTTCTGCTCCATCAACAATAATCCTCAGTCAACAGAAGCTGAGTATTTGGTGTGCTTTAATATGCAAGTTAACCAGGTGAAGCCAGTAATGCAGTTGCCCTCATCTTTGGGGAGAAGGTGGTGAAACTGTGCTTAATGTCATCTCTTCAAAAAGGCATTTTCTACACATGTATGTGCTACCACGTCAGCCTCGTTGCATAACCAGGTTGTGCAATCATTGCACATTCATTTACATCTTCTGTTCCAGAGCTCCAGAAGTGGGAAAGAGGGATCACTGTCAAGGGAAAACGTGGATTTTGCAGGAGTGGTCTCCTTGGCCACAGGAGGATGGTCTGAAGAGAGGTCGAAGGCAGTGGGGAGGGCACCAGGACTCCTTCCCTAATGCCTCTATTGCTCACCCAGAGCAGACATTTGGAACAGAGTTTTAGTTAGAAACCTCAAAGCAAAGAATGACTTCATAGCATCAGGGGATGACTAGCGTTGGCTTGGGCTGCAAGCAGAGAAGATTATGGTTTCTCCTCTTAATGCTTATGACTATGTCATTGCCACAGAACTGTAAAGAAGAAATAGGCAAGAGCACAGTATCAGGTTTTCATAGACTGTACAAACTGGATTATTCAAGAGTGACTCAAGTTTCCTAACAAGCATGGAGAAGCCTGCATTAAGATAGCATCTCTTGATTTTTCCCAAAATCAATTGCAACAGGCTGCACTTTAAAATACTGCTCTGAACTCCCATCCTCGTTTGTATTTCAAGGCCGCATTTAGTGGATTTATCACACCTGTGCATAAGGAGGACACAAAACACAAACAGTACCAGGGACCAGACCCTAGATCAGCATTAAAACCCCACCAGCCAGAATATACACTCACATAATGCCAGGAGAGATGCTCAGCTCTCACCACAAAGGTAGACCCTCAGCCATAAAAACCTGACACCATAGTTTCAGTCAGAGGCTGCACATACTCATCAAGGAAAAAGGAGAAAAAAGCAATAAAATTAATCCCCCAAACTAAGTGAAAAGAGAAAGCTCCTGGTTCAGCCATCTCCATCTATCTCTGAGGTTTCCAAGCATCTAAAACACTGAAGTGGCTTCCAGCTCTGCCTTAACACCATCCCAATGATGGCAGGACCAAGATACCATAACAACTATAAAAAAGTAAAGCTGCTCTAAGTTAAACATTCAGCCACACTCTGGGTTTTCACATCCAAAAAAAAAAAAAAGTAAATAAATTGGGGTTTTTTTGGTATATCTTCCTCCACTATATATTTCTAGATATTAATCAAAATCTAAATATATCTGGATAGATAGAAATGTGTAGTGCATTTTTAATTATGTTTAATTTATGTAACACAATTTGATCAGATCACACATGAGGCTGCATCCTCGTCCTGAATTTCAAATAGCTTCTGGTTAGAGCTGCAGACCCATCAGCTCAGCTCAAAGAAGCATGGCAAGCATAGGAGCAGCTGCAAATATATGAGCCTGACCTGGCTCTGACAATTTAACCTTCCTTAAGACCACATCGTTTTAAAAAATTAGTAGTAATAATAATCAATCTAAAAATAATGAGTAGTAATAATAATGAATTCAATCAATAAACATTATTTACCTTAAAACAACACTTCGTAGAATCATGAAATGGTTTGGGATGGAAGGGACCTTAAAAATAATCATGTTCCAACCCTACCACCCCAGGCAGGAACACTTTCCACTAGACCAGGCCAAAGTCCCTGGCCTTGAATACTCCCAGGGACAGGACATCCACAACTTCTCTGGGCAAACTGTGCCAGTGCTTCACCACCCTAACAGTAAAAAATTTCTTCCTAATATCTAATCTAAATCTACTCTCTTTCAGTTTAAATCTTGCATGTTAGCACAAGCATTGCTGTCCTCACCTAAACCTCCAGAGACATTGAAAGATCTTACTGAGGAGCAAAGGCAGCAGCATGGTATCCTCTGGAGTGGGAAAGGGATGTACCTTAACTGATCTAAGTAGTGAGAAATCTATTCAGTGAATCACTACAAACTTCTCTGGTAACTGCAAAGAGGAAATATAATTACTTTCCCTGACCTCCTCTTCACACCTGAGCAGTAAGCAGAAAAGTACCCACAAACAGGCCTGGGAGACGGAAGCGTTTCAGCAGGACGCAACTGGTGGGCTCTGCTCCTGGCGAGGCAGCTGCCAGGTCACGGCTCAAACACTCCCTGAAATCTGCACAGCAGCACCCTGCCAGCACTGGGGCAGAAGCCAGGCTCCAAGCTTCCCCATGCAGCCTTGTGCTCATGCCTCTCTACACCTTCCAAAGCTGGCACCCGTGAGGACGGCGGCCAGGGGCACTTGGGAGCAGCCCTCAGCCCCACAGTGCTCAGACACTGGAGCCTCGTAGGGCAGTCCTGCAGGGGAACGGTGTGAAGGGGCAAGGAAAGAAGAGAAGATCTAACCAAACACTTACAAATTACACCTGCTAATTGTGGCTTCCCAGGCGTACACAACAACAGCACATAGAATCCCTCTTGCCTCAGAGCACCACCATGATGCCTTAAGAGAGCCAGGTTTTCTGGGAGAAGAGGTTGGGGGGTGGCAAATAATTACATTGAACTTGAAGGTTCAGATTTAAAGAGAATATTTTTGGAAAGAGAAATCAACACGTTTAACAGTGAGCAGGAGCACAGCGTACATAATCCTTTCACATCGTGACAGCATAGAACTGCGGAGGCCTGCTATGAAGCATGTCTGAATAACAGCATCTTCATTTTTTGAATATCTAATTAGGAGTTTCTATATATTGCAAAGCATTGCTATAAGATATAATTTAGTTGGCAAACACTAAAGATCTCAGTCTGTAAGTATGCTTTAGGCAATCAAAATTCAAATCTGGATATATACCCAAGATATGTATGGTACCGGTAGTTTTTTTTTTTTTTAAATTCTAACAATTACAATCAAATTAGCAGATTAACTCATATCAGTTTTAAGCAAATGCAAGCTACAGGCAAATGAGCCTACACCACCACCACAACAGTATATTTTTGGATTGTTAGTATCCTTACTCCCATTAGTGACTTCACATATATTTAACACATATTAAAGGGCAGTAAAAATCTAAGGCGGCTACGGATGCCAGAACTTAGCACCGACTTAAAACTCACATGTGCCAAAAAACCACTTGCAACTGTGCTAATTCCCACTGTGGGAACTGAAAGGCAGATTCGTGTAACACAATGGGCAACAAATCCATTCCTTTAATTTCAGTCGCCAAATTTTAATTAATTTTCATCCAGGCAAACACCAAGCATTTCTGCTGATCTTGCAGGATGTAAGCTCATTTGCACAATAAATGCGGTTTAACAAGTCACCACATTTATAGCAAGTTGCTTCAGTCTTATCTAACTGCACAGTTTGAAAAGTCAGTGATGGGTAAGTGAAACCCCACCCACGTCCCAGTTTCAGGAGTTAAGCACAAGAAAACTGAAGGAGTTGCCACCTTGCCACGGCAAGTGAGACCGCCAACAGTATATTGACAGAGTCCCCATTCTGAATTATGTGTACACCCCTTATGCAGGAAGGGAAAAAAGCACGCACTTCACACTTCTGAGTTTCTCCTACAAAATTAATGGCCATACTCCAACGCCCCAGAGCTCCCCTTTAAAAAAAAAAAAAAAAAAAAGCAAAAGCAACGACCCTCCTTTGCTGTATAAATTCCAATAGGTCACATATAGACTAAAGGGCCCAATGTCCTGCCTATGCTGGGGGGCACAAAGCAGAGACCATCAGCAGGGGGTTCTGCCAGCAGAATTGGCAAGTGGGGCTGCCCAGGAGCTGCTGCCCATCCACACAGGGCCAGCTCCAGCATGGAAATTTACAACCACCTCCAGGTGAGCAGGAGTGGTGTAGGGCTCTCCCAGATACAGCACTTTTGCTCACTTGTCACCCTCTTCTGCAGCATCAACAGAGGAATGAGAGCGGCACCAATACTGCTTGGCTACGGAAGTTGCAGGTCAGCCTCACCAGCAAGCAGCCGCCTCTGCATCTCCTGCCTCATACACTTTCAACTTTCCCCAGAACCACAGTTTCCATGGACAGCACAAAGGCTGCTCACACGTATCACTCCGACATGTATATACACCGCTCATTTCATTAAAAAAAGGTTTTAATTTCCTCATTTCCGTGCATGATAAAAACCTCATTCTGGTAGCAACTGAATTAAAGGAGGGGCATCTGTAACATTTTCTAAGAGAGACACCAGCATGCAACAAGCAGAGTGCAGCCCACTTCATCATTTCACATCCTGGTGCAGAAGCAGCAAGGAGGCCTGGCACTAAGTGGCCTCTGAGAAAGATACCAAAAAATAATTAAGATGCTAATAAAATAAGAATTCTTGCATATTACAGAGCACAGCTAGAAGATATCACTTAGCCAGCAAATATTATGGTTAAAGGCACCTCTGCTTGCAAGCACTTTTCTAGTAATCAGTCCAAATTTAAATCTGAATATGTACTATTTCAGAGACTATGACCCCAGTACAGTCTCTCAAGTATGCATGTGCCAGGCCCCAGAATCTACACTCTGTAGACCTATGTAGCAACAGCCTTGACAAAACTAACAAGGAGTCCCACATGCTCACACCAACATAAGCCTACATTGCACACACCAGTAAAGCACTTGGAGAAACATGGGCTACTTAGAAATGCAGTCACAGCCATCCCTGGCATGCTGTCTTAAAGCAGCAACAAGACTGAATGCACTTCCAGCTGCATGGATTCCTAGCATCCCCATAAACTGGGTTTCTAAGACTAGAGTAAGAGAAGACTTGTACCTTTAACTAACTCTGCAGTAAGACATATTTTCAGACAGAACTGTAACATCATTGATACTGTGCAGTGATGCAAGATGCCTTTAACAACGCAGTAAGTTGTCCAAGCAAACCGAGTGCTGCCCTCCACTCCTCCAGCAATTCCTAATCTCTGTCTGATGCAGCAGCTGTAAGAGTCCCAGGAGGTTTTGAGTGACTATATTTTTAAAGCTAGAGCCACTTCTGGTCCCATGTACCACAAAACAAAGCATTGCTAAGCCTTCACCATTCATTACAGAAGTGCTTCAAAACTCATCACATGTGCCTCCTTAGGTATCATTTTAAGCAATCTAGTAAAGACCGGTACCCACTACTGAAACCCAGAACAAGCATGAGGCTTAATGAAGTTCTTAGAAAATAAAAATCAATCCAGTAAAAGCATCTTAGTTCTTATTCCTTCTCCGTTAGGAAAGGAGACCAACCAAGAAACCTCATGCTGCTGCACTGCTCACTTCAGACATCTGCATATCACAAACTACAGCGCAGGAATGATGCACCTTTGTTTGATGAACACACATGATTAATGTTTACTGAGTAGATTTAGAAATAATACTTAAATGTGAATAGCACTTATCGGCACAGATCAATTCAATTCATGCTGAAGCTCTCTATGGAACAGCAGAGATGCTGTTCTTCAAAATGTGACTCTTTCCAGTGCACTTAATTTCTGAAGTGCAACCTATATCACCAAGAGCAGTGTTTCCCCAATACTTAAGACCCATTTTAGCAACCAGAATGACAAACAAAATGCTACAAAATTCATTAAAATATTAGTATGCACTACCATATGCTTAAATATGACTAGCTGCAGCCAGCATCAGTGATTTGAAGTTCCTTCCTCACAAGAGCTGACAATTAAGTAAATATATCCATCTTTTACATATTTCTGAAAGAGGAAAACAATAAACTATTCATCAGGTTATCTTTACTATGTCTTACTTTATTATTCATTACTCAAGGTTATTAAAAACATTTCCATTAGAAATCCTTGTTTCATATATGAACTTTTTCCCAAAACAGAAGGGGTTGAGGGTTGAATCTCTCTAGCCACAGCCCTACATATTTCACAAATGTGTGGCTGCAAAATCTGCATTTTTATTCCAGAAGCCAAGCACTTATTCTACAAAATGATTCTCCAGTTGGGTAAACAGAGACACACGAATTTAGGCAGCATCATGCTTTGGAAATCGAAAAGATCTCAGCAGACAACTCAATACTACATAATTTCTGGAGCCTTATTGAAAAACCCAAACCACCAAAAGTATTTCCTATATTATTGTTGACCATTGTATTAAAAAGAAAAAAGGAAAAAGAGAAAAAGAAAACAATCTCACATACCTTATCCAAACATCTTTATCTCCTTGCACCATACTGCTTCCCCTTTCCATCACAGGCAGCAAAAAGCTCCAGTTCCCCAAATGACCAACTTCACCAACAACTTGTAAAACCATGTGATAGGAAAATAATGATAATAAGGAGGCAGCTGAGCGTGCCATAAAAAATACGGCAGCAGAGAGCAGTTAGCTCGTCTTTGTAGTGAAGTTCTTTAAAGTCAGGCACTTCGGGAAAATTTAGTTCATTATGTCAGTATACAAAGCCACTCACACATTTTGTTTTGTTGTTTAGTCTTACCTATAATCTGTTGGGGTCCCTCCCCTGCCATGTAGCCCTGGGAGAGGGGCCCTGAGGGCACAGACACCGGGTTTCCCTGCCCCTGCTCAGCCTCGTTCCCATTGGTTGGTTTGTGTTCCCTGCGCGGGCAGAAGGACCCTTGGTCCCATGACTGGAACAGTTCCTCGGCAGAGCCCCGGCCATGAGGCTGGAGAAATAAACATCTCTCTGAAACAGCTAGCAAGAATCTGTCTGTCCGTATATATTTCCTTTCCACGGGACTCCTGGTTTGATATATGCGTGTTGCAGTATCCCCACTGCAACATAACGGTGGAGAATTGTGAGTAGAACGATCCCCGATCCCTAAGTGACTGATTTGTGTGAGTAAACCCTGGAAACTTTGGATTCCTCTTCTTGGTTTTGCTTTGCTATTCCATATCTAAACTATGGAGGAACCGTGGGAAGACTGTTGGCTCTCAGAGCCGCATATGGACATTTATCTTAAACTTAAAATGATTCTTGAACAACGATTTGTAAATTTTAGCTTGATTCAAGCTCAAAAAGAACTGAAACACTTCCTGGCATGGTTGTTTAAGAACTTTTTCTATGTTTCTTGGGATTTAATTCTTACCAAGGGCTTTTGGAAAACCGTTTGGACACAGTTAATACTGGAGTCAAAATATATGCCGATGGAAGAATATTTTCGTGAATATTATTTAATTACCGAGACTGTTGAGCAATGTCAGCTGTGTCCTGGCGAAGGGAAGCCTGGTGCAGGGACCATGCGGCCCAGGCCACGTGCACCGAGCGCTCTGCAAGCAGCAGCGAGGCAGTTCCCGCATGCGGGTGGAGCCATGCGAGCCGCAGTGTCGGTGGCAGAGCGAGGAGCAGCAGGACCCGGCGGTGCCCGCCCGGCCCCGCGCAGCGCGTGGTGGAGCGAGCCCCGTGAACGCCCGACTGAGAGGGGCGGCGCGCGGGCGGCGGCTGGCGGCGATGGCGGTGGAACGGAGCCGTGCCCAGCCGAGACGCGCGCTGGAGCGGGGCGCGGGGGAGTCGTCGCTCGGGGGCGCGGCCGAGATGTGGGTGCAGCGCCTGGCAGCGGCAGCGAAGCTGCGACCAGAGGAGGCGACGCACGGAGAACTGAGCGGCACGGCCCGGCCCGGACCGCGCAGCCCCGAACGCGACCCCGGGAAGAGCGCGCAGGCACGAGCAGCCCCGACAATTCCAACACGGGAGCGACCGAAAGAGAGAGCAAAGACGCAGCGAGACAGAAAACAGCAGCCACTCGGAAAAAGGAAAAGATCATAGTAACTAAGATCTTAGGGATAGTAAAATGGTATAATGTTAAGCAAAATTATGGTTTTATAACAAGGTGTGACAACCAGCAAGACATATTCGTGCATAGAACTGCTATTAAAAAGAATAACCCTGAAAAATGCATCCCAAGCTTGGGAGATGGAGAGGTGGTGGAATTCAAAATTATACAAGGTAGAAAAGGGTTACAAGCATCACAGGTCACTGGGCCTGATGGTGTTCCTGTAAAAGGCAGTATATATGCAAAAAATCGTAGTTATGTTAGACAGTATCTCCATTGTAAGCCCCCCCTACAGTCTCCCTTTCCTAATCCCACCTTTCCCTTTTACCCTATGTCCTATTACCCCCAGTGTATTCCCAATCCGTTTTTTCATCCATGGTTTCCCTCACAAAACCATGCTTTTGCCAATTGTTTCCCCAAAAATCCCTTTCCAATGCCGAGTGGGGGATGAAAAGGGGGAGGGAAGAAGTTAAACCCTCTCCTGCCTCAGTTTCCCCACAAAGCATGCTCAGAGAGTTCTGTCTCCCTTCTGTCAGCCCTAAGATGTTCCACAGAATCTGTTTGGACATTTAAAGACTCAGGAGGGTGGCTTGTTTTGTTTTGAAACTGTTCTTGTTATGTTTATCCAGTTGTTTTCATTCTCCTTTTATTAAAATAAAACGGGTGAGGTGTTGGGGTCCCTCCCCTGCCATGTAGCCCTGGGAGAGGGGCCCTGAGGGCACAGACACCGGGTTTCCCTGCCCCTGCTCAGCCTCGTTCCCATTGGTTGGTTTGTGTTCCCTGCGCGGGCAGAAGGACCCTTGGTCCCATGACTGGAACAGTTCCTCGGCAGAGCCCCGGCCATGCAGCTGGAGAAATAAACATCTCTCTGAAACAGCTAGCAAGAATCTGTCTGTCCGTATATATTTCCTTTCCACGGGACTCCTGGTTTGATATATGCATGTTGCAGTATCCCCACTGCAACAATAATCATGCGAGTAGCTGAACAGATACCACAGCAAATAGAAAATGGGCAAAGAAAATTAAGATAAAATTAAAACATAATTCAAGGCCCTGATGGGAAGCTCAAAACCACTGACACAGCTTCGCCATGAGTTATTCAGGCACAGGTGAGGAGAGCACCTTGCACCTGCAAAGATTAAGCTGAACTTTCACACCTGAAACTAAGCAAAATGCAAGGTGACTCACAGACAACGTAGACTGCTACAAGATGCATTTTGGTGGCAGTGAGCAGGTATGCAAGACACTAAATAGTTTTCTCACAACAGGGTGGGTTGAAGCCAGGTGTCATGGCAGAGCAGACTCTACTGCAGCTCTTGAGGTTATCTGCCACATGTAAAAAGGTATGACTGTACAGCATTTACCCTGACAGAATCCACAGACAGAAAGCCAAACACACACACTTCTACCTGCATATGCATGTGTGTGTGCTGTATGAAAGTGTAACATAATGCATGATGCTGGGGGTCCACAAATCACCTGGGGAAGCATCTTAAGGGACAGAGGTAAATGCCCACAGGTATGTAACCAGTACTGAGGGAATACACACTCTGAGTTAAAGGCGATCTTCAATTGAGATCTTTCCATCTAAAAAAAAAGTTAAAAAAATGCATAATAGAAACCTCACAAAGATGATCTTTAAGACCCCTTCCAATCCAAACTGTTTCATGATTCTGTGATTCTATATACTCATTCCACTTTAAATAAATAATTTAAATTTCCACAACTTAAACTGTTCGCTGATCTAGATTCAAAAGCTTTAAACAACTTCTGTGAAGATTATTCTTGATTTTTCAGTCCTTCTAATATTTTTTACTACCTGTGATTTTCAAACCAAATACAACAGAATCAGAACAACCCAGAATTTCATTTCAGGCATGGAGACCGATTCATTACAAAATAGTGCTGACCACAGAGAACTCCTATGATAAGGCCACCCAAAGCACCTGTCCTATGCCTGTTTTGTCCTCAGGCTTTCAGGCTTACATCCATTCATCCTTCTCCAGCTAGATATCTATTCTCATTCCTTCTACAATGGTAGCAAGTAAATTTAGGCGAACAAGTTTCCTTGGGACTAGAAGTCCAGGAGGTATATGTGCCCATGGGACCTTAACACTTGCCACTAAGAAAAATCAACAACACATCCACCTCCAGATGAGTAACACCAAAACTCCATGTCTCCTGTTCAAGAAAGTTACAGGGTTTTATTTGAACCCATTTTCAAAAGCAGACTGAAAGGATGAGACCATTCAAGGAAGCTTAACTGTGACAGCTCCTTTACAATAAATCTCAACACTTGCCATAACGCAAAGACATCATGAAATATGCACATCACAGAGATGTTTTCTATTTTATATATGATGATTAGCCAAAAAGCAATCATATTTGTGTCAAAAAATTGTTATCTACAGCTGCGGTGGAGTTCTTGTCTCTTCTGTCTTAAGCCTTGTGTCTTCCACTATCACAGGTAAGGAAAAATGTTGCTTTTACTTGACTGCTATACTACGAGAGAAGTTTCATTCTTCCCTGCAACCTTCACAACAATTTGTTATCTCTGAAGCAGATCTTGTTCTTGCTTCGACTTTCTCTGAGCAACACCGGTCACTATCAGCACTCATTCACAACCAACAATGCAGCAAGTCTGGCAGAGCACATCCCAAGGGCTTCTTTCAAGGCAGCCACCCCATGGGGGGTCATGGGGACTTTGCTCCCTTAGAGTTCAACACAGTATTTGTTCATAAAGCAGAGTTTGTGACAAGAAAGTCTGGAATAAACTACTATGTATGTATAACTGAGAACAATTTTATCTACTTAAATAATTTTATGTTACTGATAATTTAATGTTAATACCTTTGGCTTATACCCTTATTTTACAAGCCATTTTTATTTTACTGTTTTTATTCAGAAGAGCTTGCATGCCGTTTTGAGCTCCTAACAGATAATGCTGACACCTCTGAACTTTCTTCAGTGAAAAATGAAAAAGCAGCTCGACATCACATATTAAATCAGGGCAGTACATATTCACAAGCATTAGAGCAGTTAGCCCTCAACTTCTGGCTGAGAAACACAGCCTTGCCACTATGCAGAAAGTGCACGTTCTTTTTCAGTTCTTGTGTGTTTCATACACTTTGTGAAGAATCTGAAAGGTGCTTTATTGCACTTGTAAACCCCAACAAGACCAAGTGTCTCGAAGTTTTACTTAAGGGGAAAAAAAATTACCCCCTGTTTCTCAGCCTGCGTCAGCAGTGCCGAATGTACTCCCAAACCCTAAGCCAGTGCCAGGCTCTGAGGCGAACCCACACTGCCTCTGTCAGCAGAAAAGTCGGTCGCTAATCTGTGCTCATCTCTGGAGCGATGTTCCTCCTCTGCGGGGCCCTCGGCTGACTCAGGCTTCGCTCCCAGCCCTACGCCTGCACCTACAGCAGGTCCCCAGACCACGGGCAAACCAACAGCTCCCAATCTGGAAAAAAATAAAAGTAATCTTACTCAAGCTGAGCCGCGGAGAATCGGTGATAAACAAGGCAAACGGGCTGCACGCCTCAGCCGGGTCAGCTACAGGGTTGACACCCAGTGGCTGCTCTAACTAAACTTGAAAGTGTGCTTAAGAAACTCTGCTCTTCCTTGGCTCAAGCCAAGGTAAAACCTGCAAGCCTGCTACTTCCAGAGCAGCGCGGCAGTTATGCAGCCAAAGGGACGGGGGCAACACGTGCCTGATGCACAACACAGTGACTGTTTAATTATGGAAGGAGAGTACATGTGTATTCACCCACCGGCAGTGGCAGGGTATGCACTGCACTCTACCAGAGAGTACTGCAGCCAAAAAATACACCAGTAGCGGTTCTTCCTGTCACAGCAGAGGTATGTGGGCATAGGATGTGCTCAATCTGTTAGAGGGAGGTGTGCGAGACTTCTTCCTTGCTGAAGCACCACAGGACGAGCAGTAATAAAATAGGAAGCACCTAGTAAGTTACACAGTTTTCTTATTTCAGCGTTTCTTATTTGCTCGCTTGAATTTGGGAGCTCTTTAATTTTATTTTGGTTTGTTTGGATTTTAGTTCCCTTCTTCTCATTCTGAAAAGGCACTTAAGGAGACTAAAATACCACTGGAAAAAAACCCAGCATTTTCAAGTGACAAGTTACCTTATTTAAAAGTTGTCAGCTATCAGTCACTTACTTCACTCCTATTGAAATTTTTCATGACAGATGGCTTCAGACAATTATCCTTTAAATTTTTTAGTCCAACACATCAATAGAAACTTACAAACTACTGCTAAAAGCCCTAAAAGCTTTCAGCTGAAAATGCGTTACAGATTAATCTGCATTTCCTTAGCAGGATATTGCCTACCTCTAGGAAAACAGAAATTTACAAAAATCCGATGTAACAAACATTCCTAGCGGTACAATTAAAAATACATAAATACAGGATTTAGGTTTACACTTAAAAAAAAAAAAAAAGAAAAAGACAGATAATACAAATACTAGAAAGCGAAGCAAATACTTTGACTGGCCCTAACTAGA
Organism: Corvus hawaiiensis; assembly: GCF_020740725.1. Taxonomy (NCBI): domain Eukaryota; kingdom Metazoa; phylum Chordata; class Aves; order Passeriformes; family Corvidae; genus Corvus; species Corvus hawaiiensis. The sequence goes on from NC_063214.1 coordinate 57,180,061, forward strand.
ACTAAGTCCCGAACACACCACAGCGCGCCGATGCCGCGCTAGGTGCGCGCACCGCACACATTTATTGCCATCATTTAATCCCTCACAGGGCGGAGGAGGCTCTGCCTGCACGCTGATGGCACAAGCTCTTTCTGACAATGCTCTCACGCAACAGTGTCACGAAACCCGGCGGAGCCTTCGCCGCGCACGGGGACACGGGTGGGTGACACTTTCTGGACAAAGGCCTCGGAGAGAGAGAATTTATTCGCAGCAGCGCTAAGCCTTTATCACCCACGGGGATGCAAAGCTGGAGGGTACCATGGGCCTGGCGCTGCCACCCCGGCCACACAGCCCCAAGCGCAGCTTCGCCTGGCTCGCCCCGCAGCTGTCTGGGAGGCAGCCGGTGCCCGCGGGTCCCCCGGGACCAAGCGAGCGGATGCCCCGGGCGCTGGGGTGGCAGCGCCGCAGCCGATCCCACCGCGGGGCTCCGGGCAGCACCGGCTGCGGCTGCCGCAGGCGTGGGGCTGAGCACAAATCCCGGCCGCCAACAGGTTGCTCCCACCGCTCCGGTGAGCCGGCAGGGACTGCGCTGCGGGAGGCAGGGAACGAGGGAGCTCCGTCCCACAACGTAACACGAGAAAGACGCTCCCGCAACTCAAGTTTAACAAAGCCATCAGGACAAATACTGCGGCTTACTCATTAAACACACCGTATTTCTGCAACCCTTGTTCTGCCTCCGCTCTTTCCCCACCCCTGTTTGCCTCTGTCCCCGCTCCGCCGCCCGACGGCAAAGCCCCGCCGCGCCGGGGCGGACGGCGGCACGGACCACCCCCGTTCCCAGCCCAGGTCCGGGCAGCGCCGGGGCCGCGTCGGAGCTCCCGCGGTACTCCCGCGGCACTCCCAGCACACGGGTGCTAACCCCGGGCCCCGCCGGACGCCCCGTAGGAGCAAGAGGCCGCGGCGCTCCCGCCGGCTTTGCCCAGGGACGGCGCCGTGACACCGCGTGAACTTTTGCTTTCGGCGGGGCAGGGCTGGGGGGGCGGAGAGCGGGGGGGCGGCCCCGGTTCCTCCAGCGCCCCACCGGCGGGAGGGCTAGAACGCTTTTCTGCCTTAGAGGTTCTCCCTTTGGAAAGGTGAAAAAAAGTAGAAATGTGAGGTTAAACTGCAAGCGCGGAGCCGGAGCACTGCAGGCTGCGCGGCGGGCATCATGCAGCCGGGGAGGGTGGCGTGGCCAGCCGCCTGCAGCGCCGCGGCTCCTGCCCGGGGGCGGCGGAGCCTCCCGGGACCCCGCTCCGACGGGGCGTCCCCGACCACCCGCCTCTTACCTTCCAGCCGGCTGAGCTGTTGCTGTCGCCCTTATCCTTGAAGTAGGGGACGCTCTTGACCATCCACTCGTAGATCTGGGAGAGGGTGAGCCGCTTCTCGGGGGAGCTCTCGATGGCCTTGGTGATGAGGTCCGCGTAGGACAGGTTGCCCCACGCGTTGCGCCGCGACGAGCTGCTCTTGCGGGGCTGCCCGGCCACGGGGCCCGGTGACAGACCGGCCACAGGGGGCGGCACCGGCGGCACCGGCGGCGGTCCCGGCGGGTGGAGGCGGCAGCCGGCCTCGGGCGCCGGGAAGTCCCCGCAGCGGCAGGCGGCAGCCTCCGGGGGGGCGGCGGCGGGGGGCAGCGGCGCGAAGTCCTCGCTCTCCTCTAGCAGGCTGAGGTTGCTGATGAAGTCGGTGCTCAGCGCTCCCGAGGCAGCGGCCCCGGCCCCGGCCGCGGCTCCGGCCGCCCCATCGGGCTGCCCGCCGCACGACGGCGCCGGGCTGGAGGTGGCCGAGCTGGGGGGGTTGAACTCCGGCCGCGGCAGAGGCCAGGTGCAGGAGCGGGGCCGCGGCAGCGGCTCGAAGTCGGGGTCGATGTCCACCAGCTGCGGTGCTTCGGCCATGGCGGGGCCGGGGCGGGAGCGCGGCGGCGGCGGCGGCGGCGGCGGCGGCGGCAGCAGTGGGGCGGCTTGGGCTCAGCGCCGCCGCCCCATGCAGGCTCCGGGCGCGGATCGGCGCGGCCCCGACGGCGCGACCACTACCTCTCCTGGCCCCGCTGCCCTAAACCTCCGGCCTGACCTCCCGGCCCCGCCGCCCTAAACCCTGCCCCTGCCCGGCTCCTGGATCCCTGCCCTCCGCGCGGCAACTGCAACAGCAGCCACCCGGCCGCCCGGCGCGCACCGACTGGAGCGACCGCCCCGCGCGGGCCCGCCTCCAGCCTCCCTCCTCCTCCTCCTCCTCCTCCCGGTGGGGAGGGACGGCCCGCGCCGCGCCAATGGCAGCGCCGCGCCGCCGCCCGCCTCCCGCCGCGGGGCCGGTTTGGCAGGAGGGTGCCGGTGCCCCCGTGCTGCTTCTGGGTGGTTTTTGTTTCCCGGCGGCGCAGCGGGGAGAGAAGCGGCGAGCGGGCAGGCGGCGGTGCCCGCCGCGGCCGGGGCTGCCCAAAGGCAGTAAGTGCTCTCACGGCCATCCGCGGGGGGATGGCCACGGAAAATGCCCCCGCGAGGGTTTCTGCCTCAGTCGCTACCGGCGGGGTCCTGCCGCCCGCATCGACGGGCCCGGTGCGTGTCGCCGCCGGGGATGAGCGGGGACCTGGGAGCATCCCTCGGCTGCAGCGGGGCGGCTGGGGGAGTGCGCGGGAGCGGGGGGCGTCTCCCCGTTCCCACCAGCATCCCGGCATCGCTGGCTCCGTGAGGAGCGCTGCTGCCGCCCGGCTGCCCGGCCCGCAGGGCCCTGGCAGCCCCGCACATCGGACCGGGGGCTGCGACAGCTGCCCTGCCTCGCTCCCCCCCTCCCTCCCTCCCTCCTTCCCTGGCCGGCTCCTCGCCAAAAAGTGTCTGCACCTCCCGAAGTGATAAATCTCCCCTTCGGCTGAGCGTGTTTTTATTCCGTGAGCTGGTTTTATTCCGTGAGCCGGCACGAAGCACGGGATAATTTCATTTTAAGTCAACTATTGGACATACTTTATATTTTTCCCGGCAAACCCCAGGGCTGCTCAATTCATTAAGGCTTGTATTCCTCCCTTCCAAAGAGACAGCAGTTACAGGACACATCGCCTCTGCCTCCCCTGCCCATCAATACACAAAGATACATATAGATAAATGTTTGACTTAACACAGAAGTGTTATTCCGTTTAAACTTAAAAAGAAGACATTTGCTTAAGCAAGGGAAATCATTCCAAGGATGAGACACATTTCAACACCTTGTTCAAACTGGCAAACCCTGCATTTTAGAAGATCTGTTTTGTTTTCAGTAGGAGGAGAGCTTTTTAAAAACATGCTTCAGACATGGCTTCGTAAGTCACAAAATTCACAACCAGCCATGGCATTTGACATTGCCTGTCAAAGAGCCACCAGAGCTGGGTAACTGTCAAAGCTGAGCCAGAAAACCTGTTACTGTTACCCTTCCGTCCTCTCTGCAACAATGTTGTTTAAATGCAGTTCGTTGTTCCTATAAAAATATTTTGTGAAAATGAGTAACATTAATGAAGGCAAGAGAGTACAAGACTGGATTTAGGCCATGGCATGTAATTTGGTGTCAGATCATACATCTAGATACTCATGCTGACTATTATGAAAACACTTTTTAAGACAGGCGGTGACACCTAACTGTATAGTTTGTGCAAAATATGCATAAGTGCATAGTAACTGATCACATTTTAAAGCACCGGTTTTGTCATGTTTATTTTACCAAATGCCAAAGGTGAATATACCTTATTAAAGGTTGTCTGCTCATCAGATTTCAGAGTTGCTTTGCCTTTAAGTCATTTCTGTGTTTTGTAAATCCTTTAAGGGATTCAACCCACAAATTTGTATTGTTTAGCCCATGGATCTTAGAAAATACCTTTTTTAATTGGTTTTTTTTTCAGTTAAAAAGAAAGAAAAAGAAAAGAAAAGAAAGCAAAGTAGTCCCAGTTCAACCTAATAACTTGCATGCCACGTTTCAGCTTGGAACAGCTTTATGTGGCAGTGTTACACAACTCGGCTGCAGTAGTTGCCCTACAATAAGGGAGAGCACCCTGCCTTGGAGAAGCAGAGGTTATATAATGGTGAGAAGCAGCCAGGGACGCGCAGCGAATGGATGTGTTTAAATGGGAGCCAAAACAAAAGAAGTGCTCGAGAACACAGAAACATTTTCTTTCCTTGGTGTCTGAGAAAAAAAAAAAAAAGAGAGATCTAAGAGACAGACTGGCACCCATTCTGCTAAAGGAAGTGGATTTATTACCCAGGCTTTCTTCTAAGGAGTTTTTTTAAATCTTGCAGTCCTTGCTCTTCTATTTTGTCAGAAGTAGAAATGCTATTCCCTGAACTCTATTGGTATACACAGATGTTGAAAAAAAAAAGCTTTCTTTGTCAGATGCCAACTGTGAAAACGGGGAAGAAAGCTACTGTTGGGGGATTTTAGGAAGCCCTGGTGCATTTGTAGTTCAGTCCAGGTCATTCTGCAGGATAGAGGTTGTATTCCCCTTTCTTGGCCCTACTAGACATTGCTGTCGCTCCCCTCACCTTCTTGGCAGGGCTCTGCCACCTTTGTGCCCCATGTCACTGATGTTCTTGCAGCTCAAAAGTTAGCAGTGTATACAGAGAGTGCAGACAGCAGTTTGCAATGAGTTGTGAGGGACATGGAGGTGGAGAGGATAAAACCAGAAGCTTCCAAATGCTGCATTTGCTCAGCAAGTGGGCCCCCGTGACTCACAACGCAACAGGCAGAGCTGAGCTGCAGGGATTTTGACTATTGCATGCCAACAGCTGGGACCACGTCTGCTAAGGGTTGGAGGAAGGATAAAGGCTAGTGAGACAATGCTGTGCACTTTCCTGGGATGAGTAATCTTGGTAGTTCACTCTGACTTTGGCAGAACCACCCAGGTAAGTGAGTTCTTCTGTAGGGCCCCAGTCCACACATATGCACTCTGCCACTTTTCTTTTTAGAATTTCTTCTCTCCATCAAATATTTAGATTGAATCAACAGATTTTAGAGTCAAAGCAACACATGCCATGCACAATAAAAGTGTCTAACCCTGTCTGCACTGCTGTCCTAGTGCACTCCAACACTGCTGACCACCCTTAGGCGATGCCACGTGAACAAATCCACCCATTCAGCTGCTGAGGGGAGCTCCCTGCTCCTAAAACAGCTCAGCACAGTGATGTTTCAGTACAAGAAATTTTACTGCATCTACAAAATCGACGGCATTAGGTTTATCTCATCTCCCACAATGCTGAAATGCTGATGGATGCACCACAATTCATTTTCTACTCCCGCCCTCCTCCTCCTACACTCCACCTTTTCATTTCTCTACTCCTACTCCTGCTCCCATTTTCTACTCCTCTACAATACAATATCTCCTATCAACCTTAGCATCAACTTGTATTTTTTTTTCAGATTTAAGACCTGAAGATTGCCTATTATCATCACTGAAATAAAGCAGAGCCTTCTATTCATATTCTGGGTTTGAAGCAGCCAAAATAAAGGATCTGTGCTGTCTTTTTACTACTGTCTGTATAATTCACGTTCCGAGGTTTTGATCAAATTCAGCAGGAGATTACATGAAGTTGAAAGCACTCGTACTCTATGTACTGCTCTTTTTTTCTACACATATGTGCATGGTGAGAGAGTACAAATGTTTTAACAGCATAAAAAGCAGCAATGAAATACCAAGTTGTGTCTGGTATCATCTTATTTTCTGAGGAAGTATAAGGAAGTTCAGCACCCTCAGTTTCCTCCCCTGTCCCTCAGAGGGGACATGATTTGCAGTGCGTGTTTCTGAGCAGCCCAAGTTACCAGAAAGCTGGCATGGCACCTCACTCACATCCCCTCCCAGCCCAGGGCAGCTGAGGGCTGCGCCTCACAGAAGAGTTTGGACACGTCCTGGCTGAACAAGGCATTTACACTGCCCTGACAAGCGAGTTTAAAGGGTCTGATGCTCTCCCAACCATCTGAGGCTTCTTACAGAGCCACTGGAGAAAGGCAGTCCTTCTTGCACGGCATTTCAGAGCAGGAGCTTCACTGCTGTGAGTGACTTCCTGGGGCTGCACATCTCTCCCCACCAATAGCACAAACCACAGATGGAATTTAAAGATCTGCCGATCCCTCACCACAACATGGTGAGCCCACTCCCTTTCCACTTGCCCTTTGCCTCCCGCCTCTGACAGGAGCACCCACAGGTAGGTCAGGGTCTGTCTGACCCAGGGAGAGATGGGTGTCACATTTAGGGTCACTCCATGGTCAGTGGAGAGAAACATGTTCTCCCTGTGGGTGATTCACCACCCCAGATGGTGGAGCTGATCAGACTTTGAGATGCCAGGCTCTTACTCCAGGTTGTTCACGCTTTCAGCTAGATGACTTTAGGCCAGCAAATCCCATTCATCCCACTTTACAGTACATGGAAAATACATGGTCTCTGACCCCTCTGCCATTGCATCAACAGTGAGGAAAAGGCTGTGCACACAAAGGCTTTCAGGGTGACAGGGCACTGCGGAGAGATGGCAAAACAAAGGCAAAATGACTCATCCTGCTTTGCAGGGGGGAAAGCTGCTCACTGTGAATTCACATAATGTGCAGAGGACTTCACAGAGGATGCATAGGCAGGGACCAACTTTTGTCCAGGTCCTTAAAATAAAAAACCTCATGTCATCACAGAGTTGTCAGGGTACTTACTGGTGAGGGGTCTGAAGTTGTCTTGGTTTAGGCCCATCTTCTTCTACACACGGGGAAAAATCCTGAATGCTCCCATAGAGGCAGCAAGGCACTTCTGGTTTCACATCCACATGGCTGGAACTGAGGCCACGTGCTGACTGCACTGGCTGCCCACCTCACTGGACATATTTCAGCGTTGAGAACTGACAGATCTTCACATGATGTGGTGCAACTCCAGCCTCCAGAAAGCCTTCAGGCAGCTCACCCCTTCTTCTCAGAGGAGATGAGGAACTGTGGTTGGTGATGGCAGAGCTGCCCAAACAGCCAAACCTTAATCTCCCCATGGACTGCTGCAGGGAGCTGGGCTGGTGTGGCCGAGGTTCACACAGCTGCTGCTGCATCCCCCTCCTCCTCCTCACCCTCCTTCTCCTCCTCCTCCTCTTCCTCTTCTTCACCACCAGCAGTTGACAGTGAGTCTTCAGACCAGACAGCAACAACCCGCAGCCAGCTCCTTCCTCCTCCCCCAGTTTCTCTGTAGCAGCTTTGGTGGCAGAGAGCGGCCAGAGGGCTTGCCAAGAGGAAGGGTGAGAAGGAGTTGTCAAGTGGGACAAAAGTGGGGTTGTGCTTCCCAGGCTAGGAGATGGGGCTGCAGGGTGTTGGGCTACCAAGATCTTGGGGCAGACCTAATGGCTGCTGACGTTGGACCACCCTGGCTTAAAAGAAGTGCTGCTATAATTATTTATTTACATGAATTTTTAAAATAATTTTTTTTCCTAAAAATAGATACCAAAAATATGTACTATGTGTTTTTGAGCCATTTCCTTTGATGTTGTTTATACCTCATTTGTTCTCAGTATCTGCAAAAATGTAAACAATTAAGATTTGAGGGCAAGGTTTCATGGAACCATTTCTAAGCGGCAATTTTATAAGGAATCAGAACTTAAATTCTGTCATGCTAGCTCTTATGCCAGAATTGCTTGCATGTTTTTCCAATCAAAGAGAAGAAATAACAAGAAAACTTTACTGGTTGGTGCAATTAAAGCAGCTCAAATTTCTATTAAACATGATTCTTAACATTTGGACAAAAGCATATTCACTGAATGAGCTCAAATGAGGCATAAGTTACTGGGAACCAGAGTCTGCTGTCACAGTTTGTAAACAGAAGCTAAACAGAAGAAAATATTTCACACAAGCTCTTCTCTCAACTCACAATCCAGGCTCAAGACCTCCCATTTAAACATACATCCTCTGGCACCTACATACACACACTTATAAGGGAAAGACTGAAGTACAGCATGACCAAGGAATGATCTGTAGCAGGATCAATACAATAAATACCAAAGGTAGTGTCTGCATAGCGGTACGTCTTCCTAATGTGTCATGTGCAATCACTGGCTGTGATGTAAAAACAGAAGGCAAGAGTTTATCAGGTTTCAGATTCAGCTGAATCACCCGGCCCACCCCTATGCAAAGGCCAATGTGCCTGGAAGTAAACACAGTTCAAGTGTGTTTTCCAAGGTGTTGAGTTTCTGTTTTGTCGTAAATATGATTTATTACAATATTCTCCAACACTCTACTGCAATGTTTCAACATTTTCTGGTGCATTTCTCATACCTTGTTTTCCTCTCTATATTGCTGAAGGAAAAACCGACGGGCTCCATATGATAGCTTTTGTATATTAAATAATTTTATTGTGTTTGAGCAACAAACTAAAAACAGGACGCTTGACAGTTACAATATAATTCAGTGGTTTCTTTTCAGCCCGTAGGAAGGAAAATTCATGGCATGGTACTATGCAATGCTTGACAACTATTTCATCTTCTTTTCCTTTGTTTCCCTGAAAAACTGATAGCTACCTGTTATCAACATGAAAAATAATTCACAGGTAGAATCAGCATGAAGGCATAATAAAGGCTTCCTTTTAAAAGCAAATATTTTTTCCATTGTTGAAGCAATTCATGCTTGAAAAGCGTATTTACTTATGGATATAACTGTATTTGCATACAGTGAGGTGATTATGTACATGCTACACAAATACATACGCATGATAACATTATAAGCATTTTGTGCTAGATTTATATAGATGCAAACTTGCCTAGACAATAATAGTAAGACAGTATTTTGACACACATGCATCTGTTCCTATACTGCTGGTGACTAGCACACCCCAGAAGGCAGTGCTAGGGCAGGACACTCAGTGGGTAAGGTCTGTAGAGAACAAATACTGTCCATAGGGTAAATGCCCATAGCCCATGGACAACAACTCCAGACAGCATCACTCTTCCACCTCGCTGTAAAATGGGTATAAAAAAATGTCTACCCATTGCAACCCTGATGGTTAGCTGTGTAAGCGCTTTGAGATCTGGTGAAGGGGCATCACCCTTGCTCGTGCCTCGCCTGTGAGGGAGGAGAACATACTGATGAAACTGAAAGCAGCACGGTCCCAGTGGCAGGTTCTGCCTAGAGGCAGCGGCACGCCACGAGCCGGCCTGCAAACAGATAAGAAGAGCAACGTAGTTTCAATTTTACAATTACATATGCGAAGCCCCAAAGAGTGAACCTCAACCACCATCAGACAAGTTCCTGCCACATGATCCGTAATGGGAAGGCACATGCTGGGCAGCAGTTTGGTGGCTTCTCTTTTTATCCCTAAAGGAGATGGGGATCTCCAATGAGATTTAGGAGGGGATTGAGACAGAGAAAGGCATGGGGGGCAAAGGACCAAAAGGTGAGGCTATTCAGATCCATCCACCCACACATTACAGAAATGCTGCTGCAGCTGCATGGAACTCAGCAGTGGCTCCCTGAGAGCCACCCACTTTCACTCTTCACTCCCATTGTGGCTATGAACCTTGCTGGCTGATGAAGCATCTTGCAACAACAAAAAAAAAAAAAATCCAAAACCTCAAAAAAAAGAAGACACAAGCAAATAAAAACTGACTCTAAGACAGAAACTGGACTCTCTAGTATTTCTTTGCTGGGGTGGGGATCCGTTCATTGAGGCATTCACAGGGGATACTCTGTCCTCTCCAATAGGTACCAGAGTCACTGGAGAATGGGAAATATAGTGAAGAGAAAGGGTGAGAACAGAGAAAAAAAGGGAAGAAGGAAAGGGTGGAGGAGAAATAAGGAAGTCACAAAAATAAGTCACAATGAGGGAAAAACCATCAAGAAATAAAAGGAAAAAAAAAAAAACAGAAAGGAGGAAAATGAGCATGGAACAAGGAGAGAAATGTCCATTGTATGAAGAAAGAAGATGTGTATCAGAGCACCGTGAATTGAAACTTTTGCAAAACAAAAAAACCCAACAAAACTAAAAAAATTAAAATATGCTGAAGGGCTGTAATTCCAGAGCTCCAAGGGACAATAGGCAACCTCCCCAAGGTGTCCAGGGAAGGTCTGCATGGGTGTCCCCCAGAGGGCTCACCCAGGCCACATTCACATGCCCACCACAGGGTGCACTGTGATTTAGTGGGCAAATGGATCCAGCTTCTGCCCTTGGTGCAGTCAGAAGCAATTTTGCTTTTCCAAAGTCTACACTGCAGTGAAGTTCACATGGTTGAGTGTGTGCTGGGCAGCTGGTCCTGCCTCGCTTTCTGCCGTGCGTGATCTGGTCAGCATTTCCTTTCCCTTTAATCCTGGGGCATGGCTGACGTGTCCCTGCGGCACTCACAAGCCGGGAGTAAGCACCCCCAGGCTACAATTCCCTGTGGTGTTCCAGCAAAGTCAGGCAGTGCTGCAAGAAGAGGCAAGATCTGGAGCTGACAAAGGATCCCTTGCCCAGCGATGCTCCATCCTGGGCACGGGGCACAGCACATCGACTGAGGGGCTCAGGGACTGACAGCTCTTGATGAGGTGTTGTATCAGGCAGCCAGCTGCTCTCCCCTTGATCCACCTGAATAAATGCCAAGGCACCCTCAGCAATTCTTGCGAGCCATATACCCAGGAGGACCCAGCAGAGATGGCCACTGAATGTGGTTTCACACTTGAAGAAGAACTTAAGACTCAAAATAAAATAGACAAGGGATGAAATTGAATTTTAAAGAACTCCTTAATATATATGGGTTTGTTAAAAACTTGAGCCTTTCATAGTTCTGTCGTACAATTGCATTTTTACATTACAGGAAATTGAGTGCAGAAAAGCAGGACTCCTCTTTTACTTCCCAGACCTGTCAGATGTGTTTTCCTTTCAGCTGATATATTTCTATAATTTTTTTTAAATGAAACCTTTTCTATTTTTTTACTTGCACACCTCATCTTACTCTCTGTAAAATGTCTATGGTGCAGTCACTTGGCAAACAAGCAAGAAGCACACTTTTCTCACAAGCCTCAAAAAGCATTACCCTCTCTACACATCTTCCTGCAAAATAAGACTTCTATAATGAAAAAGAAGAAATGTGATTCTAGATGCTGAAAGTGTTTAGGCTTTAACAGAGCCAGGCAGAGCTGCGTTCTCTGTTGTTCCTGAGCAAGCCTTTCCAGCCACTCGTGATGTCAGGAGGCGCCATTCAGACAAATAACTGCAACCCACATCTCTGTGGATTTTCCTCAGCCTTCATAAATAGACACTTTCTTTGCCGCTCCATCATGTGAATCGAATGAGTGGGGGGTTTTTGACATCGGAACTAAATCAGGAGTGCAAATACAGGCACCAGTCTGACCCTGTCTAGACTCTTCCTCCCCAAGCCCCTGTTAGCAGAGGGGCACCCAGGATGTGAAGCAGATCTTCAGCCTCCTCCAGAGAAACACCCAAAATCCCACCCAGCAGTGTATAACCCATTCAAAGTTCTCCAAACCATCCGGACTCCAAGCCTGAGCCTGCTAAAAAGCAGAGAGGAGAGGAAAGGACTTACCCTCTCCAGAGCCCCAAAGCTGTGGAGAAGGAAGCTGCAGAGGTAGAAGCCCAAGGCTGGGAGATGACTTGGATTGCCACCAACAGTCCAGGTTTTTCACCCTGCAAACTGACAGATGGACAGTAACTGAGTTTTACACCTCTTCTAGAATGGTACATCATCCAGACCCCTCCAGGGCACCAACTTCAACCAATACTGAATATCTGGCAGTTTGAAGAGCTGGAGAAAGAGTGAAGAAGATGGTTTTCAGTAATCTTGTAGACGTCTCTGTGAAGGGTGGCAAGGACAAGAAAAGGAGAAGACAAGAAAGAGAGAGGACAAAGAGGGCAAAGAAGCCCAAAACAATGTCATCATGTTCCTAAAAAGCTATCAAAATCTGTTAGCTGAGCAGAGAGATTGTAAAAGTCACCACTGAGTACACTGAATTTCTCTGCATCTGACTGGTTATCAAGGGTTGTAGTTTGAAGGCAGTGATGACCAAATATTTCTGACTCACCAGAACATCTCTTGGTTTTATTTGCTTTTCTGACAGGTCTTCAGGAACGTGTCTTTGTCCTCCTGCAGTTTTGCAGCATTACAGATTTGCATTTTAATCTTTCACTTCAATTCTTGTTTCTCCAGGGACAAGACAGTATTCTGTGGCCCAACATAGCCCAGAAGAAAGCCTCTGCAGAAGGAGTCACCCAGATCATTTTCATCCCCTCTTTGTCTTCAGCTTGATCCAGCTGCAGGTGAGAAAGGAGACTCAGTGGTTGCTGGTGGTGTGAAATCAGCAGCCAGAATATCTCAGTGGCTAGATAAGTGGTTTGCAAAACATGAGCTGGGGATCACCAGCACATTGGTTACACAACTCCTCGTCCCACACACCATTGTTACACCATGGGTTGTACTCCTCCTCCATGACCAGGATTTTCTTACAGTGGTCAGAAAAAAACATCTATTTGAGCAACATCTGTGAAGTCATGCAAACGGGTCTACAAAAACACCTACACCACTAGATCCTTTCTTTGATATTTTAATCAAATTCGTGTGCCAATGTCAGATGAAATCAGCACATCTCTCCCTCAGCAGGGTTACGGCCTAGCTGACAGATTGCCATGTGTGCAGCAATGTCTGAGCCAGCCAACAAGATCTGCAGCTGAGCAAGGAAGTGGGTAAGTGCCATGGAGGTAAAGACAAGGTCAAGAAAATGGCTAGAGACAGAGTGCAAAGTGCTAAGCAGAGCAGTGACAGGCATCCAGAAGGGATTTTTCACAAGCATGCTGGCATGCTGTGCTGCACAGCTTGCTCTGCTCCGTAGGTTTCAAGCAAAAGCAGACTGTGACAAATATTTTGAGAGTGCTTCATGGGAATCGAAGCTGCAAGATGTTGAATCTGCACTGGCAGAGCCAAGCAAAAAGTGGCGAGTGAACTTTTTCCTACACAGATTGCACCACAGAATAAGTTCCCTGATTTGCAGAGACTTTTTACACTTCTTGTCATAGGCAGCCCTGCTGTGAGAAAGTTTCTGGAAACCTCTTCTGCAACACCATGGTGGCATATCTTGTTTGAATCAACTGGGATGACAAATAGGTCAAAAATTTTGGATATGATTTCATATTATCGACCCACAAGAGCTGTTGAATGCTCACATTGGGCATCGTCTTGCAGCAGATGAGGAGAGCAGCCTGGCAGCTGCTACGCTCAGCACGGTAGCGGTGCCGTGTCGTTCCCTTGTGGATGATTCACAAGGGTTTGGTGGGGGAAGCAGGAAATTCGTGATGGGGATTTCTTCTAATGCAGTGAGTTTAGCTAGAAACCAAAAGAGCAACCCAGGCCATTGGAAACAATTCAGAAGTATGATTTTCCTTTTGAGAAGACAACAGCTTTTGTTAGCCATATCACTGTGGGCACAGCAAGAATGTGGGAGGAAAGCCCTGTTTCTCAGTACAGTGCATGTGGCTTACACAAAACCTTTGCTCAGCTAAGTTGGGGGAAAATTGAGTTAATTAACTTGTTATGGCAGTAAAATGGGCCTCTGCTGCCTTCTAACAATATCTCCAGGCAAATGGGAAAGTACCTGCAATCTTCCCAGTCATAAGGTGGAAGAGCAGCTTTCAAGTACTTTTTCTGCTGTCCAAGGCTTCTGGGGAGATGAGCGTTTAAGAACCTGTGTGTGGCTTTATTTAGCATTGGGCAAGATTCACCTGCCATGACTCAAGCATCTAAAACTCACTGTTTTGGTCCTTGTCAATCACCTTTAACTCCATTAGTAGCTGAGGAAGAAAAGCAGGCAGAGAAAATTCACTTACCCAAAGCCTGGCCTGAGAGACATGAGGGCTGAGTGGTCCTCTGTTTTGACATCACAGAATCATGGAATGGTCTGGGTTGGTCAGGACATTAGAGGTCATCTAGTTCCAACCCTCCTGCTGTGGGCAGGGACACCTTCCACTACACCAGGTTGCTCTAACCCCCATCCAACCTTGTCTTGAACACTTCCAGGGATGAGGCATCCACAGCTTCTCTGGACAACCTGTTCCAGTGCCTCACTACCTTCACAGTAAAGAATTTCTAAGATCCAAACCAAATCTACCCTATTTCATTTTAAAGCCATTACCTCTTTTCTTACCACCACATGCCCTTGTTCAATGTCCCTGTCCAGCTCCTCTGTAGTCCCCTTTAGGTACTGGAAGGTGCTCTAAGGTCTCCCTGAAGCCTTCTCTTCTCCAGACTGAACAACCCCAACTCTCTTAGCCTGACTTCACAGGAGAGGTGCTCCTCCTCTTATCGCCTTCATGACCATCCTCTGGACTCACTCCCACAGATCAACATCCTACTAGTGCTGAGAACCCCAGAGCTGGATGCAGCACTCCAGGTAGGATCTCATGAGAGTGAAGTAGAGGGGCAGAATCACCTCCCTTGACCTACAATAAAAGACTAATAGTAGTATTTTATTAATACCATCGTTACTATTATTACACAGTACTACCAAACACACAGATTTATATTTAGCTATGAGTTTGCAGGATCTTCAAGGTCCCCTCCAATCCAAACCATTCTATGATTCAAAACCATCTTTGGACCTCACTTTGATAAAAGCTACATAAATTAGTAATCTGTTAATGTTGTTCAACCTCTCTGAATTTACTTTAAAATGCCATGCCAGTGTTGCAGTCCTAATAGCAATTTAAAAATGAGTATGTTGACCTGAAAATGGGCTGGGAAAAGGAGAGAAGATTGACAGTGACTTTAAAGTCTGCATGGATTATAGTCAGCATTATCAATGGCCTTTAGAACACCAGAATATTCTTGTTTGGAAGGGCTGCGGACGGAGTAAGCTGGTACTGGCACTACAAGGGGTACGTTTCCCCCATCTCAGATTGCTCCCTTCACCCGCTAACCTGTTATTTTAACAAAGTCTTGTTTCCATCAGCCACTCTTCTGCAGGGCCCACCTTACCTACCAGCAGAGAATGCTGATTTCATATCAGAAGTGGAGGCAGGGCAAAGAGCAATGGTGAGGCAGGGCAACGAGTAGAGATGGAACCTTGTAGCAGGAACCAGGGATTCCAGCGTGTTGAAGCACCTTGGGAATGTGAGAGGATTTTTTGTCTTTTCATGAAGGTAGGAAGAATTACTTTAAGGTAATGTGTGCAGAAAGGGGATACAAAATGAAAGTCCAGGGAGACATCAGCAGGAAGCACCAAGGATGAACTTACAGAAAACAGCATGGAAGTCTGTCAAAGGCATGGAAAGAAGCACACACTATCAGTGTCTGGCTCACAAAAGATCTGTTTCGCTTAACAGAAACAAAACCTTTTCACAAGAGTCTTCAGACCAGGGCTTCAAGTTCTTACTGAGAAGAGGAGCATGTACAACCTGCACAGTAAGAAAGAGAAATATTACACAGGACCAGGAGAGACTTTTCAGGAGACAGCTGTGACCAGTGCCACAAACATCACCTTGACTAGGAACGTGACTCTCACCATTAGAAGTGAGACACTGATTCAGAAAGCGATGCTGCACTGAGAGGCAGCATGAAAAGTCTGGAAGAGCAGACCTACGTTTGCTGAACAGAGCATCTCGTGGTCAGCTGAGACTTAGAGGATCATTCCAGCAGTGAGTTCTTTGATAGAAAAGCAGAACACAGCCTTGAACGTGCAAACCGTGGAAATGGTCACAGGGACAGAGGAGCAGTGCTAGGGTCAGATGCCAGGTTTCTCCTAGGGAAGGTATATGCTGGGACAAGGGCTCATGAAGGTAAGAACAAACCTGAAGGATCTCAGGCAGCCATCAGGTAACCTGGGATGAAAGCCAGGGATAAGTTTCCTCTGCAACTTAATAAGTGCCAGCTGAGGGTAAAAATGGGGAATTCTTACAAAAACGGTGAAAAAAAATGAAGCAGAAGAGGCTCTGTGATACCCCATGAGCTGTAATTCTGGCACATGCAGAACCTTGTGCACATTTGTAGGGATGGACTGTAGGCTCCAGAAGCATTAAGTACATTAAGTGCTTGTGGAGGCACTCCCAAGTGCTTTCAGAGAGTGTTAAATCAAAGCAGATCTACTAGGGAGACATCCCAAGGACTTACAATAGGAGGAAGATGACCAGCCTCCATGGCCAGCTGACCCTTTTGCCCTGTTAAAATCTTCTGGCTTGAATCAGCTGCAGCTTGTATTGGCCTGTCAGCCCAGCACAAGTGTCCTGATACCATGAGAAATGCCTAGCCAAAAATAGGACAGAAATAGAGGGGTTTTTTCTGCCCTCACTGCTTTCTTCCTTCTCAAATGTTTGCTTAGCTATTGTGCTACAGGAGGCATGACGATCAGTCCAGACCATCATCACTTCCTTCATCAGCACCACCAGCAAGGAGAGATTTCAGGTGACTTTCGCCCAGAGCCAGAGGGGTGGTCTTGTAGTGCCTGGGGCCACTGGCTGTGTAGAGGAGCAGGGTGAAGCCACCCCCAGTGCTGACCCACAGCAGAGCAATCCTCCCACGCTGGGACTCAGGATGAAGCTAAAGCCACTCTTCATTAAAACACACCTCCCTAATTCCTGTCACGAAGGAGCAATTGCATCAAGAATTGCTGCTCTGCTCTGCAGCAACACCCTTTGGGGAGATATGGTGCACCGGATCTGGGTCACCTCCTCGAGCCTTTGAGGTACATTCCTGCTGTGCTGGGATGCGGGAACATCCTAAAGCAACTGTTGGCACCTCTTCACGGTCTCCTTCAGCAGCTGCAAACCCCACCCAAGCTGATGGTGCTCTCAGTGCCACAGACACAGCGTGGATGCCCTTTATTGAAGCACAGGAGCTGCAGAAGATGACTTCAAAAGGGCATTTAGAAGCAGAACAGCCCGGGGTGGGGGGGGAGGGGGGCACTCCTGTGGTGCACAGCTTTCCTTACAATGCCCGTGGTCCTCACCATCACCTCTGCCACATGGGGAGAGCCACACAAAGCTGTCTCGCTACAGGGGTGCTCACGGGCCGAGATAATCTCCCCTCCAAACAGGAAAGAGGCACACAAAGTGGGTGTAGGAGGGGGAGGGTTCCAGAACACGACAAACACTCAGCAATTACACTGCTGCTCTCCCAGGAGCCCACGCCGATGTCTGTAGGCACATCTTCTCCCTGGGTGGGAGACATTCACATCCATCTCCCAGGGGGCATGGACACGTGGGTGATGGGTCATCTGGGACTTAATTTTCTCTCTTTTGCTGGGGTGGGATGAGGATAAGACATAGGGACATTGTAAAAGGCTTCTATTGTGCAGGCCAAATTCACACCAGCGCCAGTGGGCATGGAAGATGTCCTGTTCTGGTTTTGAAGTGCTCAATTTCTCTTGTATCCCACCAACTACACCAGCCTTTCTGGGCTACTGAGGAGACGGATTAAGGATTACATTTTAGGGGCCTTCCTCAGATGCTGTCAGCATCATTTGTCAGCAACATACCAGGGGACATCCATCACCCTCTGCTCCCAGATCGTGCTGGTGACAGTGGGCTTCTGGCACAGCCACGTCTTGTCACCCCCTCTGCAGTCCCAGGAGAGCCGTCTCCACCCCCTAGCTGGGAAACATCCTCTGAGGTGTAATTGCTTGTTTTCTCCTCAAAGAGAGCAAGTGATCTCTGGAAGTTAAGCATTTCAGTGCCACGGAGTTATGGCCCTTATAATCAGCATGAAGCAAATATTGACTTGAGGAATAAGTAAAATATTGTGGACTAGAAAGAAGAATTATCCTTTGTAAGTATTTTCCGAGAAGGTTATTGAAACACTGAACAAACATAGTCCAAGAGACTTCTTAGACTTCAAAATATTTCTGCAAGGTGTGTAAAAAAACATAAACCTGGAGTTCCCTGTACACACTGGGGGTGGGAAAATGTGGCTTCTTGACATGTGTAGCAACCATAGCCCCAGCAGTTAAGCACAGGAAGTGAAGAAGAATACCACAGACATTTTTCTTGCGAAAAGTTAGCTAGTCTGAAAATATTTTACCTGAGTAAGGGTGTGGCTAGTCTATAGGAGTTAAAATCTTTTTAGGGTGTAACAATCTACAGTGTTCCTTCTTTCTCTGGGATAAAGGTCTTCAGTCCTCCCGTGAAAATATCATCCAGGATGGGAAAGCCGTTTATCAGGACATTGGTGCAAGGGAAAACCTTCCAACATGCTGCATGAGAGGGGGGATGAGAGGCACAGCGTTGGGCTGGTACTGGGAACTGCAGTTCCATTTGCATGCAATTTCACATCCATTAACGCAACTTCGGGAGAGATTCCAGAGCTTTAATCACTCCGATTGATTGTGATTAATAATGATTTGTTGCAGTGATTTGCAGTGTATTTCCTTATAATCCAGTTTAAGTAGAAATCTGCCTTGGCGCTTTGTGGATAATTCAGATAGCCTGTAAGAATTGTTCCTGTGGGAGTAAAAGCCTGGATATTGTAACACCAATTTCCATCATAAGATGCTTTTTAAATAAATCAAAACAATTGTTTTCACTCAGGTCTTTGCACTGAACTGGCAAATACGTCTTGCCCAGCTGCTGCAAACTCTGAACCCATTTTTTAGAAAGCCTACTGTGACAGTAAAATTGATACGTAAGCTTTAAAGGAATGAGTGTCGACCAGCTTGTCATACCACAACATTCATAACACCTTCAGGGAGCAGAAGAAACAGTTAAAAGGAAAGTTAGCTGACTCATTTTGTGAATAGCTGGTGTTACTCGTAGCAGCTTGGAAGTTAACAGATAAAAATGTTATCACAGCCAGCAGCAATAAAGCTCTAACGACAACAGACAGACTGATGTATGAAATAAGTCCAATTAACTGTCTTAAGCATGGGTGCAACTTGGATTTGGCATTAATATTCCAGTAGTACGCTGGAGACCGATTGACTGCTGTAGTATGCTTTAGAAGAAACGTCTTGCATTTCCACGTCTTCTGCTGGAGAATAATTTTATTTAAAGACATACAGAGACTTTAAAGTGCTGCTCCTTTAGGATAACTAGGCCAAATTTTTTGTTCAGTCACACTGGAATAACTTCAGTTTACAGTAACTCCATTGACTTCATCAGCACAATTAAGCACTGCAACAATGTACTTAGTTATGCTGTGGACTCTCAATCACTGGAAACCATTAAGTCACAAATTTTTGGTTTGTTTACTCCTTTTTTTCTGAAAGAAGGAAAAAGGGGAAAAAAATGCCCTAGTTGAATAATAAACCACCCAGCTTGCACTGCACATGATACCAGATTAGAGGGTTATGTTGCCTGCCTTTGACTTCATGATGCATGAATCATGGGTCTTGTTCACCTGGGAGATTCAGGAGCTCCAGGGTGGCATGGGATGGCACAGATAGCCTTACTCCGCAGCAAGCACCTTGATGCAACACAGCTATCTCTGTGTAGGACCATTTTGATGGGGAGGGACACACATTTATCCCAGAGACAAACCCTTGTCAGGGACCTTTGAACTGACCTAGCCCTGGATGTCCTGGATTCAAATCTTTATCTCCATTCCTGTGAAAAGCTGGAGGATGCACCCTGATAGTCACAGCTCATTTGTCACCACCAAAAACCCAGCATGCAAGTGTCTTCCTGTAAGTGTCTCGGCAATTAATCACCAACGTCACCTGGATTATCAGAGACCATGAGTTATTTGTTGATTTGTTCTGTTTGGCTTCTGTGCAGTAAAATCATGTGTCACTGTCTGTGCAGGTGAGCAGGTCTAGCAAATGGTTCAGAAAAGGGTAATGTCTTTCCATAGCCCAATTAAAATCAGGGACTGCTGCGAAAAAGACTGTCTGAGGGGAGCCACAGAAACTACTCAAATTAGTAGCTGCTCTATCTGACCTAATTATAAGAATCAAAGTGAGGAGAGGTGTGTTAACAGATACATTTAGGTTTTTATTGCGTTTACTTGACAGCCACCACAGTCACCTACTCCTGGGCAGGGTCACGCTGCCAGGGCAGAGGAGTGTGTTCATCCCACACCACAGTTATACCAGACCACAGCAAAGTAAGGAGAGTATGCTCCAAACAGAGCAGGTCTTGAGCCCACAGCCTGAGGTGAACGCTTGTGGAAGGCCCCAAGCCCCTCAACTTCTTCTTTTTAACTACAGAGAGAGCAAAAAAAAGTAGGGGAAACTTGCCAAAGGATTTTAACTCTTCCCATTTTGTGTCTGATTCTGAATCCTTTCACAGCAGTAACGACTCCTCCCAGCTTGGGTACATGGTGGTGACAACCTCAGGCCACAGACAGGACATAGGCATGGTGCTCTTTCAGCACCCCTGACCATTCCCACACACTGCAGAGGCAAGCCATGGCCATAACCCTGGAGCTGCTGCCACAAGTGACCTTCTCCAGCACCAGCATGTCCTGTTTGGTGCCCAGACCCATCCCATCTGGAAGGAAGGGCTGATTTTCCTTCTCCAAAAGTCTCTCACCCCACACCACACACCACACAAAAACAGGCAGGGGCTGCATTCCCTCTGCCAGGTTCTCCCTTGCCCAGCTGCCTGCCTCCTGTGCTCACCACCCTGGCACATGCCCCTGGTGCTTGTTGCCAAGAAATTGTTTTAGTGTTTGGATTTTCATTTGCCAAGCATTAACACAGTCTCACCTCCATATTTCTGTGCTGCTCCACCCTTTCATGTCTTTTTAAATGCCATGCTCAACTCTCATTTGTGTGAGGTGTGTAGGAGTGCTCACCAAAGTGAGAATGGCAAAATCATGAAAAAAATTAAAACAAACAAACAAAAAATAAACCCACGAGAATTTAGCTCTTTTTTACCAGTTTAACACCATCTTCTTTCGTGATCAATGGCTGGAGTGACCTTCTCTGTCTGGAAAGAATTGGGACAAGTGAAAAAAAAAATTAAATGTTATAAATAACATCCAGCAACACCCCTAACACAACCACAGGTGGGACAGATTTTTCCCTGGGTCGCCTTCCCAGTTTGCCCTGTACTGTTGCTGTATGACTCAGGAAAAGCTTTCTCTACAAGTGGGGGTGCCATACTGCAGACTGCCCACCTGGTGTGCCCGTTTCAGGTTTCAGCAGACAGCAGTGTGGTCATTGAGGGGGATCTCCGTGTCACAAGGCTCTCCTTTCTCGCTTTCCACATTCTCTTTTCTTCTCCTCCTTTCAGCTACAAGGCAGTGGAAAGTAAATATAGCTTCTCTTTCCCATTGTGTCCAGGAGAGGAGGGATTAAGGTTTTTCCTTCCCCATTTCCACCTAGCGAGAGGAGGGAGAAGATCTGATTTACAGGTCTCAGGGCTTTTTCCAGGGCTGGGTGAGAGGGAAAACTGCAGCACTCACCCCTCAGGTCTGGATGATGGCCAGAGGTGATGCTGCTGGGTCTCAACGCACTGGGTATCCTGGAGAAAAGCAAGGATGTCCCCTTTAGCCTGCTGACCAGGCAATAGCTTCAGCTTTGACCTCCTTGTCCATGCCCAAGTCTGCTCCTGTTACCAACACAGTGCTTTGGCAACTGAAGGAGATGTGGGGATGACTCCCGGAGGGGTAAAGAATCCCCCCCTGCACTACAGGATGGTGGAAATACTTCAGTGGGGCAATAAAACAGGTGAAACCTGTCTGCTTTCTACCTTGGATTCTGATTAAACACCCATTTGGAGGATGTGCTGCAGAAAAAGAGACAAAGAACAAATTACTGTGAATGTCCATGGAGAATTGGGAATGAGCCTTGCATGGCCTCATTCAAACTCCAAATAGTACTACTGCTAAGACAGAAACCCAAGTTTCTTTTAAAATTTAGGGAAATTTGGGGCACAAGGAGCTGCAGGAACTTCAGCCCTGAGCCTGTGGGAGTGCAGCTGGGCACGTCATGGCTCAGGGATGAGGGGGCTGTGGGCCAAGCATCAGCCAAACCAAGCCCACCTCCCTTGCTATCTGATGCCAAACTGAAACAAGCCTCTCCAATGTGCAGGGCCTGCTCCCTCCCCTGTTATCCATCACTTTTCTGTGAAGAAAATGACCCATTGTGCAACGCAGCACAGGGCAAGGCTTTGGAAAGCCAGCCATTCCCAGCCCCCTGCTTCACAGAGGCAAAAACATCAGAGCTGGGTGTTTGAGCTACAGTTTTGGTCAGTGCTATTATCATCACGATGCAGAAAAACTGCCTGGGTGTCGGTTAGGTTCACACCAAACCCACATATTTCACGGCGCACACGTACCCGGGGCGTCAGTGCAGCCTGAGAAAGCACATCCCCTCCAGCATCTCTCCTTGTCAGATGCACGGCCACAGAGCCTCCTCCAGTAGGGACCTGACCGCAGTGGGGCCCCAGCCTGGCTTTCCAAACAAGGGTACTGGCCTTGTCTTACATGGGAATTGGGGCTGGAATCAGTAACATTAACAGGGAAGCTCCTGTGGCAGCCAGCACACAGGGTCAGGCCTCCCTGGCTTCTGTGAAGGAGGGATAACCAGCAGCACTGTGCTCCGGGCAAGCAGAAGAGGCACAGCAGGAACCTAGAGGAACAGCCAAGCTTGTTTCACCAAATCTTAAAAATTATTAGGTAGGGAAAGGAGTCTTAGCTTCATTTCTCACATTTGCAAAGGCCCATCAGATTAGGGTCCTTTCTCTGTGGAGGGGGAGAATAGAAGCTGGGAAACTCAACAGTGGCTTTTAAAGCACCTGCAGAAGGCACTTACCAAGGAGCAGGAAATGTTTCAGGTCTGGAAGAGAGGGAAGCAGACAGCTGGCCACTGCAGAGCCTTGAGAAGACCCTCTTCTCCCCACTGCATCTCAGCAGGACACGTGGCAGCCCCACCAGCCACGAGGGTGTCTTGAGCGGCTTTAGGCAGCCTCCATCCCTCTCTGCCACTCCGGTGAGTAAGTCCCACGGCTTGCAGTGACAGAGGAACCAGTCTGACCACAGCCCTGAATTGAGGCAAGCAACCTTTCACGCGCCTGGCAGCTGCTCCTAATTTTGAAGCAATCGGAAACTCAGATTTACACCCTCATGACACCAGCACAATCCACGCCTGGATACTGCTGCTCAGTATCACTGCCAATCTGTTATAGCACTGCCACACTGAGGCCTGGATATCTTGTGACTGTCCTAAAACAACCTTTCTCAAAAAATAACAATATTAAGTTGTTTTCAGGAGAGAGAGGGGGGAAAAGTAACTTCCAATAATTTCATTAGAACAATGTTTCCCAGGGTATTAAGCTTTATGATAACAGGGCCTTTTGAGCTGGTCACACTGAGAGCAACATTGGAGAAATGTTAATTTTCAACTTAAAATTAGGCTAAGTTTGAAACATGCCTTACATTTTATGTTCCATCTTTTCCTTTTATTTTCCCACTTTTCATCTTATAACTTGTGGGGTTTTAAATCCAGCTTTACAAAATAATTTTGCATTCACTGCTACCATATCTAATATATATATAATGGAATAAGCACTGGTCTGAGAGACTGGGAGGTTTTTAGGAGCAGCTGTTGGTATGTGTCTCCAGTTCCATTCTTCCCACTGGAAAGTGCTAAGCAAATATCTCCCCACCAGACAGGCTTAGGGTGAGTTCAGACTAAAGCCTTGTCAGGTTTAAAATGGCAACTTGCTTGAGCAATCCCATTGATTTCAGGGGGTAATCACCATCCTGAGGAACAAGATCACAGCTTTGCCCTTAAATCTCAGTGGCTGTTTTGTTCGCACTTTTTACTTTATCCAGTGTGGCTGCTGTGATGCTGAGCAGCAGGATCCATTCTATTTAAAAATTATCTTCAAAGATAAGATTATCTCATCTTTGAAAACTGCCCAGCTTTGCAGAGCATCCTGGGCAGCCCAGGAGCCCATCCCAGCCAGGGGCAAGGGGTGGGCAGAGTCCGGCCGTTGAACAGGCAAAATCCCTTAGCCAGCAAGAAAATAAGAATAATTCTCCAGTGAAGCCAAGTGGGTCAAGTGGAGCCCCACAGGTGCAGTGGCATAGAGGGCAAGGAATCACGAGTGCCTCCTCGAGAATCTCTTGACCCCAGAAAGTCATCTCAGCTGCCCCAGGGTGAACTGAGAGGACAGGCCAAGGGGAGAGGGAGTTTGCATCCCATCTGTACCTGATCTGCACAATGCAAATGCTAGGAGTGTCTGGGATCCCCCCCAGATTTAGGTGGGCGAAGCTTGCCCACATGGAAGATGAGGCACTGCTTTCCCCACCAGCTGGCTACGAGGCAGCCTGGGAACAGGGCTGAGAACCGCACTGGTCTTGATCTCCCTCCCTGCCTCCCCACTTCCCCAGTGAAATCTGAAACGTGGCTGTTTCTGCCACCGCTGACAAACACCGTCACCTTTCGCTCCCTCCCTCGCGGGTGACAGGGTGCAGCGCCCGGAACCACAATGAATCATCGCCCGGCGGCTCCCGAGCTCCGCGGTGGCAGCGGGGCCACCCACGCCAGCCCGGCGCTGTGGGGCGGGGACCGCAGTCCCAGCTGCAAGGAGAGGCGGGGGGGCTGCATTGCATTTGGCTTTTGTTGGGAAAACGGGGATAAATACCAGCCACTGCAAGGGAGAAGAGAGGAGAGCTGGCTCTCAAACACCCCCATGGCTGCTGGCCATGCTGCCTCTTGCCGTGGCCGCAGCGGCTGGGAGCTGACATTCCAGGGGAACCTCAGCTGGCCCAGCAGTTCCCAGGGCAGGGCAAGTCTTTTGCCCGGAAAGACTGGGCAGTGCAGGGGCATGGAGAAGCCCAGCCTGGCTGGGGAAGCTCCCTCTCACATGCGGCCATACCCGGGCTTCAGTCACATCTCCACCCAGAACTGCCCACTGCCAGCACTTCAGAGAATCTTCTTGCATGGAAAAACTCCTCTGTTGTTGACATCCATCTGAATTCACCTCGATGGGCATTAAAAAGTTTCTCTGACAGACAGGGACTGCTATGCAGAAGAGTTAAAAGGTCAAGGGGAACTCCCTTCGGCTGGATGCTATGTCCCAGTTTCTTTGCAGGATCACAGCTCATTGGACATTGCAAGTCCACTTTTTGTGTGTAAAGAAACCAAGTAAGCTTTGGATACCACACAACCCGCAGTTACACTTCTCCAGTACATTACTTGATCCAACCATCCTCACATCCTTCCTGCTACCCAGGATGGCCTTTCTAGTTTTTCTTCAAGCTTCCAGCTCTTCTTCGAGTAAAATACAGAGCACTTAATTGCAGGAGTGCATCTGCAGCTTGTCCCTAAGGGAATAAGGGCACCCTGAAGTGAGCAAAGCATTGCCCATTTCAGCCAAGAGCTCTGCTCCCATTTCAGGGTGACACTCACTCCTCCCTGGACGCCAGCGCTCGCCACCTCGATCTTCCACAGGCAACACACTCCAGAGCACAATCAAACCTATTGTGCAGCTCTAGAACAGTTTTTGCTTTAATCTATTGGAGGGAACAGCACAAGGATTTTTATATCTAATCCAATAAATCTACACTGACATCTTGTGGAGATCCTGAGACCAAAATGCCACAGCCACTGGGCAGGGTGGGATTTACACCTTCGCCATGTCCTGCTGGGCACTACCGTAGACGCAGCTGGACTTTCCAAAGCAGCTGCAGCTGTGTCTGCAGTGAAAACCAGGCCCTGCAGCCTCAGAAGTCATTGCTCTTGGCCCACAAACATAATTTTAAGTGATCCTCACAAGCCCAACTAAACCAAGACTATTTACTCTCGAATCCTCGCTGAAAGCAATACTGTGGCCATTCTTAAGTAACTGCCATGATGCTTCAGGCTTCTCAAAGCACAAGCTTCTGATGAGGAGCTATTTTCATGCTGAAATTTTATTACCTCTGTAAGTGCTGAAAAAAATGGACTTAAATAGCACTCAAGGACTCCTTTAATGTTCTTCTTCATCTAAAAATACACAGTTCAAGCAAAAACTGCCTGCAGCTTAGGAACCTGTGCAAGATTTTCATTCATATTCACCCCATTCATTTTGGCCCCTCTGCCAAGTCCAAAGGGTTAAATTAAGCCACTGCCTACTTTCTTCCAGTGCTTGGGTAGGTGTTCAAGGAGTACAAGCTTCCTGTTAGGCACAGGCCACAGTAATCCTGCAGTGAAATTGCTTAGCAGGGGTTAACACCTAGAGCTGAAATCCCAGGACAGACAATCTCTCAATCCAACCATACAATTGTTCCTCCAGCTTTTTCTTAATACCATCTAGGGACCAAATGCTCCATCTCCTCCAAGATGGCCAGAGACCCTCTGGAACCACTGTGGTAGCACCAGACAGATGGAAGATGGAGACTACTTAGACATAATAGAAGGTGGGGGAAGAGACTTCTTCACGGTGTAGCAGCCAAGACCATCACTCACAGCGCTAATCACCACCACTGTCTCCAGCAATGAACCTCTTAAATCTTCGCCTGCAACTTCCCAGTAACTCAGCCATCTCCATCAACAAGAAATCCTCCTTCTGCTACGCACCCAGTGTAGTTGCCTCAGAGGAAGAACTGTCACCCCAAAGCTGCACATGAACAACGTTCCCCACAATTACGGCTCTGGGCAGTCTGCTCCATCTTCTTGCTCTTCTCAGGGCAGCATCAACCCCAGCCCCCCGCCAAAGCCAGACAACTTTCCTGTGTGGGTGTCAGGGAGGCACAGCATTAGCAGCGCATTACAAGACCTCAGCTTCCTGCATGAAGATGGGAACGGAATAGTGCAGAAAGTAACAAATGCTATTTTACCTCAGACAGACACTAATGCTGAGCCCATTAAGTTACCACGTAGCACCACCTAACCAGTTACAAGAGGGGGGAAAACTGGCCATCCTAAGAAAAGTCCAGATGACTCCAGAGTGGGAATCACTTGCTGCAGCACCGGCTCCACTGTGAACAGCAGACAGCTTTTATCCTTTGGGCTCCAAAAGAAATGGGGGGATTTTTGTGCTTGAAAGTGACTAATCTGTAAGCAATGCTTGAGAAGGTAGCAAAGCCTACTACCAAGCAGTGTACACCCCAAAAAACATCACACATTAAAGTCCTGTCACTTGGGCTCTCGTAATGTGCCTTGAGCAGTCCCAGAAGCATCCATACATATGTGCAGCCAGGTCTGATTATTCAAATCCTGTTGCCTAGTATTAACTCTCAAATCTATATTTAAGCACCTAAGTAGGAATTACTACAGCTTTCCAAAGATCCTAAGCATCAAGAGCTCTTGTTAAGAGCTTACCCAAGTACTGACCTCCTAATGAATCTGTTTAAACGGTAACATTCACCTCGCTCCCAGTGCAGTGAAATTCAGTACTTCCATGCACTCCTGAACCTCTTCCAGCAAGAGCCGAGCTTGTGAGTGTCCTGTCTTTCAAATCAAAACACAGACTACAGGCAAATACACAAGAGGAGCTATTTCTAAAATCCTGCACTGACTTCAGAGTCACTGTACCCTGTTTTAGAAAAGGCTTGAAAACAGCAGAACGCAGGCTGTGCGTTACAGTTTGGTAGAAATTTGGGAAGAATGGTATTTTTTAAGCAAAACATATCTGGGCATTGAACCAAAAATTAAAACTATCGTAGTACCAAACGGAGATATTTTGATATAATTCTCACTCTCTCCATTCCAAAGCAAGGAAGCCTCTAAAAATTCTGCAAAACTTGAATCTTGCTGTTCTTACAGTCAGAAAGTCAAAAAGTTGCTTTTCCTTTCCACAGCCCAAGTCTTTTCCTTTGCCAGAAGGGCAAACTCACGTCCTGGAGATGAGCAGAACACAGCAACAATATTCCAACTCATAGAAAAAGGCCGACTCTTCGTTTTTCATTTGCTTTCATGTAATTCTCATTTAAAATCAATTTGCATACAAGGCCAGTGTTTTATCTTCATTCTATACCAAATTCTGTATTCATCCTCCTTCGTGTTTGAGTTACAAGGAAATGTGAGAAAGAGACATGAGTGTATTTATAGTGCCAATAGTTGCTAATGTGTTTGGGGAGAAGAAGGAATAACACACAGGGCTGGAAATGCTCTGTGAATTTCAGCAGCAAGATGGTCATTCGGAATCTTGGACTACAAGTGAGTAGTTCTGGATGAAAATTTAGCAAAAGGTAACTGAAGTAAAATACACTGCAATAGTTCAGTAGATATAAATGACCATACACATTTAATTGGAATAAAGGATTATCTAGGAAAGATGAAGTTGCTTCAGCAGCATCACAGAACTAGATAGAAAATAGCAGTGGCATCATGTAATCTGCAGGCAACAACTCTCCTTGTCAGGAACGTTCAAATCCTCTTTCTAGCCCTGCAGATGCAGGAGGTAAGGTCCCAGCTCCAAGCTGAGTCATCATAAAACTGCTTGCTCTAGTGAAACAGCACTTATGGCTTATTTGACATTCAGACCCTTTTTAAAATTAAACAATACTGATGGGAAGTTAGTCAAAAGCTTCAGAATGGATGTATGGATGGCAGGAGAGACTTCAGAATCATAGAATGGTTTAGGTTAAAAGGGACCTTAGAGATTATCTAATTCCAACCCTTCTTCCATAGGTAGGGACATTTTTCACCAGACCAGGCTGCTCCCAGCCCCATCCAATCTGGCCTTGAACACTTCCAGGGATGGAGCATCCACACCTTCTCTGGGCAACTTGTTTCAGTGCCTCACCATCCTCACAGCAAAGAATTTCTCCCTAACATCTAATGACAACCATCCCTCTGAGAGTTTAAAGCCATTATTGGTGGCACCAGTCCCAATAGCAAGCCCTAAAGAACATCACTCCCTTGTTATTTTCTGTAACTCACCAGTGTTATGCTGTGCACAAATCTCAGGAATACAACAGCCTTTAATTAAACACAAGAACCAAAAAGCATATCATTCCAATCACTCTGTCATTACCAAAAACTTTAAAATTAACCAATAAATATAGTTAGTGAAAGGAGGGGAGAAAGGATTAACACCATCCCAACACCACTGTGGTTCAGGAATTAGCAAAATGAAAGCATTTCAAGTTTTCTAGAGTGGGAAAGATGATCCAACCTGTCAAAATACAGTCCAACTGTGAAGGGTGTAGGAAGTGGAATTTAGACCTAGGATTTTGTATTGTCCAAAGAGTAGTTTCAAATCTAAAAGACAACAGTTCTGATAAATTAAATTTTAAATGCACATTCTACAAAAGCCACGCTTTTCAGTTCCTTCTTTTGCAGTACCTACACACACACGGAAACACACGTAAGAAAAGATGACCTTTCCATTTATTGTTTAAAATACAACTTTCAGGCCACATGATCACTATGCACTGACAGTATTTCCATCCATAAGTAATCATCCATTTTGACATAACAATTCTTCATTTCAAGGGTCAGCACTTTCCCAAGTCTCAAATCTCTTGAAGAAGTTCCTTCTTTTCCTCGAAATACTTCTGAAACCACTCAATATGTTCAACCTTCTGCTTAACACTTAGGTATGGGTTTTTTGAAAGCCCACAGATGACTAGTTCCATGAAGTGGCGGATAGGTCCTTCACTGGGAAAGCCTTCGAGGTGTTTCTCCAGAAAGATATGTTCATGAAATTCAGCATCATCCTCCATCCCTAACAGAAAGATGAAGGAAAAAAAGACAAAGTTGTTATCATAATACAGCAGCAAGTTTAACAAAGTAAAATATAATATAGTTTGCAAATAATCTTAAATAAGTAACATTAATGGTTCTGCTCACATTTCTAAGAATATGTAATATTTAAATCAACTTTCTGGCTGGTAATCTTGATAAAAGCTGATGCTGGGGTGGAAGTAGGAGGAATAATTCTAACCAAAAATCAATCTTCTTGCTAAAATCCACTTTGTTCAATACTTAAAAATTTTGATTCATCATTGGTACCACCTTTTAGATTGCAGGCACTTTCTTAGTAAATTTTCAAAGAGAACACTGATTGCCTAAATTCTGCAGAGGATTAAAGAATACAAGCTAGTCTTGAACAAATGAGGCAACCTCATAAAGTATCAAATACTAAACAGCTAACAAACACTTAATGTCCATTCCAAGTCATACTTTTAACATTCTATTGCTATCAAATGGGCACAGATATTTGTTTTTCTGACATTTTCTGAATATGTGAGTGTATGATGATGTGAAAGTGTTGTGTATATCACCAGCTGCTTTACAGTCATAGCCATCACCAAAGATGATGCATTCAAAATTCTCCACAGGACATGGGACAAGGGATTATTGGAGATAGGGTAAACTTTTGTTTGTTGTCCTGTGGATTTTTTTGCTGTTGTTCATACTATGATGGTAGAGATAGACTCAGAACACAAATTCCTTCATAGAGAAAAAAGGCTGCTTTTGCCATTCCTAATTTTGAGGGGAAAAAACAAAAGGCAATCTGGGATTTGTAATGAAAGATTTTTCTTCAGTTATATATACATGAAAATTTTTATTTGATCCCAAATTGCTTTCACCCTTAAATAAAAATGTTATTAGAGAAAAATATTGCACCACTTCCAGATGACAAAAATGAGAAGTCTATCCCATACACATGAGTATACATGTTTTTCTAAGCTAGCTAGTTATGTTTTTCTATATTACTTGATAAAATTAAATCAGGAGTATTAAAGTTGAGGTAATTAAGCCACATAAGTCCTAGGCTTCCTTCTTTATAGTAGAGTTTCTACAGTTTCAGAAGAAACAGTGCACATCTCTGGGATGGAGAAGTCACTCAGATTGTATTTGTTAAGTCTGTATTACTTTTTTCCTGCTTTAAACTTTAGGTACTGCAATATCTGAAGGAGCTGAGAAATACCTATATTTTTCGTAGAAATACATGAGTGCATCAATACCAGTTGCACACCACATTCATCTCCGTCGTTCTTGAAGAAAGAATGTTTCCTTCTTCAGAAGCCCTCTCCTTGTCCCTTTATGTTGAAAGTTATGATAAAAAACACCAGGTAATGTCAGCTTCAGAAAGCGTGGGTCTGCTGTACTTGGAAAACTACGTCCACGGACAAGAAGCAGTGATGATCCTTTCACTATGCCACCCATGCTGCCTTTCCCCCACCAAGGGGAGGTAGAATCTTACTGTACCTGGATGCTACTGGTCGCTTTTTCAAACTAACAACCTTTCCAGATTTCCATACTTTCACTAGTCTCAAAAATCCAAGAGAACTAAACCAAACAAACTCACTACTGAAAGAATCTGAATAATGCTGACAGTAAAATTTGGCCTTCTGGATGCTCTTCTTCTGGGGACAGTTACAGGGTATCAGGAGATTGTGTCTAATAAATAATTTCACCAATTTTCATCTTTAACCCCAAATAAGCAACTTTGGGTTAAATAAACAATAAAAAAATAAACAATAAAAAAACTCACAAAAATGCAGGTCAGAAGGAAATATTACATTATGTATTCTGCTCTCCCTTTTGCCAAAGACTGTACATGGTTTGGGGACGAAGTGTTAAGTCCAAATATTTCAGTTAGACCACATATTTTAGTCCTCAAAAAAGTAAAGTGTGCATCACAAAAAAGGACACCGCAACTGCCCAAAGCATCAGTGGCTGAAACCTCTGGTGGGAACAGATTAGATGAGATAATGACTCCCCTCACCCCTGACTCCTGCTGCAAGCCTGTCCCTCAGCCTCTCTTGCACTATCCTCAGAAACTTAATTTGAAAGAACATGCGTGGTAGCAGTCTAAAGTGGAGGATTTTCTTTTTCAACCTCAAAACACGAAGACACCCACTCTCAATATCCTATTTCCAATCCCCCACATACTACAAAACAGAAAGTCTAGGAAATTTCTCTCACTAAAACACTAATCCTTCCAAGACATGACCAACTTCATCTTAAAGATGTCAATGCAAACACAGATGTGTTTGTCAATCCAAACACAGGGAGTGCTGCTGACATGTTATAAAGATGACTGAGTATTCTGATCTAGTGAAAAAATGTTCCTGTCCATGGCAGAGGGCTTGAACTAAATTATCTTTAAAGGTCCCTTTCAACACAAAGTATTCTATCCTTTTAGGATTTTTAGAATTACATCAATCATACTCTACAGTAGGTCCCTAGAACAGACCCAGAGTTTCTGAAGAAACCCCGACGCAATGGTTGTGTAACTTTGACAGCCTTCTTGGCAAGATGATCCAATATTTCTCTGCTGGGAACAGCAGCTCAGCTAAACAGCAACTAGACAGGACTTGGTGAACTTTTGCCTGCAGAAGCCATCAGAGGCCACTCAGGAATTCATTTTCTGAGACCCTTCTATCACTTGTGCAGTAACAATCTCTGGCCCACCAAAAGCATTTGCTACTCATAATTAGGTGCTAAAGCAAATTAGCACCTACAATCTGCACTGCCCTTTTTAGCTTTTTGAGAAATTACAGCATAAATGCACAGAAATAATAAATGAGGCCAATTTTTTGCCACAGCAATCATAGAGCAGCATTAAAGCTACTTAGAAGCAGGACAGGCAAGCAGAAAGAAGAAGGAGTGAGAACAATGTTATGCAAGCCATACTAATGGTTTGCTAATCTGGTAAAAATTAATCAGAGGCTGGAGAGATGGAGAGGAAAAAAAAGGTAATTTTCTGCTTAACAGTGACTTCAACTGCATTGGACAAGGGAAAGGACATGCAGGTAAGAGCAAACAACAGGGCAGTAAGGTGGGGGGAGGGGGGAAGGGGGAAGACTGCTGCTGGCCACTGTAGCAAGCCAGCATGTCTAGCCACATCTTCAGATGTTCACACCAAAATAATTTCAAAAACCATGACCTCGCCCTGGTACCACAAAGCACAGCACAATGCCTCGGTGAAGCACTCTAACGAGAACACCAGAGATGCTCTGGAGCCAAGAAAAAGAGTTATAAGAGGTTGTCTTTCTTTTTTATATTTAGTTTAAAACTTCAAAAGCTTTCATAATGCTAGAAGTTGAGTATACATGCTTCCTCAACAGAAAATTTAATTGCACTTATATTTTTAAAGCCACATGCTTGTGGCATAGAAGAATAATCACACATTTCTGGATACAGAACAAGGTGAAGTAACGTCCTCCTATTGAGGGAAATGGCTGCTCCAAAACTGCAAAATTAACAGCAGAAAGGGGCATCTTTCTTTTGCAAAGACACTGAAATTACAGCATGTTGATATACCCGGAGTGAGGTTCTCGAGCTTTTAACTGTGCTTTGACACACCTGACGTGGTTAACAGCCTGTGGCTGGCAGTCTGATAGGACAGCATTTACTGACTTGGTATTTCGCCCTGAGAGGTGACAGGTTTTGGAAGGCTCCACTGGAATTTTCCACATGACTAGTCTTTGTGGACAAATCAATGAAGATTCTTGTTTCAACTATATGTAAAGACTCTTTGTCCATTCCCCGCCCCATCCCAGACAGCGCGGTTCCAGCCGCACGGCTGCAACAGGGAAACCATTGCCCGCCAAAGACACTTTGTCAACTGATGGCCCCAGACAGCAGGGTTCCAGCCACATTACAACAACACAAAAACCATTGGCCACAGTGGTTTTAAGCTTGCAAAAACATGACTAGAGTATACTTGGATTACTACATGATGGAACAGATCAATCCTGGGAGAAGTGATTAAGTTCTGTGAAGAAACTGCCAAATAGGATGAGAATAAACATTAAGAAACAATGAAGCACATTATTCAATTTGCAACTCAGTATAGGACAGATTTTCAAAGACTCTCAGCTTCAGATATTAACCTGTTTTGCTTTCAGTGACTGAATCATTACAAAGCAGTTCTGTTTGATGTCTTTAAAGTCTTAAAAAAAAACCCTAAAACCCACAGCCAAGCTCTCCCTGAAGTTATGAAGTCCCCTTTCCTATACTGCACACTTTGTGTAGTTGTTCTTCACTTCCTTAACATTCACTCTCTCTCTCTGCTGGCATAACTTCACACGGAGCTTTTTTTTTTTAATGGTAATAAAAGAAAATACTGTGCACAAAGATGCCTAATTAACATAGATGCCCAGAGTGAGTGAATATTGTGACTGTTTATCCTTATGAAACAGACAGAACAAAAGGAGCAAACAACTGTTTAACACTTGGCCTGCCCAGATATGGAACTGGCAGATAGCTGGTTGGGATCTGGCTAGACACTTGGCCCAAGAGCCACACCAAAGAACAGAATCAGCATTATAAAACACACTCAGGAGTCTTAAGATTCCCCAACTTCTGCTAGGAGCTTAATTTAAAAAAATTGCAGAGTAAAAGGTATTATGTAAGAGACTTGAACAGCCTTTTGGTGTTAAACATATCAGGGGGGTAGGGTGGGAGGGAGTTGTCCCCTTTTTGGCAGCAGCCAGTCCTCAGATCAGCCAAACCACCTGCAAGACTTCACCTGAAGAGTGCCAGAATGAGTTCATCTGAAGCATCTCTGATCTAGGACAGTCGGGAAGTTATATTTGTTTAGTATCAAAAGCATGACTCATAGCTGAAACACTGGGTTAAAACAGTCAAAGGTCAAACATGCTCTAATTTTCAGAAAAGATAAATTGAGACAGATAATAAAAGCTCACAGCGCACATACCAACTTCATTGTCAATTGGGAACTCCCACAGTATTCCTTCTTTTGTCCACTGGATCATCTCCTCAAAACCATTTCGGGGAGGCTGTGCAGTTACTGCTGCAACCTCCTTTGCAAACTCCAGATCCCAAATTGTTGGTGAAGACACTAAAAAAGAAATTTTATAAAGATCTGTAAGGCACCAAAGACTTTTCACTAGCTAAAATAAAGTCCATTAACATCAATCTTTACAGAGACTAGTACTATCAGCTGTGCAAATTTTTCTACCTTAGATACCAGCATCACCTTTCTCAAATGAGAATTCTCTGTTGACAAGAAAGTTCATTAAATTCTGAGGTCCTAGGGGAATATTTATTTTTAAGTCTTTCACATAAAGCAATAATTTAATTTTTCCACAATCATTCTTCAGTTTTGTCTTTTAAAAACTGTGGATACAACAAATTCTGAACTCGACTGGTGCACTGTGCTAAAGGAATCTTACTTCTACAGGAGTTTTCAGGTTCTTCACAACTACTATTCTCCTCCAGGGAAACAAATCTACAAGTGATGGCAATTCCTTCCCCAACTCTCTTAGCATCCCAGTTTTTGTCTCCCGGGCTCGAGAAATCATGATTTCCTATTCTTTTCACAAAGTCAAACAGCTCTTTTAGGGATGCACCTTTCCTAAAGTATATATATATTTTTTTTTTTTTTTAAATCAAAGTGCACTCATATTGCAGCAGTTACTCTTCTTAAGGAGTTCCTGTCCCTCCACCCAGGAGAACTGGTCACGAGCCCAGACTGAACCGCTTCACTGAACTGAAGGGAACAAGCTGTTACCACAGGACAGGGAGGGACCTCTGGGAGTGCCTTGGGCTGCTGTCGAGTGAGCTGGCCTCAGCTGCACTCCCCTTTGTTTTCCTGTCTCCCTCTGTTATCAACTCACCCTAAGCTCCTTGGAACACAGATCTTCATATGAATTCAGATATTACAGTCTACTTGGACTGGATCATGGCCACCTATTATCATTACTACTAATAATCACCTATTATTTTACTACTCCTGAGTTTAAGTACTTCAGGCCAATATATAATTTCATCTTTGGCTCAGTGGCTTACAACTCAACTGAATTAAAAAATAAAATCTTCCCCCCTCCTTTAAGAGAAAACACAATGAAAGGGCAAATGGTATTTTTACATACAGAAAAAAAGTGTTTTCAGGGGGTTTTCTTGTGTTAAATCAGAATATACTTAGACAAATTACCCCTTAAGAGGGAAATTTCCAGAACTGTATTACCAAGCTGACTACTTTGATTTGAGGGCTGGAGGCAGGAATAAAATACAGCTATAAGACAACATGAGAAACATACCAGAATGAAACTATTGTCCACATCCTAAAGAAACCAATAAATCCTCTAATAGAGGAAAGCAGAAACTAATTTTTCAAGCTTGCAGTAAAGGTGATAAAGATGTGAAACAGAAAATAAAAGTGACATTATATCTTAATAGTTATGAAGAGTGTTTTCAGGATGCCAATTTCCTTTCTAGTTAACATTCAAGTTTTCAAAATCAATGCTCAATACTTAAAACAAAACTTGCTTTTCTGTCATCTATTAACAATATTTTAACCCATTATCTCCATTAATATGAACCAAGACAGTGAAAACAAGTGAATCAAGGTATCAAGTATGACACTGGTATTTCCCAAGATTAACGCCCAAAAAAAATGTTTGTCATCCAGCTTAGTCAGTAAACCAAGTAATCAGCTTCCTGGTCCAGCATACCATGTAGATTTCCTCAAAGCTACCTGGAATTAAACAAGGAAGCACCACACAAAAGGCTGAAAGAAGCTTACCTCTTAACATCTAATTATAAATACAATAAAGTCCATTTGCTCTCTTACACAATTTGTACACATTCCAATTTTGTGTTCCAAAAAAAAAAAAAAGTGCATCTCAGCTTTTACCTGGGGTGACTATGAGTCATTGTGTCTGCATTCTGCTCATGCAAGAAAGAAATCTTAAATTCTCACCATTTTACCTGAGTTTGATTCAACTCAAAATCCATTTTCTTGAACACTGCTTTTGTTAAGACAGTTAAAAACAAACACTACATCACTCATCATGATTTTTACATGTACAATGGACCAATTTTAAGGATATTGGCAGTCTTAAAAACCAGTAAACTGAATTCTATTCTAATAAACAACTTTCATAGAGGTGGCTGTATTCAGAAAGTTCACAGCTGCCTGAAAATATGCAAATAGCACTATTTGACATTTTAGTAAAAAAATTAAGTAATCAAATTAATGCAGTTTCAAGTGTAAAAAGAAAGGTAAAAAACTACTCAGCTAGAATCTGGCAAAAACTTACAGTTCAACTCTTGAAACAGAAACAAATACTCACCATTTGATAAGCTAGCAGAGAGTACTACTATTTCTACTGCTGGCTTTACATAAAGTTCTAAGTCACTACACTGGAATAAAGTCTGTTTTTCAAAAGGGCCTCAGAATAGCTGAGGGAAAACAGCATATTAAAGATCAATGCTAACAAGGCAGTGTCATTATTCACAAAGACACGTGAGGGAGGGAGTTCTTTACATGACTTGCCCATATTCACACACTCTTAGCCAAATCCAGCCTACTAAAGCCAAGTGTTCATGAGTGAAAGCTATCCCTGTTAGGTAGCGTTATGACTGTTCCTGCAGAGCTGTGCCATTCAGTGAATATGAAGGTTGGTCACACCTGTTTTGACTTTAGTTTGGTATCTTTTATCTCACGTGAGTTTTGGAATGTATATTTGGTGGATAAGGAATTGGTTGGGTGGTCACATCCAGATGGTCCAAGGCTCTTTCCAGACCATGCACTCAATGGTCAAGAGCTCAATGTCTGGATGGAGACCAGTGACAAAGTGGCGTCACTCAGAAATCCATACTGGGACCCGTATTGTTCAGTGTTTTCATCAACACCACAGCCAGTGGGATTGAGTGCACCCTCACACATTTGCAGGTGACACCAAGCTGACCGGTAAAGCTGACACACTGAAGGACAGGATGCCATCCAGAGGGATCTGGACAAGCTCAAAAAGTGGCCCCATGGGAACCTCATGAGGTTCAACAAGGCCAAGTGCAAGGTGCTGCACCTGGGTTGGGGCAACCTCCAGCATCTACACAGGCTGCGGGATGGACTGAGAGCAGTCCTGTCAAGAAGGGTTTAGTGAGACTGGTGGATAAAAAACTGGACATGAGCCAGCAATGTGCATTCACAGCCCAGAAAGCCAACTGCAATCATAAAATGAAGCCTGGCCAACAGGTTGAGAGAGAACATTCTGCCCCTCTACTCTCATGAGACCCCACTTGCAGTGCTGCATCCAGCTCTGGGGTCCTCAGCACAGGAGGGACATGGACCTGTTGGAGCAGGTCCAGAGGAGGGCCATGAAGATGACTAGAGGGATGGAACATCCCTCCTAAGAGGAAAGGCTGAGAAAAGCTGGGGTTGTTCCTTGTGGAGAACAGAAGGCTCCAGGCTGACTTTATTCAATCTTTTCAATACTTAAGGGGAACTTGTAAGAAAGATGAAGACAGAATTTTTTGTAGGGCTCACTGCAACAGGACAAAGAGCAGTGGTTTTAAACTAGAAGAGGACAGATTCAGACTAGACAAAAGGAATAAATTTTTGCAAATGAGGGTGGCAACATATTGGAACAGGTTGCCCAGAGGGGTGGTAGATGCCCCATCCCTGGGAACATTGGGTGGGGCCCTGATGAACCTGATCTAGTGGAAGAGGTACCTGATCATTGCAGGGGGGTTGGAATCAGGTGACCTTTAAAGGTCCTTTCCAACCCAAACTTTCTACAATTCTAAACATACATTAAGGACTTTACAACAGGTAAAGCAAGGAGTCATTCGTCAGTCACAGATGGGATCTTCCCAGCTCCATCTGGAACACTAAACAAAAGGCCCCACAGCAATCCAATGTGTAGTCCTGGATTTCTACTACCCTGCTTATGTGTAGCCGCCTGCAGGGCATGTTTGTTTCCTTGGGATCACAGCCTCGCATTTCCTTGCAACTTGACCAAATAAGCTGGAGCCAACATACCCATCCTCCAGGCTGGCTTTACACACACAGAAATAACACTGATTTTTGTGACAAAAAGCCAGTTATACCCTTTAAGATCATGTACAGAGTGCCCTGATCAGCACAGAAAACCTTCCATTACACTGCATGGAAGTTTCACCTGGTAAAAATCATAGCTACATCAAAGTAGTAATTTCTTTTATCAGTCTGAAAGCAGAAAGTGAACAGGTCATGTCTCCTCACAAAAATCTCTTGATATTCTGAAAGTGCAGAATTTAGCCTCATTGCATTCTTCATTACTGAATTTCCACTAACCTATTTTCAGTGCATCCTCCGGCTCTGTAGAAGCCTTGGTGAATATATTAAGCCTCTTTCCTACTTTGAGACTTCTATAAACAAAAAAGAAAACCGATATTTAGTATTTCACAACACCTCACAACACTGCCAGATAGCAAATTAAAAAGCACAAAATATTTTCATGAACTAACAGATCTCTGGAGACACACACACACAAAAAAAAAAAAAATAGTGACTCTCACTAAATCTTCAGGCTTTTAATCAGAGAAAGTGTTTATGACTTTATTATTCATCTGTAACAGGGCTTCTCAAAACATTTCCGTGTGAAAGAACAAGCATAAATCAAGCACTGTATTTGCAGTCAATTTTAACTGGAATATTTGGGAATCTGAACAAAGGTAAACAGTATCAAACCACAGTACTTAAGTGATTTTACAAAGTTGCGAGTATCGGAAGACTTGGGTTCTTTCCCTGAAAAAAAATATTGCACAATTCAGGAACGGAAAAGGCAACAGCTAAATCAAGTAATTCCTGCTTTATGACATAAATAGCCCTTTTGGAAGATTACACGGCCACCTTCTTTGCCCTACAGCAAAGAGTCAGAGCAGATCCCTATGGTATACTTTCAATAGCATCACCCTGATGCTCTCTCTTCTGAATATAAACATATTTCACTCTGACCATCTATTTTCAATCAATTTATCATTACCATAAGCTTATTCTAAAAAAAAAAAAGAGTAATTAAAAATGCAATAGTTCAACAAGTAATCAAATTTTTATAAATTAAAACAAAAACCAATGCCTTTAGAATCAATTATGCTTTTAATCATACCAACTTCCAGGTTTCCACTGAAATTCTAACAGTTCCTACATTTTGTTATTACATATCCACTGTTACCCTGGCAAGATTTACCCTTTCTGACCTTAAAAATCTACCCTTCTGAATCTACTGGAGATTTCTAATGGTCTCTCTTCTGCAAACCTGCTCTTGTCATGTTACTTTTTAGAGATGAAACTACCCTGGATCTATTTCAGTACAGAGCAATTTAGTTACAGAGCCTTAAAAGAATGTTGATTTAGGATTATGTTTTCCTATCAGTGTGTAACTCCCAATGACATTGGCCAAAGATACATGCATGTCTTAGAAGAACATTTATTTTAAAATGACAAGTTTAAGTTACTATAAAGCAACATCACTCATTTCATTGCAATGTACTAACTTGACTTAAACTTAGGTATTCTTCCTAACCCATTCTTTTCCTACTATCAGTTAATAAGTAAATCCATTCAATTTTCAGGTGTGCAGCAGGGAATTTAGGCCTGAAACTGGAGACAGTTTACTCATTACAGGGATTTAAAAAACTATTTTAAGGTGCTGTTTCTGAAGTTACATACCAAGTACAGTTCCACCACACACAGAATACTGAACACCTGCTCACCCATAAACTCAGGCTTTTCCTTTGTTACCCAACTTCTGTCTTCACCATGATCTACCTAAACACAAATGCTTCCCTCAATTTCCAGGCCCTAACCCCACAAAAGGGATTCATTTGAAAAGTAAATTAATGACAAGAGAAGTTAATCTTACTAAAAACTTCTAGAGAAAATATATTGAGAAGGAATGCAGTGATGAGCTGCCACGGGAAAATGGAAAGACTGCAGGCAAGAAAGCACAGCTTACAGGAGTAAACCAAAAATGTAAGAGCACTCCTCAATTCACTAAAAACAGAGTGGCCACATAATGCAGCAGCAAAATAAAGGAATACCCTGAAATCACAGGTAAATTATAAAGTTAATTTCATAGACAATTATAACAACACAGATAATAAAAAAATCAATTACAGAATAAGGTGGTAATAAATAAATAAATAAATAAATAAACCAACTTTAATATCTCTTTAAAATCCCAACAGAATGGATGAAACTTTTCTAAACATGGAACTTTATCAAGTTTTCCACACGAGGAAAGCAAGCTTTCAAAGCCTCCATTTCCCAAGAAGTTAAGAAAGTGACATAAAATTGTATTATGCATAGGCAAGAATAATTTAAACTAGTTAAGCACAATTACATTTCAGCACCAAATACTTTTAATTATCTAAAATGCAATATTAAAAAAATGCACCTTATTTAATTAGCCGGTCACCATTAAATACCTTGTTCTCACAATTTATTTCAATGCTAACAGTACTTTTCTTGAAAAATACTTAAGCAATTTCTTTAAGCTCTTAAGTATTGCAACATGAATATGTACAAGTAAACTTAAAGTATTATCCACTAGAAACTGCATGCCTTCTATTGGAAGTGAACACAGCAAAAATACCTTCTAGAGTCAATAGACTGAGCTGATGATCTTTCAGGCCTTATTCTTCGACCATCCTCATCCAACTGCAAGGAAATGCGACCGGATATCCTTGCACTCCTCTGAGCTGGGGTCTGCCTTTTAACTGTCATTTCTGAAATAACGTTGCTGAAATTAAAAACATGAAATGTAAAAACTCAACAAACTGAAAAAGCAAGGAAGTTTGTCATATGTATTAACCAGAAACTCTATTCTCAATTGGTTTCATAAGCTTCTATGAGATAGAATTATACATTCCTCACAAAATATATCCATCTTTAATCCATCAAACATTCAAGTCTGATGTTTTAAACTATTTGTTGCATTCTGTATATGAAAAGTGGTGCTTTAGCCTATTTAATCTACAATGAATGCCTTCTTTTAAATTATTTAGTTTCTAACTAAAAAAAAAAATCATAAAAATGTATACCAATATTCACTGAGTGTACTAGGTATGTTGTGCTCAAGCAAATGGGGAATTTCTCTGGGTACAAGAAACAGGCTGAAATAGGGAGGCAAAAATCACCAGCTTTTTGGACAGGAACCAACACTGCCCAGGGACAGAGCTGTGCTGCTGCAGACCAAAAGGAATCTTGCCTTCACACATCAGCTGACATGGGCCAATCATGCCACCCTAATAAGTAGGTCACCTTTCCTGATCCACTGCAATCTGTTGCATTGCATAATCATATTACAGCATTAACAGACCACATCTTCCTTCGTAATTCTGGAGTGAAAATCATACGTGAAGAGCAAATGCTCTGATCTCTTCCAGCACCGTACACAGCTCGTTCTGATCGCAAAGGGCAAACCACGGCCCCTTTCTGCCCCTGCCCGTGAGCTCCCTTCACTGGTAACTCTGCTGGCTGGCAAAGGCCAAGCTGGTAACTCTTCCTCACAGCCTTCTCTCCACCCAACCACTTCCACTCACACACAGTCATCCCAAACTGCAGCGTTCAAGTTTTAAGACATAAACATGGTCTCAAAAAATAAATATAGGCCAAGTCAAAAATGCTGTGTTATCCATTTTATGAAAATGTGAATGAAATTCAAACTATGCTTTTGGCAGCTTAAGTCAAAAGAGATTTTACTGACAAGAAAGAAATACTTCTGGAAAATTGTAAAAGCTAATTGCCACAGAAACACAGCATGATTTCTCTTCAGTCTAAGATGTGGTTTCAAATGGCAGAACAAGAATAGCATAGCTCTTCTTGTACCTACTCTGAAATAAAGGCATCTGGAAACAAGTTTTAAATAGTTTCATTTTAATTTTAAATAAAAAGCAATCTCAGATTAGTTGCATATCTCACATTAGAAATTACTCTTTGAAATGGCTACTGGCATTAGTAAGCTGGTGTTGGGCCAGAGGCTTGACACACTTATGAGGGTCAAAGGGACATAATTCCTAAGGTCAGCCACACACAGCCCAGCCCAACAGCTTGACTCAGCTGTGACCTAAAAGGCTGGTGTGTTCCCGTGCTTCGGGGCAGTCGGGATTGCTCAGAGAAGCTCTCTTCCCTGACTTACTTGCAGTTTTGCACTGTTGATGTGGAAAGACTACACTACCAAGCTATCAGAACACAGTCAATGGCATCATGTTCCTCACCAGGAAATCCTAATGTCACCCCTACCGTTGGTAGGTGTATGAATGTTTCTGGCAGCAACATTCATCACTCATTAAAAGTGCACCTGTACTAACAAAAGTAAAACTACAAAGATTTTTTAATGCCTTTTGAAATAAAAAACATCAGTTTAAGAAGTCACACTGCAACTCCAGTGTACCCATAGTGATTAGATATTACATACTACCTCATGTTCCAACATGATGTTAAAAACTGAAGTTCCTAAATACACCTGCCTTCCAGAGATGAGAAGTGGCAGGACTTTTGTAATAACCACAGACTCTCTCTCTTTCATGATTATCAGCCAATAATTATAATATTTAAAACGGAGACCCAAGGAGCTTTGGATATATTCTAGCCAAAGCTCTGAATTACTTTTCTTGTTCACCCAAAACAGGAGCTCAAATTGTAGGGCTGCAGATTTTATTTTGGTGCAGCACTGTTGTGATTTCCATCGAGTGAAACTTCAGCCCACACTGAGAAAAATAAACTCCTGTATCGTTAATATTTTCCCCTCCTAGACAGGAATGCCCTGTCCTCGTGCTTGCTACAGCAATGAGATGACTGCATACAACAGTGACCTCTGGAGGTCTTTCCACAGGCCTGGTAAAAATAATTTGTACAAAAGATCTGGACAACATACAACTCATTACATACTATAAATCACAACAGCAGTATTCAGCTTTTTGTGGTTCAGCATATGTGGCTCTACTGCTTGTGAAAGTATCTAATTTTTAAATATTGTAAATAACTGAGGAATATATATTGGCTTTTAAAATGTGACAGTATATTGAATGCAAAACCTTTCTAGAAAAAGATGCAAAGTTAAATTGCAGGTATTCTTCTACTGTCAAATAAAACTCAAAATAATCATGTATGAACAAAAGTGAATGCTTTCTAATATATTAAAAACACTTTCATGCATTTTGTGGATTGAGGTATCATGGAGCATAAATCATGCAAAATCAAGTCTGAGGGCTGCTGGGCTTTGTAAAAAACATTTTTAAACACTAGTCAGAAACCTGAAAGTACTGTATTTATCTCAAAGACCTAAAAGTCAGTACTAACTCTAAAATGTTACTATAACCAAGTTTTTTATCATGAAAATCAGCACAAATTGCTGATCTTTCTTTAAAATTCACCCACTGATAAGAGTTTCTGGTACCTAACTCTTAAGGAAGAAAACTAACACTTTTCAGCGAATGGCGGCAGGAGGAGGAGTGTATATGCTAGGGGAAACAAGCTAGGTCACAAAGCTGCCTCAGGGAATAGAACTTGCCAACATAAGCCAGCCATGACACTCCAAAAAGGCTGGCTCTGGTTAAGGAAAATGCATTTTTTTAACGATAGTGCTTCATCCCCAAGCACATCATAAAATATTGTAACATCATATCTTAACCCATCAAACAAAAATACAGAGGCGCTATATAGCTTTTAAATTTCTGAAGAATTTAAACTCTCTTTCAAGAGAAAAAAACCCTTTTTGCTTTGACTACGACTTCCTTAGTCACCGTCTTTCTTCCACTGCAGCCAGAGCTGGGTCAGTGCTTCAGGGAAAGTGCCATAGGTGACGAGAGAGTGAGCCTGTGATGCCAACAGGCAGACAAACCACACCTAGACAGGAGCATGTGCACCCCAAGGAAGGGAGACAGGCACATTCCAGGTTAGCCACTGCACAGATTAGCTCAGTCAGTATCTCCATGGTCCTCCAACATCTCAGGTACTCAAGTACATTCGAATTACATTTAAGTTGGCCACCCACAGCCCATGCCACTATTAAGATATTTGTGTACTCTGCCCTTCTAAAGAGCCCAGTGACAGAGAGGGAACAAGCTCCCTGGTAATTAACAGTTTAATGAACATACGCTCTATATAAACAGTCCTTATATCTGAAGAGCAGATATTTTACTTAATGAAGTTATTCAGTGAGCATTGGACACCCCAGCAGAGACACTGCAATCATCTAACTCAACCTGTCAGCAAGCATCTGTCTCTTTCTTCCTTAATTTCCACTCAGGCAGACATCATCCACAAACATCATTAGCTCTGTTTGCAGTACATTGATAATCATTCCAGCAGATCCTTTACTGATCCCTACAAGTAATAAATAGTACACATAACCTACATATAATAATAGATGGGTTAAGCTCAAATCCTTGGTTGGGAC
Source organism: Corvus hawaiiensis (assembly GCF_020740725.1). NCBI lineage: Eukaryota > Metazoa > Chordata > Aves > Passeriformes > Corvidae > Corvus > Corvus hawaiiensis. The sequence goes on from NC_063214.1 coordinate 57,224,970, forward strand.
AAATTCACTTTCACAGAATAAAACTAAGATAAGCAGCTTGCAGTTCGCACTGTAAACAGACATAAAGAAAGGTTTCACATTCGTAGTTTGGTAACAACCCAATTTTCTGTTTGGTTCAGCATTTCACCTGGATTTAATGCCTCATTTTCTGAGTAGTTATTTGAATGCTAGCTGAAAAAAAAACAGAATGAAAAATCTGTTTTTAGCCATCATCCAAAAGAGCCGCACAACTGTTTGAGTTTCCAAACAAATGTTTCTCATCTGTTTGAAAGCCACACTGGAAACACAGTTAAGCCAAGAGATGAGTTTCATGCGTTGACTGGAAAGTTTTGAAAGGAAGGGTGGGGCTATAAACAGAGCTGCTCTAGCTCAGCTCTGCAGAGCTGTCATGAAAATTCACCAGTCCAGACAGAACGTCTGAAACGTCTACAAATCCATCCATTGTGTGAGAATTTTGGAAGCTTGTGGCAAAAAAACCCCAACCAAACTCAAAAAAAGAGCTGTTATTTTGCTAGCCTGTCCAAGAAAGCAATGATCCTGTCCAAGGAAGTAATTCTGTTTCTGCAAAAACATTTTAGAAAGATAATGGCAAAATTTAGAGTTTGGTATAGCCAGATCAATAATGTTACTAATATTCATTAATCCCAAGGATAAACTGTCCAAAGGTATCTTTTAGCGCCATCTTTCAAACACAGAAGGCAAGTCACCTTCAGGATGACATTGCAAAATCAGAATTTCAAACATAATTGAGAAAAACAATCAATACACAGACCGTATGTTAACAGTTCCCCCCTTCTTCTGTTTATCTGTGGTTTCTTCATGTCTTCTTAGTTGTGCAAGGAGTTCTGATTCTGTCTGTTTCTTGTTGCGTGGAAGGGAAGATGCAACCGCAGAAGCAGCCTTCACCAGCTCTGGATTTAAAGGCTTGCCTCTGTAAGAGACACAACAGACACAGAAACAAACAAAAAGCCTTTAATAGATTTAAATTGTCATTTCTGTACTGCCATCTTATATCTTAATAACTCAGAAGCTATTCAGATATTTTCCCAAATGGGGGTGGGCAGCAGGACAGGCAGGTTTGCCCCATACTGCCCTAATCATGAAACGCTAAATGACTCAGACAAGCTCTTGTTCCCCAGCCCGGGGAAATGGCAGCTCTGTGCCATTGCACAGCCCCTCAGACACAGCTTGAAGACTACTGGCAGCACAGACCTGCGGGGTGATAAACATGATGTAACACATTGTGGACAGGAGCAGCTCCAAAGACTTAATTCTTAATTTTTTTTTCCTTTTTCCTCCATTTCATTGTATTTTATCTGAACAGCATTTCCCCTGTCCCATTAAAATAACTTTCCACAGCTAATGCTACCTTTCCACAGTCTCACTGTAGAAAAAGGCAGCATGTGGTAGACAGCATGCAGCGTCTTTTTCCCAGATTCTCCCCTCTGATTTACTCCAGTCTACAACTGTGCACCACACTCCCTCACAAGATTCTTTTCCACTCTTGGAAATGGCATTTGATGGTTTATTTTGTCCTAAATAATGAAAAAAAGACTGAAATAAGGATAAAGCAGGCTAAGAAAAGTGTGTCACACTGTACCGTTGGGTGTCTTCTGTAGTTCCCTGAGGCACAGAACCTTCACTGTCCGGGCCTTCCAGCTTGTTCAGGGCTTGCTTTTTCCTCTCACTGGCTTTTAATTGTTGGAGTTTCTTCCTGTAGCTCACTTCCACTTTCATATTACTAATAATGTCTAACAGCTGCTGCTTTGGTGTTTCTGCTCCATCCTCCTGTCTCTTTGATGCCCCTCCAGGTGTGCTGTCTTTGGAAGCAGCAGATTTATCTTTGTCAGTAGAAAGCACGCTGCTTGTGCTGAAGAGTTCCTGTTTGCTAGATGATATACAAAGTTAGACAACAGAAGTTACAAATAGAGTCCAAGGCTGAATTTTGTAAACCTACAAAAAAACCCAAAACAACAGTTACAACTGTCTAGGCCCAACTGAGTGCAACCTGAGTATGTTAAGTACATGTCAAACATGTACCTTTTGACTTCTAAGAAGGGCTGGGACACCATTTCCAACTCCTACTTATGGTTTCCTCATCCAAAATATGAAGTAAACAACTTTACACACCATTTATTTGTGGAGGAAATACAAGAACTTAAAACTTTTAAAGTATTTCTGCATTATGTAGCAGAGCAAGTTTAAATTTACTCGTACCTGATACTTAAATTCATTGGTACTATAGAAAACTCACCTAAACTCTTAATATGAGTCAATAAAGAGATCACTCCCAGCCATCTGAAAAAAGACTGTACACACACACTTAACTTCACATGTTTTCACACTTGTGGCACTACTACAGATCACATTCCCCCACTCTGCAACATGGATTCTGCTGCAAGGTAACCCAGCAACAAACAGAAAAGTTATTTGGGTTATAGCTCCTCTGCTCAGTTTAGCACATCATTGCAAAGAAGCTGAAACTGACAGTGCAGCTGAGGATGTGAAGCCAGGGACAGCATGAGCTGCTCAGAAGATTCTGCTACACAGACACAAGTGCATTCTCTAGAAAAACTGTCATAAAATTCAAAGAACTGTTCTCTATAACATTCTAAAATGAAGTATTTAAACCTTTACATTCACAATTACTTACTTTGTTTAAAAATCACCCTCAAGTTAGAGAAATAAAGAAAAGAATTAAACATTTATTTTGACTCAAAATAAAAAAACTTCAACAGATCTTAAAACACGTCCACAAATCTGAAGGTATTGTGACATACCTCTCCTCCTCACACACATCTCTCTTTGGCTAAAAGAGGAAAATCTGCCAGCTTCAGCAGGCATTACACTTGGGTCACTCTGCACTTAATAAATTGTCAGCATTAAACCCTAAATTTCAATGCTGAGAAGCAACAGGAAAACTTAAGGATAAGCTTCAGAACCTTGTTACTGGGAAGATGGTAGGAGCCCGGCTGTCTTACACTGCACTGTTCTGCACAGGTCTTTGACAAACTCCTTTGTCGTTAATTCAGGCTGCATGCTCCTTAAAACTATGTAACCATTCAGAAATCATAGAAACATAGAATATTAAGGGGTTGGAAGGGACCTTAAAGATCACCTAGTCCTAACACTCCCTGCCATAGGCAGGGACACCTCCCACTAGACTGCGTCACTCAAGGCCTTGAACACTGCCAGGGTTGGGGAATCCACAACCTCCCTGGGCAACCTCTTCCAGCATCTCACAACCCTCAAGCAAAAGCATTTCTTCCTAATACCTAACCTAAATTTCCCCTCTTTCCATTTGTACCCATTACTCCTGATGTAATTTGTACCCATATTCCTGACAAAGAGTCTCTCTCCAGCTTCCCTGTAGGCCCCCTTCAGATACTGGAAGGTTGCTGTGAGGTCTCCATGCAGCCTTCTCTTCTCCACACTGAACAGCTCCAACTTTCTCAGCCTTATCTTATCTTACAGCGTCAGAAAAGCACAGCAAGACAGAAAGCCTCAGGCACTTAAAGCCAGCAGTACATTGCATCCCTGTATTTCACCTACCATCCAGTTTGCCTTCTGCTGGGGAGCTTGGCCTCAGAGAGCAAACACAGCTACCAAAGAACCCGAGCTGCTTTGTACATGAGGCCATCACAGCATCGGTGCATATTCAAAAATATCGAGGAGCTTTGAAATTTAAAAAAAAAAAAAAAAAAAAAAAAAGAACGCACAACCGAGCTGTCATTAAAAGCAGTTTAAAATCTTTTAGTAAAAACGAAAAAGAGCTCCCAAATACTGCTCTCAGCCCGTGCTTTGGGCAGGTACAGCAATGCCCAACAGCAGCGCCGCTCTGCTGATACAGGCTGCAAAACTACAGGTCACACATGCTCCAAGACAGGAAGGCCGGCAAGGAAAGCAGCACGAGAAACACGGCCCACGCCACTCCCCTCTACCCGACTCCGCTCCCCGGTGCCCTCTCCCCACCGGTGTCACCGCCACCCCAACCCCGGCAGGACAGGCGAACCCCGTCCCTCTGAAGGCCGCGCCTTGGGGCACGGCCCGGCCTCACGGCAATGCCCGGCCAGCGCCAGCACCGTCGGCCAGGCGAGGAAGAGGGGAGGACGGTACCTGTGGGGCCGGCCGTGGGGCCGGCCGTGGGGCCCGCCGTGGGGCCGGCCGTGGGGCCGCACCGCCGCCGCCCCGAGCAGCCGCGCCGCGAGGCCGCCGCAGCCCCGCACGCGGCCCCACATCGCGGCACCGCCACCCGCGGCTGCGTCCCGCGCTCCCGGCGCCGCCGGCCGGGAACAGGGGCCGCGCACGGGCGTTCCGCGCAGCAGCGTTCCGCCCGGCCCCGCCGGGAGCCGCTCGCTGGCAAACCCGTCCCGGACGCGGACTCTGTCCCTTGCAGCTTTGCCGCTCGGCGGCAGGAGCTCAGGGGTGTTAGGAGAGCACTGCCAGCGGATCGGGGGAATCCTGTTCTGCTCAACCCTGCTGAGGCCACATCTGGAGTGCTGTGTCCAGTTCTGGGCTCCTCTGTGCAAGAGAGACATTAGGGTAGGGCATGCATCCTTCTGAAAAATGGTTCCGAAATGTCCCCAAGTCTTCACTTCATTAGTGCAATCTACTCTGGAATGGCCAGCACTGTCCCATCTCTTGCAGCTGACCGTAGCACATCAGTACACAAACCATTGTCCCTGCGTAAGGCCTTGCCTGCAAAAGCCATCGCACTTTTTCTCCATGCCCAAGCCCACGTGGTAGTGTCCTGCTTGACCCACCTCTCCAGACGGTCTGAACAACATCCACTGCAAGGTGCTGGGTGAGTTTTGATGTTTCTGCAGCTCTGGCTGCTATGCTGGGACAATACTTGCCACGAACTGACATTAGTCCTCCTGGACAATGAGGATTTCCCTATGAATTAGGAAAGGCAAACTGGCTTACAGGGAGCAAATGTTTCTCTGTGGTTGGCTGGAGATGGTATAGGGCCCAAGAGATAGCCTTGGACTGCTGGTACCCTGCAGAATGGACAGAAACACACCTTGCAAGGGAACCCTTTCCTTTCCTGCATCAGACAAGTTTCCATGGCATCTCCCTGACAGCTTTCCATCTCCCAGAGGTTACCCATCCCTCCACTGCTAAAATACTCAGTTGAAGAGGAGTTGTGCCACTCTGTCACACAGTGGACCATCACATCCCAAAGTCAATCACCAGACCCCTTGAGTGCCAGGAAGAACTTCCACATTCCTGAAAAGCACTTACAAGCCAAAGTCTCTGCACACATGTCCCATTTCTGTCATGCCTAAATCCTTTGAGGGGAAGCTCAAAGTTAAGCTCCAAACAAATTGATACCTCGGCTTAGGAGAGTCTCTCGGGAGTTATGGCAGTTCTTCCATGGTCTTCCTACACACACAAAGTGTTGTTACTTCAGGGTATGCAATTCCTAAATAAATTCTTCTTTAAAACAAAAAAGCCCTCCACAACAGCGCAGTGCATGGACAAAAGGTACAGCTCGGCTGAGTAGCCACGGGTGCAGGCAGCAGAAATAGCCACGTGGTGGCGATATGCTCGTTGTAGTGCTGCATTCCAGGGCTGTAAACGCTCCCAGGCAGCATTCCAGCTACTGTCACCGTCTCCATCTTTTATACAGGGGCCAGATAAGAGCAGATCGGGCCTGGTGGTCTGCCCGAGGAATGTGGCTATGAAGAAGCACCCTGAAATGCTCAAGGCCTGATGTTTCAGCTGGCAAAATGTTATGGCAGACAGCATGTGGTTTAATGGCGTCTTAATCACAAGCTTCATTGCATTAGGAGTTTAGATGGCTTTCACCAACTGGATCTTCCAACAGTGCTGCAGTTCTGCTAAAAAAGAACTCAGCACACAGGTAAAAATTCTTTGCAATGAAACAGTAATTTCTAAGTATTGCAGGTTGAGATGCACAATTAACTCAAAATCACTAATTACAACAGACTCAGGTTTTGGTTTTGGTTTTTTTTTTTTCATTAAAGAAATTAAAATTCAATTTCTAAAATAATTTTTAACCTAGGCTGTTCTTCATTAACAATTGCCACACCTGGAGTACTGCATCCAGCTCTGGGGTGAGGAGAACAGGAAGGACATTGACCTGTTGGAGCAAGTCCAGAGGAGGAACACCAAGTTGATTAAAGGGCTGGAGCATCTCCCCTACAAGGAAAGGCTGAGAGAATTGGGATTGTTCAGCCTGGAAAAGAGAATGCTTCAAGATGATAACCAAAATGCAGCCTTCCAGACCCGAAGGAAACCAACAGGAGAGCAGGAGAGTGGCTTCAAAGTGAAACAGAGTAGGTTTAGATTAGTTATTAGAAAGAAATTCGTCACTGTGAGCGTGGTGAGGCACTGAAACAGGTAGCCCAAAGAAGCTGTGGATGCTCCTGGAAGTGTTCAAGGGCAGGTTGGATGAAACTCTGAGCAACTCAGTCTAATGAACAGTGTCCCTGACCATGGCAGGGGGTTTGGAACTAGATGGTCTTTAAGCTCCCCTCCAACCAGTATGTTACATAAACATATAAGAAAATAAAATGTGAACCCTGCAGTTAATTAAAAGTGATGGGGGAAAAGGTACCTTTAAGTTCATAACTTAATTTACGCTGCTTTTTCCTTGGTTTGCACTTCGAAAGTAGGAGCCATCAGTTTCATGTGGTGGAAAACACCATGGATCTAAGATGAAATATGTAGGTCTGCGTGTCTCAACTCATGCAAACACATATACAGCTCAACAGGGATTACAGGGCATACAGTGCTTCCCAGAAACACAGCCTGCTCTGGCAGAGTATCTCAGGTATGACTGATCACTGATTATGGCTACTGCTCATTTACCTTGCCACAGACTGTACAGTGTCCTTCTGCTTTCAACCAGACATTGTTCATGATGAGCCTTATCACAAGCATTTCAGGTAACTGCAAATCAAAAGGGGAAAAAAAGTTGTGTAGTTTCAGCTGAGAAAAGCAGTATTAGCCCTCGTCATAGTGGTTTAGGTCACTCTATGCCACTTCAGAGATCCGAAAAACCGGGATCATGAAAGCGACAGCTTAGAGTGTCTCGGGAGTCACAGCAGTTCCTCTGTATACACAAATTGTTGTTATTTCAGGGTACGCAATTCCTAAATAAATCCTTCAAAACAAAACAAAAAAAAAACCCCGACAACAACAATAACAACAAAATCACCCAACTATAAGAAAAATTAAAAAAAAAACTTTTAAAAAAAGACCAAAACCACCAAGAAATTTAAAAATAATAACAAAAAATAAGTGGGTTTAATTCATAAATTCGGTTGCATCCTGTTCAGTAAGCCGAAACACAGCCCAGCCCCAGCTTAGACAGAACCCAGCGCCGCCGCCCCCCCGCCGCCTGCCCGGCCCGCGCCTTCCCCGGGGCCGCGGCGGGGCCGCGCCGCCTCCATCGCCGCCTATTTCGGGGCAGAGGCGGCTCGGGCGGGCGGCGGCTGCGGTGAGTGGGGGCTGCGGGCCGGGGGCAGCGGGCCGGGGGCAGCGGGCTCGCCCTCTGCTCGGCCGGGCGGGGGTGGTGGCGGGCCGGCCCGGAGGGTTCCCGCGGCTCGGGACCGCCCGGGCAGGCCCGGGACGCGCGGCGGCCGCGGGCTCGGCGATGCGCGGCCCCTCGGCAGCTGCGGCTGCGGGCGCGGCCGCCCGGCAGAGGCGCCGGGCCGGGGTCGGCCGGGCTCTGCCACCGCGGGCCTCCGCCGAACGCAGGCCGGGGCTTCCTGCTCCAAACGGGCGCGTGTTGGCGGAACGGGAGTCCTGAGCCTTCCTCCCTAAGGAAGGCTGGAGCTGGCGGTGTGGCCCGGGAGCGGTCTGTGCGCTCCCGCCGCCAGCACGTGTGACAGCCCGCGGTGAGCCCGGCTGCTGCTGCCGCCGGGGTGCCGGCCTGCTGTGACCTTGGGAAGCGGAGCTACGGCCTGCCCACGCGGGCTGCTGCAAGGAGCAGCGCTGCCTTCTCAGTGCGTCTCGGTCTTCGGAGAGTGCATCAGCAGAGAGAAACATCTGGGGCTGAAATAACATCTGCGGGCAGAGGACTCTGCAAGACCTGTTACACTAACTAATGCTTCTGTGTTTCCAGGTTTGACGCTTGGATTTGCTTTGGAAGTAACAGAGCAGTTGCTGCCTCGTTCTACCTACAAGCAACTTTTAATATAGTAGTATTATTGCAAACAGGAAAAAAAAAGGTATGTACTTATATAATACTAATTTAGTTTTGACTAAGACTTAAATCTTCTGAAAGTGGCACTGTGCTGATATGGATCAGACAACTAAACTTTCCTGTCTCTTAAAAGGTCCATATTTTTATAGGTATATACTTTTTTCCTTCTGCTGCCAAGTTTTCTGTGAGCGATCTGGCATGTGCTCTCTTTGGGGACTGGCACGAGTCGATAAGCACTCAGCGTGATGAAAGCAGTGTACATTTTACTGAGCACAGGCAATTGTTGCTCTCGAGTAATTTCTTTCATTCAAAGTCTGTCTCGATGATTTGGGTTTTTTTCCCCTAAATGAGGAGCAAAACTGTGGAGTGCAGGGTGAAAACTAACGAGACGTATAGGATAACGAGGTGTAATTGGGCCTTGGAGCCTCTGTTTGGAAGTAACATCTAGTGTGCTGTGCTGTCAGTAACAAAACAGTTCAAATCTGAAGCCACAATTTTGAAATTGCATGTGCTAATACCATTTATTGCAAGAACAATGTTTTATTTTATTTTACACTCGTTATGTTTATATTTATGTAACAGATTGGATGGGTAAAGTCACTGAATGACAGTATTTGACCTACCGGTGTATATTTTAATGTTCAAGAATAATAAATCTGTCTAGAGACAGGCTTTCTTAAAGCCTTGGTTGTATTCAAGTGTCTATGTTTCTTTTACAAAGGTTGTGGTTTATACAATGTGTCTTTTTATGATTCTATCAATGTAGCCTACTGGGAATTATGTTTCCCATTCATATTATGCCAAACTATATTTTGGGAGGTAACAGGCTTCAAAAGAAGCATTACAGTAGGTAGAGGAGTGAAAATTGTTCTGTTTACTGATGTACTGTGCTTGAAGACAGGCTTAAAAGCCAATGAGGCACTAATTCACATGTTTATTTGTGTGGGTTTTAAGACTCATGCAGATTTTTGACAGTACTGCCAGCGAAGTGTGTCGCTCAGCAGCATGGTTCTGAAACAGTGGGAGCTCTTTGGCTGAGTTATTTTACCCCAGATAAATAAGCTTGTTTTAACTGCTTGCCCAGTGAAAGTGTCTTGCTGCGAACTTGAGAACTGAATTAATTCGAATGTTTTATTTCAAAGTGTCACGTTTGTATTTCTGCTTTCCAGCTGCCTTCCTGAGAGACGAGATGTAATGCTTAGTTATAATATTCTGGTGGGGAGGGGGGAGACTTGCACTAGGAACATGACAGCCAGACACAATTCAAGATGTTCATGTACATTCCCTTTCTATTCCTCTTCTGAAAGCCACCTAATGTGTCTGTATCATCACAGGTAGAGTTTTCTTAGCTGCTATTCACCATGAGGAGAGGACATCCTCTGTTTTGCTTTATAGGTGAGGAGCTGAGACAGGCATGAAATATTCCAGCCTTAGACACCTGAGGGAAGATTGTGCTTTTATAACCAATATAAAAGTAATTCTCAGCACTGTTCCCTGGATGTACTCTTTGCTTTCATTTGAGAGATCCAGGGAGATAAGAAGCTGGAAAGCCCCAGTAAGCTGAAGCTAGGCAGTGATACTTCAGGAGACCTGCCCAATGCAACAAAATTGGTCAAAATACAGATATGCTAAGTCTCATCCCTGAGCACAACCATTTTCTGTCTCTAAATGGAAGAGTGGATCTGAAAGCATTCCTATGATGCTTTTGCCTGTCAGGTTATTGTAAACTGTGTATGTTTCATCTTTCTCTTCCATCAGGAGACAAGTATCTCCATACCTACCACGAAACGGGAGACTTTGCTCTGAAGTAACTGATAAACAAGTGTGAAGCATGAGGATCAACTCTGCTGTTCAGGCTGCTATTGACCTCACAGCAGGTGCTGCAGGTAATGCTGGAGAGAAATTAATTGCACAACACTTCTGGGAGACAGTTTTAATGCTTGTGAGAAATATAAAAGCAGTTTCCAGTTGCTATAAAAAGCCTCACCTTCTGTGTTTTAAGGATAGGAGGAGAAGCAGTGACCTCAGCCAGTGTTTTAACTGTATCCCTATTGCTCCTCCTTGGTGAAACTCCTGCCACACAGCGAAGAAGACATAACACCTTACTTGGACTAATCATCTGGAAGGAGCTTTAAGTCCTCCTACTTAAACAAGTTTAAGAATCAATCAGAGTATCCATAGAGTTTTGGAAGGAAGTCAGTGTGTGAGTGATTGAGGTGCTGCTTTTGTCACAGGGACCCTCCCTAACTGAAAGGGACAAGAGGCTATCTGAACGGTTTCTGGCTCAGACAACATCTGGTGTGAATCTCTAAAAGCTGTGAAGCTCAGTAGTAGAACTGAGGATGGATTTGCGTAACTGACTTCTGCTTCAGTCTAGTCTGTGCTATAAAATTTTGCTGGACCAGTTGGGTGGAAATGGTTGCACTGTCTCACTGACATTGCCATGTTGGTAATGTCTGTGGCTGAGGGATGTAGTTTTGAATTCTGCCAGGGAAAAGGGGTCTTTTTGACATTTCTAAGCTGACAGTGTTTATATGGAAAAGGTGCAGGATTTGTCTAATTTACTATTGCAATCAGTTTAGATAATTTTATGGATTTTTTTCCCATACAAAAACTATTACAGTCTTTATGACAGTGTTAATGCTGTGAATATGACAGTATTAATGGTGTTAAGTGCATTCAATGGTAGTTATTTGAGGTCATTTCTCAGAGTGGAGGTTAACAGTGCAGTGAGAAAGCAAGGGATAACAGCACAAGTCCAGTGGGGCAGTCTCTGCACTCCTTAGAAAATGTAATTAAGTAAGCAAACAGCTCGTTCCTCCAGCAAATGCATAACCTGGTTTTACCTTCCTCTCCAGATACAGGGTTGACTACCTGATAAGTAATGACATATTGAGGCAAGCAAATTCTGAACAAGAACAAATAAGTCATTTGGCTGTCTGTGGGTCATAGGCCTTTGCCTAGGATCTAAGCAACCTCCAATCCCTAATCCCAACCTCTAATCCCTTTTCCCCACCATTGCCATGTTATTATTAGGACTACACTTGTATGAATGTTCAAACAGATTTGACATTTTTGGGTTTCTGGTTTGTTTTCATTTTGTAGTTGGGTTGGGTTTTTTACGACTCTTTACTGCTGGCTGGAAGAATTATTTTTTTCTTAATGTTTCAGATAATAAATAGGACTCTTGGTCTTTATCTTGATGCTTACAAAGTTCATTGCTGCAGTTTACTAGGCTTTTTGAGCCAACTCCAATGACAGCCTTTTTGGAACAGCCATTCTGTCAGCTCCGAATTTTTCAGCTTTACATTTCCAAGACCATTCCCAGTTTCCCTGGACATCTTCCAACAGCCCTTATTTTATTACAGGGACCTAGCATTTGTCCTGTAGATTAATGTCTACATGACTTCCCTGCAAATAACATCGGCTGAGCCTTCCCAGCTCTGCTTTTCATTTGAAGCTTACATGGGTGTTACTGGTCTGAGCCAACTGCTTTTCTCCTTGGTTATCCTTCCAGAGCAGGCAACTCCTCACGCTTCCTTGCATGGTTTGCTCTGAAGCTTTTAATGATCCGTCTGGTTGGGAATGAGGCTTTATGGCAGCTAGATCCTGAGTTTCTCTCAAAGGCCTGAAGTACCTCTTTGCAGAGAAGCAAGAACAATGTTATACAGATGCGTTTTCAAAGCGTAAAATGGATTGCAAATAACACTAGTTAAACAAATGCTTACTCTTCTCCCCACTTAAAAGTCAAAGAATTAATCCTAATTGGACTCACACATTTGTTTCCATTTCACCTACTTTGTTATCTGCATTTACAGATAATTTAAGGTATCTGCATGTCAATTTAAGGTATGTGCTTTGGTTAAAGATCAGCTTATGTCTTAGTACAGTTCTCTCTTGCTAAAAAACAAAGCCATGAACCCTATATAAGGTACACCTATCATGTGCTTCCTGTCAGGTATCTGTTTTTAATAGATTGCTATCACTGCACACTGCTTCTTACTGAAAAACTGTAACATAGCTCTTCCTGGAAACTACAGAATTGAGTTAGATCTTGCAGAAGAACACTGCACTGTGAGCAAAATGGTTATTGATGATATTGATGGAAATATCGCACAAGTTTTCAGGGTATTGACCTTGCAGTTCAGTTTGGAAAAGATAACATGTTGAGAAACTTTGCCCTTTTGCCCTTTTTCAGCTTATACTTGACACTTTCTTCCAGTCTCTGGAAAGAAACATACTTAAGAGCCATCTGGAGTTTTGAAGTAAAGGGTTTGAGTCTTCGGTTATCAATTTATTATGTATGATCAGTTTAGCACTCTCAGCAATGTTCCTCTTGTCCTGGAGGAATCACTTGATTACTAATCTTTCAGGATTGGGATTTTTTTGTTATTATTGGAATGTAAAATCAGAGATGGCTTCTAAACCACTGCATTAATGAGCAAAGGAAAATGTTACTTAACTCATTGACACAAGTGACTTGATTGCAGTACAATACCTCTAATTCAGTACAAGTTTATAAAAGGGAGCTGATTCATTTAGATGCTTGCTTTTCATGAGATAAAGTAACGTTTAATGAGAATCGTGCTGTTACTGCTCCTTTGCCTGATTTTTTTTTCCCCCTTAAGGTAACTGAATTCACTAGTGACAATTGATGCCACTGTGCTAAAATCAGTGCATTTGTCTTTTCCTGCAGGGAATCAATTAATCTTTGCTTTTTGTGTGATTTTCCTAATACTGGTGCTCGAGCAGAGGTGTTGCAGTTGTGATAACTTTCAGCCACCCTGTTAACTTCCACTGCTTGCCTAGGTGGGACAGCCTGCGTGGTGACTGGCCAGCCCTTTGACACTGCAAAGGTGAAGATGCAGACATTCCCCAACATGTACAAAGGACTTGTTGACTGCTTTGTCAAAACCTATAAGCAAGTGGGGTTTCGAGGCTTCTACAAGGGAACCACACCAGCACTTGTAGCCAACATTGCAGAGAACTCCGTTCTGTTCATGTGCTATGGGTTTTGCCAACAAATTGTGAGAAGAATTGTTGGAGTAGACAGGAAAACAAAGCTCAGGTTAGTAATAAATATCTGGCTTTTATTTTAAAATAAAGAAATAAATAATCATGCGAGTGCTACTTGCCAATACTGTATTGTCAGAGTGCAAGTGATGTCCCAGGCTCTCCTCTGACAGGGTACAGTGTAGTAAATTTTGGAAGATAGGCCTTCGTGTGACAATAGGGTGTCTAATGTAACAGAGCCGTCCACTAACCAGTCACTACAGCTGGCTGGTTTAGATGATCACAGCTTAACTGGAGTATTAAAGACCTGGAACATTTTTACCCGTGGGATTGAGCATTGAAACACCTGAAAGTTAGTATTCCCTTAATATCTAGGTTGTTTTGATTTTGCAGGGGAGGTAGTGGCTCTTCTTACAGGGAGGCATACTAAGGGGAAAGGGCACTTTTCTAATATTGTCTTGCATTTAAAAATGTATTTATTTAAGGTTCAAAAGCTTGCTCAGCCTACAAACCCTTTACTTTTTCCTACCCACTAAAATGTAGGAGGTAGGCCTATCAGCAATATGCTTCACTTCTTCACCTTCTTTTGTGACCATCCTGGGAGGTACACCACAAATGTGCAGAGGTCCTAGGACCATCTTCTCACATGACTGAGGCAGCATGGTCATGCTGGATGTAGGAAAGGTAGTGCAGGAAACTGTGAAACAGTACTACTCTGTCTTTGGAGCTGGATACAGAATGGGAATGTAATTTGAGTATGTAGCAATAGCAAGCACCTTTAGCATCTGACCATTCTTTCCTTGGTCGGTAATGGTGCTTATTAGACCCAAGATGGCTCTTTAATGCCTTGTTGATTCAAGGTCAAATAGTGTGACTGCAGAGCTGTGCTAGGACAAAACATTAAAGAATTCAAGTCTACTTGAAAGATGCTCCCTTGGTGCTGTTTTCTTGTTCTCTTCATCTGGATCATTGTGGGGGCACCTTATGATGTACATGTAAAAGAGAATTGTATTGACATGGTCTTCAGCAGGGCCCTGATGAGAACATGTGGTCTGTCCAGGACATCCCCACCCATTCTTAATGTGGAAGTGTCAAGCAGCCCTTGTAGTGTTCTGCAGGGGAGGGAAGCAGCCCTGACAAGCTGGCTAACTTCCACACATGCCAAGTAAAAAACTACAATTACCTTCATTGCCTCTGCTCTTTTAGAAACTGTCACTGTTATCTTAGCCTGAAGAGGAAAATGCATCAAGTCACAAACTGAGGTGAACCTAATCATTTTTCTTACCCATGTATAAGCAACTGCTTCCCACTTTTTCATTATTTTATAACATTTCCGTTTTCTCAAAAGCAGCCACAATATTTTGGTTTTAAGTTACCTTTTCAGTTCATACCTTTGAATGGCTTGGAAAAAAGCTTGTCTAGCCTGATTGTGTTTAGGGATACCCTGGTCAGTGTATGAAGCTGGGCAAAACAAGGACAAACTATAAAACATTTTTCAGTTAAAGGAATACATGTCACCGAGGCATAAATCACAAAAGAAAAGAAATGAAGAGAGAAATGCTAAATTCTGTTTATCTTTTAACATATGCTTAGTCCAACCAACAGATTTCATTTCATGCTAAAGTGAGACAACAAAATGGAAAGAGAAGTGCTAAATTCCATTTGCTGCTCTGCAGGCAGTTACTGATTTCTTCCACTTTAAAAGTTCTCATTACTGCCATATCTGAATGTCATAAGCTTTGCTTTATGTCACAACTTGAGTTCTGTGATGCTTCAAGGTGAAAAGTTGTAGCTTTAATCTCTGATACTATAGATGTATCAAACTGCTGGGCACAGGGCAAACATCTCCCATGGATGGAAAGAATTTCTGCGCTGCTGGAGTGAGATCAGTCTCAGCTGCGCTGACTCCCGGGTTCTGAAAGAATGCTCCACTTCTTTGCCATTATGCAGCTCCTGTCCAACACACCAGTGTCTGTAGGAGCCTCTTTAAAATGCATCATAAAGCAGTATGGCCCTGGAGTACCAGCCTTTTGGGTCCTGGCAGTTTAGCAACCCGGAATTTGTGGTATGTGTAAAATCACCACAAAATAAGTCCATTTTAGAACACTGAGTCACTGCAGATGACAGTGCTGTCTTGTTTGGTGCTGTGGTTTATGTTTGTGCTGTCTCTGATTCACATGGTTGCATTCATAGCAGCACATCCATACAAAGATCACAGTGATCCATTGTGCCTGCTTTCAGTTTTTTAGTATCTTCCACTGAAAGCCTTTATTAATATTGGTAAGGTGAATTTAAAAATACTGACATCTATCTATATGAGGTGAGTATTGCTCCTATTCTCTTTGAGGAAGTAATTAGTAACCAAAAGTTGCCCAGTAAAACAAGTCTATGGAAATCTTCATAAATGCTATCAAATCCTCCCTTCTTGGCTTTTATTCTGCTGCAATCACTGAAGTATAGCAAAAAGGATAGAGGTTACAATATATCTCTGGTGTCAAAAGGGTGTCTTTCAGTTGTATAAGAAAATGGGATGAACTAGGTTTTTCCTCCCTCTGGTTCAAGTAACTGCCCTTTGCCCTTGAGAATCTTTCCCCCAAGACTGTCAGTTTTTCCTGATGCTATTTAGAGTACAGGTTCGGGAAGCTGATTGCTGGTGCAGTGGCTCAACTGCACTAAAGGTCATTGCCCAAATACCTTCTGCAGTTTCTTTCTTGCAGTGATCTACAGAATGCTGCTGCAGGCTCCTTTGCCTCTGCCTTTGCCACCCTTGTCCTCTGTCCCACAGAGCTGGTGAAGTGCCGGCTACAGGCCATGCATGAAATGCAGTTGTCAGGAAAGATAATCCAGGGACACAAGTAAGTATACACCCTGTTCAGTATCTCTGAAACCCTTTCTTGTGTATTATTTCTTCAAATCCTGTATTGCCTCAGTGCCACATTTATAGTACACTGATAACCAGAGAAGATTTGTGGCTGGGAGGGTCACAGCCTGCAGACCTTCTGGGTGCTAGTAAAGCTGGATGCCAGTGAAGGGCTTGCAGCAAGATCTGGCTCTAAGTCTTACCTTAATTCAGTTGTTTGCACCATGGGTCTCACCCTTAACTGTTGCTGCAGTTGCCTGTTGTTCTGTAACTTCTCATTATCTGGCTATTAAGTATCACTAACTGGACCAACCTCTCTCAGTACAGTTTGGTCAGTAGTGAAGGGTGTTATCCAAAAGGACGGTCCCCTTGGATTTTATCGTGGCCTGTCAAGCACTTTGCTGCGGGAAGTCCCAGGCTATTTCTTCTTCTTTGGAGGGTATGAACTGAGCCGGACATTCTTTGCCTCTGGGAGATCAAAAGATGAATTAGGTATGGTGCCTTTTTTTACAGGTGGGCTTTAACATGCTGTCATGGGGAACATAAAGGGGGGCATATCTTCCCTGAAGATACACTAATGATGCACTACAGTTGTAAAATACATGCAAAATGAAGGAAACGAGGCATACTAATTATGGAGGGCTGCATTTTGTGTATACATAGTCATGAATTATTGAAGTGGCCACTTTGCAATGAAACAGGATGTATCATAAACAGAGAATGAATACAGTGAGCCAACACTACAAAACTGCTGAAATATCTGACCCCACAGTGTAACACAACTCTGAACTATTTCATTTCAGCTGCTATTCAGAGTGATTTTGAAGTATTTAGCTGCATTCTCTTGAACAGTGTGTTCAAATGTATGCTGAACTGTATGCTCACCATTAGATGTAGTTACAATGATAGTAAGAGAACACTGAGGTTGAAAATTAGAAATGAAAAAAACATCATAATGCCAGAATAAAGATTGCCTGTCTCCTGCTGAAAGACTGAACAGTAATACTTTGTCCTGTTTGGAGTCAGGATTTCAGCTGTATGCATTCTGGACTTGTAACAAAATGTTTACAAACATCTGATCTGAAATACAAAATCAGGGTGCATCGTGAAAGAAATGACTGATCACAAAATAACTCTACTGTACCAAATAAATCTCTGTGTATGTGATTAGTAACATCATATACTGTTACTCTAAACCATTTCACAACTAACCTTGGAAAGTGATTACAAGTGTTAAAAAAGTTAATTTAGTTAATACAATCAAAATTGAATCCTGAGTTATACTTTTTTAGCATGGCCACTAATCTAAGAGGCACTCCTTATAACCTTTAAGTTTCTAGTTAAGATTTACAATTTACCTGTGGCTTGAAATTAACTTAAAGGTTAATGGGAGAACAGAAACTGCTCTTTTGTCATAAGCAAGTTCCTCTGTTCCCTTTGAATCCTGTAGATGAAATGATGTTACATATGTGCTGGTGAATCTTGTGGTGTGAATAAAAGCACATTTCTTAACTTTCAGGTCCCATTCCTTTGTTACTAAGCGGAGGTTTCGGAGGCAGCTGTCTGTGGATTGCTGTGTATCCTGTGGACTGTGTCAAATCTAGAATTCAGGTTCTTTCAATGGCTGGAAAACAGGCAGGCTTTATGGGAACATTTGTAACTGTTGTGAGAACTGAAGGTGAGTATGCAAGCAGATCAACTGAATCTACAGGGGTGCAGATTGAAATCTATACCCTCCAATACCCAAAATCACTTAAGAAACCTAGTCCAGTGATAATGCGTTAGAGACAGACAATAACTGCTCCTAGCAAACAAATACCTACTTCATGTAGTGTGGAAAGCTTGGAATCTAGAAACTGAGACCTCCTGCATCGGGGCCTGCCTCTTGTTTCAAGAAATGATTCACTTAAAGCGAACAGAAGCTTGCTATGCATTAAAAGCAGATAAAGAAATGGGCTCTATTACCCATGACCAAACCTATACATGAAAATTGAAGGAACTAGGTAAGTTCCATGCAGAAGTTTTCTTCACTTCTAGAAGTTAATATATGGCTGAGGATTGATTTATCAAACAGCCCTATTCAGCTTGGTAACTTGAGGCATCTACCTCAGCATCTCCTCTCTGGAAAAGGCCTGTGGTCAGGCGCTATGGAAGAGGGTCTAAGAATATACATGGCAGCAGATATGAATCCTAGCCCAATTGCTAGGTAAGATACTCATCAGAACTGGAGTCTGACTTGGAGCACAGCTCTAACATAGTCCTGCTGCCCCCTTGCCAGCTGTGGTACAGCCACTGTCAAGCATATCTTAGATGACCAAGGCTTGTAATAGCTGAAATAAGCATCTAACATAAGCCCTTACATGGTTAAACTCCTGTTACAACATTAGATACTCCCAAATCAATATCCAGTACCACTGCAGTCAGCAGCTAACACCTCAGCTGAGTTCAGCTCTCTGTTTCATGCTCCTCTAAGCAGAAGCATTGCTTCAGTACCCTTCACAGGTAAGAGCACAGTGGCTGATGCAGACAGCCACTTTAATAAATTGCTAACTGGCTCTGGTTTCATTTCCAGGTGTACTTGCCTTGTATTCTGGACTAACGCCAACTATGATCCGTGCATTCGTGGCCAATGGGGCACTGTTCCTTGCCTACGAGTACAGCCGGAAACTTATGATGAAACAAATAGATTCTTACTGATACCTTCTAGCCAATGAAGAACAAGAGATTGTTTAAGGGTCATTTAAATAAATGATGAAAAACACATAGATCACATGATGGTCTGAGCAGAACCAAATCAGTGACCTAATTTTAGGAACTCAACTCCAGTCTAAGATTTGTAATCTTTTAAAATCAGGTGATTTTATGGAGGTGTGTACATGTTGCTTGAATTGCACAAGCAGAACTATCTCCCTCTTACAGATTCTGCACTAGGTACACTGCATGTCATAAATGTGTTTCCTGATGTGTAATGGTGCTAAAAATATTTACGTTAACCTGTGGGGTTTAATGTAACATGCAACAGTAGGTTGTGATTTGTCTATGGCAAAGCACTGGTTTTAAAATGGTGCTGCATTTGTGACCTTCTGCAGTTGTTGCTGATGTCTGACTCAAAATAATCCCAGTTCTTGTCTCATCTTGCTGACTATAGATGACTTGGATATATCCCTCACCTAGGGAGACCTTTCCTTCTCCAGCTAGACCCCTGTCCTTCTCCAGCTCCCTGCTGCTCTGGGACTTGCCAAAGTCATGGCAGAGGGTGTCTGACATTACATACTCTGTCCTAGTAAATGGATTATAAGAGTAGGAAACATTCACCCCCTACCTTCTATGACTTAGAGCCTGAGATAGAACTGCATTTTTGATAAAAGAAGCACAGTAACAATATTAAGGAGGCTATGCAGCATTTTATTGTTTTCTAAATCCTTTCAAGAAGTGCTGGAGTAGGCTAAGCACCACTTAACATAAGGGATACTGCTGGAACTAGTTACAATGCTGGCCCTGAGCACAGAATTGTAACTTTGTGCAGGTTCCCATTTAGGTCAGCATGGCATGAATGAGGCCACATGCTAGAAGGACAGGAAGCTGAAGAGGAACAGAAAGCCAGAACCGAGTTGTTAAAGACAACTGACACCGTGGTCTCTAGCGCAGCAGTCTTACTGGGGCTGGAGTCTTGCCACTTGCTGTGCCTCTTCAGCTGAGTGGAAAAAGCTCAGATGACTGGATAGTTTGTATCACCTTCAGGCTTGGAGGGCATGCCTGCTTGGTCATGGTCCTTGATTAAATATGCAGTTAGTCAGTATTACCCAAAATGATGCAGTGACACCTCTTTCCAGATTCCACTTTTGTTCTTCAAGTAGAATGCTCTTCATACCAGCATGCTCTGCTTTGTAAGAAGCAGGTACTGCCTTATCCTGGAATAAGTTAAAGCAGGTCTTAGAACAGCACAAAGTTGTCCTGGAGTTGTAGAGAGATGCTGCAAGTGCAGCCCACCAGTGTGGGGGCAGTGGGGGGCACAGACAGAGCCCTTTGACTCGCTGAGATCAACACAGCTACATGGAAAGTAGCAGCTTGTCACAGCAGCCACATTTGTCAGTGACAGACAACAGTCAGAGCGGGAACAACCTAATTTTGTATGTTACAGCTTCCCTTTCAGATCCCAGAAATAGGAACAAGCTTTAGGCATAGATGAAATCACCTCAATACCTCATGCCTCTTGCAGTGGAGCCAGGGTGCACTTAAATTGGCTCATACCTTGCATTGTTGCAGCCCCTTTGATGGAAGGTGGTTGCTGCAGTTCCACAAAATCATCTTGCTCCTCCAGCCTCCAAGTGCAGAAGGAACAATTCATCTTTCAGGGAGCTTTCATACACCATGAGAAAAGGCAGTTAAAGCAGGGCATGGCTGAAGAATCTTCAGTGTCTACTGCACCAATATACCTTGATTGACTGGCACACTAGGGGCAGCACTACTCTGCATTGCCAGTACTTTAAAAGGAATTTATACCAAATGTAAATGTAGGAGGATGAGGCTTTAAGAGTTGTTAGACTTCCCTTTCTTTTCAAAGTTGTCTAGTTAAGAGAAATAGTATATTTGTACATGTTTCTAATAGTTACGAGAAGGTGAGGACTGACTCCACCTCAGTGGAATACTTCAATCTATTTCTTAGATTTGTCTTTGCTTTCATTTTTTAAAGCTCATGGTTGCAGTTTTTAATACAAAAGTTGAAGCTTCAAGAGAAGCAGGGTATTTAAAACAACCTACAGCAAAAAGCTGGTGGCATTTGAGAGTTTACCTTCTGAAGTTGATGTAAGCAGTAATTTTTCCATTCAGAGCTGCTTAAGCTGTACACGTGTATCAGTTGTTCAGCTAAAAACTTCATAATGTTGATATAGGAATTAATGGAAATAAAGTTTCATTGGATTAATTGAGTACCTGATGATTGTTTATGCCATTTAACAAGCTCATCTAGCTGAGAAACAAAGAGGTTGAATTCAGCATCACCACCTCTCTGGAATTAAAGAAAAAAAACTTTATACAATCAATGAACATATAAAGCCCTCAAAACTGAAGGGAAGGGGGCAGCTAGAATAAGGTGCTGTGAAACAACTGCTGATTTTTTTACATCTATGGAAAATGAAACCCATAGTTCAGCACTTGGCCTGTTGCTTTGTTAGTACCAAAGTCAGTTCTACTATTAAGGTTCACCTCAAATTTGAGGTTTCTAGATTACTGTGATACAGGCTATAAGGTCTTCTGTCATAAGGATGCCAGGAATCCAGCATAGGTCACCTAAATTCCACATATATAAGGGATGAGCATCCACT
Organism: Corvus hawaiiensis; assembly: GCF_020740725.1. NCBI lineage: Eukaryota > Metazoa > Chordata > Aves > Passeriformes > Corvidae > Corvus > Corvus hawaiiensis. Next base: position 57,246,343 of record NC_063214.1, read on the forward strand.
ACCCTGTGAAGGTCAGTGCAACAGGGAGGCAGGGCCTATTGTTACCCTCTTCTGAGCAGTGGTGCCTGGATCTCGCAAGAGGAACAGTATATCCCTTGTACAGCTACTTTGTTATTCTTGCTCACACATTAGTTTTTACTTAACTGCATGTGCTTCAGCTAGAAAAAATGTGTCTTGCTGTTACAGCCTCTGCTGCTGCTGCTATCTGAGAAAACTGGCTTACTCCATAAGCAGGAAGACAGGTCACCTTAAGTGCCCTGCCAACTATAAGGAAGGGCATCAGCTCGTAGAAAGGGCATCCTAGGACAGTGATATCCAATTGCCTGAGCTAAGCCAAAATGAACTTGGTCATCAGCCAAGTAGCTGCAATAAAAGGGCATCCTCTTTTAGCCCCTAGCCACATTCATATGGTCACTGAGGCCTTACGTGCCTGCTTGCCCTGTTGCCCTCTAGTGTCTAATGACTGTGTAAATGGGCATTTCTTTTCTCAGGCCAGAGATGTGAGGGTTCCATTAACCTTGCCAGCACCACTTAACCTTGAGGGGCAGTTGGCTCCAAAGCAACACTAAAGTTTGGGGAGTGGCATTGCAGAAGTTGAACACAAGCCAGCACACCCTTGCAGCAAAGACTAGGCTGCTAAAGCAGGCTCTGGAGCCAGCAGGTGACAGTTCTGACCCTCTGCTCATACCTCTCACATCTGTTAGAGCAGACATGAAAGACCACATCCAATTTCATATTCCCCTGTACAAGAAAGGTGGTGACATACTGGAGCAAGCCAAGGAGAGGGCAATGAGAATAGTTTGTTCACACATTACTGAAAGCTGAAGAGTCTACATTTGCCTCATTCATGGGAGGGGATAGAGACAGGCTCTTTGCAGAGGCTTAGAGGGGCAGGACAAGATGCAACAGGTACAACTTGGAATAAGGGAAATTCCAATGAGAAAGTAAAAGCAGGTACAAGATTAAGTATTGAATGAAAAGTCCTATCTGTGGAGATACATAGAACTGAACTAGATTGATTAGCCAGCTCTATCCAGGCTTGTTTTTCACAGGAGCTTGGACTTCATACATTTAAGTAACCCAGGCTCACTCTATCCTGCACCTAGAACTGTAAACAATTGGTGTGACACTATTGGTCATTCAAGACAGGCTTCAGCCTCCACACTTGAAATACACTGCTGATAGAAGCAACTTCATGAGCCCATCTCCTAAATATTAGGTAAATACACAGCAATAGCAAAAGTTGAGCCCACACATGGTGTACTTCATAGTAAACCGCTACCTTCAAGTAAGCACAGGGAAGGCATATGACCTCTCTGCTTATTTGATTAACTGGAAAGCTATGTCACTCCCCTTCCACAACACAAAGACTAATGAAGCAGCAGAACCAAGAAGCTGACACCTCAGCACGTTTCTCATAAATGAAGATACAGTCTCCATAGAAGAGCTGCACTGATAAGAATAGTTGGAAATAGAATAAGCATCCTAGAAATTTGTGCATTACAGGTCTTAGTAGAGCTCAAGAGGGGCCAGTGAGCATTTGCACTATTTGCTCAAATGAGCAGGTACACAAATCAAACCCCTCATATGCAAGTATTAAGGCAGCCATGCTAACTGATCCCAGGCAGCTGGAATGCTCAGGAACTGATGAGAGCCAGACTTAAGCCTTAGGGTAAGTGGCCATCACAGCCACTTTTGGTGAGGTACAGCAGTAGAAAAGCAGCTGTGCAGTCTCCAACCTCCACAGGCAGCTCCCAGGCCAAGTGCTGCTCAAAGCCCTATATCACTGATTCCTGATGAAGAGCAGTTCAATACCAAGGCTTCTGCGCTCAAGAAGCAGTAATCCAGCATAGGGAGATTAATATTTCTCCCTCAAAACTCCCATATTCAACTGATCTGTGGAAAACCCCAATGCCAAGAGAGTCGCATCAGATTTTCCAGTCTCATGCACACTGCTGGTCTTCATCCACCATCATGTTAACGCTCGTGCCTAAAGACAGGTAATTGTCTTACATTAACTCAAACAGGAATTACCCATATGCAGAGATATCTAAGCTCCCAAGGATCCAATGATGTGACAGTCAACTGACATTAAATAACTCTTCAGAGTATTATTGCCCTGTACAACAGAACTTCATGTAACTTTATTTGAGAAGTTGTATCTACACAGAAATACATTAAGTACATCCAAATGAGACTGCTTCACTTTATACTGAAATAGCAAGACATTCTCCAGGACAGAGATTAATTTTACATGTTTCCCTTACAGATCAATAAAGTTCACCTCCACAGCAAACGTCTCACTATAGACTTTCCATGTTTTACACTTGTGAGGGTTATCCAGCTCATTCCTGGGAAGGTAGAGTCTGAAAGACAAAATTCAGTAGTATATCTTACAGTCTAAGACATGCTTTTCCTTTCAGCCAGCTGAGAGATCTTCTAGCTCAGCCCTACAATATTAAATACAGCCCCAGATCTTGAATTCAAACAGACATCAGCCATACCTGCACAATACTTTGCATCTTATGTAGTCTGAGAAACAAAGTCAACCTGATGGCTTTGTTCCCACCCCCCTCCCAGAACCCCACAGTACAAGACAGAGTGAAATTAATATTACATTCAGCTCAAGGCCTCGTGATATGATGCAAGTGCCAGGAATTTAATAACCAACCTTCCTAAAGGCAAGGATTTGATTCAATACTCAACCTCATCAGGCATGTTCTCCAATTTTAATGTTTACCAAATTCATGTCTAGCTATCACCTAAAAGCACTTGCACATCAGCCATGTCTGAATTAAGAGATACAGAGACAGAAGCACTGCCTTAACAGCTGTTTCACTTCTGCTCACACCTATTCCACTCAGGTCTACCAGAAGGTCTGGGCAGAAAAGGTAGCCTAGTGGGGCATCCTCCATAGTTCTGGAGGAAGCAAAACACTTCAGCAAAACCCTCAAGATGGCAATGTTGCAGGGCTATCGGACAGCTGGCAGACATTTCTCCTGGCACTGGCTTGGTCTAATTGGTCTGCATTGAGACTGCAAGGTGCATTGCTGGCTCAGCATATTAACAGTTTACAAACAGACTCATGGCTACCTCTTCTCAAGCTGTAACGGGATCAGTTAAGTAAAAACTGGTTTTTATCTATTCCAGTCATTGAGAACACAGTAATTATATCTCATATGCCAAGTTCACTGTTCCTCTACCTAAATCTGTCAAGCAAGGCAGACCAAAGACAGGGCTTTCTTGTTTCTGCATTTCTACATCACTCCCAAAGGAAGGTAGACAAGCCCAACTTTCACCAGGTGGAGCTTCTCTAGGAGTTCCAGTCTCAGCAAGCAAAATCACAGTAATTTCGTGAGAAGCCATAAGAGAGCCTTTCTTTGTGATCCCAAGCATCAGGACCTCTAACTGTGGTCTTAATGTTTGCCTGCTAAGATACTGAATTCCTGCCTCTCAGGCAGCCATACTACAGAGGATGGCAGGTTTGAATAGTTAGCATTACATTTTTTAATTCAAATTCATTAACAATGGTTAGAGAGCACCAAGGAAATAATCCAGTCATTTAAGTAAAGATAGAAAGCTCTGATGTTTAAAATACTTGTCACAGTGCAAGCAACTGCCTGTTCACAAGTTATAGTTGAGGGTCAAAGACCAGTACCCACATGAAAGTTAGCTGGCTGATCAGGCCTGTCTTATCTCAGCTTTCAGTACTATGTTTATGATCTTTCAGCTCTATGCAGACACCAGAAGTTAGGATCTGAAGGCATCCCCTATGATCACTTACCTGTTATTTTCAATAAAGGAAGTGTTGAACCAGAAAAAGAATGGGCAGCCATCATAGCCTTTTGGGAGAGACTAAACACAAATACCTTGTTTAGGGACTGTGTTACACAACAGAACTTTTTTTTTGTAGAGCAAGGGTACCCACTTTTCTTCACTAATTTGGTTTACAAAGCTACAGTGCCAGAATCAGTACACGTAAAGAGCCCAATATCACACACAAATCGCTATTTGCTCTGCAGTTACTTCAGTACCAAGTCACTCAATACAATGAGGTAAGGCCCCCATGGTTAGGAGCAGCAGGTACTCAACTAAGATGCCTTGGTTATACTGCTGTTTGAGCAGCCACATGCTTCCCCTGCTTACCTAGGCTGATGTTACACCACTCGCTGCATCCCCCACTGCACAGTGAGACACAGCAGGAGTCACTGGGGAGGAACAAATTCTGCCCCCCCCCGCCCAGCCAGGGAGGACCCACTGCAGTTTGCACTGCAGCCTCTCCCCATACCCAAGTGAAGGTCTTCACACTGGTATACTTACAGAATTGGATTCAAATCTGACTTTCACATCACCACTTAGAACAGGGCAGTCTTCTAAGCCAATGACTACAGAGTCACTTTCAGAATCAAAGAAGAGCTGGATAACAGAATAAAGTATTTGTCTTATGAAAGTTTCTACAGTGAGACAAGGGACCAATTCACGACAACATATAACTACTCATTCACGGTACACAAATACAACAGCAGTGCTAGAACAACAGACAACAAGTTTAGGCTGCTCAGGACAGAGTGAACTATTTGCATGTAAGCGACTCCCAGAGAAATCTTTCTTTATCTTACCACTACTTTTCCTAGGATCTGGCAAAGTTTAGCTTTTTCCTCCTCTTGAAATTTACATCATCCATTTAGTTAGAATGTGTAGAAATTGAATATTGGACATAAAACAAAGACACTTTTCACCTCTAAGTCAGTTTTCAGCTTCTGTGACTCAACTCGTGTCTTCATAGCACTCACCTTGCAGTTTTTTTGATTGGCACATACACACTGTAGTACAACTTGCTTCCTTGTTATTATCTGCACCTTCATATCACTTCCATTGCCTTTCCCGACTCCTAGAACAAAGTGTTGCATTATACCAGAGGCACACACTTTAGCTGGAAACATAAGTAGTCATGAAAACCAAGTGTGATCCCATTCAAAAGTGCTTTCTTTCTAGAATGCCTTACTCAAGACCCTAGAGACCTCAAATGCTGAAGGTAAGTCAGTATTCAGTGGCTGAAAATTGTATTTTGAAGTAACTGAATCCCAGCAGGGGAATAGGCTAATGTAGAATCTAGTTCCATTGATCGAACAATAACAGCAGTCTGAACTCCCCTAGAACAAGCAGCTGTGAACTTCCAGCTTTTGAGCAAGATAACCAGTACACAGGTACAAAAATAGGCGTGTATCTAAAGCTCAGGAACATTAGTGGATCCAGCTCCACATGGGGAGTTAGTCTCACTTGAAAAGTGATTCCCCTTCCAAAAAAAAGCAGGTTGTATGTGAGCCATCATTTGGTCCAACATCCAGAAAGTGACACAACGCAGAGCAACCGACTACAAAATACTCTTCATTGTGTTCTGTGTCATTTAAATTCTCAGATCCCAGTAAGTCTACATTCCTCAGCTTAGCAAGAGAAACAGTTATCAGCTGCCTGTAATGGGAAACCACTGCCAGATAGAGGAATGCCCAAATACAAGAGTTCTTACCATGTATAGAGTGGATTTTGAAGTTTTTTATTTTGAGTTGTCTCTGTGGTGGGAGTTGCAAGTTATACTTGTTTTTCAGGATCTCATAATACCCAACATACCTACTCTGTAATGCAAAAAAACCAGACACATTATGCAGTTTCTGTACCCAACACAGATTAATTTTAGGCAGAAGTAGGATTTAAATAGATCTTCTACACCAAGTTTTTAGCTCTTCAAAGTCCAAAGCTAAGAAGAAAGACAACTGTTCTCCCTCCCTTCCCCGGTTCAAACAATCTTCTAGACAAATTCAACATCTACATTTTTAATCAGCATTTAAATTTCATGTTTTAAGAGGAATTCTGTACTTTTTAGTTCAGCAAGAAGTGAGGAGCTTTTATATTGTAGCTTTAAGAGGCTGAACGTTTAAACATACAAGATACATTCATTTTACTGAAGGACAGCTGTACTTCTATTTTCTGCCAGCAATTATAAGTACCCCTGTCACCAGATTCACTTCCCAACTCTGCATCACACAGAACAGTAAATCAAGATGAGCAAAGTCCCGAACTGTGGCCTGAGGCAAAAACTTGTGTAGTTTTTCCCAGTGAATGCAGTCTGCAGAAGATGCATTTCTCCATCCAAGCCAAATCAGCACCAGGCCAGGCTGCAGGCTTCCATGCATCCTTGTTAAACAGTCCAGTTGCCTTACAGTGCCATGCTCCTGTGAGGATGCCCAGACATTCTGTGGAGTCTGCATCTGTGCAGATGTTCTAGACCTGACTGGACACATCTGTCCAGGTCACCCTGCTTGAACAGTGGGGTTGGACCGAAAGCTTTCCTAATCTCAGGAATTCTGTTGTTATCCTAGATACTATACTTCAGATTTAACATTATTATGCAGAGAAAGGCATAAAGGGAAGGGGAAAGATGCAAAGCAACCATGTCAGTTGTTCATCTTCCGACTCTCACAGAAGGATTACAGACAGTTCAGGAGTTAAGCAAGTAATAGGAACCTACATCACTGAAACAAGGCAGGGAAGGTGGGGCAGCATAAGCACTCAAGGTTAGTATTGGTTTGACTACAGTTCCTGAACCTGCTCAAGCTTACCTGTGAGGGAGTTTCAACTCCTTGAAACTTGGTACTTGTGCTTCTATCAGTTCTTCTCTCCCCAAAGTAGTCCAAACTTTCCTACACAGGAAGATAATTTCAAGGGTTAAGCTACCCATCCCACCACCATTCCCCTCCTTGAGAAGGGGATAGTAAAATAGAAGTACACTACTCAAGTCCAGTAAAGGAATGCAAGTGAAAATATGCAATAGTTGCTTTGGTACCTTCTAAAGGAGACTTTTAATTACAAGAAGAAAGTACTAATTAGGAAGTCAGATACATAAATCTGTCATCCATGAAAGAGTGAAGAAGAGCAATATGACTTTTAAGCAATTGCTTTAGAACCATCTATATTTCTCAAGTGGTCTGTGGCAGACCAAGCTGAACATTAGTTCATATCTTCATGAACCAAACTCAGAGGAAAGCAAGTGATTAAATGGATACACACTCTGCCCAGACTACCTTGAGTGTCCTGGGCCTTCTGCATCCCAAGTCTCCAGCTGGTATCAGACCCAGGACACTAAAGCAGCATAAGCACCTGTCCTGGTTGGGACTTGGTCTTTCTCCCCTTCCCTAGAAGGGCTTTCTTTTGTAATGCTGGCTGTCAAGACAAGACAATTCTTGATGGCACACTACTTGGAGGGAGATTAGGCAAAAAAAAAAAAATTGCTTAAAACCGGTGATACTATCTTTAGGAGACTTTGCTCAGAAGTCACCTACAGTTTAAGTTGTTGCTCAAGACCCTAGACCCATTATTCCTCCTAAAAGACTACTTCAAGTTGGTAACCTGTTAAATGCTATTTTCCCCACTTCTGTCAGATCAAGAATAGTCTCCTCAGAATTTACACTGTAGGAAGACTTGCATGAACTTTTTTAAAACCAGAATCTTCAGAGAATCCTTTTTCTAGTATAGAACTTTCACAGCACATTAGTGCATTTCACCAATTCAGTAAATCCTAAAAGGACATTTTGAATACTAAACAAATCAAAAAATAAACAGGAGTTTTTACCTTTGCACTCTCAAACTGGTCACTGTCTATGAGCCAGATACAGACCATTGTTCCAGTCCTGCCTGTATTAGACATACAACACAAGTTGAATTACAGCAGTTCAAAGGCATTGGGATTATTTTTGTGAAGGTAAAGTCATCTCCTGTTATCTCATCTATTTCAAGAGTTACAAGTGACAGTCGAGTAGTCAGGTGCCTGTATTTCTGAGAAGAAGAAGTTAAAGACAAGATACTGGAGTTTGTCAATTTGTTCCTTGTCCCCATGTTTTCATTACTAGAGACACTCAGGCAGCTGGTCAGTACCTGCATACCCCATTCAGCAGGGAATAGAGCCAAGCACTCTACTAAATGAGGCTATAAACTGAAACGTCCCAATCCTGTAAGTGTCAAGAGTTGTTTCTCTGCCCCAATCAGTATCCCTGCAACCCTACTAAAAGCCATCAAGTCTGCTAGCATGAAGATGCCTACTATAGTTTCAGCTTTTAATTTAAAATCTCAGAGGTCAAGCCACCCTCCCTATACTTGTTCTTCAAGCTGGTTTTGACTGCAGGTAGTTTCAACACTCAGTTTTGAAAGACTTTAAAACAGAGCTCCACCTGGGGGCAACTCTTTAATGTTAAGTAACCACCTACTTGAAGCCAGGTACTTGCAGTAGTAACAGCAGGTGGCTAAAGATGTGGCAGATGTCTGCAGGGAAATTTGGCCTACTTGCAGTTATTTATGCATTTCAACAGCTCCCACACTACTGCTGATTGCAGCTAGCACCTGCAGGTTAGCTCCTATGTTTGACAGCCTTCACTATTCTTTCCATAAGACTTCATTGTACTCTATCACCTAATATCATGTGTATCTTGATTTAAGATCCAGCAGTACCTGGAAAATTCTAGAGGGGTAAAGTTATGCAGCAGATCATCTTGAGTGGTATCACACAACACATGCAGCACAACCAGGGGATCAGGCCCACCCAGCATGGATTTATGAAGGGCATGTCCTGCTTGATCAACATGAACTCCTTCTATGAGAGGGTGACCCACTTAGTGGATGAGGGAAAGGCTGTGGATGTTGTCTACTTGGACTTAAGTAATGCCTTGGATACCATTTCCCACAGCATTCTCCTGGAGAAACTGGCTGCTCATGGCTTGGACAGGTGCACTCTTCACTGGGTAAAAACCTGTCTGGACGGCCGGGCCCAGAGAATTGCGGTGAATGGAGTTACATCCAGCTGGCAGCTGGTCACTAGTGCTGTCCCCAGGGCACAGTACTCCAGCCAGTCCTGTTTAATATCTTTACCAACAATCTGGACAAGGGGATTGAGTGTATCCTCAGCCAGTTTGAAGAGGACACCAAGTTGGATAGGAGTGTTGATCTGCTAGGAGTGTTGGAGGGCAGGAGGGCTCTGCAGAGGGATCTGGACAGGCTGGACTGATAGGCCAAGGCCAACTGCATGAGGTTCAATAAAGTGAAGGGCTGGGACCTGCACTTGGGTCACAACAACCCCACACAGTGCTACGGGCTCAGGGAAAATTGTTTGAAAAGCAGCCCACTGGAAAAGGACTTGAGGGTACTGTACTGTTCAACAGCAGCTGAACATAAGCCAGCAGTGTGTCCAAGTACACCAATGACATCCTAGCCTGTATCAGCAGTAGTGTGGCCAGCAGGACCAGGGCAGTGATTATCCCTCTCTGCTTGTCACTGCAGAGGCTGTACCTTGAATCCTGCATTAAGTTTTGAGCCCCTCACTGCAAGAAAGACATTGAGATGCTGGAGTGTGTCCAGAGAAGGGCAACAGAGCTGGGGAAGGGTCTGGAGCACAAGTCTTACAGACTTCTCTTACAGAGAAAAGGAGGCTCAGGGGAGACCTTTTTGCTGTAAAAGGTCATAGTGAGGTGGGGTTGGTCTGCTCCTTCCAGGTAACAAGCAATAGGAAGAGAAGAAATGGCTTCAGGTTGCTCCAGGGAAGATTTAGATTGGATATTAAGAAAAATTTCATCTTCAACAGGGTTATGAAACACTGGAACAGGTTGCCCTTGGAAGTGATTGAATCACCACTCCTAGAGGTAATTTAGATGTGCAGATGTGGCACTGAGAGACATAGTTTAGTAGTGGACCTGGTAGTACTGGGTTAACGGTTGGACTTGATCTTGAAAGGTCTTTCTCCAACCTAAACAATGGATAGTTTGAGCTATACTACAATGCAAAATATTCAGCATGGGTGACTGGCTACCAGAAGGCAAAGCAGCAGCCTAACACTTTGTCTTGGGGTGACTTTATGATGTTGTATCCCCTATCACTCCTCTATGCCCAGAAATTAATTTTGTGCCTTTCTGTACCTTTAAACTGAGCCTGAGAGGAGGAAGAGGAAAAAATACCCAGAGAACTTTCAAAGCAGTGTTTCAAGGACACACAGACTCCTCTGCATTCAGCTGCAGCAGCAAGCGAGAGCAGAGGGAAGCACCCTGTTTGGTTTTTTTTTTCCCAGCCAGTTTTCCAGCTACTTTTTTCACCGGAGGGAGATGGAGAGTTGAACTTTATTTTCCTGGGACTTCGATTTTTCCCTTCTTTTTTTTCTGGACTGTTTCAACATCAGAACACCTCGCGAGAGTTCTCCACCGAGGCCCGGAGGTGGGCCCACAACCCAGCTCCAAGGAGGGGGAGAGAGATCTATGGAAGGACTCTGAATTTTTCCCAGGTTTCTCTCCACAGTGAGAGGTTTCATTATTTAGCATTATTATCCTTTTCCTGTGTGTTTATTAAATAAATAGTTTTTTATCTTTTTCACTTTCCTCCGAGGAAAAAATTCTTTTTTTTTTCCTGAATCTGGTGGGGGGAGGGCTGGTTGTAACCTGCCTTCTATCAGAGGATATTTTTCCTCCAAATTTGTCCAAACCAGCACACATTTTTAACAGTAGCAGTTTCAATAGCCCCTATCCCCAGTTTCTCCTGGGGGACTGCTGTCCCAGCTGCCAGAACACCAGAAAGTTATTGAAGAACATTTTAAGAGACACAATGACAGCTTAGACTAAGAACCAATTTAGACTACCTAAAAATGGGGTTGTGTAATACTGAACACAGAGTACAATACTCTTGCTAGTCATCACAGTGTCTGCAGAATTTGTCAAGTTACACTGTAAGCCCATCTCATACTACGGTTTAAGGCCACACTAACATCAAAGAAGCTATAATGACACAGAATTGTGATTTGTAGCATACACAGATTACACATGAGAAATCCTACCTTTGCCTCCTTTACAGTGAATTGCTATGACATTCTTCTCATCTTGACTCATCCATTCACGGACACTGGCAGTGAATTTCAGCATGTCCCTAAGTAAGGGGATAATTAGTGGCTCAAAGCAAATGCCTACATAGAACTATTACAATGTATGTATTTCTTGACAAGACTCACTGTAGTGCTGGGACATTGTGGTCATCAATGAAGATCCTTTCCACCCTGTAGTGAAAGTACTTGGGGTCATAGCCTTTTTCACCTATAGGAAAAGATCTGAAGTTATGCCAGGAAGGGAGAAGGATTGTAACAAAGAAAGTGGCTTGTAACACACAATTGCTGGTCTGAGCATGTACTAGTGTCTAAAATACAGTAGTGTTAACAGATAGATCAAAATGAAAAAAAACTGAGGTAACTTGGCTAAAACCACGTGTGCTTAGCTTCTGGTTTCACACTTTTCACTACATTAAAATTTATCTCCAGTATTTCAATATAGTCAGCAGCTAAACATACTTACTGCAGAGGTTGTAGACTTTATAGTGGTCTGGATGTTTGGTGTCCAAAAATCTTGCAACTTCCTAAACAATAATGAGTTCAGAGTAGTTAATGCTCTGTTCCTTATTTCCACTGCCACCTCAACCCCCCCCAGCTCTCCAGGTGGGATCAGCAACTGCATTCACAAACAGCCCTCAGACAGCAGGCCTTTCCAACCCAACAGCTCAGGTTCTGGTCTAGAATAAAATTACTACTGCAGCTATCTTCCTGTCCCTATAAATGTTTCTACAATATCAGGAAGGGTAGCTCTGAAATGGACATTATGTATGCAGACCTTTTAAACAACTTTATTTAGATTAATAGATCTTATCACTATTACTAGCCTGGGACAGAACTGCCTTGATTCTTCAAAGCATTCCCAAAGAACAGGAGGATCAAAGCACTCGTGTGTCCACACTATGAGATACAACCTACTAGGATTAGCTGAGACACTACAACATAAGCAGTGCACCACAGTGGAGATCATCAGTCAGTCATTCCAACCAGCAAAGGCAGCAGAACTAGGACTGACATGATCCAGGTCACATGTAAATTAGTGGGAATCTATAAAAGAAACAGGTTTCAGAAACAGTGAACTTGGTAGATAAGATTTTTACCTTTATGGGGTTCCTGTAGAAAGACTGCTTCCCAGAAGATGGAAATGACATTGCAATAATTCGATCTGTTGAGAGGACAGCAATCACAAGTAACAGCAGGAAGCCTGCCTACACATAAGGACTACATGATTGAGAAACATCCTTATGAAATGTCTTATTCCTACCCTAATTATAAGAACAATCTACCCATTCCTGGGAGGCTTTCCTCTACATTCAGCATAGCTAGAGCAAGACAAATAATGCTTCCCAAAGCATCAACCACCACCAAGTGCCAGTCTCCACAGAATCTGAAGCAAAAATACTGTAAGTCAATACTTCCCCAGCACTGGTTCCCCAGGCCTCAGATAAATTTCTATCATTACATACGGCATGTACAACTCTCCCAAGAAGGCTAATTCTGGAGAATAGTGTCAGACAGGAATCCATATTTCAAAATCCCACAGAAGAGGAATAGGCCTGGTTTGACTTCATACTTAAGTTTCCTGAGTCTAAACATTGTCCGTATTTAACAACAAGCTCTTATTAACTGAAAAACAAGTCTTAACAGGACATAACATGCTGCAAAGTGACATTTGTTTCCACAAACCAGTAATATAGGTGAGATCCAGATCAAAGCCATCTTTCATATAACGTCTTTTGTTTTCAGAGACCTGACCAGAAAAAAAAGTAAGAGTTAATCTTCCACAAGAATTCCAATGATCACTCAGTGTTGTCTGTTACTAGGAAAACTCAACCATCTAGACTCTCAAGTTAAGCTTGAGTAGCAGAGCCTCATTTCACTACACCATTATCCAAGAGCAACATTTCTTTAACTTTTAGGTAGAAGCTCTGTACAGAATTTTTACCCTGAAGTATCAAAGTTTATTCTAGTGAAAAGAACACTGCAGATCTTTTGCATACTGCAGCATGAATCTGTCATTTTTATTTGGGTGTCTGGAGACTGAAGGAAAAAAGAATAAAGTTAAGGGTACCATAACCAAGACTGCTTATTCCTGAGCAATAGGACATACTTGAAGCTTAAAGTACCACTTGAATGCCTCTGATGAAAATAAGAGGCATTTACAGAAGATAGGACTTCAACAGCTAGATTGCTTTGTTGGCACCCAAAATAAAGCATCAGACACATTAAAACTCCTACCTTCCCCCATGTGAGGGAAAAGAGTCTATGTACCACACAAGCTAGAAATTGTCAGTTGAGACACATGGTGGTGTTGCAATCACTTTACTGTGGTGACCTTCCAGGTGAAGTTGCTGCTTACTTGAGCAAAGCTGAGAACGAAAAGGCGTTCCTGAAGGTGGAGGCAAAGCTCCAGAGCCTTGTCAGGGACATTGAACAGATGTGCTGCTTGGGCAATACTATCAATTGCAGACCAATAGGCCATGGTCAGCCTTGCTATTTACCATGGATGCTGCCTGGAGAAAGCATTGGAAACAGCAGTAGTAGCCAAGATATGTTAAGAGGCCAACTTACCATTCTCCTGGTCACCACTTCAAGTTGCTTCTTTTGTGAAGCCAGATGAAATATTCTTACCAAGATGACAATTCTCAGAATTCGGAGGAAAATAACCATTCTAGAGGACAGATTCACCATGAAAGAAAATGGATACAAATAAACTTAGAGGCAAAGATTAAAGCTGTTTAAAAGCTGTTTCAGAGACAGTTTAAAACTTTGTTTCATATATTAAACTAGGACTTCTCAGGCTGATTTTGGAACTACGACTGTACTTGAAGAATATCATAGGTTTGTTGTCAAGAGTTTTTTGTGAGTACATGTTCTGAACAGCTAACAGAACTAGGAAATCCCCTACTTGCTGAAACAGACTTCCACAGATACCTCTGGGTAGAAAGCAACGAATTCCATTAACATTACCCATGTTATTATCACCAAATTCTTGTTCCTTGAAGCTTATTCTCAACTATACATTTAAGTACCTGTAGCCACATTTAAGTGTATGTAGCCACCTGAAAAGTGACTGAAAAAAAGCTAGACAGGCTAAATACATCATGACTTGATTAAGAAACCTGAGAACAGATCAGTATATATATCCTGTGTTTAATCATTCAGCAACCTGAACACTTGGTTCGGTTTGAGGAACTTTGAACTACTGTTGAACTTTGAAGCGGGAAAGAAGCTTAGGTGAGTGGTTCTATTCAAACAACTGAACAGGAGCAGCTGCTTTCCCACACTCCTAGGGACAAGGGCAAACTAAAACTCATTTCATTCCTTAAGGAGGTAAGTGAGCATACATTTTAAGCAGCACATATTCTAGGTTTTGATACACGTGTGTAAAAATGCTGGTGAATACCAAGAGTAAGGGAGACAAAACTCCAGTTGAACACAGTCTGCTCTCCACTGATATGGAGCTTGAAGTCAGCAAGGTAAGGTTGTCTTGGATACCTGGAGGAAAGTTTCAGTTTTTCCCTGAGCTTCTTCAAAATTCAGTATCACCCCCCTGTTTTCAAAACAGAATTTCCTCAGAGCTAGCAGAAAATGAGATGAACCAAAACTGGGGTGAAAACTCCATAACCCCTCTTCCCACAACTCTGAGAAGCAACTCTTCAAGATAAAAGCCATTTGCATTCTGCCCTTAAGGAAGTCAACCAATTAAGCATTACCTCCCAGACTGGTATGCAGCTCTCATTGGTCAATGTCCTTTTATAGGTCAGACTTCGAGGAAGCAGTTAACTACATCCCTACACACACCCGGCTAGACCAGACTAGAAAGAGAAACCATACTCCTCCATCAGGACATATTACCTCTATGGACTGTCACTGAAATTTCACTTGTCATATATAAGCTCTCATCCATATAAAAGCTGCTCAAATTCTAATTATTCTGAGATGTATCAGATACTTTAAGACTATTGTTTGCTTCTTGAGGAAGGACTGAAGAAAGAAAAGTGATAAACCCAGTAAGGCTACTGGGAATTAGTTGGATTTCGTGGACACTACTGGTGTGTTAGGTGGGAAGACCACCGCATCTCAAGATTTGGTCAAATCTGAGGTATCATCTACTGTCAGGTAGTAATATTTTGGTCAGAACACAATTTTAGAGCCTTTAACAAGAGAAGCCTTATAGAGGGCTTCAAAAATTGAATAGATAAGACAGTAGGCCACAGCTGAGTGTCTTCTGAGAGCAGCAGTGTGAAGTCCTCTTTATGTGAGAAAAAAACCTATTCTAGATTCCCATCAACTTCAGCAAGTCAGAATACAAAAAACTTGCACACACAGATCTACAACCAGATGGGTCAATGTAGGATCAGGCCTACTACTAGCATAGCCTAGTAGAGATAAGAGTGCAGATTACCCTGTCACAGTACTCTTTTCCCCTCCCTTTATCTGGATGCTGCTACAAGATGAAAGCTGCTTTAGAAAAATGTGGCCATAGAAATGGGAAGTAATTAAAAACTCAGATGAATGTTTAAGACAACCTAGAAGGAAAAAGCCTTTTATTAGTAAGGCTGAAAAAGCTATTCCTTTGACAGTTCTATTTCTTGAAACCCAAGTTTAGCCAGCACTTTAAGAGAAAACTAGTATTTAAAGATACTTGTCCAACTCTGGATTCTTCCATAACTAAACTTTTTATTCTCTTCTGGAATAACGTTCCCCTCTTATACCCATTAGTCAGCTGAATTTGGGGGAGGGGGTGATTTTTAATTTTTTTTTTTTTTTTTTTTTTTAAAAGAGCTCAACTTTTCCCTGGCTGATGCAAGAAAGTTTCTCTAAGTCAAACCTAGTGCACATAAACTCATCTTAAAGTTGTAGTTCTGTCTCCATCAGGAATGGATTCATCTCACAGGTTATCATCTGATCAAGATATAGAAATCAGAAGGAAATAGGACTTGAAGTAGCTTATGTACATAAACAGCATGTTTCCTCTCCCCAGAGCATGGCTGAAAAATCCAACATATATTACCATAAGGCTTTTGAGAAAGCAAAGCAAAGGAAACAAGACAGTTTGGCAACTCTTTCTATTTCAAGATCCATTAGACAGAGATCCTCCCTCAGTTGTCTGTTCCATTTGCTATGATAATCCAACTCTTCTTTCTGACCTTCTTCAGACCCTCCTCTTTATTATGGCTACTGCACACCTTTCCCCAAAGAGTGCTCAAGTCAGAGCATTTGATGGCCTCACTTTTAGTTACCCCCACTAGTATGTTCAGATCACCTCTGCCTTTGAGGCAGAGACAGCCTACAGCATAAACAGAGACCAAAGTTGTGTATCTATCCTTCATTAGTCTGTACCATGACACATTATCACAGTCCTATTTTTGATCTCATATGCACATATCTGGCTTAGAGGTGCCCAAGAAAATTCTTAGAAGATGATCAAAAAGAGAGCTCACACTTACCAGCTGCCATACCACTCTTACCTTGGTATCTCCTCTACTGCATCAAAGTCTAAGAAGCAGTACGTCAAATTAATTAACAGAGTGCCCACCACTATACATGCATCCAAAATATTCAGTTTGGACCGGAAATAGTTCCTGAAGCTGAAACCAAGGAGAGTTTTAGACAGATGCCAATACAGGTAGCAAAGACTGAAATATATCTTCAAAAAGAGAATCACCTATATAGGGCTACTCCTGGAGACAAGCTCTTCTGAAGCAGTTCTTAACACTGAGCACTGAAGTCTCACTAAGAAAGCAATCTTACACCTGATTTACACACAAGTTATGGCAAAGCTAATGTAGTTCCCAAGTGCTCACTTATGCTGAAAACAATTACAGATTGTTCTGTAGAAGGGTAACCACCAACACATACAGCCAAGAAAAGACGTGGCTGTTATCTATGACCAGAAAATTAGCATACAGGGCATCATGTTCATAGTTTGAGCTTTAAGTTTTGCTTCCTTCCTAGCTTGAGGACTTGCCACATGGACTTAACTTTTGCCCATGTCTTACCCTTCAACAAACACCCTCAGGAGAACATCAACGAGAAAGAAGAGTGCTATTGCCAGGGCAACACCTTCAGGAACCTCTGTACCCGTCTTTCCCTCACTGACGGCCAGATCCAGAATCACAACTATAATGTCCACAATGACAAGTACAACTCCAAATACTCTGCAAAGAGAAAAATACAAATAAATTTAAGAGGCAGGAATGACTTTTGGACATCTATCAACTGAATAGCACAAGCCCTGATTTCTAAGAAAAGAGTTCCAGAAAGAGTGTGTTCTTTTACATAGATTGAAGCCTGCTTAAATAGAACCTGAAGATTTCCAATTGCATTTTTAAGTGATATGCACAGAGACCTTCATCTATGTGGAACCATACATTCACTTCAGACACAGCTGTAGTTATTAATTTATGATTTCACAGCTAGAAGCAATGCAAACCTGAATGCTTTAAGGCATACCAGTATCATTGTTGCTTTCATCTTACTCAGTTTTCCTCCCTCTCATGACTTAATATAGTCCCTTAAAAATAACTGCCTTTAATGGCTTGCCTTGTTCCAACACCTAGACTACACATAACTGACCAACTGCTTGTTCAAAGGCTGCCAGCCAAGAATAAGCCATTAAAGAGGTTTTATCCAAGTCAATGACATTTACAGTTCTGACTTCCAGCTCTCCTTGGAGAATGTAGTCACATCTGTTTAAGACTTATTTTTCAATTCTAGTACTTTACTCAAGTTCCCTGTTCTGGGGGTGACATGGGATTCAGTACTTTTCAGACAAAGCAAGCTGGAATTACTGATGTTTAAGGAACTCTCCGAGTTCTTACACCAGAAATAAGGACTATTTTTACCTTGCCCACATCATTTCAAGCACAAGCTTTTACCTGAATCCAAATGACATCACAAAGGGGGCAATTTTTCTCCTAGCTGCACTGCAAGAGAAGAGAACTGACATCAAGACAAGTGACATTTTCCTACAGATATTAGCCACAAGAGCATAGTTATATTCTTTTAGTCACATTTCTTTGGCTTTAGTATTCTGCATAGTAGTGATTTCTCTAAGATGAGATGACTCAGTTGCATTCATGAAGTATATAGGTTAAGGGAGTACTTGAAAACAATGCTTTGATCACTTGTTAGAAAAAGTATTAATCAGCTTCCAGACACTAGAAATACAGCAGTATGTACTTATCCATAACATTATTCAGTGTCACAATTCCAGTGATGCCTGAACCCTGGCTTAGTAAGCTATAAGAAGTAGGTTTATATAATAGTTATTGGTCAAGAGGAAGACTGTAGGATAAATATCTCAATATATTTCATTCAATTTACAAGTTTACTGTATCAAACTATTTTTTTCCCAGGCCTGAAAAGAGTTGCACTTGTTAACAGCTCTCACGCCTTTGGAATAGAGGAATACAAATCCCACTTCTATTTTAAAAAGGAAACATCAGTTCGGCTTTCAGGTTGAAAATCCAAGCATCTTTTAAGAAAAAGTGTTTCTGAAGCCAAATTCTTCCAGTTTTGAGAGTAATCTTCACTCCTGGCAGGGTCACAGCTCTTGTTTCCAGTTACAGGAGATTTTGTTGCCTCTTTGGTATGCTTTAAGCCCTCTGTAACTCTTTCATGTAAGCCTCTTTACATTACACCAAGAGCTAAGGTAGAAGTTCCTGCAACAAGAACCTGCAAACACTCAAGTTCTGACAGTTTGAAAAACAGGCTGCCAGTGTTAAGCAATCCCAAGATTACTTAACTACTGTAAGCATCAAGTCTTTTCTTAGACACTTGGAAGAAAACACCTTTTTCAAGCATATCACTAACAGCAGGACTTACCATTAGTTGTAACATACTGACAAAAAGTACTGATAGATTTATTTTGCACTATTACAAGAAGTTTTTGTCAGCTCAGTAATGCACATTGCACCCCAGTGATCCTGTCCAAAATACTTGTTTCCTCTAGGACAATTTAAGCATTGCATTTCACTTGGTTCACTTCAATAACTCAGTTTAAGGCAAGGCTAGATACCTTTGAAGTGCTGAGGCAGCATCTTGCTGGGGTTACTGAACTAACCCACGCTTTTCATTATTAGCTTCTCACTCTAAACCAAGGTACAAGGTCTAACCAGCAAACATTTGCATTCTTAAGCTGGAAGGAGATACCTGGGTTGTAGTACGTACTTATCCTATGGAAGTCAAGGATGTAATACCATGTCTTGTTCTGAAGGCAGCTTAACATATAGAAGGTTTTGCTGGTATCTATGAATGTCAAGTATCTAACAAAACTCTGCAATAATCACACTAATTGTTTGTTGGTTTATGTCTTTGTCCAGTCAATCCTACAACTGTAGTAGGGATGCCAAGACTTCAGCTGCCACAGTCTATGGACAAGTACCTCTACTAGGTACACTACATAGCAAAATATGTACACACACCACTCCAATTTGGCCTGCAACATCCTAAATCAGTTGAAGGAAACATGACACATTTGATTACATAATTAGCTTAAAGCTTTTGTGAAATACATTTGTAAATTCCAACTTCTGAAATCTAGGAAAACATGTCACAGAATAACTGAGAAAACAGGCTTAGGCTTACTGTTCTTGAGCTGCAGGACTTGCCACTGACTTGACTAAGTTTGCTGTAACAATAACCTGAGCTAAACACTCAGAAAATAACTACTTCAAGAACAGAGTAAACTACTAGCACGTTTAGACAATTTAGACTTGATGAGGGCCATGATGCTTATTGTTATGCCCAGATACTCATTCACCCCATTTTCTCACCAGCACTTGTTTTTCTGTGCTCTCACAAACTTATTCCTTCAGGAAAATTTAATCAATGCGGTTTGGACTACCCATTCTCCACAATACGACAGACTTGTGTTCCTGGGTTGGGCTTTTATCTCTAGAGGGATAAAGAGGCTTCCTCAACTTACTTGTCTTCACTATGTACTAGAAGAAATGTCAATATCAAGCATTTTACTGGGCTTATCTCTACTTCAACAAGCTACCCGCATGCCTTCTTATTTTGGCTCACTAGATTACACTTCTGCGGGTAAGCAAAGAAATTTAGTATATCATTAACTTACTTGAAACAGCTGTCTGGTCCATTATCCTCATCACGACCATCATCAATCTTTACTGTGGCCTCTTCTGCTGTTGCAGAGCTGGAAAAGGAATAATAAAACTCACACACTGATAGAGATGTCAGCTCTATACATTGCTACACATTGTTCCAAAAAAAAAAAAAGAATTCACTGTAAAGCAAGTAGCAGCCTGAGCTAGAGCACAGGCCCAGTACCAGGGGAAGAAAGACATCCCCCTCATGTGGTCACAGATGAGCCCCTTGGCTTATGCTGATCTATTTCCCATTAGCAACCCATTTCTCAAAAGTTTTCCCTTTTTTCCCCCCAAAAGAGACAGATGTGTTCAGCAGTAGGATAAAGGGCTTTGAAGCAGGGCATCCATGCATCCGCTAAGGACTCAACAGTCTGGGTTCTAGAAGTGCCGGAAATATACATATGCAAAATGGCTTCAGAGAGTCCAAGTAACATTAAAGCTGTTACAGTGAACTTCTTGTCCAGAGAATTAATGTTTTCACCAGGAAAAGCCCTAGCACAGAGATGTTTTTGTGCAGAGCAGGATACCACACCGGAAACTGGAAGACCAGAGCAGCAGCTGAGCTAGTGCTAGAACAGCAGGTTTTTGGGGTAGTGGCTGCTTGCCATAACTTCCTTAAAATGGTCTCTTTAGATCAAAGTTTTTGTTTTTTTTCAAAGGCCACATGACAATTTCAGATAAAAAGTGTAGGATTCAAATCCAGGAGTTTTTATTTCAGTCTTCTCCACAGAAATACTGTGATGCATAATAGCACAGCCACAGTGTTTGCTCAGGCTCTGCCTCTGGCACCATTGCTTCTGGGGCAGGAACAGCTACATACACATATCCAATATTGGTGTTTCCCTGTTCTGAGGCAGCCTAGTGTGTTTGAAGCGTTAGTGTAGTAATTCTGAGGATTCAAATATTCTTCATTCTCCACAACAGACCCATGCACCAGCACTGCTTCTGCAGTCTGGGCTAATCACCTTTTAAGCAAGAAGTTTAATGATGCCTCTCCTACAGTTTCACCAACCAGTACTGATGCTTCACCGCGTGCACTCAGTATCAGGCTCAGTAGAAGAATTATTCTGATGCAACAATTTTAGCATTCAAGCCTCATTTCCCAGCTCCAATACTTCCAGACACCACATGTGTCCTCATTTTGCTCCTAGAGCTGAAGCAAAGTTTGAGTGATGGATAGCCATTCAGGTTTGCTTCCCAGCTATTCTTACAGAATATTCACTTGGGTGTTTACACTTACTGAACAGCAGAAGTGTTTCACTTATTAAAGCACGTTGCTGCTGCAGCAATTTTGCTGCAGGTCACTTGCTTATACTTGAAGACACATGAAGTGCACCAAATGCCACCTCCTTATCCTCTACTGTGATTAAAATATGCCACAAGAAGAATGAGAAACAGAAGTGTTTTGAGCTAGAAAGACAATCTTTAACACAAAGATAAAACAGAAGCCAAGTTTAAATACACTGTTCCCATCATGCTCCCACACAAGAATTCAGTTCTAGATAATGCTTTCCTCAGAGGGAGTTTGTTTTGTTGCTCATTCTATATCTACTTGTTGTCCAAGGCAGAACAAGCTCTCAGCTTCAAACTACTACAATTAGTCTTTGACTACTGGGGTGGAAGGAAGCCATACTAGAAGACATTGTTTCCTTCACACACACACACTCCATACAGAATATAAGCTTTTCTGACTGCCCATAGCTAAAGGCAACTTCAGGCTTGAGGCTTTTAAAGTAAACAGAGGAAGAGCATCTAGCTTTACAAGAGACCTTGACACTCTCTTGTAAGTCTCTTGACAGTCTGGATGCTAAAAGAGCACACTTTAATGCCACGGGCTTATTATACCAGGGGTGGAGACCCTGTACTCATTTATCACTTATTAACTACACACAAGAAGTCAATCAAAACAGCGTATTTTCCTCAAAGATATCCCTCCTCTCAGACAGCAGCACTGGCAGGAGAGGGGAGATAGAAAGACTCTACATAAATTTCAGACACTCCATCATTATTCCCTTTGTTATATTTGAAGCACTAAGAACCTAAAGACAGAGGACTACACACCACATATTCAACCCCAAACCCCCACACTGGTACGGTTCATTTCACTCACCCAGATGTTTCTCTCGGCTCGGTCCCTTGTTCATACCTCACAGCTGTCATTTTGCCTGTTGTTGCCCTGCTGGCCTGAAGAAAAGCACACCGAGTTAAAGTGAGACAGTACAAGAAACAGCGAATACCAGCATCCTACAGTAGCCTCACACTCAGGGTCCCAGCAGATGGACTTCTGCTTCATTTTCAACTATTTCCCCACTATGGTTGACAAAGCTCAATCTTTAACTACAACTGTCAGGGCACTCAGCACTGTGATGAAGGGTTTTTGACTACACCAAACATGCCACAGCGATAACAGCATCTTTACCTCTCAACGAAGCATTTCGCCCTGCTTCAAGCTCTGACACACAGAAGAGCCCCAGCTGGCACCTCTGGGAGAGCTGCAGGCACGGGCTGAACCGCGGGGAGCAGGTCCGGGAGCTCCCTCCCGGCACACACCGGCTTCCCGGACGGGAGGCCCGCACTTGGTCCCGCTGCATCCCCGCTGGCACAGACCCACCCGGAGCCCCCCCCACCACCTCACCTCGGCGCGGCAACCGGGCTCAAAGTCGAGCCTGGGCACCCGCCCCCAGCGCCCCGCGGACTCAGCGGAAAGTTGGGTTAAACTTCCTGAGGGCTGTATCCTGGCCCTCCCTCCCGCCTCCCGGGCGCACCGCCAGCCCCTCTCACCCGCCGAACCGAGGCGCGGAGCAGGAGCGCGCCCCAGCACCCCGGGCCGCGGATAAATGTCCCGGCGGCGCCGCACGGCTGCACCTGCGCCGGGCCAGGCGGACCCGTCCGCTGCCATGGCAACGGCCCCGCCGCCCCGCACCGCCCGCGCAGGCCGCGGCCGTGGGTGGGCGGGCGGGCAGCGGTGTTCCCCATGCCCCCAGGGAGGGTGTTCAGGGACGACACCAAACTGGGTCGGAGTGTCGATCTGCTGGAGGGAAGGAAGGCCCTGCAGAGGGATCTGGACAGGCTGGAACGATGGGCCGAGACCCAACAGCACGAGGTTCAACAAGGCCAAATTCCAGGTCCTGCACTTGGGTCACAACCACCCCATGCAGCGCTACAGGCTGGGGGCAGCATGGCTGGAAAGCTGCCTGGCAGAAAAGGACCTGGGAGTGCTGGTCGATAGCGGCTGTACATGAGCCAGGAGGCCACGTCCCAGGTGGCCGAGAAGGCCAATGGCATCCTGGCCTGTACCAACAATAGTGTGGCCAGCAGGACCAGGGCAGTGAGTTCAGCACTAGGGAGGCCACACCTCAGGTAATGTGTCCAATTCTGGGCCTCTTAATTCAGGAGGGACATTGAGGTGCCGGCTGGAGTGTGTGAAGAGAAGGCAACAGAGCTGCTGAAGGGTCTGGAGCACAAGTCCTACAAGGTGCAGTTGAGTGAACTGGGGTTATTTAGCCTGAAGAGGAGGAGGCTCAGGGGAGACCTTATCACTCTGTACAACAACGTGAAAGGAGGGTGGAGCCGGGGGGGGCTCGGCCTCTTCTCCCAAGTAAATAGTGACAGGACAAGAAGACATAGTCTGAAACTGGGAGGTTTAGGTTGGACATTAGGAAGAATTATCTTCACAGAAGCATTAAGTAGGCATTGGAACAGACTGCCCAGGGTGGTGGTGGAATCATCATCCCCAGAGGTGTTTAAGGAAGGACTGGACAGTCTCATTGACATGGGGGTGTTCAGACATAGGTGGGCTCAATGATTGCTGAGGTCTTTTCCAGTCTAATTGGTATTGTAATTCTGTGTGGAACCACACTGCCCCCAGCCCACCAGCCAGGCCCGCCACCTGCTTCTGAGTCCTAGCCTCGCAGTTTTTGTAAACTTTTCTGCTGCTGTGGTTTGGTGCCTCTCAGTGCCTTTCCCATGGCATGACAGCTCTGAGGGGCTGCACTCGAGGCAGGGCCAGTGCAGGTCGGGCAGGGGCTGCAGGCCAGCCAGTCCCCACAGCCTGTGGCAGCTCTTGCCATCATCCAGGGCAGAGCATTGCAGGGAGCACTTGGGTTTTCACACGGCGTCGAGCACTTAGGTTTTTGCAGAATCAGAGCCTCCAGAATATGATGTGTTACCCTGTGCTCTGCAGACGTTTCACGCCTGTCTCATTACTTACCAACAGCCAAGTGACGAGCAGTCCCTGAGCATCCCACGGTACAACAGTGCTGCTGAAGCTGCTGAGGCCAGGGTTGCGCTGGAGAGGCTTTCTGCAGGACGGTCGTCACCAGAGGGAGCTCAAAGCGAGTTTTTAGCGTCTGCTCCCAGGGCTGCTGGGGCTTGGCAGGGGGAGATGCGGTAACTGATGGCAAGAGCCTTTCCGGATGCTCTCTGCCCAAAAGAAATAAAATCCTTAAGGTGAATGCTGAGAATAGGGAACATTTCTGAGCACCAGACTAAACAGAAAGTTTTGCCTTCAAACACGTATATATAAATACATAAATAGCTAGTACAGGCAGTGGTAGCAAGTAACAGGAACATAGAATCATAGAATATCTGGAGTTGGAAGGATCCACAAAGATCATTGAAGTCCAATTCCTGTCCCACTCCTGACACTTCAAGAATCCTGAGAGTGTTGTCTACCCATTTCTTGAACTCTGTCCAGCTTGGTGCTGTGACCACTTTACTGGGGAGCATGTTCCAGTGCCAACCACCCACTGGGTGAAGAACCATTTTCCTGACATCCAACCTAGACCTCCTCAGACAGCTTCAGGCCATTCCCTCAGGTCCTGTCACTAGGCACCGCAGAGAAGAGATCAGTGCCTGCCCCTCCACTTCCCCTTGTGAGGAACCTGTAGACAGAATTGTGGTCTCCCCTCAGCCTCCTCTTCTCCAGGCTGAACAGACCAAGTGACCTCAGCCACTCCTCATATGGCTTCTCCTCCGGGACCTTCACCATCTTTGTTGCCCTCCTTTGAACACTGTCTAGTAGTTTAATGTCTTTTTTATACTGTGGCACCCAAAACTGCACATGGGACTTGAGATGAGGCCACCCCAGTGCAGAGCAGAGCGGGACAATCCCCTCCCTTGCCCAGCTGGCGATGCTGTGCCTGATGCCTCCCAGGACAGGGTTGGCCCTCCTGGCTGCCAGGGCACTGCTGACTCAGATTCACCTTGCCATCGACCAGGACCCATTCCATGTATAGACTCTGCCAACTCATCTTTGTAAAACTTCATGAGGTTGGTGTTAAGTATGTTTGGTATATTCAGATAATTATGTATTTGAGAAGCAGCTAAACAAGGACGGAAGCTAAACTTGATGATGAGAAGAAACATCCAATTAATCTTCTCTTAGTTCTAAAAAAAAAATTTACATGTGCAGGTTATTTAGAACAGGCTTGATCCTGTGGACTAGGTGGGGATCCTGTGAATTACTCTCAGCAGGAGTTTACACCTGTGGAACACCTTTACAAGGAAGGCCCACATCAGAGAAGAGTAGAAATACATTGTGTAGAAATACAAAAGTCTAGTTTCCCTTGTCCCGGGCTCTGGAAGCACCAAGGTGTGAAGGAAGTTGAGGTATTGAAGTGGATTTCTCACAGAACAACCCGTAAAAACCAGCCAAAGGAGGGGCTGGAGGTGGGAGGCTTCCAGCTGGGCACCCAGGCTGAATGCCAGGACCAGCCAGCTAAAGGTCACAGGTGCACTTTAAAAGGAAAAACAGCTCTTCCCAGTTTTCATCAAATAGAGAGATGCTGCATTGCCAGTGATACTGATTGTTGCTGACTGCTTCTCTCAATGTTGCTAATCTTACAGCATTGGTGATGCTGTAGAATATTTGCCAGCTCTCATGTGTTGTCGTGAGTTTCCTGGTGGTTGATCTATTTTCTTAAAACCCTAACTTCTGGACTCAGATGACTAAAATAAAAACACCACCATTTTTGCTAATAAAATTAAATTTCTAGCTCTCAGCTGGTGGAGAAAAGCCTTGGAACAAGATCCAAGGTTCATAAAGCCAAAAGTAAAAAGGAAGCATTTTTTTTTAAATTCAAGACATGCAAATACTTTTCATTATATTTTGCTGGTTAAGTCATGATACTGATATTTAATAACCTTTCAGAATCCAGTTCTGATCCTCTGACAAATTTTCATCAGTATAAAATAGCTGAATTGTCAAAAAAAAAGCAGAAAAGATTGAAATATTTGGTAATTAATCCAGTTGCATACTGGCTAAAGAGCAGGATTAAGTATGCATTTCTCAGAGGGGTGATGACATATTTTGCATTCCAAAAATAATGGAGAGGGTGGTAAACAGAATCTCTTAACTTGACAGATTTTAAAATTGGTAGGTATTGCTCTTCTATATCTGATTCTTTTAAGACAGACAAGAAAAATTATTACATTTTTATTAAGTCTTGAGATAGCAGAAATATGAAGATAATTGGGTAAAAAATGAATTCTCTGCCAATTTTAAAAACAGGTAGATCAGATGACCTGATGGTGATAGTTTCGCAGCTTGGCTCTGCTCCCTGAGAAATGAGAGCAGATTAGACAGAGGGTTTTGAACAATAAAATATTAAAGAAGCTTAATAGTAGTAGCAATAATAATAATATTAATAATAATTGTAAATTAGCATGCAGTTAGGGAAAATAACTATTAGGGAAAATAACTAAGAATTGTGTCAAACATATTTCTAAAACAAGATTGCAAATTTTACTGCTAAATTAAAAGTATTTTGTTGCTTCCATAAGCAACTGGCTTAGAAAATAATTTTGATTTAAGAGGTAGAAAAATATAAACTCAACCCAGTACACATTGATGTAAGCGCAGATCTTAATTTAATAATCTTTAAGATCTTAATAAAGATTTAAGACTAGCACACTAGTCTTAAAATAACTAAAAGAGAAACCATCCTTAAGCAATTCTTCTCCTGAGAGGTTCTGCAGGGATTGGGTGTTGTCTTACACCGTTTAAAGTTATGTTGTTTTGTTTTAAACCATGGCCTGGATAAAATCCTGAGTGATGAAGTTTGCAGCTGACACAGAGGTTGTAACCATGGTCGGAGAGAATAAGAACCACTGCTTGGCACTGGGTGAATTGTAACTTGCATCCACTGTCAATTTCAAAACAAAAGATCTCAGGATGATGTTTTTCAGCCCTTGGTACCTAAAGGACCATGCAACATCTGTTAAAAACATTATAGGTCTACTTACAGTCCCTCTAACTCCCAGCAAGGCACCTGCCACCTGCATGGCCTGTGTGTGCACATGTTGAGAAGCTGACAGGCATTTCTGGACTAACTTCTCAGGTGTTGTGAATCACAGTCATCCTGCCTGCATGGAGTGACACCATGCAGGTCAGACTTGGGACATCAGTGACTATGATGAAGTCAGGTTAACACTGAGAAGTCCTGGAGCAACAGCAGGGATTAGCCAGTGACAGATGGTTGTGCCATGTAGCTCTGTGACAAAAGGAGTAAGATCCTTGGATCCACAATCAGGAAAGATTTTGGAAATATTGCCTGAGCTCTTTACATGGCTCTTAATGTGAGTGACTTAATCACGGTCAGGCAGGTCTGGATCTGGAAAAAGGTCAAGGTGGCCCAGGGGGGGTGTAAGCAGACTTACACCATCAACGTTTAGATCTAGAAAGGTGTTTGTTCAGCAATTGCCTAACCTTTGAGGCAATTAAATTGATTTGGCACCTCTATGTTGGGCTACAGAGATCCCTCCAGAACCCGCAGTTCTGCTTCTGTCCTGACTACATGTCTCTGCTGCTTGTCCCTGCCTAGGGCAGATCAGGCTCCCAAATCCAGGCAGAGTAATGCAGTTCTTGGAGTCTCCTCAACATGCTCAGTGAGACCACCTCCACCACACACTGTCATACACTACCCACAGCTCTTCTCACCTCTGTGTACTTGTTCTGCATTAAACTGCCCTGAATGAAATCTCTCCAGGAGCAGAACTTGTTCCTGCCTTCCTCTCCATGCCAGCCAAGCACCCTACTCATGAGTGGTGTGCTTGTGCTGTGTTCCTCAGCCCTGCCTAGGAAAAGCTCCAAGCAGCCCCTCGCTCTGTGACCCTGCTGGGTTTCCTGCCCACACACCTGCAGCCAAAACAGATGATGGAGGTTTGGATTCCCAGCCAGGAGCAAGCACACAGTTTCTGGGTTTGGACCTAGCCTTTTGCAGGGAAAAAGGCATTTGGCAGCAGAGGGCTCTTCCCCTTCTCAGAGTAAGGCATCATGAGATTAAAAGGCTGCAGGATGAGACTTGGAAGATTCAGACTCAGGGCAAAAAAAATAATTAACAATGCAAGTAATTAAAAAGTGGAAGAACATGATAAGGTTTGTGGCTGGTTCTTCAGCATTAAATATTTTACAGCAAAATGTGTTCTTCTCAAAGGGATGTTCCAGTTCAAATGACAGTGAATCAGGTCAGGGAAGCTCCCTGATCTGAGGTAGGTAGAAGATTGTGCAGTCCACATACTCCCTCTGGTCTTGTGATTAATTCCCTTTGGTACAGCTATTCCTGACGTGAGATTGCTGGGACCTGTGCTTGCCCTCAGGAACTTACAAATTAATTACATTTGTTGTGTCAACCCATACTCATAGGCTGCAGACTCATTAGTTGAACTGAATTGTGTATTTGCTCTTTGAACGTTATCAGAATATTCAGATCTGGCATGTTTCATGGTTGCCACCATTGCTTCTTCTTCATACACAGATTTCTGTGGTTACTCCTTGCTTACAAACCACAGACTTTTCATGCGCAAATACCAGTTTCGGTTATTTCATAGGTTGAAACTATCGTGGCTGATGTCATCCTGGTCTTTTAAATTTATCTTACTTTTGATGAAACCCTTTATTGTTGGATTAAAAAACAATAAATATTTGTTTCAGATCTCATATATTAACTTTGTTTTAAAAAACCTGGCAGCCCAGATTCCTATAGAAGATGTATACTAGTTCAAACATCAAGGGCCTGCAGGCCCGTGGTAGGTACCTGCACACCTGCAGTGCCTGCAAAGGAGCCTGGTCTGCAATCTCTCCCAGTGGGCAGGGTGTTCGTGGAAGGTGGGATGTGGTAGGAAAGTATAAAAATAATGCAAATGCATAGAGCCCCTTGTTTCACTGAAAATAATCTGGTTTGCTTTGAGCTGGGTCCAGACTACCCTGTATTTTCCTAGAGCACAGGTAGGCAGTCAGACTCTTGCTGTGAAATCCTCAGGTCTCTCTAACTCCTTTGGAACCTGAAGGAGTCTGCCTCATTTCTTGCCTTTCCCCTTTAAGAACAAAGAATCAACAAGAAACTGGTCTTGGAAGAGTTTTGAGATGCCACTACTGTCTTCCAGCTGCACTGATGTTCCTTTGGGCTCTGGGGGTGTTAATATCCATCGGGTGTTCCTGTCTTCATCCCAAGCCATTTTTTCCCCATGACTGTAGGAATATCACGACCTACCCCAGACCCATGCTCTTCAGTCACATTTATTCACCAGTTTGCATGTGCTGGCTGTGCATTTAATTTATAGTTTTTTGTGACTACTATTTGGCACCTACATACTTTTGCTGGAAGGAAGGTGGGGAACAGCAGGATAGGAAGGTTTTTAGTTAATGAGACATTTTTTGCTGACAAGATCACTGAGTATCTTAAGAAAAGGGAATCTGATCTCCTTCCAAGTAACTAAACAGGAATTTGCATTCCAGAATATTTGTGAAGCATATGTATTCCAGGAAAAAAACTGAAACAGCATTTATTGTCACATTGCCTAGGGATTTCAACATCTGTGAGGAAACATTGGTGATCACGCAGTGTCCACATTCTTTATGATGACTTGATTATTTTAGTTCCAAGCCAGTGGAGCAGTACATGAAGACACTCTCCTGCTAGACCCACCTCATGTGAACTCAACCTCATGGCAACCCCTCTCTTGGGCTTCAGATATTCCTAAATCTTCCTCTAGCCTGGGAAAATAAGTTAATCATGAAAGAGGTATGCAAGAACCATGCTCCAGCTGAGTGGTATTTTTACATGCAGACATTGCTGAGGCGAACATTGGTGGAGTCCTAGAGGCAGCGTGAGAGTGCTCCAGATGTCTTGGCTCTGAGAGACATTTTGGCATCCACTGAATGAGGGTTGGAGATTGAGTCCTGTTCCCGCAAAGCTGCAGGCACAAAGCACACGTGAGTTTCACTGGCACTGCAGTTTCACTGCTCCCTTCTCCCCTGGGACCAGCAGAACTTAATGCTCTGAGGCCTGATGCCCCCTAATCCTTCAGCCCTGCAGACAGCTGCAGGCACTGACTGTGCTACCCACATTCAAACACTGCCACCATAGCCTCAGCCCTGTCCCTGATCCCACCCAGATCAGGAGATGCTCACAGGCCAATGGGATTTTTGGCCATCTAGACAAGAGCATAAATTGTTACATAGCATCTTGAGTGCTGTCTGGATGGGTCCAGCTGAGAAAAAGTTGCTGCTGCTGCTGAAAGCCCCAGAGGATGATGTGCAGCCTCCCTGTGCTCCAGTGCATGGTACTTGAGCACCCTGCTGCCAGCTGCAGTTCCTGGCCAAAGAGGCAGAAGAAAGGGCCAAGTACCCACTAGTGAGGAGACGAAACATTTCACTCAATTTCATAGCTGTCAAAACCAGCCTAAAACTGGGGCTAGAAAACAAGTGAGAAGAAAAGCACTGCTTACATAATCCTTTGGCAGTGAAATGAGTCAGGGTTCTTGCGGGATAAGAGGAATGCAGTTTTTAAGAAATAAACAGCATTGCTGTGATTGGTAGTAGTTGGATAGTCCTGCTTTCCTGAAGAGTAGCACAGACATTTACCATGGGTTTATGTGCCTTGTCTTTTGTGCCCATGGTCTCTCCTCTGAACAAAGCTCTGTAAAATTGAACATTCCTGCTGTTTTCTTTAAAATAATCTGTAATTCCTTGGCCATAATGCAAAGGGAGGCACCCATCTGTTTGGTTTTGTGGTTTTTTTCTCTTTTCCACAAATGTCCTTGTTTTTGTTAACTAGGAAATCTAATCATCCTGCTCACAGGAGAGTTACACAACTCCAAGCCTCCTGAGATTTCAGTCTAATAGCAAATCTTGCTTAATACCGCTGCGTTCGCTTCTTGCTTCAGATTTGCAGCTTCTTTGGCATTGCAGCTGTGCTCTTCTAAAACAGATTAAACAGCAAAAGGAATGCTGATTGGAAAAGCTGTGTTATATCCACCTTGCAGGACTTACTGAAATGAGGCTCTGTTAAAACATGAGCCAAAACTCCCACAGGGAGCATTAGTCTGAGTGATTCACATAAACACTCCAAGAAGTCAGCCTTGGTTGAGCTTCCTAGTCAAGGTAGGTAATAGTACGCAAGCAGCAGAGCCCCTCTCCCCTCTCCTTTAGAGAGCACTGTTGATAGAAACCTGCTGTTGTTTATTCTCACTGGGAAGCAGCAAGATGAGTATTTGGGTAACAAGAGAAAACTTGGGGTCTGGGTAACTCTTTCACACAAGGAATTGCAGGTACCTTTACTGTGAAACTGCCTAGTGCTGTGAAACATTCTTCCTCTGTGCGTTTGATGTGGGTCATCTGGAGAGGAAAACTTCATCAACCTCTTGAAATGCAGCCAGGTTTATGATCACTTTCTTTTGCAGTTGACTTTTAAGGGAAATAATCTTTCCAGGAGGAGGTCTGAAGAAAGGCAAGTTACAGGTACGTGCATTTCATGTGTCTTGGTAAAGGTGTAGATGGAGTTGCTTTCTTTCTCTCTGCTCTGCACTGCCTGGTTTCCAGGAGCTGTCACTCAATCCCACCCTTCCTGGTAGCTTTTTGCCATCACCCACAGGCACCATGTGGGGTCTGACTCTAACCTCAGCACCAGTGCTGCAGCCACCAGTGCGACTGTGGGGTGGTGTGAACAGCACCAGTGGTCCTGGGCTCACAGGGTTCCCCTGCTCTTCTCTCTGTGAGATGAAAAATGCCACAGACTGGAGCACCTACCTCCACGTCATCTTTTATGGGCAACTTCCATGGAGAACTTCTTCCCTCGGCCTGCTTTGGTCCCTGCTTGCCCATCTTGGCAGAGAGTTCCTCTCTTGCAGCAGCTTTGGTGGTTTGGGAGCAGCTCTAGCATCAGCCACTGTGGGGATGCTGCTAGAGCCATAGCTGAAACAAAGTACATCACTCAGAGCACAGAGCTGGGGAGCCAAGTTTCTGCAGTGCTTCCAGATGTGAAGCGGGGGAGTTGGGTTTAGCCTTTTCTTTCTGATTTTTTTTTTTTAAAGCACCATGCAAGCACACTGTGAACAATTTGTACTGTTCACTCACGTTCAGCTGCATGTTCCCAGTGGCACTCACTTAGCATATTTTTTAGCTAAGACTCTCCAATCAAAGCCACATCTGTGTGTTGGAGCAGACTGGCAGCAGACCTCTTTTCCACTGAAATCCAAGGAAAAACTATTCCATATCCACTCTGTCACACATGTGACTTGCCCTCCAAGGTAATCTCATCCTCACAAACCACTCCAAGGACTGAGGAGGGGCAATGTCTACAGTCAGTTAACCAGGAGGCAAATTCATCTTAATTCCACTTTGGGAAGTTTGAACTGAATAAACACTGTGTGATTTTGATGACAAGTCCTCAAGGAGGCATGATTGCTGAGCAACTTCCTATATGTGGACACTTGGGAGGAGGTAGAGGCTAATGGAAAGTCACACAGAGTATTTATTTCTGCAGGGAGTCAGGAGCAGACCTAAGCCTTTATCCCTGTCAGCATGCTGCACTGGTGCTTTAGCTTCTCCTTAATATACGTCTTTCCCTGATTTTGTCCTGCCTGTAGTTTCAAGCAACCTTCTAAACAAATCCTGCAGCATTTCCTGGGGAATTAAACATAACTGTGAGGGGGTAATAAGTTGTGAGAGGAACTAAAAAAGCCTCCATTACAGCCTGTCAATGCCTCTTTTCAGGTGATAAGAAATGAGAGTGGTGATGCACTGGTTGCTGCTGCTCCTTCTCCTGGTCAGCTTTGGCTCACCTGCACCCAGGTTTTCAGTGCGTATCTTTTAGCTATGTCTGTACACTCTCTCAAAGGTTCACCATTCCCAGTCATGCAGAGATGGATACTCCCCCACAAGAGGGATGGAGACCTGCAAGAGCAGAGCAAAAAGGCGTCTGCCTGCAGCTAAAGGAATGTTGTCCTAATAATACAGGATTTTCATAGCTAAGGGCTGTGCAGCCGTCTGGGGGACTGAACTGACATTACTAAGAATTAAAAATAACAACAAAAATTACAACAAAAATCTCTTCTTAAAAAGTGTATTTTTATAGCCAAAATATCAGATATTTTTCATTTTTACACAAAGATGATTCTGGAACCTTGCTGGTTTGGCCTGTCTGCAGTGCAAGAGCCAAGATTTCCCTCTCATCAATCTGAGCACTTTCATAGTTTGCAAGCCTTCCCCTTGAGCTCATCAAGTGGGGGTCAAGAGAAATTAGTTTTGTCCAAAGTAAATTTTTGTGTATCTGATCATATTCTGGAATGCTCTGATCAATGCCAAGGTTGTTGCAGAAACCCCTTTTCCACTGGATTCAACTCAATAGCTCATGCTTTGCAAGATTTGCTTATCTTAGGAAGAGATCACCATCAAATCATGTTGATCCACATAGGCAGTTTGACATGCTAGGGTCAAGAGGAGACAGATACTCTTCTCTCTGTGTCTCTCCTTACCACCGACTGAAGTGTGGGGGTTTTATTTTCTCCATAGGATGAAGATATCTGCCTCCTAGACAACAATAAATTAAGACAAAGGTTAAAACAACTTCAAGACTTGCTTTACTTATATGAACTGCAGCTGAAGGACATCCTGGAGAACACTTACCACAGAACGAAAAGTGGACTGTTCTCAGGCAACAGGAGCGTGCAGCATGAGACGCTTTTACCCACAACCAGTGGAAATTTGATAGTGTATGACCAAGGTACAGTTTGCAGTAGTGTGCTACAATGTTTATTTCTCCCTGCAGTGTTCCACGTGTCATATTTTATTTCTGCTAAAAGTTTTAAATTTCTTAAAGTGGATTGTGTTTTAAAATACAGATACATGGGTGGAGAAGAGCTGACTGGTGGCCCTGACACCGTATGATAACCCTTGGGGCTAGAGTCACTTGTCCCAGCTGTAGCCAGCTACTGCCCAGGTACCAAATGGACACCTTCAGCTGGGCTTCTTGCCTAGGACTCTGCTGCAGAGAGGAACAGTCACCTCTCATGTTTTCCACCAGATTTCCTTTAGGCATCTGCTTTAGGAAGAGATGGGTCCTGCTATTGAAGACGTCATATTCCCTGAGTGACTTAGGGGAGCACAGAGTGCCTGGCTCAGCTGTAGGCACTGAGACCTGTTTGGATGAGCCAAGCCTCCCTGTTTCGCAGTTCCCCCATTACTTCTGTGGCACAGTAACAGACATGCCTACTTTCTTCCTTGGTGCTACTTGAGAACATGTTCATAAATGACATTGTTGCCTGTGACCAAGATCCTTTGGGCATTACATTGAAAGTGTGAAGCACTGAGATCCTGAGGGGCTCTCTCCTGATACAGCCCTAGTAGAGCTGGAGACAGGAGCTTAGCCTATTATTTTAGAAATACTGTTCCCTGATCCTATCAGAACTACAGCTGAGGTTACCTTACCTTCCACATGGAAATAAGCTTCCCTGCAAAAGGTCTTGCCGACAGAGATAATTTCAGTCTTGGGCTTTCATGATATAGCCCCAGGCTAAGATGCAGCTGTCCTGCATCTCACCAAGGATTTGGGAATTATTCCCTCAGAGGGCACGGCTGTAAAGGCTCTCAAGCTTTAAAGCTCTTTGTCAGGCCAGCAGTTTGCAAACCAGTGTAGCTACTACCTTGCTGCACCATTTCCTTTGACTTTACAGGGCTTGCAGGGCTATGCACAGGCTGGCCAAATGTCCTTGTCCCATACAGCCTCTCAGTCACATCTTCTCTTGGTGGCATATAGCCCTTAGCTTTCCGCCCACCCTATTGACAAACCAATGCTGTTCTGCCCAGATTGCTCTGCAGTGTATAATCGGAAGAGCACCACAAGTGGCTTCTACCGGATCAGGCCCAGAGCAGACCGAGAGCCATTCCTGGCATTCTGTGACATGTCTGATGGTGGGGGCTGGACTGTCATTCAGCGGCGGAGTAATGGCAAGGAGAACTTCAACAGGTGGGTGCACTGCGGTTGCATCAACAGGGCTTGCAGTCAGGCCGCCAGCTCCCATCCCTGTCCTGCTGCTGGGCAAAACCCCACCCTTGAGACGCAGGATATGCAGGACTATATATTAGTGATGATAATTTAGGATTAGGACAATCTGGGGGTACCAATTGGCAGCAGGAGACCATTTTTAAAATGGATCTATAACTTCTTTTCCATGGGTTCTCTGCGTTTGAATGCATATTTTATCATTATTGAAGACTATCCAAGGCTCCAAATCAGCAGGTATCTGGTACCAGTGCACAGACTGAGACCCGTTGAACAGATCTGTTCTCATATCAGGAATTATGTTCAGTATGTTGCAACATTTATTATCGTATTCAGATAACTCAAAAAGATGCCAAACCAGAGTGTCCTTTCCCTATGCACAATCCCAGAGAGGTGACTTTGACACTGAAATTTACAGGAGGAGAGATGCTCTGGTAACACAGTTAAGATGAAATATCCCCATGAAGGTTAATTCACTATCACAGCACACACAATTTCAGGGCATATCTAATGCCTCTTAAAGTCTATGCAGTGCATTGCAAAGCTACCTCAACTGGCTATAAACCAGCTTGCCCAGAGAGTGGTAGCTATCTAGCCATGGTAGTTCAGGTGAAAGAAAAACATCCTGAAGAGGAGCATTGACTAGTATGTAGGTCAGGCAGAATGAATATCCATAATAACAACATGAGAGAGGGAATAAACACAGGGTTACTAAAACTGGAAATGATGACACACAGGAAGTATAAGTGAATATCAAAGGTAATACATAGATCATGTGAATTATGATTTGCAGAAGAACAATATCAGGTGTTTTGCTGAAGACCAATGTGACAGCTGCTGCTTTCCCTTTCCGTTTAACTGGCAACCTCAGTCTGTGAGCACTGCATCTGGCAGTTTGAAGGTTTGATCCCAATATATGTGTGTGCACAGGTTTAGCAGGGGAAAAAGTCAGCTCTGAGTTGTATTTGTTTCTAAGACAGAGTGACAAATCTCAGCTCAGCTTGTGATGAGTCGGATACGTTTAGAAAACAGTATATAGAGGTGAAGTTTTACTTGTTACCATACCCAAGTGTCACAAACTGTCTAATCCTCTCTCATGATGAAATTGATATTTATATCTCTCTGCAGGAAATGGGATGATTACAAACTGGGATTTGGGAAATTCCAGGGCAAGAATGATGAATACTGGCTGGGCAACGACCACATCCATGACCTGCTTGCTAGAGGTCCAAGTAATTTTTCTCCATAGATTTCTTTCTAATTTGCATTAGATAGTCATCTAACAAGACACAACTTTATGTTTAGGAGAGAACTCATTAAAGATTGACCTGATGGACTGGCATGGGGAAAGACGTTATGCAATCTATGAAAATTTCCAGCTTGCAAATGAGCAGGTAAAAAATTGAGAGAGCAGTAATTTGCTTGCTTTTTTCTGTGAGGATGGATGCATATGCAGCATCAGACCAGTATCAGGGTTGTATCTACAGCTCTGCAAAACTTACCTGCTCTGGTTCCCTGGGCTTCCTAGTTTGTCTGACTGACAAACAGCCCTGGGAGCAGGGACATAAACCTGGGAAGTTTTCCTTACAACTGAGTGCCCACCTCAGTGGGTGACAGGATCATGTGTGCATGCCCTCTTGCTAACTCTGCTGCTGAACAAAGGGCAGTTCTCTGCCACAGGGCACAGGGATTCCCACATGTATTTGCCTTTGGCCTCATGATTAAAAGAGTCTTCTGTGAGTGAGCAGACCCTTAGGGTTTGAACCTCTGCAACTAAATGGAACCCTGTTCTCCTGCTTCCTAAGAGAGTGTTTCAGAATGTCACATAAAAGAGCAAATCCTCTCGACTTCATTTTAAAATAAAACAGTGAACTCTAATCAAAGCTTTGAAAGAGCAGTTGTAAGTTCCTACCTTGAAGAGAAGTACCTGTCACACTACAAACACAGAAAGCCCAGAGACGGACACATCCTGTATTTTCATGTTTGCTGTCTAGCTGTAGACAGTGTCCAGCTCCATACAGGTGCTGTTCTTTGCAGACTTGCCTTCCTGAATGCCACGTGTAAGTAGCCTGAATAACCAAGAATGCTGCATGGACCAGTCCTAATTCCAACTCCATCACCACTCAAGAAATGTGCACATTATGCTCAGTTTGTAATTAGAGGTTTCTTAAGAAAAGTTTGAACAGCTTCATTTTAATACCTTACTGCCATTTTTCATAAAGAAAGGAGGACACTGATGACAGGAGAAAGCCCACAACACGAAAGTGATCATCCACTTAATATCAAATATCTCTTAGACCTGTTAGCTGTGCACAATGGAACTATTAGTATTCTAAGTATTTGTACCAGGACCAGACCATAGAAATCAGATGGCTTCTAGTCTTTGGAAGAGCAAAATGCCTAAGCATTTATTCTAACTGAACAACTGATCAGTTTATGGAGGCAACTACTTGGCACAGTTTTCTGCTAAGCTGTTCTTGATCAGCTAGAAAGAGCTTTCCATCTTGCTGTAAAGTGTATAAAATGGTTGTTGAATGACAATAAACCTGAAGCCCTTTGTAGCAGCAGCAGTAATTACCAATCCCTTCTGGAAGTTTAAGTCCTGCATTGATCTACACTAGGATCATTAAAGCATGGAGACAAAAGTCACCCTTGACTTCAACAGTCATGCCTTTGACAGTGGATAAAATGTCCAGAGCTAATTTGACCTCAAAAAGGGGAGGAAAGGCAGAAAGAATGGATATCAAAGACATGTTTCACATATTCTTGCAGGACAATTACAGGTTATGGTTTGGCACCTATTCTGGTAATGCTGGCGACGCTCTGTCTGGTGGGAGCAATTTTGAAGATCAGTGGTCAGCCTCTCACAGAGGGATGCAGTTCACCACATCTGATAAGGATCACGATCGATTCCTGGCAGGGAACTGTGCGTCAGAGAACAAGGGTGGCTGGTGGTTTAACAGGTATGGAAAACACCTAATTCCTCTCAGATGCATAGGGTGTGGGTGGCTGTACAGTTGAGAGGACCTGCCTGCCTTACAGCAGCTGGAGGTTGCTGTGTGCACTTGCCACCTTGCACAGCCAAACCTAAGATGTTCACACCTACAGATCCTCAAAGGAAAACAATTTGCTTCTTTGATTATAGCAAAGCAGGTATGTTGAATTTTAAGAAAATGGGTCAGAACAAATCCATAGGGGACAATAACTTGGAAGGAAAAGAGCCCAGTTAAAATTCCTGAAAGTGCTTTGCATTATTCTCCAGCAACAGAAACAACTGTAGCCATGGTAAGGTGAAGTGTGTACAAAGGACATTTCCCTAGTGTGGAGCATGTCTGAGGGCAGAGCTACCCCATAGCAATTACGATGGTATATTTGCTGATTGGGCATATGCCACACATCAATGGATAGGGACTCATGTTTAACAGCCCTGGAAATAGGGATATACCACTCTCAGATTTTCTCTGCTTTAGTGCAGGATGAGCCTCTTTGACCAAATTCTCATCACATACCAATTGAAATCAGTGGAGCTACAAAAATGTACACCAATAGTAGGATTTACCTCAATGAAAAGATGTCTGCAATTTTAGGTGTCAACATGGAGCTGCCTACACCTGAGCTAGAGCTTACCAAATGGCACTACACCCCTTTGTTCAGACCATGTAGTTACAATGTCTGTAGTTAATACACCTGAAGGAGTCAACAGGCTGAATTATCTGACCAGTGTAGGTGTCTGCTTTAGGATGACCCACGTATTCCTCTGTGTTCCACTAAATGCATTAACCATTTAATCCATCCTGCCCTCGTACCTCTAAATATGTGTTGTGTGAGAACAGTACTTCACTGCAATGATGCAGTATCTTCCCATGCTAAACATAAATCCCTTTTCCTCTTTCCTACACTGTTCCAAGGTGCCATGCTGTAAACCTCAATGGGAGATACTA
Source organism: Corvus hawaiiensis (assembly GCF_020740725.1). Lineage (NCBI taxonomy): Eukaryota > Metazoa > Chordata > Aves > Passeriformes > Corvidae > Corvus > Corvus hawaiiensis. The sequence goes on from NC_063214.1 coordinate 57,285,587, forward strand.
CAAAAGAGGGAGGTACAATGGAGCCCATGATGATGGCTTGATTTGGTCTACATGGCACGGGATGTGGTACTCACTGAAATATTCAGCCATGAAAATCAGGGCTCCATTCTTTGTTGACAGCGAGAGTGGAGATGGTGAGAACAGTCAGGGCAGCTGAAACCTGCTGCTTTGGAAAGAGAAAAGGCACAGGCTGAAAAGAATGGTGTACATTGATAGCCAGTTCTCTGCTGCTGCCAATCACCAAACCTGCACTTGATAGCTGGAGTTGCGCCTGCTTCTGCTACCTGAAGCTAACAGCACGAGTTGTTTGAGCACAGCCAGACAACAATTTAATGGCAGACATGGATCTCAGTCACAGGATAACCAGAGATTTCTTTTTCAGCAGTTTTCAAGACTTTGTTGGAGACTGTTTATTGAAAGTTCTCTGGACTTTGAAGGATCAAGCATGTCCTTTAATCAATCATACTTTTCAAGGTCTAAACCTTTCTCATTTTGATTTTAATCATCAGTGTTTCAGTTACAAGAACATCAGGATAGAAAGAACAAGGGGGTGGGGAATTGGACTTCATCTGGTGTGCCTTTGCTAGTGCTTTGTTGTGCATCAGGAGAATGTTTTTAAGCAACTTTCCCTATGGTTCCCAATTGCCACACTTCAGTTGCAGAGTGCTCCTGGAGCGTGTGAAACCAAACCTGTGGATGGACATGCTCCAAACTTGTGGATGACATGCTCCAACTGCTAATGTGCATCCAGACTAAGGCTGCTTCAAAGTAAACACCCACAATATGGACAGTGTGGGTTCCATTCCAACAGCTTCCCGCTGCAGATCCACTGCTGGAGTACACCACAAGACATTAAAGCAGACAAAGACAACCCTGCCGGCCAGATTTAAAACCCAGATTAAGATTAGGCAGATTTTACTAAAATTGAGTGCAGATATTCTTAGGAGTTCCTAAAATGCAGTGACAATTCATTTGTACATTCTCCTGTATTTTACCAGATGACTTTGCATTAGTGAAGGGGAATCAGAAAGTGGTCGAACCACAAGGCACACTGCTTTCATTGACTCACTGGGGTGAAATGAAAAAGCAACACAAATGACTGAAAGAAATGGAATACTGAAAATTTATTTTCCACAACTGTTAATAACAACAGTTAAAAATGAACAGCATTATCAGCTTGATGCAAATAGTTTAACTACCATGCTGTAGAATAAACCTGTTTCCTTTTTTTCTGATTATTAATCATTTTTTAAACTCTTATTTCTTTCCCATTTACTTGCTTTTATATCCATACATACTGTAATTTGTATACATACCAATAAAGAGTGAAATAAAACCATCTGAGTAGGACTTAGTACTTTTTATCCAGTTTTCAACAATAGGAATGTCTAAAGAAATCCAGATCAAAATCTTGGAAAGCTCATAATATGAGAAATGTATTCTTTCAGTGCTGGCTCTGGTGCTTTTTCATCTGTTGTACTGGGTAGTTGAGAGGGTCTGCAAGGTAAGTTTAATTTTCATGGCTCAAGCTATCCTGGAAACAATGCAGAGGCATGCGTAAAGGTTCAGTGTAAAACTTGGTTTGGTCCCTCTGCTTTGTCAAGAGATAAACCCTTGATCTCACTGCTTCCGACACATCCCAGTGATTGCAAGCATGAACCTCCCAGTGTAATGGGCAGCACTCCAGGGAGCTGTGCTCCTGAAGCCTGTGCCCTTGGTCAGACTACACTCCTGTCCTCTTCCCAAGAGTATCCATGTGGAATGAAATTTGCACCTACATGTCTGAAATGAGGTTGCCCTTGTGAAGAAAGGGCTGCAACCAGGCAGCACTTACTATTCCCCTTCTGATCACTAGTTCTGTATTCTGATATGGTAAAATCTTAGTGCAAGGTTGTAACTGCATGTTGGGACATAAGAAATGACTTTGCACACATTATAACTGGGTGGCCACTGATGCAGCGCTGGGGGCAGAAAGGATGATCTTTGTCTAGGTGGAAGACAGAGAAATGTGAGTGAAATAAGTTCATGCCTTCTGGTAGGTGATGCTCAATCCCACTCTTCAGTAGAGAGCTAAGGAAGTAGGGTAAAAATTACAGACTGTGGAAACTACAGCACTTAGGGGACAGCACTTGTGATCTGGCAGTTCATCAAGCAGCTGGTAACCCATCTGATAATGGAGAATCAAGCTGGAGATGAAGTCAGTAGGGCTGAGTCAGACAACCAGCACCCAGTCCAGCTCCCCAGTGAGTGAGCAATGAGCGATGTGAAGCCCAGACTGTGGAGCCTGTTTCCCTGTGGGTCAGTATGGAGGGGCAGGCGTTGTAGTTGGACTGCCTTCAGCCAGCATCAATGTTACGGTGCTTTTTCCTGTCTCTGAGAGAGAAAGGGGGGCCAAGGTATGACAAGCCGGGAGGGAAGGGGTCTGCCTGCTGTCTTTGATGTAAGATGTACCTAAGTACATCTAATGCATAAGACAGCCCAACACAGGGACAACTTTGCAGGAAGCAGCATCTGATTTAGAGCAATGTCACCCCTTCTCTGCTCTCCTGTGGCAAAGGAAACACCCTCTGCGATGCAAGGGTCACAGAGCTTTCTGCAGAAGACCACAACTCCCACAGCAACCCCCAGGAAGCATTTCAGAACCACCTTTATCTTAATAAACAGGGTAGAATGCCACTAGCTGAGTATTTACTGGATCTGAGAGCTACCGCCAAGCTCAAATCACTCCTGCTGAAGGTTAGGGGAATGCTTGCTGCATGTTGCTGCACTGCACATTTGATCTCCCCTTCCTCCAGGGTCTCCCATGCTGAGAGGCTGAACAAAGCTTAAACAAATCCTGTAGCCCTGCAGCTCCAGTGCTGATGGATTGCTGCTTCAGGGCAAAGGCACTTCACACCGCAGGACTTACCTTAGTACAGGCAGCGTAAGTAACCTGAGCAGCAATTGCTTCAGATGTCTGATTTCCAGCTCATTTAAGTCAATTTAAAGACTCATTACATTTGATTGCCTTTGGATAACTCTTCAAGCATGAACATGTTCTTAAACACTTTAAACAGCTTTTCAGCTGACAGTTTATGGGAATGTATCGCTGGTACCAATGCCACACTGGGCCAAGGGCTGAACATCGGCATCTTGGCACGGCTCCCGGGAAAGAGGGGGAGCTCACATCACCCTGTGAGTCAGATCCTTCGCTCCAGCAGCAGCTGCAAAAAGTTACCAAAAAGGCCATTCAAACAGCCAGATTTGACTCTGGTGGCCAAATGCTGAGGCTTGTTCCTCCTATGCTGTCACAGCAGGTAACACTGTGTGCCTGTCAAGCTACGTCAGAAACTGGCAGCTAATGCACGGCAATGCTGCTCTTCCTTTAAATTTGCTGTTCGTTTTTAGGGGGAAAAAAAAGAAGTGTGGGATTGGGAAATCTCTCTCTCTGCTCAGAAAGCCAGTTTTGAGAAAGATAGCAGCCTACTTCCTGAGAATGGAGCACATGCTAATTCTGCCTTCACACCCACAAGGCAGGTTAAAGGGCATGTAGGGTTGGGCTCCTTATGGGAGAGTTGATTTAAGACTAATAGTCCACTGCCTAAACCTTTCCTCTCTCACACCAACCTCCATAGGCAGCATCTCTTTTCTTGGTTTTGCCCACTAGCATTCCCCTGGTCTTTGCAAGACGGTTATCCTAACAAATGGCAAGAAAAGTCTTAGTCATTCACAAAGGCCTGAGCTCTGCTTCTGCTGTTAACCAGGGCTCCAACCCAACTCTGAATACTTACAGCAGAATCTAATGGCAAATTTGTGATGTCTGGTTTCAAAATACAACAAAAAAGCCATCATGGCTTTTGTAGTTCACTGCAGTAAGAAGATTTTCTGTTCTCTACAGCCCCCTGAAAGGAGGTTGTAGCAAGGTGGGGGTTGGTTGGCCCCTTCTTGTGGGGTATGCCCAGCCCCTGCCCTGGAGGGATCTCTGCTGAGATAAGAGATTTCGTAATCGCCCAGCAGGACTCCCTGCAAAGGCAACCACTTTGGTCACAGCGAGAAAAGACAGACCCACAATCCTTTAGGAGACCCTATGCAGATCCTCTGTAACCCATTGGCCTTCACCCATCCCCTGTATCCCTATAGAAGCTAAGCCCTCTGCCCCTGTGGGACTCAGAGGGAGTTCTTGTCCCTGGCTTTCCCCTTCGCCGGAGGGGACCCACAATAAAGCTACCTCTGTGCGGAACCAGCCACATGAGTCTCTCGTCTCTCTCTCTGGTCTGGTTTGGCCTGGAGGCTGCCCTGCAGAGCTGAGCTGGAATCACGAGCTGATAATCACTAAAGAGCTGACAGCTTCTGCAAGGGCCCTCCTGCCAGCAGCTGAGGGAAGACACCGGACCCCGGGAAGGCGATTGCTTTCGGGACCATCTCCCCAGACTGGTCATCTCTTCCTGGGTCAGAGCCGCTGACCCCCCATCACCAGCTGTAATAACTGGCGCCCGAACAGCCTTGGACCCCGGACCCCGGACCTGGCCTGAGCTGCATCTTGATCGCCAAGACAGAACCAGCCGTTCGTGTGCTGCTCCTCTGAAGACAGACCTACGTTTTAGCAGGCCTTTTCAATGGGGACAGTTCGAGACCCTCGCCTCCCACCCAGGACTGAAGTCCCTGAGGATCGAACTGCCAGACTATCCCCCCAGCAGACCATTCTAGGAGCCAGCCTCATCAGAAAACGGGATTTGTAAGTTTAAATATGGGGCTCTCCTCCTCTTTCTTGCGCGCAACTTAAAGTAATTTTGGGTTTTTTCTCTTTTTTTTGCTGAGGGAGAAACTAAGATGGAACATAGGCAAGCTAAACCCAGCCTTTCCCAGTCTGAGAGAGACCTATACCCTTCTCCCAGGTAACAAGTGATAGGACCAGAGGAAATGGCCTCAAGTTGTGCCAGGGGAGATTTAGATTGGATATGAGGGAAATTTTCTTCACTGAAAGAGCGGTCAGGCATTGGAACAGGCATCCCAGGGAAGTGGTGGAATCACTGTCCCTGGAAATGTTCAAAAGGTGTGTGCATGTGGCAGTTAAGGGATATGGTTTAGTGGTGAAAACAGTGGTGTTACATGAATGGCTAGACTTAATGAATTTAGAGGTCTTTCCCAATGTAAATGATTCCATAAGATTCTCTGTGAATCACCAGATGTTGTCAAGTCATTTTAATTTTTGTTCCCAGAACAGGTATTAATCAAATAATCTTGCTGTTTGCTGGTTTTGTTCATAATTTATTTTGAGCGCGCTGTAGTAGTATTATTGTCAATATATTTACATCTTAAAATTTTAATAAAGGAAAGGATGACTATGGAAAGGATGCATAATTCAACAGTTCTCAAACTGCTTTTTACAGGTAACATGCTGTGGTAATATTTCTGGGAGGACTAAAATCTGATCATCTGTTTTCTTTGCCCTCCCTGTAGCATGCCTTTTGTACTAATTTCCTGCAAATATTTGTACGTTGTTTTTTTGGTATAAATATTGACAGTAAGAAAATATCAAAGTCTTGAATGATGAAAATGCCTCCTCAATTTTAAATTCACTCAAGTATTCAGCATCAATTGTTTGCACTTTCATGCAACCAGCTAAAAAACCCTCACCATATGCGTTATTCTAGCAACAATGACAAATCAACGCTGTTCAGTGATGACTATCAGAAAAATGATGAAAACTGCCCACAGCTTGAGCTTTGTGCTTTCTAGATGGGAAATGATTCACTAATCAGGGCAGATGGCTGAGGGTGCTGGACAGTGGATACTTCAGTATCTCACTGTCCACCAGTACAAAGTCCACAAGGTAGGAAATGTCAGTGGCGCTCATCATGTATGATGCACAAAACATGACTGTTGTACACAATAAAATCTACTGGCTATTCCTGTGCCACACCTTAAATAACACGTGCTTTCTCAGGGTACTTTGTGCACCTTGTACACACAGACACAAAAAATAATTATATGAAAGCACTTTTCAGTAATTAGAAAGGAATATGTTCCCACAAGCCAGACCTGGGGCATTATTCCCTCCTGCTGTGTGTAGAGGTAACGTGACTCCTGCTCTTTCTTCCAGAAGCCAACCGATCCTGCAGATCCTCTCCCACGCATGCCACTCCTGCAGGGCTGCAATGACTCACTCAGATCACCAGCTTCTCAATGCTCAGAGTACTTGTTTCATCTTCTTCATTTGAGCCAAAATACCCAGGGAGGTCGATCATCTGCTGCTCTGCCTCCGTTAAGCCAAAAGTAGAATTGTCATAAAAGGCAAACTCGGGGTCCAAGGGGAAGCTCTGGCACTTGTCCCTTCGGTACTGGGCAGGGCTTACACTTGGGCCTCTCTGGGAATTATTTTTGCCATTTGGGCCTGTTTCTTTCCGCCACACGCCTTTGGGGTTAGGCGAAGGGCCCCTCTTACTTCGGCTGGGCTCAGGCTTCTCAGCTGCCTTCTCCTGACCGGCAGGCTGGCGGTCAGTGATCAGGTCCAGCTTCCTCACCGGGGGACCTGCCCTGTGGTGGGGCTTTGTGCCATGGCTCTGTGGTTCACACCCCAGCACAGTGCCGTGGGGCTGATCCAGCTTTTCACAAGCTGGATTAGTGTTTCTTGATTTTGGCCGTGTCCTGTCCTCCAGACCCTGGTCCCACGTCCTGGTCCTGGAGTTGTAGAGAGGAGTCTGTCGGGGTGTGAGAGTGGACATGCTTCTCTCTCTGAAAGGCCTGGCCTTTTTAGTTTCATGGAAACTGGCTGTTCTTCTGAACTGCGAGTTTCTGTGACAGCCCCTCTCAGGCAAGTCCACTCTGTTATCCTGGTGCTTGAAATGACCTCTTCTTACCAAGGTTTGGGTAGGGCTCATTGCAGGATTGGCCTGAGAGAATGGAAAATCCAGCCTAGGGTGAGAGCCTTCCCCCAGGAACTTAGGCTGACTGGCTGGCTGGTCCAGAAATGGAGATTTGATTCGAAATTTGTTTGCTGCTCCCTCCTCTTGGTTTTCCCCACTCAGGGGAAGCATCGTGGTGGCACCAAGAACCGTGTCCGTGAGGGGATTCTGAGAGACATGGTACACCTTAGTGGTCTCTGTCAGGCCTTTCTTCTTCATCTCTTTCAGCTGTTGCTGTGCCAGGCGGTAGCTGAAAATTGGAGGGATTATTTTTTGGGCACTTGGCTGAAAGTTTTCACTTCCAGAGGCATCATCTTCTTGGGCAAATTGGAGGCTTCGCCTGTAGGTTAGGGGGATGTTAACAGGGGCATCCCCTCCTTCAGCAAAGCTCTCCCGTTGCTTGTTGCCTTGGCAAATGTTCTCCTCATCAGAGTTTTTCCGGAAGCCAGGGGAATGGACGGAGTTTCGTCGGACAGCGCTGCTGCATTTCTGAGCTCTGCAGAGCTTCCTCCAGAGGGTGATGAGAACAGTGGCAAAAATGATGAACAAGCATAGGGAGATACCTGTGATGGTAACTATATTATTTGCTTTCTGGTCCTCTCCTGGCTGGACAGAAGGTGGGGTGGGAGGCTGGATAGCTGTAAGAAAGAGCACACACATCTGTCAGAGTTGCACCAGCAGCACCTTTTTGGTATGTGAGGACGGGTACTTTACTACAAAGGAAAATAAGCCATCAACAAAGTACAGGAAGTTGTCTGCCATTAAAATTTTGGAGATGACTTACTACTTGATGACTTCAAACTGGCACAAACATCTACTTACTTTAAATCAAGGCTCCCACAGACCTTTTTAATGTAATCATTATTTTTTCTCGCTCTGAGATTTCCATAAGGTATTCCGAAGTACCTGTAAAATGGGGGAGCTCTATTTGCCCTTCTTCATGAAGTAAATTCAGATTCCCTGGTGAAAAGTGACATAAAGGGGGTAAAAATAATTCAACCCAGGCTAGTACTTCAGGTATCACTTTAAAATTATTTTTAGGAGAGCTTAAGTGGGTGTGAGAATTGAAATGAGTTGGAAGACAGAGGCAGTACCAGGAGAGGCAACGTAACTTTTCTAAGCAGTCCTTTGAGGATGCTTCTACCACTGTCTGGTGCCACAGCCCCAGAGGACAAAACCTTCCCATGCCACAACAAGCTTTCAACTGAAAGTGCCACTGCTCTGATGTCCCTAGCATTCTACTACTGACACCCTTCTGTTGTGGACTGGAGTTGGGACTTCAAACAGGGAAGAATACTCTGCAAACCCTTCTTCACTCAGAGGATAATTAGCCACTGGGACATGCGCCACAGGGAAATCATGATGGCCAGAATTCATGGACTGTCTGGGAGATGCTCTCAGTCATAGAGTTTAGCTTTAGCAGTCCTGGGGGAGCAGGGAGTTGGACTCATGATCCTTATGGGCCACTTCCAATTTGAGATATTCTATGATTCTAATCTTTAATGTGAACATCTCAGAGCTGTCCTACTTAACCTCTCGCTTGCCCATTCCACCACATTACAGATGGCTGAACTAATGACAGATTGGTAATTCTTTTTTTGAATGAGGTCTCAAGCATTTCAGGGGCAATCTTGAGCAGAATACAGTATGGTTGAAAGTGGACTAATTGGTCCCATAGCTAATTTTAGTATCTGTTAGCACTGCCCAACATCTTTTGATCAGACATCAGCTCCATAAGGCCATGAAAATGTTCTTGGAGGACAAGGCTGGTTAGTTGCAGTTGACAAGAGCTGGCCATGAAGTTGTGAGCTCAGACGAAACCACGAAACAACCCTGCCCTAGTCTCTCGTTTTATCCAGAACCCAAAGCCTTCCATCAGAGTGACAGACAGACAGCTGTAAGACTTGGCAGGTGCTCCTGCCTGCACCACAGTGAGTGTCCAGGAATAGGAAATGTGACTACAGAGTAACAAGAACTGGACACCACATACTTCCCATAATTCAGAAGAACACACACTCAACAGCAAGCTGGTAGTGCAGTTGTTAGGTGGGCAGGATGTACAAATCCACTGATGAACACAGGCCAGAAGGTCTCAGGCTGCTACAAAACAGATGTGCAGCGTGCTGGGTTGGGCAGGAGATCCACTTCCCTGATTCAGGGCTACCTAACAACCCCAAGTTCTCTAAAAAATCCTGCTAGTGGATTAACTTTGGTCTTTGTGTCACTCTGAGAGCTTGAAACCAGCTTAAAGAACAAGATCACTGCCTGGAGAATCTTATAGGAGGTTCTCTAAAACTTGCATTCAGTCCAACACCCCTGTGCCAGAACCTGGAACACTGTTCTGGACACCTGTGCAGGGCGTGAACAAGCTGACCTCAAGGGAGAAGGCAGGACCAGCATTTGCTCTGTTCAGCACCACTGCAGCAAAGCAATTCATTCATTTCTCATCTTTCTCTCAGCTGTGTTCGCTTATGGATATTTTCCAAATTCTCCATTCTCTATTTTTAATGCACACTGTGCTGCATTGTTTGGGGTACACAGCTAACAGCAAGGAACTGCGAGCTTCCAAACAGGACTGAGTCCCTATGGTTCGCTTCTCCCTGCACCTCACTGGCTCCTGCACTGCGTGCCGGCCTTGCTCATTCAGCCATTTGCTCCATCTGCTGGACTAATGACTGCAGAGTTATGCTGGAAACAAAACCTGTCTGCTTCTGAAAGCTGCAGACAGCCGGGGTGGGAAGGGTGAGGGCGACATTCCCAGCTTGAGATCAGCCAGTGAACGAACACCATAAAGTCACAGTGTCAAATCACTTCTCGAGCAAGCTGAGATTCAGTGGGATGAAATCACGTAGGTGATTCTGCAAAGGAAGCTGCCCCATGAGGGAGCAGGAGGATTAGAAGCCATGTGCAAAACAGAAATGAGGTATTTCCTCCAGATGATCCCACAGCAATGGGTGCAGATGCAGGCTTCCTATGCATCTGTGCTCTCTATGTATTAACCTTCCTTATTAACTCAGAGGTCTCACTGGAATCTGGGGATTGTCCAGACCTGCTGAGTCCAACCAGGCTGCCACAGGTGTGTGCACAGTGTATGCACAGGATGGTTGGAAACCATCATACACCTTTTACAGCTGCACACCTGCACGGGAAGAGTGACCCCTCCAAGAAGCACCAGAGGCCTGTCACCTCCATGCATGTACAGCAAGGTGCACACAAAAATCATGTGTCCAGCACGTGTTCTGCACGAAGGGACCCCCCTCCAGGGAGCTCTCTGCACCAGGACTGCTCTGAGCTCCAGAGGTGGGGAGTGGAACTGGCTGTCAGGGAGACAAACCAAATGATACAGACAAACCTCTCCAGTAGACAAACAGGAGGCACGGGATAGCATAGCTCAACAGTGGCTTTGGGAAAACACTAACAACCCCACTGCATTTTGGTGGTGGCATTACTGCCCACAGCAGCCTCAGAGAGTCTGGCACAGAGAAGACAACTAGAGCAGGGCTGGTTTAAGCTGGGGGCCAAAGCATAGGAGTTGTTCCTCTCTGCTTTCACTCACAGCTTTACAAAATAAGCAAACCCACATGGCCAGCATTTTCAAGTCATTAAAAACATTAGACTTGTTAAGACATTCCCAGTGTTTCATGAGCACTGACAACATGCAATACCTGGCTTGATGGAATATAATTGTCAGTATTTTCCCTTTACCCAAACTTTTGTTAAATGCAACCCATTTCCTGCTGTGTTCCACAACACACTTCAGTCCTGCCTATATACTTCTGAGGCCTTCATCCTCAGACACCTTGAAGCTGGTTCAAGTCAACATTTCCATTAAAAACGTAGTCCTCCCCTTTTCTTGCTCGAGCTGCACATTCTCTACCCCTGCTGTCCTTTCCTTTTCAGTGGCACAAGCACTGCAGTAGCCATGTGCTAAACAACTCCCCACATCCCCAAATGTCCATTTTTTAGCTGCCTTCATTCCAGTTCTCCACACTGCACTTCTGCAAGCAGAAAGAAGTGCCTGCAAGCAGCCAAAGCAAGGAATACAGCTTTGTTCACTTTGTAACAGCTTAAAATATGGTTAGCATATAATATGGTTATATTATAGTCTGAGATCCTAGGAGCCTGCACAGTTCCTGGGCATCTTTCCTTCCCCATCCTGCCCCCTGTGGTGCCTGTGGGACACAAAGGCACTGGAGCTTGTAGATCAGCTTTCTGGTCTCTGTGGTCCCTTGGCATCAGCACACTCCTTTTCAGCAGGGAGTTTGCAAGAAGCAAAAGTTATGCACAGACTGAGCACCAGCACTCCACTAAACAGGGCACTTCTCATGCCCCTCAGTGATGGCTGTCAGCACCCAACTATGATGCTGGCACAGCCTCATCCAGCCTCATTGGGGGCCATGTGGCTGCTGCAACCTATCTATCATCTTACAGAAGGCTCAGGTCTCTTGTATCTGCACTCACTTGCCACCTGCAAGCAGTGGCCAGCCTGCCCTGTCACGAGCCAGCAGCAGCAGCAAGCTGGAGCAGGGGGAGACCTGCCCACTCAAAAACCTCACAAAATGGGAACCTCACACCGCATGTCCCAGCTGGAACCAGCACTCTTTCTTAATAGATTTTAACTTTTTAACAGGTTTCCACTGGAGTATTTGGCCTTCACTACTGAACCTGTTCTGCTAGCCCCAAGATCTCTCTTCAGGACTTCTCCATTTCCTGGCCATGCTGAAGATTTTAAACAGCTTCCATTGCACGCATGGCATTCAGAAATATTATGTATGCCCTGGAGCCCTCTCTCCAGTGTCCCACAAATAAAATGCACTGCGGGTTCTGCCCTAATCCATCAACCAGATCAATATGACTGAAAGAGAGACGGGATGTTTGCACTTTACACTTTGCTTTTGCCAGGGCAGTCACACGACCAGGGGAAGAGGACAGCAGAGCTACATACACACACACTCCTCCAGCGAGCACAGGGAAGTCTCCTTGGGCGATCCAGCGCAGCCTGGTTTTGCTGGCGAGGCGGTGAGGCACTCTCGGAAGCGCTCCCGGATGCCGTCCCCACAGGTGACACTGCACGGGCTCCAGGGCTGCCACCAGCTCCACGTTTCTACAAACACACAACCCACAGCAATGAGGAACGTGTCTGCCTCCTTACCTTTAAAGACACAGCCATTTGTCTTCTCCTTATTAAGAAAAACAGCAATAAATAACCAAACAATGCAAACGGCAAGACCAAAAGTGCAAGCAGCGTCCAGGGAGGAGCCAAAGCTTCCATTTGTTGTTTTCCTTTTTTCACCCCAGTGTCAGCCTGCAACACAGTGGTCAGTCAACTGGCAGGCAAGTTCTGCCTGGAACAACAGCAAAAGGAAATGAATCCACAGATCTTTGAAGTGAGCTGGTAATTTATATATTAATCCAATTCCTGCCTGACAAACAGGGCATTTATGGCAGGATAACTTGACTGACTTAAGTACAGTTACTGCTGATTTATATGACTGTGACAGGATGTTAAGCCTACAAGGCCTAATGAAATGGCAACATTGATTTACTCTTTATTTTCTTCTCAGCACACAAGCATGTTATTCAGTCATTCATTTGACAGCTTACAGGTCTCTATTGTTTTATTGCTTATGGTTAGGCAATTAACTCGAGATGAAATTTTGCATGTTCATTTATTTATTTAAAGTGGAGGCAGACTCAGGTTCTAACACTACATTATAATTTTTTAACGTGTAATAAAATCCCTCTTTTTCTTAGACAACATCCTCATCCAGTGATCTCCACATTCAAGCTTTACAGCAGTGAGAACCCAGAGACAGAAAGACGGGACCATTTCTGCCCACATCTGACCGCTGTGACACTGAAGCAGTGACACAACTTTAAATTCCAAACTAATGCATGAGTTCAGGTGCAATCTTAAAGGATAAAACCCCTGGAGACACTCCTATGGGTCAGTTGACTTTGACAGAAAGAAGAACAATAGACTACTTAACTCCATTTCACTGCTCACAGATAAAGAACAACAACAGCTAAATATTTTTTTTTTTAAACTATATCAGGTTTGTTAAACATTGCTCTTTAAAATAATTTATGGTGTTGCTAGTGCAAACACAAGCCATGATTTTTAATTTTACTACTGCTGCTAGCATGGCCTGAGCCCTTAACCAAGTTATGATGTCAAAGGACTACAGAGTGTTGCATGACTGAAAATGGTTTTATGATTTCATGTTTTATTGGTTGCTGTATTATTCCTAGTGTGTTATTATTTTTAAATGTCTCTAACAAGAATAAATACAGCTGTGTTTCAATAAACATGAAATTGTAACTGCTTTGGGCCTTGTCCTACAAATTTTTTGAGCATGTCAGCATTAATGTGAGCAGCTTAAGAGGACCAGTGAGGCTGCCCTCCCAGTGCAGGTCCTCACCTGCACTGCAGGATGACACCTCAGAGTTTGAGCTTACACTTGTGCTGTCAGCCATAGCTGCAGAGAGTGTGTGGGCACACTCTCACACACATTTGTGTGCCTGCATGTCCCAGGACATCTGCCTGGCCTAACGCAGAGGAGAGATGGGCATGGCAAGACATCCTGGTGCTGCTGCAGTTCTAAGCCCACACAACACCAAGTGACCTCCCCAGCTGTTTGTCACTGACTCCACCACAACACTGCAACATCCAAGATCCCAAGCTGTATTTCACTTTGTGCTCTTCTTTCACCTCTCTGCTTTCACCCCTCTGTCTCCGGAGCTGAGCCCAAAGGCAGGCTGAGCTTTCACACTCCTCCTTCAGTTTTCTCTGTTCCCAGTGAAGTGCAAAATGGAGCAAGTGTATGGTGTCAGGGCAAAAGAGAATCAGAGGAGGATGCCAAGAAGCAGGTAACTGAGGAAGTTTATTGGGATAAGGAGTCTCACAAAGGTACAGACCATGGACAGTTTGCAAAATCACATCAGCTAGCAAGCAAAGCTGTTACTGAGGGCAGGAGGAAAAAATGTTCATGATCAATAGTCAGTCAAGGGCTCATCTATGCCTCCTCAAACAAACTTCACAGAATCATAGTATTTGGGATCTCACAACACTTTTCTTCTTGTCACTATCATGAAGGACTCCAGCAGTGTCCCTCACCGCTGGTAGAGGGGTTAGTTGAGGACCTACCTCCTTGTAGACTACTTTGTGTGAGCAGCTTGGTGAGTTCCTGTCATAATTTCCAGTGTGTGAGCTAACTTGTTTTCCTCTCTTCACATTTCCTGCTCGTTTAAACTTCTGTTAATTAGAGTCAGATGCAGAGCCAGATTCAGAAAGGTTCTGGTTGCCTCCAGTGCTAACACTGGTGAGAGTGGAGGGTGCTCAACAGTCTCCACATTGATGCCTGTGGGTTTCAACATACAAGAACATTTAGGATGAGTAATTTTCTAACACTGACGTCAAACCTAAGATGTGCCCATTGCTCCAAGACACTTTTCACTGACTTGGACTTTGGCTAAAGGCATGGAGTTCCTTAGCAAAAACACTTGGCATCCATAGCTTTGGGGCTAAGAAATGTGCCTTAAGCAGCAGGAGAGCAAGAAATGCTCCAGCTCCCATGAAAGATGGGAAATTTACACTCCTGCTCCTTGCTCTGCAATCCCCTGCAATTACCAGAATATAAAAGAAAATGAAGCACAATTTATTCTCCCCCAAGGAAACAAAATTATTAACCTCCATTTAAGACAAACAGATTGAAAGTGCCAGGGGAAAAACCAGAAGGTATGCACTGCAAACTAGCTTTAATAAGCGTGAGGTTTTTTCACATACAATTGAGGAATCAATTATCAACGTGAAGACATCTAACTGATAAGTTAGTTTGAAATAGCTGACAGTTGGCAGATCTGCCAACATGAAAGATAAATGCAATTAACTGTGTTAATTATTACTCTGCATAAATTTCTCCCCTCAGATTTCTCTGTTCACAAGATTTTGTGCATGTAGTGCTGTCCATCAGCACAGTCAGCAAGGGACACTCAGAACAGTCCTTCCAGCCTGACACATGTGATAGTCCTGAGCACTTCAATCAGGCCAGTGGTATGGGACAAAATCACTAATTACTAACAGGTTCGTGCAACTATCTATGCTAGCCTAGGGGATTGCAGGATATTTTTGGAAGCTGAGATCAGTTTTTAGGTCCTGAGAATGCATTTACACACATCATATTGGTGTTTAGACAAGACCTTGGAAAACAACCTCTCACCCTTCCGTGGAAATGAAGCCTGGGTGCACTTACTAATATGGACAATGAAAGGACAAGGAACCCTTTAAAGAAAGAAATCCTAGACTCTGCCTGGGAAAATTCATCTTTTCCCCACAAACAGGCATTGTTAAGAAATGGGGAGGCACAGCCGAAAAAGAATTTTTTCCAGAAGCTAAGAGTCTGTAAGTGAGTCTGTAAAATCTGATTTATTCCTAATGTGTGCAGATGAAGCATTTACTGACACAGGAGAAGTGGATGGGGTACAAACCAGCCCTGGAATACCCAGATCCCCTGCATATGCCTGTTTCTAAACAAACAACACAGACACAAATTCAGGCAACAGAGCTAATTGGTTCTCAGATTTTCCTACCAACAAGCAGATCTGATTCACACAGTCTTAGTCAGGAAGCAAAAATTTGACAGAAATTGTACACTCCTGCCTGACCTCTAAATGCTCTATTTACTCCTCTCCTCCCTTACTGACCACTTTTCTCTTCAGAAGGTCTTCCCATACCTTCCTCTTTCCCTTTTCAGGCAACACCTGCATTTCTTATGCCCTGCCAACAACCCAATAGCTTTTTTTCACAGCTAGCAAAAGTCAGATGAACAAAATTCATTTGTGCTGTAGGCAAGTGCAAGAGACTTCACTGTAAATCACACCAAAGTTGAAATTGGTCTCCAGTGTGTAACTAAGAACTGGAAAAGAAAGTTAATTAACACCAGAAATATGAAAAAAATATGCCTTTTTCTATGGTTTAGCAATACTGATTAATATTATCAGTCTTGTCCTGAATGTTTCAAGTGGGATACAGGCTAGGACATGGGACATCCTTCTAAGGAGTGCAGAAGTCTCACTGCTGGGGACACTTAAATCCCAGATGAGCAAAGCACAGGATAAAGCATGGAAAAGAATGAGCCTCTGATGCATCTGTTGCTCGGTAAGATGATCTAACAGAGTTTCCTACCTCAAGCATCCCAGTAATCCAGTCAAACACTGGGGAAAAAAATGAGCTGCATGTTCCTGTGTGAAACAGTGAAGAACCCACCAAGATGAATGAAGTGACTCACATCTCACTGTTAATTTTTTTCATGGGTTCTCCAGTTAGGGTCCACAGAAAGCTGCATAAGTGCTGTCTCACAATTAATGGATGTATTCCCCACCTTTCATAGATACATTCACAGTCTTGGATAGCACAAGTTTCTTGCGACACTTACTCTGAAGCTGATGGCCTGGGCTGGAAGAGCTGCTGCCTTAGCCCACTCAGGGCCACCGAGAGCTTCCTCCTTCCTACTCCGTGCAAAAGTCAGATTCCTGTTCCAAGGGCTGTACTATACTTGGCCAGGATGAGGAATAAAGAGCAGGACTGACAAAGCATCATGGAATATAACTCACGTCTAATATATGGAAAATAGATGTGGCAAAATCATCTTTTATCTCACCGTCTGTGGTTTGGATGAAGATCATTTTAATGATTTAGGAACTCTGATCTTTTACAAAACAATATCTCTGCTTCATAACAATAGAGCATATGCTAAATGAAGTAAGAACTGGCTGAGTGACAGATTGGATATGCAACTGTCAACAGAAAACCATCACTGAGTGAGAATGCATTTGAAGAGATTCCAAAGGGATTAGTGTAAAGCCCAGTGCTTCCCTAGCTGACATGAAAATAAATATAAAACCATTACTGAGAAAATATGTCACCCTGTAATGACATAAGTAGATAGTGCAGTTATATGGAGCAACATAGGGTACTTGCTAAATTAGGATAATTCAAGCAAAATAGATCCTAAATCAGCAAAGTAAAAAATATAGGAAGAAGGAATGTAAATTGCACCTGCAGGATGGTAGACTATGTACTGAAACAGCTCAAGAGGAGTTTACAGGGCAAAAGTTATAGAAAATTGCATAATACAATCAGTGGAATGAAAGCAGAGGTAGGGGTAAGGAGAATGCTACTGCTCAAGCAGCATCAGTGAGACAGATGTCTGAACACAGCACACAAAGCTGCTACCCTGGCTGTCAAATAAAAATTAGTGTTTAAAATAACAGAAAGGGAGCCAAACAGAATCAGTAAATTAATCAAATCCTGAAGAAAATACCTTCCAATTAAGGACTCAAATCTCTTCAGTTTATTTAAAAGAACAGAGAGAAAATCTGGTAGAGGTGAGATGACCTGGATGTGCAAATGTCTTCGTGAGGCAAAGACAGTGGATAGGAAACAGCTATCAGAGAGCAGCAGAGTAAAATCCAGTCACCAGAGGATGAAGCTAGATTAGCTTTAGTTATGAAACACGAAGTTTCCCTTTTCAAAAGAATAAATAAATCAGAGCATAGTACTGAGAGAAACTACCAGAAAAGTCTGTTTTGTGGTGCCTTCAGCAGAAGACTGGATAACTTTGTGGAGGGTAAGTGGCAGTCAGATGCAAAGTCTAGC
Organism: Corvus hawaiiensis; assembly: GCF_020740725.1. Classification (NCBI taxonomy): domain Eukaryota; kingdom Metazoa; phylum Chordata; class Aves; order Passeriformes; family Corvidae; genus Corvus; species Corvus hawaiiensis. The sequence goes on from NC_063214.1 coordinate 57,303,128, forward strand.
TGCGGGGCTCAACACCAGGGTAACTGAATGAAAAATGATAGCCCATGCTGCGCAGGAGCCCAGACCAGAGGATTTATCACCTCTCCTTGCCTTAAACTTCAAGAAGTCCAAAGCAGAAATTAGGAGACTTGAGGAGAGGCGCCTGTTGTGCAGCACTTGCAGGTTTTACACAAACAGCTATCGGGGTCTGGACGTAAGCAGGGCACCTCACAGTGCCCTGCAGCAGGGTGAGGAGGCTCAGAGGAGCACCTTCTGAAAGAGCCAGAAGGCTGAAGGCCATCACAGGCAGTGCAGGTTTGCTCTGTCTGTCGTGGCTTCAGGCTGATGTGCCCCTCCCAGAACACCCTGCTCCTTTCAAACACTGCCTGCAGGCTTTGAAGTCTCACAGATGCAGGCACAAAGTCAGATGTGCTGCAGTCTAATTAATTTCAGGTTGACATTTTATTTACGGCTATATGGTGTGGTTTTGCTTTCATCAGCTTTGTAGATACGATACTCTCAACTTGGCAGCTATTGACTTAACTCTGCTCTTCAAAAGGCATAGCCTGATTCTTTCGAATGCAGTTGTAAGGATGGTTCTCCTGAAGAACCCAGGGAAACAGAGCAGATTGCAGGGAACCACTGCTTAACATAGATCTCATCAATTAAAAGAGTTAAATATTGGGCACAGAATCATATCTATATCTTATGCTAGTATTTATCTGTCAGGGTAATTATCTAGATCATATCAGTGTAACATACCACCCAGGTATAGATGACAAACTAGAATTCTCTCTTCCTTTTTCCTTGAGAATTATCTCCATTAAGAAAATAATATGTTTTCATTTTTAGATAGACTTTCTTATCCCAAAGGAAGAGAGGGAGTGCCAACAGAGAATGCAGATGGGAAGTTAAGATGAAGAGAACTATGCACTGGGTTTGGCATGTGTTGAAAATAGAGGTCATTTTTAGTACAGAGAGTTAATTAAATAGCTAAAAGTTTTAGAATTTGTGAAATAGCGCAAAGTAAGACCACATGATGCTAGGAACCTCATTAAGGTAGGCTGTATCTGGGACTGTGTGCTCTGGAGCATGTCCTACACTCCTGGTCTCCTCATGATCCCTCTCAGATACCTGCTCATGAAGCACAATGACCATTTTTTGGCTAGACTGCCTGCACTTTCTTTTCAAGGGAACCAAGGTGTGGAGGTGAGGAAAATGATGCATATCTTAAACCTTTCAATCCAAACTCTTTGAAGTGTGCAGTTAGAAAAGACTAGTTCACTACCTACAGACACAAGCCTTCTCCAAATGAGAACATTTACCTTTCAGGGTGTAGGCAATGCAACCTAACCCAACACAGTCCCAATTCCCTCGTGCACATATGGCCCATTCCTCTCTGTGGTTGCCTTCCACAAATGAGTGATGAGAAGGATATTTGGCTCACCTGCTTCCTCTGCCATGCAACAGAGATTTGTAGACTGTCAAAGCACGGACTGCCATTTCTAACGCTACAGCTGCATAATATATACATGGTTTTGGCTTCTGCCAGCTCATGGTCCAAAGGATTATATGGACCACAGACTGTCCCCAGTTGCCAGTTTGTATGATTCTAATCTTTCCTGTAAGAAAGGTTTGGCTATATGAATGTGAACCATGATCTGCCAGATGGCCTCATGGGTCAGAAAATGCACCCTGGTCTGTTCTAAGCAGCCAAAACAAGTCTTGAAAGGCTGCTTAAAAAAACCGCCACCTGTCCAAGTGACACAGCTGTGCCTTTCACTGTAGCCAAATCCTGACTCATCTCACCAAAGTTTGTGCATCTAACAGGTAGGGCTCTAAACTTCTACTGCAAATGGGTAGAGAAAAAGACACCTGGGTAAAGATTCAGCCCCTGTATGCTCAACACACATGAATCACCCTTCCAAGATGCCTCTCGACTAAAAAGGTAGACAACTACTTAATGTTGGGCCCCCGGCTTTTAGGCATTTAGATGTAGGTATGACTAATCCTACCTTTAGAGTTTCCAGGGGGCCAGATCTACTGCAGTGGCTTCTTACCTCACTGAGAGGGAAAAGTTCCATTTTCAGCCAGACTAGACAGATACATCATTCAGAATGCCCAAAGTGGTTTTGGTTGGTACCTAGTGTTAACTTAGTGCAGCCTTAAGCTACCACAGTGGCACTTATTAACAAATGTCCTTGTGGTATTCCTCTACAAACAGTCTATCTTGTTCCTACCTGCATTTGACATTACAACTATTCTGTCTGGTGCAGCAGACCATGTTGGCTGGGAAGGGTGCTGATTTTGGCTAAAAGAGGAGAAACATCAGTACAAACCCATATTCCTTTGGATCATCATACACTCCTTAACTCTTGCTGGAAAATAGCTTCGGTTTGAGAAACTGAGGAGGTCAAAGCAGTATTTGTTCTTCCCCACATCAAACAAAGTGCAGTTAAATTCTGTCCTGTTGTCTCCTGGGTGAAGGGTGTTTTCATATAGCCAAGTTGTTCTTTGACTCGAATGCTTGAGAGGCTCTTTATAAACAACAATTTTTCCACTGATAGAAGTGCACGGTGGAGAGATTACGAAGACCTGAACCAAAGTTTTGCATGTGGCTTCTGCTGCCACAACCAGTCTGTATCCAAATTTGTGGAGGAGATCTACAGGTCCTATGGAGGCAATGATGGAATGTGTTTCTAACGATTTCAGTAACACAGTGATGTATACTTCTTGACCAACAGGTGGGCAATCAAACTCTACCCACTGGGACCTAGACAGGGGGATTCCTTTGCTAGTTCTAATGCCCATAGTCTCATCAGAGCTTATTCTTCTGAATTCATAAAGGGCGCTGGTGAATATCACATCCAGTGAAATCACAGTCTTGTTCATGGCACACAACTGCCCATTTGTAAAAAGTCCAACCTGAAGGGAGCTCCCAAGCACCTCTGAACTCCTGTTCAAATCAATGTGAAATACAGGCCATTCCACACGGAGGGTGGACACGCTCCTTCTGCTCCACTGGGCAGCACTGCTGTTGTCACTGGGAGAGACCATTCTGAACAAGAAGTCACCAGCACTCCTGAAATGGAAACACTCAAACACCACCGTCCCCTGGGACTGATTTGCTGGAAGCTGTTTTCTTGCAATTATCTCACTGGTGCTGGCATCCAGCAAAAGGATGGACACATGCTCTGTTGTCACATTACCACCACTGTAGTACTGATATTCCACAGACACTGTGTCATTGCTGAAGGCTACATGATCTGGGTGCTCCAACAGGAGATACTCCACTTCGCCGAGAACTGAAAGGAAAAGTTTCACAACAGTATTAAGAAACAGATAAGTGATTGTTCCTATGGAAGAAAACAAATATTTTAAAACTGGATATTAGAAGTGGTTCTCAAACTTTTTCAAGTGAATCAGCTCACAAAAAAAGAACGGGTCCTAGCAATAGCAGTTAGAGCTCAACAGCTCTGTTCTGTGCAGGGATGTGATATGGAGCAGCTCAAAATCTGCCACAGTAACATGTTCAGGAAGGTAAAAACCAGAATTTTAAAGCAAATCACAAACCACCCAAAAGATTAACAGAAAACTTAATTTATCAGAATAGATTCTCAAACTTTTCAACTTCTTTCACTTACAGATTTTTAAACTCCACAGAGGCCAGCTGTTTTTCAGCTTCAGCTGTAATTTAGCAAAAAAAGGACAGTGGTTTCTTACACAGACAGATGAAAAATGTCCCCCAAGTTAAACAGAATAGGAAGTCTGCATGATGCTTTTTGAAGCCTCTTCTCTTGCTCTGTCTTATGAATCTTTCATTTTGCTCATTTGCATCACAGACACTTGAGTGAAAGAGCTGAAAATAACAGTGATGGTGACTGCAGCACTTTTCTTGTCTCAGATGTGGTGCAACATGTCTAAATGACATCATTTCATTATAAATGGCGCAGTCTTTTCAAATTCACTTCTTGCATGACCATGTTTGTGCAAGTTGCCAAATTATCCTGAGACATGCTATAACTAGTGATGATATCTAAAGCAATAAATTGGGAAAATCACATTTTCATTCTTAGCTCAGCTACTTTCTCTGTGTTGCTCGAACCTTAAGGATTTCAGACACAGGAAGGTTATCTGAAAAACGGGAACTACATACATCTATTCCAGGTACAGAATGTGCTGTGAGACATCTTTATTTAATTGTCTGGGGAAAGTCTTCTGAATCTTGGATGGAAGGTGCTACGGAAGTGTAAAACTTCAGTTAAAGCAATCCTTTCATAAGTAGTATCAACTAACAATACTTTGACTTGTTAAATCTGTTACACATGTCTTAAGATTACCTCAAAGAAAGTTTTGCTGGAAAAACACTGCAACTGCCAAAGCAAGCACTCAGCAGTCAGGAGTAGCAGGACTCATCTCACATAGTATTAGACGCCTACTACTCTAACTCAAATTGAAGCTTAGTCACCTTGGATTCACTTTCCTCTCAGCAGGGAAAATTTTCAGGAAGAAATTAATCTGACTGGCTATAGACATTTACATCTGGGTGGGGTGCAGTGTGCACTAGAAAAAAAAGAGCCTATTACTTGCCACCAGCTATAACATGTCCTTAAAATAACCAGCTCCAGCCACATACATGAAGTCTGAATAAAGGTGGCATGCACAGCCTTACACACATAAATCATGCATATACTCTCCATGTATGTACTATAACTCAAGCCTTTCATTTGCATTTCCACAAGGCGCTGCTGCATTTGGCAGATGGACGGTGCTCATTACCAGAGGGTTCTTTTGTTCTCATTCTTCTATGGGTGGTCCTATGTATTATTGACTGCACACCATCCAAAACCCATCCGGATAACACAGAATTATTCATTTCCCCCATGGACTCTTCTATTGTGCTCTTATTGTAGTGTATTAGTGCATTAGAAATATTAATGAGTTTATCCTTCTAAAATCCCTGAAAAATGAGAGGATGTTACTATTCTTGTTTAGTGTGTTAGGAACCAAGGTGCAGGTGTGAAGGTAAAAACTGTCAAGTATCAACTAATTGTGGCGCCCTGTGAAAGCCAGGACTGGATTTTAAATACAATGGTCCTTCAGACATCCAAAGCAGGATCCTGGTCATTGCAGCTGTGGTGAGCACACGTAACTGCAGCAAACCTGATCTCAACTTGGACACCCAGAGAGTAAGAAACAGACCTTAAACACCTGTGAAAGATATGTCTCTGAACTGCCCATCAACACATTCTCCTTGCTCTTCATGTTTTGGTTCTGTCACGTGTTCCTGCCCATATTTTACAGCCCCATTTCTACCACCATCTACTTTCAGTATCTCTTGGGTACTAGCCTAACTCCATTACTATTACCACAAACTCCTGCCCCCATCTCTTTACCTTATAGCTCTTTTATCTTCTGCTGTTCCTTGGGCCTGCAATTAAGTCCAGCATTTTCCCACCTTCCTTGCTCAGTGCTAGCATGACATCAGGGAGCACAGGACAATCAACTCTTCTGTCCAATAATGTGGGGGAATTCTTGCCCTGGGCTGGAGCATGCACAGTGTTGTATGGGGCTGGCAAGAGAGGCCAGCGGGAGTTGGGGCACACTTGACCCTTCAGAGAATCTCATCACTAATTCATCTGCAAGGATTTAGATCTGGACCAGACCTAGGCAACTCTTTATAAGGACAGCAGAAAGCATGTCCCAGGCCACTGTGAGCACTCTAACAAAGATGAAGTTACCACAGCTGTGTTAAGAGTTTCCCAGTGAAATGGTTGTGAGTTGCCGGGGTTTTGTTTCTTTGATAGTGGGCAAAACGATGCATTTCTCTACATGGGAATTGGCTAGATTCAACATAGCTGAAACATTAAAGGAAAAGGAAATCAGACCAGGGCAAAAACCCAGCACGAAAAATTTCAATTTTAAGGTTTAAACTTGCAACAAAAACATTCAAGCGATAGTAATGAAAAGCATTTATGTTTGTACCTACTGCTTTATTGTCTGTACTCTCTTTCACTACTGTCTTGATCCTCTTGCACTGTTTTTTATTTGGAATGGCTGAGACAAGGAGTAACACCACTCTGTATGTGGGAGGAAGGACAGGAGAGAAGGCAGGGGACTGCTGTGTAGTTTCCATCAACCCTAAGTGCAGATCACTTAGGAAGTGAGGAAAGTGAGCATTACTGGAGGATGCTGTTACAGCACTGCACAGCTCTGGCTAGTGCACCCCAGTTCACAGCATCCTTTCCCCCAGTTTGGTAAATAAGAACTTTGCACTTTTGAACAGCCCACATAGCAGTTTTTCACAATGCCCTGAAAGACACCAGTCAGAAGGAGCCAGCTTCCACTGCAAGCTCCTTCAGCTGCCCTCCAGCCTACTACATGCCCATGACTCTGCCACGTGCCAAAACGTGGTCCCAATTGTTTGGACGGCCAGTCAGGGGGCATCTTTCAATGCATCTGTATTATTTTCATTGTCATTACAATGGCCTCCCATTGAAAGAAGTCTGGCTGTGGTACCAACAACCTGCCAGAGGAGTCTTCGTAAGAATCCCCACTTAAAAAGATCAAAAGAAAAGTCCTTGTTTTCACTGAAGAGCAAGAATTACTTGAGGGTGATATTCAGATGGTTATTTATTTTTAAGCCAATTGGGGTTGCGCTGTTGGCTTGTCAGCCATCAGTAACACAGAGCCAAGTAGAACAAAAACATCAGTAAAACTGATAACAAATGAGAATACTGTTTAGTTGGACGTTAGGGCTTTTTTTAGAACTTCAGTAATTTTCCAGAGCATACTGGATCACTTAAAAAATAGTCTTGGCCTGAAACAGAGAACTATATGAGTGAAATAGTTATCGAACATCTACGTACATGGTAATATTCAAAGATGCGCATATGCAAAACTGTTTGGAAGCAATTTTCTCGATTATGGACTGCCCTTTAACTGGAAATAAGGCAAAAGTTGATGCACCTAAAGTTTGCAGCAGAGGTTTACCTCATTAACTGCACCTTGTAATTACTTGCTGTACCACGCTCTATAAAGTTCATGAATAATAGCTTTTACCTCTGAGTCAAACAGCTGTGAATGTCTACAGGACTGGCTCACCAAGAACCAGTGGATATTGCAATCCTTCATCTCACTTCTTGGTTCCCATGAATTTAATACTTACCTTCATTGTATTACCCACTCAGTGCAGTGTTTCTATCTGGGCTGATTAACTGTCTTATTAAAAGAAGAAAGGGCACTAAAAGCCATAGACAAGAGTCTTTACTTCTACTGGAACTAAGTTCCTCTAAAAGACAGCAATTTTAGGTTCTCTACGTCTTTTAGTGATCCCTTGTGGAGCACACACAGAGGAATGAGTGGCATACTTACTATTCAGTCATTACTTATAATCAGATTTTTCTCACTTATATAAGGACAGCAAACTGCATATATTTTTGTCCATTTCTCTCTTTTCTATGACATCTTCAGCTGCTTGGTGCATGAACTACATTCTACAGCCCATTCCACATGTGGGGATTAACCACCCCTTTTCCCACGTTTTCCACATTGTACTCACTTCTGCAGTGCACAGCTTAACCCTTCAGCATGGTTTGACAACGTACTGCAGCCATCAGAACAAGGCCTGCTTTTAAACTAGGAATGTAATTTTCTAAAACATATGTATTATGTTTAGGAATTAAGAGTCCCATCTTCAGAATTTCTAATTCACTCTGCAATAAGAAATTAATTTGCAAATCTACTTCCTACTTGGTACATTCTTGGAAAGGAGAAGACACCATGCATATGATGTTCCTCAGCTTGTAGATATCTTGCAGTTTTCTGACTTGAAGTTAGGATGTCTAACTTCCCTCCTTGGCAGCTGATGGTGAGAACGAGGAGCTTTCTCATTCTACATATCACAGTTGCAGATGGGTAAGAGCTGCTTTCAATATGTAGTGATTTGTGCATGGACTACTCAAACAAGACTGATTGTCTCTGACTACCTGCCTAACAGTCAGAGGAAAGAACACTTCTGTTGTGCTCAAATGTTCTCCAGGTGTCAGCTTAGATCCATCATATGGGGGCTCACTCAGCCATAGGAGGTTGGCTGTAGATGCTTGCATCTCAGCCAACCATCCAGGTTCCTTTCCTAGTAATGGAGAGAAACAGGTAGTTTCGTGGCACAGTTCCACCCATCCTGCTATGGATACCTACAATAGGCCCATCTTCCATGATGTTCATTAAATATTACTAAATATAAGTCTTACAGGAGAGCAGAGTTCTAGTTACTACTACACAGCCAGTCCCTTGATGCCCATGGACATTTGTTCATTTATCTTGTTTATTTCTCTGAGCAAATTTACAGCAGGAAAGGGTCCTGCCACTCTGATCTAAAGGAGCAGTTTATGCAAGTTGCATTTTCCACCTAACTATTGCATAAGATCTAGACTAAATTCTGTGCCTATCAGTGGTAGCTTCTGTAGCATTCATTTCCACAGATCATCTGGAAACATCACCATCCAAAAGCACCTTGTGAATGCACATCACTCTTTTCCCTTGACAGCTCTAATACTCACCGTAGTCACAGAGCACTACTAACAATAGATTTGAAAAATCTTTCAACATCTGTTTCATTCTGACCAGTGAGATCCTGGGTCCTTTTACTCCTCATGTCCTTTTTCAGCTCCAAAGTGCCAGCACGTTTTCCAAGAACACCTAAAAGTTAAAAAATTACAGCTGTGTCAACTTTGCTTCATAAAATACAAGAAGAAAGGCATCCCATTAATAAGTTAAAAAAAAAATTATTAATCAACTAAAAAGTAACATTTCTTTCCCACTTACTTAACAATTACTAACACTGTATCAATGCATCTGGATAAGCACAACTGCAATTCACTGTACAATAATTTTCTGTCCTGAAATGCAACTCCTGAGCCAGAATAACAAAGACAGGTAACAGCAATTTTATCTCTGCACTGCAGGAACTGCTGCTGTGCGTGTCTTATATTATGACCAAGGCTCACAATAGCAAAATAATGAGCATTTCATACAAAATATAACTCTGAGCTCAGCACATACTGATACTGGAGATTTATTGCTGCTACACAATTCATATAGTTTGCCAGCTTCTTTCAAGTATGAAAGCAGCTCAGTAGCAAATTACTTTTTTGGTCATTGAACTCCTCTGTTATTCAGGTCTAGTAATATACTTAAGTGATCTGATCAGATTTATAAAAGATCTATAACTGTCTTTTATGTCATTCAGACTGATCATATGGAGAAGGTGCTAACTTCCATTTTTTCCTCCATAATTTTTAAAGTTTACATTCACTACAGCCTTGTCTAAGCCAATAGAAACAGACTTCTTTTGCCAAGTTTCCCAGTTTTATGTCCATGTGGTTTAAACTAGTCTTTATGAGTCTCGTAACAATTAGATAAAATAGGTTGGAAGCACAATGATGGCAGCAAAGCCAAAGAGCTTCCTTCAGAAACATAAGTAGGAGGGAATCTAATAAGAGAAATTCTACTCAGATGCCATTTCAAAGTATAAGAATTGCTCTTCCATGTTTCACAGGAGCACCTGTAGGTCAGTGTCACTGTGCTCACCATCACACAAACATGCAAGAAAGGTCTTGATCCCTGAAGTTTACAACCTAATTTTATGACAGAAATCTGGCTCTGGAGCAGGCAGACGTTAGGAACGAGTAAAACTGTGGAGGATAATGGTAAAACATAGGGAACCAAGTATGGCAAAGATCATGCATGTCTTTAGGAACCACAAAGGACGTATTTCAACAATTACACTGCTCAGCTTGTTGAAGTAAGAGGCAGCAGACTTGTTACTTGAAAGCTTTTTGAACTGCTCTCTGTGCCAAGTGGCTGCAGAGAATAATTTCTAAGAAAAGACTAGCAGCACAGCCTTGCTCAGTAAAAGCCCATTACAATAATAGCTGCACATACCTGAAAGGAATAATCATCATCTGGCCCAGGAACTTGACAGGGCTCCAGAAAACATTAGATAGGGACAGTGATACCGCCACCACCCTCAATTTCACTTGATACGCTGTAAATTACAGGAAGACAAACCTAATGCCTCAGGAGACGGGCGGCTGCAAAGGGAGGGCGGTGGGGAGCCAGCCTGCCTCCAGAGAGAGCCGCTCCCTAACTCCCCCGGCTGCCGGCAGCAAGCGCAGCATCACAGCAGGAACATCATTCCTTGCCTGTATCGTTATTGATCACTAGTCAGTTAATCGAAACAAAGAAACAAAGCAGTCCAAAGGAGGAAAAGCAGGTTTTGTTTTAAGAACAATAATTGTGATAGATGTCTTGGCCTCTAGCGTTAACTGCTCAGAGAAAACAGATGATACGTGGCATTGCTGTAAACTGCCCTGAAATAAAGTGGGGGAAAATTGCTTTGTGGGCCACTATCGTGATTGGGCTGGATGACTTTAATGGGTTCTTTCCATTCCTAGCTTTCTTAGCTGCAGATTCTTCAAATGGCTTTTACAAATACTTCTTTCAGAAAGTCACACACTGATAGATGAAATTCAAATAATCCTAATCTCAGTCTAATGAGCGACACACTGCAGAGAGGAAATAAAGATACACAAGGGAGAATAAACCTCAGGAAATAAGAAAAAAGCCTGTGTAGGAGAGCACTCCTGAGGTAGTTGTCTTATATCTTAATTTGCACATCAGCCCAACCGAGGAAAAAGCAGCATGGTTTAAGAGACAGGACGCCAGCGGGAGGCACAGGGACCAGACCTGACTTCTGTTCCTATTCCTGCCACTGCCAGACATAATGTCAGCAAACTGCAGCATTAATCTGCTCCCCTCCTTTCCACCCCATCTTTCACACTCTGTATTTACAGTAAAGACTTTTCAGGACAGAGACTCTTTCTAACCAAGCCCGTGAATGGAGCCCAGCACCAGAGCCCTTGGGTGTTTTGGTAACACCAATCATTCATCACACCAAAACCTCCTTCCCTCTCACCTTCCTTCTGTGTTATCTTGGCTCGCTTGGGAAAAGATTCCGGTGTGCAGTGCGGGTAACACCCAGGCTAGAACTGGAGTATTTGAAACTGTACCAAAACTAACTTCCAGTTAGTAAGATCAGGTACCTCTGGAAGCCTAGCCCGGGGCTACTTCACCCTCTGCATGCCTCTGCAGCAACTGGATTGCAGTAGGAGCCCTCCCACCTCACACACATACAGCTACTTCAGGCTATCAGCTGCAGTACAGCCCTACCTTTGAACAAAGCCCCAATTAAAGCGCTCCATGAAGCCTCCCTGAGCTTTTGCACCTTTGCTAGCTGAATTCCAACAGCACCTCTAAATGCAAGAATTGACAGCCCATTTCTGGTGTAGTATTGCCCCTGTACCCCCCTTTTCTGCACAGGTTTGTTCCTCTCCCCTCCTTCACTCTTCCTTCCTTTTGCCTCATCTCAGTTTTGGACAGGCCTTACACTGTCCTCTAAGCTCAGTTCAGAATTTTCCCCTCTACTCTCTCTGTCTTCTCTAAGCCAATTTCTTTCCAGATTTCTTCTCACTTTTAGGTCGTCTTCCAAACTCTCCATATATTTGCCCCTTGCTCAGTTATTTTTCCACTTTTCACACTCATATAAAATTTTGCTTTTTGAAGCAGACAGTACATTTAAATGGTTTCTATTCTATTCAGATCTTCTACCTCAAGTTCATTAACTTAATGAGATGAAAAATGATGGAACGGAGATGGCTATCAGACTTCAAATAATTGGCTTTTTTAATTTATTGCTCTCGTGGACAAGCATGAACTGAGGCTCTATTGTGTGAAATGTAGCAGAAGCACAGAAACATAAAAAGATGCTTTCTTCTTCCAAGAGACAGTGTAATGGGCTGATTGGAAGTGGAATACTTCCTCTCCAAAGGGATGGAATGACAAATGAGGAGAGCATAAGCCATAAAGGGCTTTGGAAGTGAAGACCAAGAAGCTTGTGTGCAACGCAAATGACACGGGAAAACTTCGAGTCCCTGCTGTGCAGCAGATTTCCTGTGCAATCTCGGTCACATCTCTTAGTTTTCCTGTGGCATAGCTCTCCTCTGGAGATAGTACCTCACTATCTGGTATGGGGGCTACAAGAATAAATCCTCACCAGCTGTGAGATTTGCAGGTACCACAGTGTCATGAACCACATAAGAGCCAAACATGAAATCTGAAATTGTACTTACAATATTTTTTGCAAATAAGTAACAGAATAGGCTATAATACTACGAGAATCACATATATTAATCTATTCAAAAAAGGTCCCTATTTCCCTACATCATTAAAACCATAAAGTATATTGGGATCATTTTGGTTTTACAAAAAAACCCTAAAATAAACCAAAGTAACTAAACCAACAAAAACCTCCAAGCCAACTGGATTTATAACTCCTAGTACATTTTGCAGCAGTATCCAAGGCTGCAGTGCAGACATGACATTTCATACACCAGCCACCTCTTCTGAGAGCTGTCACCTGCTGATTTAGCAGCTACCACCTTCACCAACTGCAACAGCACAGCATTCAGTGCCTACTCCCCCTTCATAAGGGGGATGAGAGGCAAATCAGCCTTGTAGTTAAGAAAGGGCCATCAGGAATTAACCAGACACTCCATGACCAAGCACTGAGTTTAATGAGAACACAAACCCATAGCACTCAAAACCTCTGTGCTCTGGAGCCTCATTCAGACAAAGGAAGTGCCACTGAGGGATCCTATATTTCGCCTACCCACAAGTACCCTCAGTCCTCCTCTTCGCAAATCCCCACCAAGAGCGGAGCCCTCCCCTGCCCTAGCTCCATCCTCCTTCAGTAACAGGCCTGTTCTTGCCCATCTCTCCTCTGAGCACAACCCTCCTGTCTCCTCATGCCCCCAAACCCACAGCTCCAGGTGAAGGTGGACCCAGTCATGGCACAGAACCCCCCGTGACTTAGGGCACACGTGAGAGCAAGGTGAGAGAGAAGGGCTTGGGGAAGGAGTAAGTGTGTGTGGGGCTGGTATGGTGTCAGGTTGAGGAGTGATCCTCTTGGAACCAACCTGCCCCTGCCCCAAGCACTGCCTCAGGCAGCAGCACCTACCCCAAGCACTCTGATGGACACAGCAACCAGCCAGGGTCTGGATATTTATCGGAATTTAAAGCAAAATGCTGATAGAATCAGAGAGAGAGAAAAAAATCCCTTATACCTGTTCACTAGTAAACATTTTCCAGTTGTATTTGCAACCCAAAATCTGCACAATTCTGGCTATGAGTGAGAAGCTGACGGCAAAATAGGCTACAGACAGAAAAGCCTGAAAGATCCCTAAATCCTCCCTACATTTCACAAACAGCACTAACAGCAAAAAGAAATGTGTATCTGCAACATTTCTTCAAATTTAAGGTATTTTATCTGTATGTTGGAAAAGAGATTAATTATTTTCAACCATCATACATTAGGCAGCTATTGCAGTGTTACCACCTGCTGGGAATTTCAGAACTTCCCATATAATCTTTGACGTTAAAGAGAGAACACCTCAGGTATGCATCACATTTTATCAAAATCTAATCAATGCTGACCAGCCAGAGTGGTCAGGGCCAAAAATATGTCACTTCTTGGAAGATAACTGAGTTTAGCCAGGAAAGTGTCTGTGTGATGTCTGCCACAGCAGGGGGCTGGAGCTGACATTCTCAAAGGCATATTTCATTCTTATTTACACATCCAACAATTTTACATTGTTATCAGATAATGACTTTATTAAAACTATGCATCTAAATTCACTAGGCTGAAACTGACAGCACCAGATCCTCCGTGTGCAAGAAAAAGACAATAATCAGCTGGTAAAGCCTGTTTTCATTAATATTTGGGGTCAGATCTCAAAAAATCCTGGGATTTCTCAGCTCCTTTTGATATTAACATAGCAATTCAAGAGCAAGCTGGCCAGCAACATCTGTCCTTTGAAACCAAAGGGCTTACAGAAGACTGAATATACAGATGATATTTACTTGGGAAAACGTACAGTGAAAATAAATTTATTAAGCATAGAGAGATTTGGGAAGGTGTTCGAGCAATAATAAATAAAGAATGCAAAGAATTAAATACATTAGATGAGACTTTATGGCATAAGGGAAGGAATGCAGTCATCTATTCTTTCCTTCCCCCTTCAGAGTTTTTTTAAAAAATATATATATGCTATCCACTGTTCCTGGAATTCCCCTTTTGGTGGAGTTTATAATGAAGATCACAATACGGAGAACATATATGGCACAGCTGATACAATCAGAAGTTTGTTAGAGAAGCAGGTCTGAAATACCATGAAGTATTAGTACTAAAAAGAGAATGGGGAGGCTTTCTCCTACGCTTTACCCTGGGTTTGCCGTGTACTCACACGGTTTCGTCTGGTCCAGCGACTGATATAAAGTAGAAATCACCAAACATACTAAAAAACCACTAAAATTATTCCTAGCTATCACGGACTCGGATGACGAACCCGGGCAGTCGCTCCCCGCGCCGATGCTCCCGGCACTTCGGGAGCGCTGGAGCACCGGCGCTCCGGGCGGGACGGCCCCCGTCTCCGAGGCAGAAGCGACCACAGGGAATACCTGGGCAGGGGCAAACCCGAGACCTGCCGTCACACGGGTGTTTCAAATCACCTCCGTCACGGCGATCACGGCGCGGTCCCGCGGCACCGCTCGCTCCGACCGACGGCTCTCCCCGCCCGTGCCCGCCGGCTCCGCGCCGACAGCCGCCACCCGGCCGGCTCCGAGCCCGGGGCTGCCCGGGCTCCTCACCGCCCCACTCCTCGGCATCCAGCGACCCGCCCGCGCCCCGGGACCCCCGGGCTGGGCTCCCCCTCCGCCCGGCCCGCGCTCACCTCCACGCCGCGGGCGCAGCAGCCGGCGGGTCGGGGACAGAGCGCGGTCCTTCCCGTGGAGGAGACGCCGCCGGCGCTGCCCGGGGCTGCGGGCGGGCGCTCACTGCCCGGCGGCGGCGGCGGCAGGAGGGTTAAATGGCGGCTCCGGGCGGCTGTCAGCGGGCGCGGGGCGGCGGCGGGCGCCGAGCGAGGGCAGCCCGCGCCCCTGGCGGCGAGGCGCTCCCGGCCCGGCCCAGCCCGGCCCAGCCCTGCCCCGCCGAGGCCGCGCCGCCCTCACACGCCCGCCCGCCGGGCTGCGGCGGCCCTGCGGGAGAGGAGAGCCGGGAGAGACGCGCCCGAGCTGTGCGCCCCTGGGCTGGGCCGGCGGCCGGTCTCGGTGAGGGCCCTCGGGCAGCCCCGCAGCTCCCCTCCCGGTGCGTGCGGTTTGTATGGCAGCCGTATGAGCAGCGGCTGAGGTCACTTGGTGTGTTCAGCCTGGAGAAGAGGAGGCTGAGGGGAGACCTCGTTGCAGTCTACAGCTTATGATGGGAAGCGGAGGGGCAGGCACTGATCTCTGTGGTGATAGGACCCGCGGGAATGGCCTGAGGTTGTGTCAGGGGAGGTTTAGGTTGGATGTCAGGAAAAAGTTCTTCACCCAGAGGGTGGCTGGGCACTGGAACAGGCTCCCCAGGGAAGTGGTCACAGCACCAAGCCTGACAGAGTCCAAGAAGTGTTTGGACAATGCTCTCAAGCACAGGGTGTGACTCTTGGGGTGTCCTGTGCAGGGCCAGGAGATGGACTCAATGATCCTTGTGGATCCCTTCCAAGTCAGCATACTCCGTGAAAATCACTCCCCTCCCGCTGGGCATTGGTAAGGGCAACCTGCCCAGGCACGGACTGGCACGTCGGAGCCAGGCTGGTTGATGACTTGTGAAGAGAGCAGCGGGCAGGCAGGAGGCTGCTCTCCAGATCGAGTCAGCTTGCAGCAGAGGAGACGGAGCATCAGACAGCAAAGAGCAGCACCAGCTCCTTAATGTGCCCGTCTGCAGCCAAAGGTCACGTGTATCTGGATATTTGTCATGTCCAGTGTTTATGGATAATGTTCAGGAACTGTTGTTACATGATGAAACTATCCTCGTGTGAGGCTTCTTCAAGAAAAACCCTCTCCATCCATTTTTATGCAACAAACACATTTATCTCAAACTGTGGTTAAATTTATTTGCATGACATGAAGTCTGTGATTTAAACACAGACCAATGGATACCTACATGCCCAGAAAGATGGGAAAGGATTTCAAGGAGCATTTACACTAGACAGTGTTACATGTAATGACATAAAGGCCCAAGAGGAAGGAATTGTCAACTTTTGGTGTTCAGAATTAAAGGCTAAAGCTCCCTATAGACTAAAAGGTCCCTCCAAGTTAAATTGTATCATCTATATGACCGAGAAAATACAATTTCCACACAACACTGGTATCTCTGCCCCACGTGAATGCTGAGACTGAACAGCTGCTTAGGGCTGTTGCCCACCGCAGTCACTGGACTCTGATCAACCTGCTGCTAAACTCCTTTTCCGTATGCTGGCTGGGGTCTGCGGTGGTTAATGCTTCACAGGCACACTGCCATCTGGAGTACTGACAAAAACCTTCAGGAGAGCAAGATAAACCCTTGCTGAGGAACTCAGACTGTATTCTGGACAGCAAAAAGGGAACTATTCATGTGTCATCAAGATTTTCTGGGCTGTTTTTAAACATTTTGTTTTGAACAATCCAGATTCTAAGTATTGTCCTGGTTTGTTTTAATAGAAGTGTGTACAGTTGGGGTTTTTTAACTTGCCTGTCTTTTATTGTAGGTAAGATTTGTTTGATGTTTCAGAGGATACACACATGTGTGTATCCAGTCTAATAAGTGAAGGATGCATTTTTCCACCAGACACTTGTGGCTACATAATCTGTTACATGTCTTGTGGTGAGATTGGGCAACCCTTCCTTTGAATGCTGAGGAGCTTCCTGTGCCCATGTCTGGTCCTGGTCTGTGTGACTCTGGTAGCAAGAATTCAGCTTCAGGCAGGGCCACTGCAGAGGTGCTAAAGTGCAGAGGTGTGCAGTTCTGCCAGGAGCATCTTTCCCATTGATCATGTAAGGTACCAGCTGGCACAAGTGAATGCACTGTGGCACTGGGTCTGGTTTGAATGAAACAGAAAATAAATCACACATGGTAATAAAGAAAATGATACTGTAAGTAGATTCCAGATGATGGAGAAGCTCAGAGATGAAAAAGAGTGAGGTGAATGGTTCCCTGCTCTGAAACATCTGCTCAAGTCCAAGACTGGAACTCCAGTCTCGCTGCCTGTATTTAACATCTGAAAAATCTTACACTGGTGAATCTATTGCCAGGCTTTTTTCCACTAGGAGCACAATCTTTTGAAGATTTAATCACTAGGAAAAAAAGTCTCTTTCCTCTGTTGTAATGCAGAGGAGAAAGTAAAGAAATCCATGCAGCAGGAAAGAGTCTGGAACACATGGCAAGATGTTTTACTTGTATCACAGTATTTTGCACTTATTATAGTGCCTTTGATCCAATGGCCTTGCAGTATTTTATGAGTTATGAGGGATCTTTGATCTTTTGTTTCCCAATACTGATGAAAAAAAGCTTTGTCTTATTTTTTTTCTGCCAGAGTAAACTGATTTGCTGGGATTATGCTCTAACTGTAAAGCCAGAAACAAAGCCAAGACAGCAGCTCAGGTCACTGCACTCCCCCTCAGTGCCTTCTTTCAGACCATATTGCCTTTGTGTCAACACTTCCAAAAGGGGACACAGTCCAAAAAATGGTGATGAGAAATCAGAAGTCACCCCTATGATTATATGGTAGAAATTGTAAAGACCCCAGATAACAGGAGGATGAGCAGAGGATAAATAGACAGGCTACTTTATTAAACCCTTTGAAGCACAGTGGATTATGTTTGCACATAATACACCTGCTGTGATGCTAAGGACGAAGATCTGTCTTTGTTAACATGCCATCCAAATTTCATCAGGAACATATTTTTCATTAAAATACTTCAACGGAGCTGGTCTCTGAGGCATCTGGCTAGCGGTGGATAAAACCTTGCCATTAACGTTGGTCTCCCAGGAGAGCAGGAAACTAATAACAGAAGGAATGGGAGAATGAGGGAGCAGACGAGTACCCATTTAGCCCACAGCCATGATGTTGAGATCTAAATTAAGTTAGACACTGAAGGATACAAAGAGAGAGTAACCTTTAATTGCTGATCTCTAGCACCAGCTGCCGGCATGATAAGCAAGCGGGGAGTGCAGACAGATCCCACCTGCGCACAGATCCCACGGAGCTGCTGGGCTGAGGCAGCCCGTGTGGCTGAAATGTTGAAGACAGGCATGGCAGGAAGGTCAGACAGGAAAAAGATTCGTGGCCTGTAAAAATGGGATTATGTGCTTTCCAGCTGCTGGCAGTGGTGCAGAAATCACTTGCAGGTGTGGTGATGGGTGGTGTCAGAGGCTGTGGGCAGCTGCCCCTGCTTAGCCAGGCCAGAGCAGCCACCTTGACTCCAGCCAGGAGCTGAAACAGGTCTGCTTGATTTTACCCAAACCAGACTAAGGGTTCTTATATGAAGGGCACAATCAGCAGATTGGCTGTGTTGGTGGTTTTCAGTGGGCATAAGGTGGTGTGTTGGTTTCTGGCTCTGTCCCCACTGCTAGCACAGTTGGGCTGGGAAGAAAATGTCTTTTTCTTATGTTGGCATGAAAACAAGATCGTGTAGTAGCACATATTGTCTGCAGACCACCAGGTGTGAAGGCAGAATGGCTGGCTACTAAATTTCCTCTCTGCTCGGTGTTGTGGGGAGAGATGTGACATTGTATGCGATTTCTATCTGTGCAAAATATGCTGAAAGCTGTCTCTTGCTGATATTAAATTGACCTCAAGCTTCCTAAGGGGAGCAGTAATAATAAGCAGGCAAGCCAGAGAAATCTGTTTGCCCTCATCTACACTGGCAAAGGAGAATTAATTGTGAAACCCCCAAAGCAGTGCTGGCTGGGATACAAGAGAGTCATCTGTTATGGATGATCAAGGTAAGGGCCAAAATGGTAATGTAAGTATTTGGTGGTTTAGGGAAAAATTCAAAAAGCTGGAAGGAGTGAGAAACTGAAACATGGCTTTTTGGAAATGATATTTCTGTATTGCTCAAGAAAATGTCTCAAAAAAAAGAAGAGAGAAAGGCTGCACTGCAGTCTTTGTTGGAGAACTGACAAGAATATGAATAATTTAATGACCAAAGGTATTTAAATTAATAAAAATAATTGCTAGTGCTAGTGCTAATTTAAATTAATAAAAATAAGTGCTAGAATTGTCAGAAATTGTTCTAAATCAGAAGCAAAAGCTAGTAAAGAATGTAAAAAAAGATTAGATCTGCAGTCAGCAATGCTGAGTGACAAAGATTTGTCTAATTTTAATATAAATTTGAAACAAATGAATGGTTGCTATTCTACTGCTATGTGAAAAATTTGACTAATCAAGTAAAGTGCAAAAGAAACACTGATGTTCAATAAATATTTCTGTTCTGTTTTGGGGTGAAAAACTGACAATAAGGCCATGTTCTAGATTGGTAATAAAATATTTCCTGTACCAATGCAAGCCTGAAAATGTAAAATAAGAGCAGCTCTAGTTAAAGAACTTAAAATCAGCAGCTCTGGATAAGCTTTCATCCAACAGTTTTTAATATTATTTTCCCAATCAGTTGGTCTGGAGATGCTGTGGAGGTTTCAGACCACTGGATGAATTATCATGTGTGGGTTTTCATTGATTTGGTTGGTTTGTAAAGAGAGAACAGCCTGGCTGATACAGAGCTGTCAACCTTACCCAGATTCCAGACACAGGGATGGAAAAGCTGATCATAAAAGTGAGAGTAGCATCACCAATGCCACTTGACAGCCATTGGTGGAAAATGTATTTTAGATAAATTTACTAGTTTGGTGAGTAAAGGGAGCAATGTTATAAAGTATAATAATACTTCACATTTCCTTAGAATATTTGGATTGGTAAAACCTGATATTTCCATGGAGGATGCTTATGTAGAATAAGCACATTATGCTTTGAAAGGATTAAGTGTTGACTAATTGATCTCAAAATGTCCTTTTAATGTGTAATTTTCACGCAGGACATATTTACCTAAAGATTTAAGGATGGATTTTAGCAATTTAAATGGCTTTAGCAATTTAAAAACTTTTCAGAGACCTAAAAGAGGATGCAACATTACTGCTCAGGTTTTCAGATGACACACAGATTGGGAGAATGGTAAATTCTGAAGACAAGTCACTGTGACTGAACAACCTCTGAGTAAGCTGGGCTTTAGTCAACAATACCTGTTTTAATATAGCTCCCATAAAATGACATATCTAGGAACAAAGACCGTAGAACTACATAGGATGCACAGCTCCCTCCTGGGGAGTCGTTACTTTACAAAGATCTGGAGATCATACTGAGTTGTTATCTAATCTTGAGCTCCCACTGTCACATCCATGAATTCGTGCTGCTGCCCACAGGTTTGGAGCAGAGAACGATGTCACCTTACTTTGACAAGTCTGAGCTATGTGGGAGTGTGAGCATGAGCACAGGTTCAAGCACATGTTTGGTAACACAGGAATGCCCTCGGTGGGCATAAAAACTGGGGCAACAAATTACCTCTGCAATTAACACTTTTACTGTACCTTTCCTTGGCCCAGTGCTGGTGTTCACAATTTACAGCAGCTATTAGGTAACTACAGAAAGCCTTTGAAAGAGCAGAAAAAAGGACAACAAGGTGGGCAAAAAGACTCCAAGTGATCAATGTTTAAGAAACTGTTATATTCCAAGAGACTGGGCATGACAGGAACTCATGCTTCATAAAGCACTTACTGAATATTAGGTCTAGTGGCTAGAAGACAAAGCTAAACTCATTCTGATTGTATACACCAAAGCCATTTTTTCAACAGGTAATAGTCACTGGAATAATCTGCCAAGGGCTGCAGTGGGATTTCCCAGAGGATGCAATCTCTTATTGTCCCTAAAGGGGAGTTCTACTTCAAACACAAATTAAATAAGGGAAGTCCTACAGTTTCTGTTACCTGAGAGGTCAAGCAAGATGGTCATATTAGTCTCTTCTGGACTTGTAACCTATACATAGATTAGAGTCCTGGTGGAAAACCAGAATTAGCCTAATATTGGACTTTCCCAAAACACTGTGGATAAAGCAATAAGAATGCAGAAAGATCAGAAATAGTCCCTTTGCAACAGTTGTGCCTAGTTTGATCTTTCTACTGAAAAGACCAAAACATTTTGATTTTCACTCCAGAATGTGTTTTAAGATCTTCCTTCTCCCTGCCAAAGCTCAGCCATACCCAATACACCCATTTCCAGAGCTGCTAACGAGTCAACATTTGATAATCACAACAAAGGCTGGGTTTGAAGTCGGCGGGAGTTTTGCCATTCTCATCTAATGGGTGGATCAAACCAGAGTATTTTTGCAATTTAAGGACACACCTCAAATTCTCTGTCCAATGCTAAGTGAAACTCAGGGGAATTATGCCACACACACACCCAACTGCTGAGCCTGGCTGAAACAACAGACGTTTCCCATATACCATGTCCAATACTGTTATATTTAGGCAACATTTAGAAAGAATTCTACCTACATGAAGTGAGTCACTCAATAGCCACAGTAAAAACGCAACAGACACAAATGTATTCTGTGCAACTGTGCTGGCTTTTTTTGCTCTTTGCAAAATTAGAGTTCTTCATACAGAATGTATCCTCCTGCAATTTTTCTTTTAGTTAAAAGAAAGTAACAACTCCTGTCTTTTAGTTTGTGGGAGTGCTCTGCATGTATGAAGCAAGTGACACAGGAGCGCCAATTTGACCATTGGCTTGAAAAATACAGTGAAACAGCATTTTGATTGGATTGTAAAGATCACCTTTACAACTTCCTGAGATAATACTGGTGATAATACAAGTACATAAAATACTTGGAATTGTATTCCAGTGCAAAAAGTCTAAATAGTCTGAGCCTTGTCATCAGAGCAGGACTAGATTCACATCAACTATTCCATCAGTACCAGCCCCTTTTACCTTGAACTTGCTGTCCATCTCTGCTGTGAGCATGGCAGGGCAGGGTTTAATGTGCTCTTTCATCAGTAGAAAACTTGAAGTCACAGCATTCAGAGTGCAGTGGCAAAGCAGGAGATGCCAGATCCTACCTGGTCTTTGGTCCGGAGCAGGGATCTGAAGCAGCGTGGTTTCTGTCAGGTCTGCCTCTCCATGAGCATGTGCTAACTAGCAGACTGTGGGGTTTTCTGAAACTTGTCTCAGTCACTCCTGGAATTTTTGTGGTTTGATGTGTGGTTTTGGTTTGGTTTTTTGGTCTTCTTTTTTTTTTTTTTTTTTTTAAATAATACCTTAATTCTAAACCACAAACAAAAATTACTCTCAAGCCTGCTGGACAGGACAACTACCTGGGAGGACAGATACTTGGACTTCTGCTCCAATAAAGGTATTTAAATAGATCTTTAAAATACAGACAGATGTTGCCAAGAGACATGTCTAGAATATTCACTCAGCATGAATACTTGTAGCTCATTCTTTGGAAAACAAAATGATAGTTGAAGTCTTCCCAGCAGGTGACCTGGAACTACAGGGTCTTGCATTTCACATGAATGCCTGAAGGGCTGAGAGTTAGGATGAAATGGGAACTGCTAGAATAGGAGAAGGAATGTAATTGTCAGATTTGTCAATTGAACTCAACAGAAAATACATCGGAGAAGGAGTTCCTCCCAAAGAAAATGACGATTTCTTATCAAATCCACAAATAATTTTAAACTGGCCATTCCTGCCTTTTCAGTGTGTATTTTGAAAGAACTGTGCAGTTGCAAATGAGTGCCTCCCAGGCTTCAGGAAGTAGGAGCCTCTACTGTTGGCAACAGGCTCCTACTGTCTTCCACTACTGTTCTCATGAATTCAGCGACAATACTTGCACTAATTTTAGAAGCACAGTTAGGCTCTTTGGACAAACCATGAAAGTCCTGTTAGAAGAACTGAGCATCAAAGAGTTTAGCTAATCAGTATGCACCCAGTAATGATTATGAAAGATACATTTCTGAGGACTTCCAAATGCACATCCATGTATACTTCTCAGAAGAAAAAAAAAATTTGCACTTCAGAAATATGGTCTAGATTAGATCCACGTTTCCATAGGCTGAATATAATTTTTCTGAAAACAAAGGCAAAGGAGAAACGGAAAAGATGTAGAGATTCCTGAGGAGTGTTTTCCTGTCAGAGGAAAAGGCCCATGTTTTCAAATGAAAAACATAATCATCATTTAAGACTGCTCCATAAAAAGACAAGCACTATTTGTGTAGGCAGCCCCGGCAAAATGGTCATATATTGTGATAAAAATATCCTAGGAATAATCAAAACAGGAAAGGTTCATATGTGCACCTTCTGCATTAAACTAGTATGATCTGTAAGAATGGCAATTCCTACATTTTCCTCTCTCCTAGAACCCTGCTTCAAGAGTCAATAGATTTCTTGCTGGCAGTACCAGAGGAAATAGGACCAGGCAATGACAGTTTAGGACAGTGCGGTGCACTACCATGACACCACACACCTGTACACATCACTCCTTGTTCACCCAACAGCTGGTTCTCCCTGTGATTCTGGATACATGACTTCATTTCTATGTCAGCTGGGAAAACACATTTAAATGTGCCAAATGCCTTGCCAGTGCTAGCACATGTATAAAAATGCTTGGCTTGCACTCAGACTGCTTCCCTCATGAAAGTAGTGCTTGTGTAGACATCTATAGTTTGACTGTTCTGGCTGGGGTGGGTCACAGGCTACTCAGCAACAGAAGCAAGGCCTTCCAATTACATTTAATTCTGCCCTTTAAATCAAAACCATATTGTATCCTTTTAGGTACAAAATGAGACAGCAAAAATATGATGTGCTTTAACAACCTGCCCCATGGAACCACATGATTTTAATATGTAAAGATTTTAAAGCATTTAAAACATTTAAAAGGAAAAAAACTCAACAGAACAGTCTATTTAAGAAAATGTTTTAATTTTTCTTGCTTTCTAGTAGCCATTTTCTCATGTGTCTATTTAAATTCTAAACCAGCTATACAATTTACACTATAGACTTCTTCCCTGGAGGAAAAACAAAGGAAAAATCTTGGGAAAGAAAATCTTGAGAAAGTACCATTATTCTAAACAGGCTGTATTATTATTGCTTACTTAAGATAATGAAACACTGGGGGTTGGAGGAACAGAGGCTGGCAGTTTACACCAGGCATTTCCTTTCAGGTTTTGTTCTTCCTGCACACGTGCCCCCTTGTGGGGAGAGGTTTAGGCCCACAAACCACTGGCCTTCCGTGACAGGTTTTTTATTGGGCAAAAGACATAGTTGTCAGAAAACAGCTTTTTGCTTCCAAATTTCTCACTTTTCAGTCCCTCCTTAGATATGTGGTGCTCGGTGCACTTTGCATGGATGTCTCCTGTGGGTTGTGGGGAGGATGAAGGATAGCAGCAAGCTGTAAGGCTCCTGAAGAGATGGTACCAGGTGACTAACACAGTAAGAATAGTGTGGAACTGGTTCCTTCAGCCGTGTCAAAGATGTAAGTTTTAGCACCCTTGTGGAGCAGAGGAAAACTGCCCTAAAGAAAGCACTGCATGGAAGTTTGCTTGTGACAAGAGTAAGAGGACACAATTCACTGGATATAAAGGACATTCTACAGGCCACAGGCATGATCACTGTAGGAATCTCTGCACTCAACTCCTTATTGGCAGGCTCTTAATTGATGTCTAGAAATAGTTCTGAAAGTATTTTCAGGCTCATATTAAAAGCCTTTTTGTCCTTTCTTGTGAAGTTGATCTGGCCATTACAACCACAATGCAGTTACCTGTATGCTGTCCTTGCCCATACCTTGAATTAACTTTATTAAAAATAGTCACTTCAAAATGCCAAAAATTTAGGTAATGTGGATCATAAACATCCACTTAACTGTTATTATCATGACAACAGATCTTCAAGTAGTGTAGCAACTCCACTGGAGTTATGAAAACCGAGGCTATTATATTGCATTCAGTGTGAACACAGGGTGAGGAATACCAAACAATGATACCTGTGATTATTAAACACAGAGTGATAGTCTTCTTCCTCCCTTCAGTATGGAAAGCATATTAATTTTCACATTTGAGAGGTAAGCAAATGAACTGTTTCCCTAAAACAGGTAATAGGCTGATGAAACAAACAAATGATCTTTTGTTAGAAGTACAAGATAAGATACAAGCACATTAAAGCACAGAGTCTGGTAAAGTGACAGGAGGCTGCTCCACTCTGCTACAGACAGGACAGAGAAAGGGCACCCAAAGTGCAACATAAATGGACAGGAAGGAAGATGGCAAGGAAAGAGAAGGGAGGAAGTCTGTGCTAACAATGCTTCTATCTGAGATACTAGTGTAAGATATGACAAAATAAACATGGTCATTTCTAGGTTCACATGACATACAGTAATCTCTCTTGCAGCAGGTTCTGTCTCAAATTACAGAACCCCAAGATCCTCCCTTAGAAAACTGTTCATCGCTTCTGGGAGAAGGGGTTACTCTACACTGGTTTGTTCCTTATATCTCAGTACGCACCAAAGTCCTGTTTCTTATCGCTGTGGATACATCTGTCTGCTTTGTTGCTCCAGACATAAACAAACTGGAATTGGAGTATGCAGTAACCTGGCTTCTGGGCACTGCCCTCACAGCACTCTATGGCGATATTCTCTCCACTTTCACTGGTGTGGAGCCTTCTCTTGAAGTGAGAAACTACAGACCACATCAAATAAAACTTGAAAAATGAGTGAGTTGTCTTGAGACAATTGACATGCTTCTGACTTTGTGATTTCTATTTCCTTTCAGTTCCATGTAGGAGGATTCAGCACTTGAAATACCTGAGAACTGTGAAAGCATTGCAATGTTCATGTCTGTTGCAGTTGACTAACAAAATAAAAATTTTAAAGTCAGTTCTTGGAAGGATTCTGCCCTCTGCTCTCTTGTTCAACTATTACATAACAAATTGTACACAAATGGTATTAGCTTTGTGTCAGAAATAAATTTGGGTAGAATCTCAAGCCTTCCACTGAATCATCTCTGCAAAGATGGCCCATCTTTTCAGCAAGAAGCAGCCTAGAGAAAGCAATAGAAGATGTCCTGTATTAGTTGAGGACAACATGGTAACTAAAGGATTAAACACCACAATTGCTACTTACCTTTCTTTGGCTAAGAGAACAGACATCCCCACCAGCTTAGCAAACTCATCAGCTGTGAGAGAACCCTTTTCAGATACCTGTCAAAGACCAAATACACAAATAAACAAACTATGGCATTAAAAGAACAACAAAGTTCTCTCAGCTACTGAATCAGGTCTAGCCTCGAGAAGTGATGAATTGGTAGCAAATCCCTTGAGAAGAAAATTAGTTTGTTTGCATTTTTAAAAAGTACAACTAATTCTGAGTATTTCCCTTTAAAAGCATCTCTTCTGTGTCCTGGGAAAACTGCCAAGTATAAAAAAGGAAGAGAGAAAAGAGTTAAATCTGTAAAAAAAATCATATGGTAACCTTTCCTTTGGATTTTTTTTTAAAGATGCCTTGGAACCAAAATGAACGGAAAAATTAGAATAGCTCAGACAGCAGAATACAGTCTCCATCAGCATTTACACAGCAGAACTATCCTAAGTGATTCTGCAAACACTGAAGCCTAAATGAGGAAATAAAAGACCTGTTCAGGGCAGCTCATCAATGTAGAAATATAAGTCATCTCAGGTAGAACTGAAGAATTTGAGTTTTATGGCATCTAAAGTACACCCACTGCCTACAGAAAAATTCCCAAACTTTAGTACTTCACATGACATTATGGCATACTAGAGGGCTAACTAAAAGCCACCATCACATTCAGCTGACACAAAGACAGGTTCACTCTTGGGACTCAAAACTTTGGCCCTTTTGTCTCAACCATGCTCCTTAATACATACTAAAATGAAACCTTCTCACACATGTTGGACATTTGGATGTTTAAAATACTAGATAAATACGACATATGAAGTCTAGACTTATTATTGCATTGAATTTCCCAGATAAACATTTTATTACCCTGAAAATTACTAATTCTTCCAATTCTCCATTGCTTTAGATCCAAGCAAAGTTGTAAATCCGGATGTAGTCGCCATTTCCTGCTTCCCACATAACTGGGTGGGGAGGGGTCTATTCTGCATCATTCTCAGCAGTAGTCCTTTTACAGAAACTCAGATTAAATTAGTCCTAACATGAGATTGTCGGAAGCTAAGTGATCAAATCTGAGTAATGGATGTCAGCTATACAATCGGTGATTATTTATCTTTCCTTCCCAAACCACTACTCTCATCAAGGATGACTCTGGATTCCTTTGATGTCCATGTCATTTCCTGTCTTCACCAGCCATTCAGAACCACATCTCTGTCCTGCCTGAAATCCTATGGCTTCCTTTCGTTTCTTCTCAGAACTTAATGTATAATGTGCAGTAACATTAAAGTACAGGGTGCTTTTGGCCACAAGTCTGATCTCATCTTCCCTTTCCCGTATGGGATAGTCTTCCTCAGTTGATGCCTCTCCCTTGCATTTTTCTATGGAGTCAAAGTCTCATATTATGAAAGTAACAGAAAAAAGACACCTTGGTAATAAATCCACTATCTGTTACTTTTTGCAGTTGACCTCCTTTGTTATCCAGAAAGGTTTTTCCTTTATTTTCAAAGACATAAGCACTCTTACTAAAGGCAACAAATTCATTAGAAACCAAAAATAATCAGAAAAAAACCCTAAAATGGTCTAGGTATTTTTCTATAAATAGAAGAAAAAACCCTGAAAATATTAACGTATATTGAAAGACGTGTTTTAGAATGGAATCTTTTAAATGCTGTATACATTTCTCTTATCTAAAAGTCTTTCTGATGAGCAAAAGCTGTATGGTGACAATCATGCAAAATGCACTGAACAGTCTATCTCATGTCAAGTGAGGAGGTGTCTGTGATAGCTCTACTTTTTCTGCACTGCCCCCTCTTTGACTTTGACATTTAACTTTGGATACACTGAATCAGCCTTTTCTCAAAGGTATGAAAACCAAAAAATTACATTCCACTGAGAAAGAGACAGAAAAATGCATCAAATAATGGGGTAACAGGACTGTGAAGTGTCCAGAGGCAGCAAGACCACAAAGGTTTATGATACTGAGCAATTCATACTACCTTTTTCCCCGATGAAGCTAGCTTAATTCTATAAACACTACTCTCCAACTGAGTGCTCTTCACAGCAGCAAACTTGGTACAAGATGTTACACATACACTGTACTGTTCTGTGAAATAAACCCAACCTAAACAACTACCTATATCAACATTTAAGAGGTGCTCCTACTGCCTACAAGCACATCATGTACAGTGTCTGAAGTTCACTTCTGTTAAATCAGGCGCTCAATACATGCCACGAATTTCATCCTACAGTGCAAAAGATTTGGAGGAAGGCTGAAGGTTAATAAACTTTGAGAAGAGATAGAAAAGAGAATGTAATGACTAAGATTATTGTCTGCACAGAACTTTGAAGATGAGAAGTGCTATTTAAATATTTCTCTTAGAAGATATGAAGTGGAATGTTTTGTATTTTGAAACCTCAAGAGGAAATCCCATACCTCAAGTTTTTTACCTAATGTGTTTAAATTTCCCTAGCAGGGGCAGAACACTGAAGGAAATGAAGTACACTTACTGTCTCTAAAGCAGCAGCTACCATTTCCTCTTCATTATGAGACTGGAGCTCAATCACCATCACACCACTATCAAATATCCGAAGCCTAAAATCAAAAAAGAGAGGCAAAGTAACTAAAAACCCTGTGCACATCACCTATGGTCACACTTCTAATGCAGCCACATCTATAACCACATTACAAAAGGGGAAAAAAATCTCCCAAGCCCCAAACAAGCTCAGTAAGATGAACTTAAGCTTAACATCATCTTCAAAATCTGAAGAGACAGAAAAGAGCAGGGCATATGTCTGGTCTTGGTTAAACCCTTTTCCAGTCTGAAAAAGTTGTAAGTGAAAAAAATAATGTCTTCCTAGCTAAACATTAATGTTTTAATTTAGAGTGGATGTTGGTGCAGACGCCAGCATCCTTTGAGCAAAGAATGACTTTGTTAAAAATAGCCACAGCAACAACAAAAAAATCTACTGCTAGTAAAACATTAAATCATCATGGTCTGACCTGTGAGTGCCATGCTTTACAAACAAATCTGTAAAGCTCTTACCTTAGTGGCAATTTCAGTGATTCCAGCATTTT
Source organism: Corvus hawaiiensis (assembly GCF_020740725.1). Classification (NCBI taxonomy): domain Eukaryota; kingdom Metazoa; phylum Chordata; class Aves; order Passeriformes; family Corvidae; genus Corvus; species Corvus hawaiiensis. The sequence goes on from NC_063214.1 coordinate 57,332,322, forward strand.
ACAAGCATTCACTAAATCTTCTGGGGACAGCAACTATTAAAACAGTGAAACATATTTATTCACAGCTTGCATTTCAGGTGTATAACATCAAACAAAGCTTTAGTAGCTGCAGCTATAAAATACACCAGGCTACATTATTGTTAATTCTTTTTCCTTTTTATTGTGCAGTCTATTTTCTTAGCTTCTGTGATCCTTTCTGTTCCCTTCCTATGTGTTCTATAATAATCTTTCTTGCCCTGTTTACAGAAAGAATTGTTGTATTTTGTAAAAAAATAAACCCAGAACATTCACCATTCTTTAGTAGTCTCTTTCCTTTAAGTTTTGTTTCCAGATAAGTATGGATTTTCCCTTTCACATGGTATAATAAAAAGCAGAATACATTATCACAACTTATAAAGGATACATAAGTATTACATGTAAGAATGAGAAAGGAAAAAAGGTAAAACCCCTCTAATTTTAATAAAAAACTGATCACATCTTGCTGTAGACAAGTAGAATGAGCAATTGCTAGGGAACATTTTTACCCTTTCTAATTTCCTTATCACTGAAGTCCTGCTATAAAATATTGACCCAAGGCAGTGTCTCACCTCTAGCCCTCGAGCACGATTCACCAGGCAGTACACTTCTGTAAGAGACATGATCCCCCCTCGCTCCTGCGTGAATAAGCACAAGACTGGTAAGAGAAACAGCATTAACCCAGGAAACACAGCATCTCTATTTGCAGGTGGCTGATTAAATAGCTAAAACAGAGGGGCTGAATGATGGGCCCTAATGGGGAAAACTAAAGAGCTAAGTTACACCTTTCACTAACAATTTTAAAATGCAAAACAGTGACACTACACTGAAGGACTGTGAATTACTTTGATTTTGAAGCAGAGAATAAATCACAGGAACAAAGAATTTCAATATATTAAATCTATCAATCAATTTACCATTTTTACTTTTCAGACAAACTCAGTTTTCCATTCTGATCACAGCAGGTAGCACATACCTTTCACAAAAATACTGTAGTATGTATGCTTTTTAGTAGCAACATAGCCTTCTAAGTTGCAACATAAATTTAACTTTTTGGTGAGAAACCTGTACTCTGTAATAGCTTAAGATAAATTAAAACGTAAGATATTACTAAGGGCTGGTAATCTACTTAATAATTCTGTCCTATACTTGGAAAAAATGTATATTTTAAGCACTTTAAGATTCATTACTTGTATTTTCAGTGGGTGCAATTTCATTCTTTCTTAAAAAAAAAGAAATATTCTGCAGCAAGGGATGAATACAGGGCTGTTCAAATAGAAAAAAGACCACTTGAACAATTTTCTAAATCTCATCAACATTTTGCAAATTAGAAGTTTATGCCATTAGTCCAAAGAAAAATTCATACTTACAAAATTTTTTATTCATAAAGACAATATATATTCCTCCCATAAACTTGAATAGGAGGCTATGCTGCTAAATCTGCTTTAAAAAGAGGCAGAGTACAACAACCAAAACACACCTACAATCAAAATTCAGCAACACACGGAAAATGCTGGTGCAATGTGTGGTGCTTTACCTCTAAGGGTGTCTGCAGGATTCCAGCCAGTTGCTTCGCCAGCTGCATGTGGTACTGTGTACCAGATCCATACGTTTCCCTCGTAACTGGATTAGCTATACCCATACTCAGTAGATAGGACTTGAACCTAATGGTCTGAACAAGTGAACAAACAAATAAATTTAAAAGTACGTCAGCTAATAAGTGATTCTGGGTTTTAAAAATCTTTAATTTTATTACTATAACGCAGTTTCGGGGAATAAATCCTTCAGTTTGCTACCAAGAAAGTCAATTACTAGGCAAAGAGAAGGCAAGACTTAGTACCATTTATTTTTGACCAGGTAAAAAAATAGAAAAATTTATATAAAAGCAGTAAAATCATTGCTTTTAAAAATAGTTAAAGAAAAATTAACACTAAGCAAGTAAACTCTACACCAAGTATAAGGGACTAAACACAACAAAACCAACCAGCAAGGGTTTTTATTAACATTACACTATTAAACAGATAGCTTTTTGCTTTTTATAGGAACATTTTTGTAGAATTTACAACAAAATTAAATTACCTCATCCTCAGTGATGTCACCTTGTTTTTCTTTAATCTTATTAGCTATTGACTTGGATAACTCCACCATTTCCTTAGCCTATCAAGAAACACACACAGATAAGTCAACTTTCAACTCAAGAGAGAAAATTGTGTTTAAAACTGAGAAAACAAGCGTAAGTCTACTTGAACAAGTGACACATGCCATCCATCCATACCTTCTCCATTAGTTTGCTAAGGTCCTCAAAAGCCTGAAACAAAAAGCAGACAACACAGATCAGTGTAACTACAGCATTCAGCTTCATGGATACAGGGAGATGCCTTTGTCCACCTACCTAAGGTAGGTATTCATAAGAGCTGCTACCCTTTTAGATTGGTATGTTACAATGTGAGATACCATAACTTATTTGTTGATACAACTGTTTTACAGCATGTCTTATAGTTAAAATAAACATAACAAAGAATGAAGAAGAGAATCAATCACACACTTTTCCAGCATGTGAACAGAAATTCGGTATGATTTATGATGTCCATGTGATAGGAAGGACAATGAGACACTGAGTCCCAGAAAAGATTAAACTGTCCAAGTTTATTATGCTCTCTGTAAGGTAGGGGAAGGTTTCTGGGTGCTGATGGTAGGTTTTGTCCCAACACTTGACCCTCACTGCAGGAGATCTGTTGTTTCTGGTCAGCTGCAAGACAGCTGTAAAGCTACAGTTGTACTCCTCCTGACAAGACAGCTTTACTTTAATCAGAGGATGTTACTTAGTTAGTAAGAAACACTCCTTTCAAATCAGCAAGGAAGACGGTATCTGAGGACAAAACCTCTGAAATGCGGGGTAACATCTCTTCATTTAAGTACTCCAATAAAATGCTATGGTCTCAAATACAACAACTCTGCAACTCACAAACGGTTTTTAGGCTTAAATGAATCATACATTAAAAATAGTTGAAGGTATACTGAAATTCCAAACTTTTAGTAATGATAAACCAGAATTAAAAAATTCATGTTAAAAAAAAGAGAGCTAGCAACTCCATTAATGCAACTATATTAAAAAGCAACCCTCTTTTCTCCCACCCTCATTAACACACATTCATTCAGCCTCCTCACTTCTCTCAAATACATGACAACATGTCCAAGTCGTCAACCTTTTTCAAACAACCTTTTCTGAGCAACTGGTGTGAGAAAAATTCCTGAACCTTTTCATCTAATGCTTGCCTGACAGCAGCATCCAAGCCCTCCAGCCACAAGTAAAGAAGGTTACAGTGTCAAATGGCCAGAGAGACATCCTGCCTGCAGCTTCCAGTCACTGCCTCTATGTCATTTCTGGCTTACTCTGACTAATCCCCCACTAGAAAGACACATTTTAGCTGTGTTTTTGCAGAAGACCCCAATAGGTCTTTACATATAGGTGCCTTAAGTAGAAGCTTATTGGTCAGAGATTCAACATACAAAGAACAAAAGGAGATGCCTCTAGAAAGAGACAGGCTTTGCTTTTCACCTCCTGATAGCACCAGTGTTTCTCCACTGACTGGACAAGTTTAGTCTCCTAACATTTGGTACCTGAGTTAGGTACCACCAAAATTAAGTGGTCCACATGGAGAAAAGAAAATATACCACTGCATAACAATAATTTACCACTAAGAAAAGAAAAGCTTCTCTTTGGAATACTTCTTCTTACTCCCTAATCTTCCAAACTGAATAATTTACAATAGGTTTCCCAATCCCTAGTGTAAATCAAAGTCCTGCTACTCTACTTGTATATGATATCAACAAGAAGTTTTCTAACAGGGCTTTTCCCAGCTTATTTCTAGTCTCTATACCTGCATGAAAACAACATTGATCAAAAGAACCCTTGATTTAGCTAAATAAACAGCATGCTGTGTCTAACTCCTCCTCTGCCTGACTCACCCAGGGCAGGCCTGGAAACAAAGGGGAATGTGCACACACCTAACAGGAACTTCCTCAGATAAACAAAAGGCTAAAGAGCTGGATTCTTATCAGCACTGAACAGCAGATGCAGGAAGCCTTTTCCTGGAAGCCAGGGCACCATTTTTTAAATTAAGTCATTTATAACATTTAAAGCTGGAGGAAGGCAGGATTTTACAAGTCATGGTTTTCCTCTGCTCACACAGCATGTTTAAATGGATTTCTTTTACTCTCTGACAAAGCTACTAAGGAAAAAATAAGCAGACAATGCCTTTTGAACTATATACACATGCATGTAACCACAATACCTTTTGAACTACACACAAAACTTCATTCATTACGCTCCTCACAGACAGAAAGCAAGTAAGTTTAATGCTCCCAGTATCTGAAATAGCACATGGCCTGCAAAGGCACTATCATTTTCATAAGTATTAGAGCAGGGAATGCCTTTTTCTCGTGGCACACTGAAGTCCATAAAGCTTTGCCCCAAGAACAAATCTGCCGCATGTAGTTTATGAGTACTTTTGTATTAATCTCTACTACCAAGACAGAATCAGACTATTTTTGAGGGTATTACTCTCAGGTATGTATGAAGAAATTAAATGTCTCTGCTGTTCATCAGTATTGATACCTGGAATTCAACTATTGTGCTGGTTCTATGGAAAAGGATGATCTCCATCTAGCCCAGGTATTTTACAAAATACTTGTAACATCTTGTCAATGCCTGGACTGCAAATCATTTTACTGTAATTATAAGCCTAAATGTAACATTTAAAAACCTGACTATAGGATGAAAATCTAACTTCACCACAGTTATGTGCAGACACTCGGATCAGCATATTCTGCTTAATATATATTCAATTTTCAATTGAAACAAAAATTAGTTTAATAAATACACACTGTTAGTTTCAAAGAACAATATCCTTGAAAGGAATTGTTTAAATGAAGTACCTTTACATATACTGAAAAGCCAGTTAACAAAAGAAATAATTGTAAACTGCACACTCTTAATCAATTCAGACTTCTCAAAAAAAACAATAAATAGTCTCAACTGTCCCTAAAAGAAAGTGTGAATGAATGTAAATAGTTCAGACAGGTGGTCGACCTTGAAATTTCCAAAGTACCTACCTCAGAAATGTTTTTGTCAGTCTCTTTTCTTTTTTCTTCTAATTTCCTTTCAATACCTACAATTCCTACAGCCCTTATTCTTCCTGCCTGAAAAAAAAAAAAAAAAAGGAAAAAGGGAAAGAATCAAAATAGGAAATGTTAAGTTTTCTCACCTGCCTCACTGTGAAAATTAGAGGACAGGAAATACTCCTTCAAACAGCAGATATCATTCGTACAATATTTCATGCATTTCTTGACAGTAATTTTTAAGCCATTGTAAAAGAAACCAAACAAGAAATGTGAACCATGTATAAACTTGCTGTACTAGACAAATAATGATATTGATAATATACTGAAGCTATTAATATGGCTTAACATCCAGACTGAGTAATCCAGCTCATCTCAATTCTAGCCTCCCAAGACCATGTGAGCATCCATACTAGAGCTATGGAAATGCCTGAGTGTATTACTTCAAGAAATCCAGCCTGAAGAAACAGAAACATAGAAACACAATGCTAAGTGCAGTCTAATTTACCTTCCTCAGAGGTTTTACAATGGGGGTGATGGTGAAACTTTTACCAGATGCCAAATGTGTTCTAGAAAGGCTGGTACCTATGTGGCAGCAGTGTCAGGCCTCTAATCTCTGACTGCAAATCTTAGCAATGGTGTTAATGAGTTACTATGGCTTAAGTACAACAGGGAAGGCATTTTGATTAGATTCTTCATGCATTACTCCAAATGCAATTGTGCTTATAGGTCCTACATTGACCAAAAGGGACATACAGGATTTCATATTGAACAATCTTTAAATCATCCTATTTCATTCACACAATACTATATATTCATATATCCAGCACATTAATATATAGAAACAACACCTACATGTTTATCAGTTTATAATCTAAAAGTATGAAGGCAGATAAAGAAGGTATTTTAACATATGACATTCTTCCAAACAACTGTCCATTCAGAATACACATTCAAATCAAACATACATAGGTTTCAAAGAGTTAAATAAAAGTTATGCTATATATTTGACTTCCAGCCACAAAAAAAATAAACCAGAAATCACAATTAAGACAAAAAAATTTTCCAGCATCACTGGACCTCACATGCTGAATAAAAGTATATGCAAATAAATATTTTATTTGCACAATTATGTGTGTGTGTGTCTAACTGAAACAAACAAAAAAAAGAGCTCATTATTTAAACACACTCAAGAAAAAGAGGATACTGTGTTCTATCAGGTGAAAAATGCAAATGAGAAACTAATTTATGCCAGTGAAAAAACAGGCAAACTAAAGCTGAATTCCTACATGTGCCCATGATGTTGGTTAGAGAGTCACATGCTGGATGCAGTATATGGAGGTGGCAAGAAGTGGCAATAAGAGATTACACACAATAAGAAGTGTGGCAATAAGAGATCCTGCTCAGAAGCTCTGCACATACCTGTGAATCCTTGTTAACTTGCATGGCCTGACCAGTGGGTATGCTCTCCCATCTCCTTTGTGTGATTTCTTCTGATAATCGTCTATAGAACTGCAAACATTAAAGAGTGACAACAGATGTTTCATAAACTGTGCAGAGTACGTCTGGGTAATTTTAGCATCTTGGTGGTGATGAAATAAACTTCACCAAGCATGGAGACAAAGCATGGTAACACCTACACATCTATGGTACAGAACTCACTATATGGAAATTCTTAATGTCTAGTCTTCAAAACTATTCACATTAGATAGGACAAGCCATGTAGTCACTAAGTACTTCCATTGTGAAATATTTCTTCAGATATTCAAAATGTCCCAAACCATGCTAAAGTTAAAAATGTTGAGGTATACTCAAAGGCATGCTTGTAAAGGAAGGGAAGTTGTACAATAAGATTGCTATTGATCTCCTAATTCAACAATATAAAAACAACCACACAGATCAATTAAACTGATTTGTTTATTGCTAATAGCAGAAGGTGGCATTAGTTAACGCTACGTGTATCCCACTGACCAATATCCAGAAAGAAAATCTATTCCACCCTTTTCATTGTTCAGGTTCACAGGAAAGCATTCAGAAGTCATAAAGAAAGGCTCAGGTGTAATTGATGTGCTAGGCAACCAGAAAGCACAGTAAGTTTAATTTTCAGACACAACATTAACATTAAAATAATTACGATTATGATTGAGAAAAACACATATTTATACTATGCTTAAACCTACAGTCACCATAATCTGAAAACTGCTCACAAAGAAATGAAAGTGAGCCTGATCAAGCACATGCATTTTTAAGACATTTCTAACTAATTTGAGTTGAAAATCTGATTTTCCGCAGTGTACAGGTACAGCTTTTTCCATAGTCCAAAGTTAAAGTTCTCAGTCTCATCAAACGAGGATCTTCCACTGTGAAATTTCTTTACAGAGCGCAATTTGTTTGGTTTTTAGGATAACCCTTCTTTTAAGAATATATTACATTTTTCTTAGAATGTTCAAAGCCTTTGAGATTCGGTGTAGGTTAAAAAAAATACTTATAAAGTGTATAATGAATGCAAGTTCTGAGGCAACAAAAGGTGTTCAGCAATAAAATTAGAGAGATAATTTGGAATAAGTTGTTTGATTCCTCTTCAATAGAGGGTTAGGTACAAAGAAACATCTTTTACTCTGTTAAACATTTAACAGATTTCAGAGATGCCATTTTGGAAAAGCCTGTGTTCAATTTAGTAGATTTTTTAAAAAAGGAAGTATAAGATTATACTAAATGCCTTAAAATAAGGACTAGCCTTGTAATGCCTCTTGACATTTTTGGAACTCTATTTGCAGTATTTAATGAAAGTAGACAACATGGGAGGCTCATAGTGTTTGTCTTCAAAAAGGATGTATTGAAAAAGCTCCACCTCAAAAGTAAACATGGAAAGATCATAGAAAATTATCAGAAACACAGCAAGAGGAGAAAAGCATGTCCAAAGACCTGATTTGCTCGGCATCCATGGTGCAAGACTTGTCCATGGTACAACACTTACCTCAATCTGCCCATGTTCTTTGAAAGAAAGCTTGATGTAGGAATATTTGCTGCTTTGGAATGGACCAGGTTCTTTGTTTGAAGAAGCAGGATGAAGATGAACTACTATTTTGGCACTAAGGAAAAGGTAAAGGAAAGAGAAGATATTTCTGTAATATCTAAATAAACTATTTCTGCCCCAAAGTTAACCTTTCATCAAAACCTCTTTTAACTATCTCACATAAGAGCTACAGATGATCGAAAAATGCTTTACATTTATGCACCAACATTTGAATATTTTGAAGTATGTCTTGCAAAAACTACTACAGCCTCTAAAGCAGAAATATTTTACAAATTTAAAATGTACCTACCATCAATTCTTAAGAAATAAACACAACAAATTTAAAAATTTCAAGCAATAATTTCCGAAAAACCTTTTAGTTAGGATAAAAAGTGATTGTCACGTTGTCGTGTAATTTGGCAGTAGTTATTGCAGGTCAAAAGCCAAAATACGCTATCTTTGACACAGGAAAACAAAAGGTTTCAATATTATGTGTAACCTATCCCACTTTTATATGTCACTTGTGGACACTGTATGTGAACTTATCCAAAACCAACATTCAAAGGCAACATGCATGGAAATAACAGTCTAAAATGACACCTACTACCAAAACAGACCTTGGGAGTGCACGATTTTAGGCAAATGAACAGACTGCTATCACAATATGACTGCAAGTCCCCATTCCCATCTCATTTTACAAATACTCTTTTCATTGGTCTTTATCTACTTCTCCAGCATTAGTGAATTAACTGATTTCTTCTGAATACCCCCAGCATATTACTGTACTGATCTGACTGTAGGCTGCTAATGCCATGATGATTTTTTTGCCTTTTCTTTTATACACCTTTTTATAGTTTTTGTATTCTTAGTGTTTTTTAGCCTACATTCTTAGACTTATTTGTTAAGTTAGGAGACTAAACATCTTAAAGCCCCAGACACCAAAGTCCTCTCCAGAACACATTTTGTAAACTGAGATAGGACCATCCAGGGGAAGGTTCCTTGGGGAGGTGGCTCACTTGATCCTCTCATTGGGGGATCTTTGATAGATATGCTAATTAGTAAAACCTATAATGTTATACCTGATCTATTGTGGGTGTGCATTGCAGTGTGCATTTCGGGGCATTCCACCTGGACATGGAGCACCTAAGGATCCTTAAAATAAATTTGAGGTAAAACCCCTTTTTCCCTTCTAACCGTGTTTGATTCTTGATTTTAAGACCAGGAAAAGATATCACTGCAAGCAGAGGTTAATTATGTATGTATTTCTCCAGGTAGAATTTTTTCTCTCTTTAGAAACTTAAAATCATAGAATTGTTTATGTTGGAAAAGACCTCTAAAATCATCAACACACACTTGTTTAGTGATTACCTGACAGTTACTTAACAAATCACATCAATCATGACTCTCTTACACTTTTGACCTAAATTGTCCTTGTGGCTGTCAGTCTGGAAACTTAAGATTGCAAATGGAACCTACCATGAATTAATCTATAATATCAGGTACCTCACATAACATGCATGTGAAAGGATCCATCTGAAAAAGACAATGAGGATGTCCATACCTTTTTCCTATCCCAGCTGCTTGCTCTTCAATAAACACAATCTGAGACAGAGGTACAGCAATGCAGCACTCCTGGAACAAACACCACAAACACAGGTGAATTAAAGCCATATCCTGTCTATTCACTCTCTAAACCCAAGTGTTCTCTTTCCCCATTTCACAAACAGTATGGATATCTACAGGTGCTGCCTGAGGCACTCTATGTGAAATAGGATTGTAAGAACAGAAACAATGTATTACAGTGAAATATATGTAGAAAAATAGCACAAAATTGAAACTGAGTTCTAGTTAATTAAAAGACCTCAACAAACTTAAGTGTCAATGTGTCAACTTTAAAAACCTCAAGCTAGATTCATAGAAGGGACTACAAGATTTAACAAATCCTTAGATCTAAGTTCAAAACTTAAACACTAAAATTTCCACACTACTGCACCTGATCACTGTAGGTGCATGATACTCATAGGTTCTTGACATTTTTGCATTGATGTTACTTTGGGAGCTAAAAAAATACCCAAACCCACCAGTCTCTTTAAATACTGAATATCTAAAACCTAGACTATTGTCTGAGTGCAATAGGAAATTTTCCATCTATCCTACAGTGAAGGACTTAATCCAGCAATTGGTGCATCTCAACACACATTTACTGGACTGTGCTTTAAACAAAAGAGCAAGAAACAAGACTGTATCCAGTTGTTGGAGACTAACCTACCCGAGGCTAAACTCTTTATACATGCATTTGAGACAGAAATTGCTACAACAATGATACAAAGCATCTAATAAGGTGCCTGGTCTGGTTTTGGTGAACATCCTTTGAGGAACATCACTTCCCATACAACAGCCTGGTGACTGACACAGTCACACAGAATGCAGGAAACATAGGCTGCATTTCCTCTCTGAACCTCTCTCTTCCACCTGCTACTGCCTAACACCAGTTTACAATAGACACTGTTACAGGGCCCTCTAAATCCCTACTACCAAAATCGTTCCTCTTTGTATGGAATAATTAAATATACATTAAATCTGAGAGCGGGGAAGTATACATGCAGGAGCCCCACCTCCAATAAGTAAATCTCTTACTGAAAAAACATGGGTTGCACTTCCTTTTCTAAAAACTCTTACTGCAAGCTATCTAGACTCTTCTATTACTCTAGTTGCTGAAGCCATTACAAACAATTATTGTTTGTAAAACATCCACAAAGTTCTGGACACTTTAAAAGATAGGCAATATGATACTTCTGTTAAAAAAAGGGTTTGAGAATGACAAAAAGAGTTCAATATACATACATATATAGTATGTACACTGTCAAAGTGACTGATTAATTTCATTCCAAGATAGAAAGTTATGTGAACTTATTTTAAGTACAAGGACTTAGAATCACCCCTTCCTGGTGAGAGAAGTTACAGGAAGGGATACAAAAATAGAAATGTGTTAAATATGCTGTGTGTTTATTTGGATTTTTTCTTCTAATGTCTCATGCCCACATTTTGCATGATTTTATCATTTAAAATTTTGTACAAATTAGCTATGTAACAAACTTTACAGAATTCCTTTTTTTTTTTTTGGAAACACTGTTCAACTGCAGATGGCATGTAAAAAGCAGCTACAAAGCACAGCTAATGACAAGAGCCCCATTTATTATTATAGATTACTGACACAATAAAAAGGGACTCTCTACAAATTTATTCGAGGTAAGCTAGCTAAGGTTTCTAAGTCTGATGTTAAATCACACCTGAGCTTAGACAACAACTCACCATGAAAACAAAAGGGCACCATGCTCCCCATGTTTCAGTACTGAGAGCTTGAAAATAAATCAGCTTTATTTACCCCACTAACAAATGGGGGTAGGGGGGTAGGAGATGTAACTAATTACATCTCCTAATCAGATGGGTAATTTTTGCCCATCTCTAAGCCACATTTCTGCCCCTTCTGTTAATCAAGCCTGAGTTTGTCAGAATCTTTGCTGAGTTAAATTAGTTAAAATAAAATAATTTTTCTTCTTCTCCAAGGTTTTCCTCTGCTGATTTAGTGAATTCAATGACCTTGGGAGAGTACAAGAAATCACATGGCCTAGAAGCAGAGGGAGAAGTTGGGGAAAAGAGACAAAGGTAATCTTTTTGTTGGAGAGAATGCGGCTATGTTCAGTTCTACAGCTTGCTGAAGCCATAAAGCCCAATGTTACTCCAAGCATGCAAAAAGTCCAAGTGAGACCATTAGAAGCAGTAGTTGCTGAAGTACATGCTCAGCTCTCAAAAAGAGATGCTGAGGAAGAAATAAAAGGTTTAGGATTAACAGAGTTTAGTACATTATTTTATGTGATAATATGATGACTGTGCAAAAAAGCCCCATGTTAATTTATACAAAACAGCTCACGGTCTGGACAATCAAGCCCTAACTTGTGTAACAGTAACCCTACCATGGGTAACAGCCCTTCAAACATTTTGAAAAATTTGTACTAAAAATAATTCTCCTGTTTCTGCAAACAATCCCTAAAGAAAAAAACACTGCTTTGCCAAATTAAGAACAACCTTGGTGACATTACCTTCAGACTGCCCTTAGTAGCACCCTGCTTTGGAGCAAGGATGTGGTATTTGCTAGGGAACGGCCTTTGGGTGTGAGAGGTGCTTCAGCTGCCCTTGCACAAAACCAGCCCAGTGGAATACAATTTGCTTTTGAAAAGTTGTCACCTAAACGTGCTCTGTCTAAACTTTGGCTTTCAGGGCTAAATTTCTCAATTACTGTGTCCAAAACAAACATAATCCAACCTGGTCTGAGGAAGACTTCTCCTTCAATTGCATCTGTGGAGCAGTGCCCATTGTCACAGTCTATGCGTAGAGCTTTATGTGTTTGTGGTCTTTCTCTCCCACTTCCAGCCTGCATTCCTGGGCTGTGGTTGATGACACAAAGCATTCAGCAGTATTTTTTTACTTTAGTACAGTTACCACACTGCAGTTCTGACAGTGCCACTTAACCTGTGACCAGCTGTCCACAGTAGAACAGACAAATGTTCTGGCTGATCGAAGGGATGGTTCATAGCAGGAGCAGGCAGCTGGGAGGGCAAGATGTGTGCAAAACAATACTGCCACCAAACACGTCCTATTATCAAATCATGGTCTGGCCTATATGGTGGGAGCAGAAGACTGTGAAACTTGGACTTGAAACCAACAAGGAAAAAAAGGCTTTCCTAGACAAGGAGCACAGGAGAGAAGTTCATATTATGATTTGCCTGACACATTCAACTTCAGTCTCAAAATCAATGCTTTTTAGTGCATGACACCAGGCTCTTTTCTCCTTTATTTCTGTGTCGTTAGAAAAGGAAAATTTATAGGATACATTCCTATCCCTTCTCATCTCTGCATGATTATTTTATTAAAGCAAGACTGAGTGAAAGAACACTACATAATCTTCTTTCTGCTGTGAGCCAAAAAGTGGACTATACTTGTACAACAAAACACACACAACGGCAGGAAAAATCCCCTCTCCGTGTGCAAGCTTTTCATTGCAAAAACTTGTTTATTATGGAATTTCCAACTGAATGACATACAGTGTCTTGGGGTGACACCGGAACATACAGGAAACAAAAGTGGGACTTACATGATTCTTCTGATCCCTCCAGATCAGTCGGTGTGTGCTCAGCAGTAAAACTCCACTATCGAATTTCAACTGGACAGGAAAAATAAAACAGATCAACAAAAAACTGAACCAGTAAGTTGCATAAATACTGGTCTTGGAAACATTACACCTTACCACAACACAGCAATCAGATTTAACAGGCCAGTATTTTGAGAACACTCCCTTTTTTTCAGAAAACAAAATACATGAAGTTTAGAAAAATAGTATAAAAGGATTAGATGGATAAACACAAACTTCCTTTTTCAAGCATATAAACTTTTCCCCCGGAAATCCTGAGGGATCCTCCCTCCATATACTCTGCAAGATGTACAAAAGTTCTTAAATGTATTTTAAACAGAGCTATTGGCTTTGGAACCTTCATTATATTCTGACAAAGAAGGTAAAAATTATGCAAAAAAGCAAAGCAACCTAATAAAAAGATGCTGCACACAGTCTGAAATCTTCCATCCTATCACACAGGAGTATTGCTTCTATCTGTGTTGCTGTTGAAAAGCTCCTTACTTATCAGACAGCAAACAGTACCTGGAAAACCTGCATTAGCAAATTGCTTCCTATTTGTAAAATCTGAGGCATGTTTTCACAGCTTTTTGTGATGGCATGCAATTACCATGGTGTGGAAAAATGGAGAGATCAAGAGTCAGTCCGGCAGTGAAGTGAAACAATAAGCAGGATGGCTCAGAAAAGAGTAGAGAGTATGTCAGCACCCTTGATGACTAGGGCTCAAGAGCATTTTACAGCTACCAGGATGACTCAAGTGTGAATTGTGCATCATGCTCTGTACCACACCAAAGCAAGGGCTCACTCCCATACAGGAGTGACAGCCCAATCAGTGGGCAGTGCTTTGTGACAGTGACATTGCCTATACACACTCTGTGGGGGTCCCAACCCTCACCCCACATCACATACACTGTCCAAGGCCTTTCTCACAGAACCGCAGAATCAATTAAGTTGGAAAAGACCTCTGAGAGCATCGGGTCCAACCTATGACCCAACACCCCTATGTCAACCAGACCGTGGACTTGAGTGTCATGTCTAGTCTTTCCTTAAACACCTCCAGGGACGGTGACTCCACCACCTCCCTGGGCAGCCCATTCCAATGTCTAATCTCCCTTTCTGTCAAGAAATTATTCCTAATGGCCAACCTAAACTTCACGTAGCACAGTTTAAGGCTACTTCCACTTTTCCTGTCACTTGTTTCCGGGGAGAAGAGACCGACCCCGACGTGGCTCCACCCTCCTTTCAGGCAGTTGCAGAGAGCAGTAAGATCCCCCCAGAGCCTGCTCTTCTCCACGCTAAACAATCGCAGCCCCTTCAGCTGCCCTAAGATTTGTGCTCCAGACCTTTCCCCAGCTCCGTTGCCCTTCTCTGGATCCGCTCCAGCACCTCTGTCTGTTCTGAACTGAGGGGCCCTGAACTGAACACAGGATTCGGGACGCGGCCTCACCAGTGCAGGGGTACAGTCCCTGCCCTGGTCCTGCTGGCCACACTATCTGCTATAGGCCAGGGCGCCACTGGCCTTCCTGGCCACCTGGGCACACTGCTGGGTGACGTTCAGCCGACTGTCTACCGGCACAACCCCTCAAAGCCTGCGCCCTCATCTCCCCACAGAGACAAACCCTGCCAGACCCTGGCGCAGAACGTCCTCCCACACCCCCAATCGATGCTCCGCCTGCAGCCCAAGCCCTTCACGCCCCTCGTACCGCGCCCCTCGCCCGACACCGCCCGTACTCACCGCCATACCACCCCCCTTGCCTGGGGCCCACGGCCGCGTCCTTTACCCTCCTCCCCCACCCCGGCCGCGCCGCCAGGCCCCGCGCGGGGCCGCTCCAGCTCCCGTCACCTTCTCCTCCCCGTCGCTGAGGCGCACGCCGCGCTGCTGGACCACCAGCGTCTCTCCCAGCTCCAGCAGCCCGGTGGTCCACGAGAACCTGTCCATGGCTGCCCTTCCCGTCCCACACCGGGCCGCGGCCACCGGGCGCGCAGGGACCGGGCGCGGTCGGCCCGCGCCCTCTAGCGGCGGCCCGGGGAGCGGCAGCCATGTTCCCCCCCGCCGAGCGGCGGGAGCGCAGCGCCCGCCGCCATTGGCCAGTTCAAGCCCCGCGGCCGGGCCAATCGGGGCGGCGCCGGGCGATTCAAACGCTCGGTGCTCTGTGGCCATGGCGGCGCGTGTGGCTCCGCAGCTCCCGGCTAGTCGCAGGTCCGAGCCCGCATTCCGCGGTAAGGCCGGGATACCGGGCTGGGACAGGGGTACCGGGACACTCAGGCACCGCAGGACACCGAGGGGCCGAGCCGCCCCCGCTGCGGGCCGCCTGCTCGCGCGGAGCTGAGCGTTACTGGCCGCCGTTGCAGCCTCGCGGGTCGCCACGGCGGGCGGCAGGGGAGCCGGTGGGAGAGAGGAGCTGGGTGCTCTCTCTGGCCAGTGGGAGGGGAGGGGAGGGCAGGAGCTCCAGGCGAGGTCGGAGACTGGACAGGTCTTGGCAGCAGCGCTCGCTGTCGTGGTCTTACAGCTTCCGAGCGGTGCGAGAGGGCGTACGAGACTTCAAGCTCCCTTGACACGGCTGGGGCCGGTACGGACCCCGCCCCACCCTGTTCCCTACCCCAGATAGGGCTCCTGGGATGGAAGCCTTCCCTCCTGACAAATGGGACGCCCTGACGTTAAGGGCATCCCCTTGAAAGCACCAACTGCGACGCCGACCTAGACCCGCGCTCTTCTGCTTATTTACTTTCTGACCGGTTCGGCTTCTGCAAGTTAAAGCAAGGAAGCTGCTTTGGTGGGGCTTTGCTGTTTGTGTGACGGGCGGTGAGAACCGCTTTTTCAGCAGAAGGTGCTGGGAGGTTCTGGGATGCACGTCGAGCTCTGTCTCTTGGCCGGGGCACCGCTGCTGTACGAGCTGTGGTAGCTCCTTCACAAGCCGGTGATGGACGCTGCCTTCTGTACGCTTTTTCCAGAGAAGGGCAAGGAGCTGGGGAAGGGTCTGGAGCACAAGTCCTATAAAGAGCGGCTGTGGAAGCTGGGGGTGTTTAGCGTGGAGAAGAGGCTCAAGGGGGGACCTTATCAGTCTCTGAACTGCCTAAAAGGAGGGTGGAGCCAGGTGGAGATCGGCCTCTTCTCCCAGGCAGCCAGTGACGGGACAAGAGGACACGGTCTCTAGCTGTGCCAGGGGAAAGTTAGGCTGGGCATTAGGAGGAATTTCTTGACAGAAGAGGTGGTTAGGCATGGGAGTGGACTGTCCAGGGAGATGGTAGAGTCACCATCCCTGGAGGGATAGTGACAGCTGTTCTCAGAGCCTTTTCAGGATCACTTCGTGCTGTTATTAACACTTCCAGTAGTCTAACATCTGTGACAGTGGAAGAGAAGCAAATGATTTTACCGATGGTCAGTTGGGTTCATGTGCATGATGTTTGTGATGTATGCTATACTTGCTACTGCCACAAGTGAAAAGTGTGCTTGCTGAACCAACAGTAACTATGTGAAATACTGGACAGGCATCCAGAAGATAAGAGCAAGCCGGACTTCTTCACGTCACAAAATTGTGTTTCTTTTAGCTTAATACAGCAAACCAGCCATCGTGTGTAGCTGTGAAATTACATTCAACCATCCCTTGAATTTTGCCTTTCTCAAGAAATGTGAGAACGTGTAAGATACTGAGATGTGAAAACTAAAGATTTCTTAATCCATAGTGTCTAGATGCTTTTCCAATTGCATTTCCTTCTTGACTAAGAAAGTTCGGCATTAATATTTCAGCTAAAAAAGTAACAAGTCTGTCTGTCTTAAAATCTGCTAGAACAAAGACGACAGAAAGTCGAAGAGTATCTATCAAGAAAGAAGACTTTTTCTGGTGTGCCCATTCAAGAAAACCAGACATCGATCAGGTAGTATTTCTGCTATGGCTTTCATTCTCCTATTTTTATATTCACTAATGTTCCTTCAATTTAATCGCAGCTGGCTTCTGTAAGATCATCTGATGCAAAGATACCACTTGCTATCTAGAACGTTCATTTTCAGGCATATGCAGTAGTACCACATCTTTTATATAACACATCACAAAGAACCTGAGGGAGAATTTGGATTTGTAACCTTGTAAACAGAGATATTTTTCTTCTGAGTTGTCAATACATTTTCATAGTTGCTAGGAGTCAATACTGGTCTTGGTGGTTTTGTAACTTTCTGGGTAGTCTGATGCCAGCTCTGGTGCCTGACTGAAGGTTTTGGAACCTGTCAGTGTGGTAGGAACTACGTGTCCTTCTTCTGACTTGCCTCAAATGGCCTGGGCTCTCATGATTGCGGTAGCTGAGCTTCAGCTTCTTGTGCTACTCCCCTTTTCCCCTCAACAGCAGCATTTAGAAACTTGACCTTCTGTACCAGATGCATCAGACTAGACAAGTTGGTACTAATTCTTAAACATGAGAAATTACAGCAGCAGTAAATTCCAATCTGTTAGACAGCTCTTTATGATGTAAGAAGGGATGTTTTGCAGCCTGGGTTCTGATCAGCGGTTGCTTAACCATTTATTTTTGCTGGAGAAATAGTACAAGCTAAACAGAAATGCTTCAGTATGAGTTCATTCTGCAGATTGCCAACTGAAACATGTGAGCATCCTCTAAAAATACATTCCTTTGTTGCATGATTTGTCTTTGTTTTTTTATTTTTTAAGCAGTAGCAGAACTAGGAGAGCGACTACCAGTAAACTGCAAGACAAATTACAGCTCTCAACCTCTCCTAAGCCAGAAATGGTAAGTTTTTGACTGATACTTATACTGATGGCACTCTGTTTCTATGGGTACAACATTCCACTTACTTAAATTTATTTATGTTGTATGACTTCCAGAGCATGAGAAGTTTGCAGGTGCAGAGGTGTGGTTTGTTAAAACTTTTAGTCACTGCTTACTATATGCTTTTTGGGAAACTGTCATATTACAGTAGGAAATGGATCATATTGCTATTCAGTTTGTACCCAACAGGAGAGAGAGTTAAAGAGGATACCATTATTGCTGAAATAATGCTTAATTTTTAACAACATTTCTCAGCAATCTCAGAGGGGTTTTTGATACATTTTGAGTCTTTGGGGGAGTTATTTAAAATCTGAGTAAGGTCATCTGTCACAGTAAAAAAGTTTTCTGTTACTTGGAAGAAAGCCAAACCATTAACAAAATAAACTGTTAGGTGTTTAGAGTTTTTCAGTGGTGTGCTGGCAAAACTAATGTAATCAGAAGTAAATGCCAATACCTAATCAGAGTTTAAGGGAATGTGTTCCCTGTATCATTTCATGTCACTTTCCTGGAATTAAGATGCAAATGGCTGTGCTGCTTAGAAATAGCAAAATAGAGATTCTTCTCCAGACCTGTCCTCAGGGAAAGGTGAGGAAAAAATAGACATAAGACCTGTGTTCATGGTAGACAGTTTTGAGTTTGGCTTTCAAAATATTTGAGACCTGGAGTTACTTGAGGAGAAAAGCAAAAAATTTAGAACTTCAAAACTGAATGTTGAGGAGAAAAATTCCAAAAGAGAGAACAAAAGTGCTTTCTTAGAAATTTCCTGAAGGGACATATTTTGTTCTGTATAAATATCTTGTGTTAAAGTTGAATTAAGCTACGTAGTTTCCTAAAATAAGGGTCCTCACACTCAAGATCTGGTTATGTAGGCTTTGTCAAATCTAACTACTAAGCCTCAATGACAGACCAGGAAATGAGATGCAGTGTAGTTTTCCTACAGGTCAAGGGCATCTTCCTTAAAGTCTGCTCCTTCAGACTTCCATGTGTCATTCACATGGTTTTTTCCTGCCTTTGGATATTTCACTCTTCCAAAAGCTGCTGCTTGGACAATGCTGAATTTGTTGCTGTAGAGCATCTTTTTTGGAGGAAAAGACCCCTCTTATGAGGGGTTGTGCTGAGAACATGTGGCTGAGAGTTTCAGTAAAGCCATGTAAAACTGATGTAATTATTCTCAGCTTGCAGCATCCTATATCTCAATTGTAAGATAAATTCTCCCTCTTCTGGTGACATCTCTTAGTGCCTTAATTACTATTTTACTCACTATCTTGTGTTAGTAGGCTATCCACACTAAGTGGAGGAATGGTGCTGCCTTTAAGTGATGAGGTATGCAAACAGATACTGCTTTTGACTATATACAGCCTAAAGCAACTACTTTTAAACTCTTCTAAGAAGGTAATTTGGGCAGTTAAAAGCCAGCAGTTGCTTTAGGAGTTTTATTTCTTACTTCCAAGGCAGCATTTAAGCAATTTTTACTTGATTTTTTGATGTGAATTCTGCAGTAGTAGTTGACAAATAATCTACTCAGTATTTATACGTTGCTTCTGTAGGCACCTGGCATTTACTGTTAAGCACTTTAGTCCTGTAAATCATTGGAAGCCTCTTTGGAAATAAGTAACATGCAGCATGAATGTACTTCTAACATTTCCATGGACTTGCTTTTGATTTCAGGAAAATAAAGAGAATGTTGATAAAGTGTCATGGGACCACTCAGTTGTAAGCTCAGAAACAAAAGTTACTTTAAACTCTTCTGCAATTCCACTGACAAGTTGCCTATCAGGGACAAACTGTAATCTTGAAGATCAAGATCCAAAGAATAAAGTTATTGATATAAAATCTCAGCATGTATCACTTAGCAAGGCCTTCTTGGAAATAAAAAGAATTAAAGAGAAGCATTTGATAGCAGAAAAACAAAATGCAAGTATCAGTGCACCAAAGAAACCAGCTCTTGGCAGATATCGTGGCAAAGTTATCCAATCCAAGATAAATTCTTTCCGAAAAGCAGTAAAAACCGAGGGGGAAAATAGTTCTTTGCCAGACAAGAAGCCTTTTCCTTCTGCCACCAAACAAGCAGCAAATTCTTTGTCCACAAAAAGCTGTAATGCAGTTCTGAAGACCATCAAAGTCACAAACAACCCTAAGTCTGTAAAATCAAATGGTGTCCTGCCATTTCAAAGCAAACCATCTGACAAAGCTGCTACTAACTTGCAGTCTGGTCTGAAGAAACAGCTGACATTTGCAGTAGGACCAAAGAAAGTAACAGTCCCAAAAGTGGTTGGTGGAAGGGGACCACAGCCATCAAAGGCTGCTTCTAGCAATCCTGATCGCAGAGTGTGGGGTGCGAAGAAATGTGCAGATTTCTGTGAAGATGCAAGACCAGAAGCTCCAACAAAATCAACTTCTGTTGCTCCTGGTACAAAATCAGGACAGAATTCTAAAATGGATGGCAACAGAAAATCTATTCTGCCAAAAGAGTCAGCAGAAGAGAGAAGGTAACTAAATTACTCTTGGAAGCTATTCAGGCCTTTTTCCCAAGAATAGCTAGACTCTCAAAAACAGAGAACTAAGTGTTTGGACTTGATGCCCAAGGACAACAGACTAAAACTTTAGACCTAAACTGAGAAATCGGGATTTAAATTGATTGCAAGAGCTTTCCAGGCTTACAACTTTTCCTGTGCAGTTGAAAAATAGATGTTGCTGGAGCTGTTTTTTAGTCTAAGTGTTGTGACAGCCTTAAGTATGACAGATAATCCTGTAAATTAATTTCACTTGCATGTCACAGTTTAAAAAAAATGACTGAGGCATGATGTCTATAGATGGGACCATCTTTACAGACTAAAGGAGAACACTTGTCAATGACATTTTTCAGTTTAGTGAATGCAGCGTAGACAATGGGTGGGGATATGATTCACAGTTTAAAAGTTATTTAATATTCCTCATATAGAGCTCCTTTAACTACGTCACATTTACTAAAAATTGATGGCCTAGGGGGTGGAGTTGAAATGAAATATTAAAACTGAATTATGCTTCACATCAGTTTCAGATTTTATAAATTGTTTGATAGGATTGTTTTGGGCTGCTCTCCACTCTTTGTGTCTTAAGAGATTAGGGTAATTTGGGGGGTGTAAAGTGGACTTAGTCACCACAACATTTGTGTCTTAAGAGACTAGTTTCTAGTTTTCTGGTTTGAAGTGGGCTTGGGAGGAAAAAAAAGTGACACAGATGAATAATTCAGAAGCATTTTTTTACCTTCTTTTGACAACAAGGGTTTGTAACCTAAGTCCCTTGTTCTGGGAGGGAAGAGATTAAAGTGTTTTAACCTGATAGCTACCTAAAGAAGATAGTAACGTGTAGTTTTGGAATTTCTGTGCAGATCTAAAAGGTAGCTTTATGCCTCTTGAGATTAAAAGGAGAAGACTCAGACTACCTGGAAAGTGTATCTTGGCATGATTTACCCTAATTAGCATCAGTCAATGTAAAAAAAAGATAAAACATCTGTTATTTTAGTTGATAATATTCCTAAATGCAGAGCTCGCCTGGATGAATGGAGGGCATCTAGAGGAAAAGCAATGAGACGACCTCCTATATATGCACTTCTGGGACCCCAGTCTAAAAGTGAAGAGCAAGAACTCTCTGCTGCTGATATCGAAAAGGTCAACAAGACTCTGAGTGAATGCCTGCAGTTAACAGAACAGGTACTTGGACCCCTGCCTACTGAGTTCTGATCATATAGGTCCTGACAACATGTAAATCCTATGGGCATGCTAGACCCACGTGAATCAAATAGAGGGGACTAATTGTTCCCCAAGTTAAGCAATATCATAGTTTTTGCCAACAACTGAAGAAATTAAGCTTTGCTAACTTACTGAGCTACTGAATAAGTAAGTATAGGCCATAATGGTAATAATAGTAGTAGAACTACAATGTAATGAGAGTAGCTAGAAGGAATTAACCTATAACAAGTTTGCATTTCCAGAAACTTGTCGGTACTTCTGAAAAAGTCTGTTTCAAGTAGTTCTGAAGATGCTTGTACATCTTACTACCCCTTCTACTTACAAGACTGTATAATTAATTCTAATTTTGAAAAATAGGTGAATCACAATTCTGCCACAGAAAAAACCCTTGCTTTCTAGTTCAAAAGCAACAACACTACAGCACCTCAATGTGTCAACTGCATTTAAATCTCTACTTTTGTGTTGACTTTAGGGGCATCAAGGTGATGAAGTACGTGCCATGCTGGAAGATCTGATACAGAGCATTCCTGGGGTTAAAAAGCTTGCAAAATATTGGATCTGCTGTATGCATCTTGAACAGAGGGGCCATCTTGAAAAGCTTATTGCTGTCTATGAAGAGGCCATTTTGGCAGGAGCAATGGTGAGCAACTTTTATTAATACCTGAGATTAACAGTTAGAGAGGCATGAAAGTATGGCATGTAAAATACAACTGCTTCTGATTTAATGAAATACCTTTATAGTAGGAGGAGAGCCATATGACCTACCTGACCATTAAATAATGGATTTGGTTTGCTCTGTAACCACTGTAGATACTACTTTGAAGAAGAAAGGTTTAGGATCATCAAAATACCATATGATGTTCTGCCTAGAATGAATTAAAGACTGAGACTTCTAGTACCGCTAGAAACCCAAAATAGAACTTAATTTTACATTTACTGATGGACTTAATTTCTGTGCTTTAATATCAGCAAGATTTCAGAGCATCAAATACAGCTTTAGCACACTGAATACTGAAAAGACAGGATTTACTTTTGTTCTGACTTAATTCTGAACAGCATTAAACAAAGGATTTGTAATATGAACATCATGTGACCTATTCCACTTTCCCTGTAACTATTATACCAATCAAATAAGCTGAGATGATAATTCATTTTGGAAATGTCTTTCTGAAACAGTACAATTTTTTTTCAGCCCAAAGAGGAATTGCGACACACACTAGTAGATACAATCAAAAATACTGAAAGTCTTTGTAACTCTGAGAATGGTAAGTTTGAGTAATCTGTTCTAGTTACTTGTCTGATTTGACAGGCAACACAAACTGTTTAAACTATTTGTACTGATATTAAATTTTATTTCATGGAAAATTTTCTGTGATCATTTTATACTCAATTGTCTTTGAAAACAATCTTGGCTAAGCAAATCCTCTTCAACAGTGGGTATGTTAAAATGATTTGGGATGCTCTTGTATTCAAACTTGTTACTTTAACTTTATCAAAGCTGTGTCATCCAGTTATTTCAGCCTGATAATCAAAGAGTAAATAAAAATACTCTTGTGAGCTAAAAGTCAGTGCCTCTGACACAAACCCCTTCACTACCAGAATCGTGGTGGTTTTATGGCAGAGTGTCAGTTAAAGGTTGTAAATATTCTAATTTTGGAAGTAAAGTAGCCATAAATATTCCCCTTCAGTGTAACATAACCTGACAAGTATCTGAACCCAGAAACCGGCTGAAATACTTGTTGAGAGCTGCTGCACTTGAAAAGGAAGACAATGACTTCTCAGGATGTGTATTTAGCCTGAGCTTTCAGGTTGCAGGTTCTTGAAGGTGGCTAAAATTATTAGTAACTTAAATTGTTGTGGCTCAGACTCAATGCATACTCAACTTTTATTCTCATGTAAAGCTCTAAGATTTCAGGTATCTCTCTAAAACATTCTCTTTAGTTGTAATTAATTGCAGCTGTACTTTCTTCAATGTTTTATTTTTAGGGGCAACTGTGATAGAAGCTCATTTAAGTGAGGCAGTGGAAGTCAGCAAGGAACCAAATTCACCTGTAGAGCCTGTTCAGGAAGCCTTCAAGGATTTCTGCCCTGATGATGACCAAAAAGCAGAGAGTGATAATAAGAGGGCAGAGAAAAGCAGTGAAGTTATCAAAAAAGAAGAAATTGATTTAGACTTAAACGCAAGAGAAGAGATCTTGCCAAAAAAGAATAAAAAGCACAAGGCTAAAGAACGGGCAAAAAAGAAAGGAAAATGCGAAAGAGAACAGAATGAGGATGGGAAAAAAAATATGGCCCAAGCAGTTAATTCTCCTGAGAAGGAGAATGACACATCTTATTCAATGAGATACAATCTTCCTACCACACCATACTTGGAAAGGTAAGATTACTTCAGGTAACCATGGAAAGTCTGTAGTGTCCGGACTAACAGTACTGTTTGTGTCCTGTTGAAACAGGGAGGCACTGCACTTATGAATACTTAGTTGAAAGCTCTCAAGAACTACATTTTTAGGATTGCTTCCTCTTCCTGTAGAAGGAAGTATTTTTAAGTAAGCTCCTCTATTTACGCAAACTGTTTTGCTTTATGAATGGTTCACTACAGAGTAACCAGACTTCTGTGGCAGAGACCAGATTTAGGATTCCCTCCCACTGCCAACATGGCAGTAGCAGTTCTACACTGAACTAAGTAAAGAGAAAGTAGGTGTCTCCATTCCTCCTCTTTTCAAATGTAGATAAGGTTTTATGTCATATAACATAGAATTAGTGAACAAGCTGTAACTGTCCTGTAAAAATTATTTTAATTATGTGTTGAGGCAAAACCTGGGTAGTAACCTCAGTACAAACCAACTAACGCTTTTCTTTTTTTTTTTTTTTTTTTTTTTTTTTTCCTTTTTTTTTTTTTTGCCATAAGTTTTCTTCTAAGATAGCAGACTTAGGAAAGTTGTGCTCAGTTGTGCTCAGCTTTGACATCTGATGGAGTTGGAGTCCTGGCAGCTGTCCACTGTCTCTCATAGCCAGAAGAACAGTTTCCCTGTAATGGAATAGGAAAGAATCTTTCTTTGGAAACTCTTTTCAGGAGTTTTTCTGGGTTAAAATATTTTGCCTAAGAAAAGAGTTGTACATCTAGTTTTAACTGGATGAATGAGAAGAGGCTCATTTCCTTTGGCTATGGGAATGGGAAAGAGTTAAACAGGAATTGTGATTTGCTGTTTCTGCTAGTTGCTGCAGAAGTAGCTTGTATGATGGTGTGCCTATCTGTAATGTCTGTAATGTGTTTTTTTTTTTTTTTTTTTACTTTTTCCTAAGTGTGAAGATGCATTCTGAGGCAAATGACTGCAGTGCTAAAGATCTGAAAATCGTAACTCCTTTGCGATATTCTCAACGCATTCGGGAGAAGATGTGCAAGCTGCCTGAGGGTGTTAAAGATCAAGATTCGTGTGTCTCTTCACTTGAGCAGCTGGGAGACTTGGAATCAAAAGCCACTGTGTTTATCCACAAACACAGCAATGCTCTGCAAGAAACAAGTGCTGAAATAGAAGAGTAGAAGTAGTGCTACTGCTACAGAGGGGTTAAAGATTTCATACTTTTTAAGGGGAGTTGAAGGGTACTTGTTTTATGCAGCTTTGAGAAAGGAGCCTATCTACAGTTTGAGTGGATGGCCTGAGCTGAAATTTGACTGCCTGAGTCACTAAATAAACTTTTAAAGTTTCTGCCTTTTCAAAATTGCAACAAATCCTGTCCTGGTTTAGTACTAGACTAAACACTGTCTTTGTTTCATTAAATTTTCAACTAAGTACTAGGTATAATGCTTCATGTTAGTAGTTGATTGTGGTATATAGCTAATATCTACTGTTTTCTTGTTGCAACTCCTATTAATTGCTTAGAGACCCTCAATCTTTTAGTTTAAGGAAACAAAGTAATGTAGGTGCATGTCTACACTGACAAGATTTAGCTTTGAAAACGGAAGCCAGCTACTATAGTGTGTGCTGAATTTGCTGTTGTATCTAGTTTTAGGGCTGCTTCAGCAAAACAGTTTAATCTCTTTAGTTACTGAGCTTTGTTCATTATCAAGTAATCCTAGATGAGGTCTGATACACTACTTACTGTCTGACATTGTATTAGTTTGTACTATGGTATACTTATTAAACTCATCAATTTAGTTGTGTTTGTTCTTTATTTAAGGGCTAAAACTATTTATTCTGTTCTTGAAAGCGAGTTGTCCGAACACAACACTCGCACACGTCCCCTTCAGGCCCCGCTGGGTGTTTCCGTTCAGCGGAGCAGCAGCCCCGGCTCTCCCGGGGGCCGGGCCGCTGCCGCGGGGCGGGCGGGGCCAACGCTCCCCCTTCCTGCGCCTCCGCCCCGGCCGGCCGCGGGCAGCGCGGAGCGGGCGCTCGGGCTGTGCCCGGGTTTGGTGCGGGTCGCGGCCCGGCCCGCTGAGGTGAGTCCCCAGCGGGGCTTGAGGGGCTCGGGGCGGGCTTGGGCTGCTCCTCTTCAGGGTAAAGGAGCCGTAGGAACAAAAGAGCTCGTCAACCCATTAGAACACCCTGTGTGCTCAGGTATATACATAGGAGGATGTTTGAATTATGGCCAACCCACTTAATAGCACCAGCGTTTGGAATAAAGGCTAACAGCCACTGCTTGCCGAGAAATCCTTCAGGAGATGCTTTTTTAGCAGAAAACGGGATCATGTGTGAGTTTCAACTGCTATGGGAGCTCTTAGGAGGGGTGGGGCTAAGCTCAGTAGTGGAGGAGAGGCCACAACCTCGCGCTGTGCCGCGGGACTTGTAGGTTGGACATCAGGAAGATTTCTTCACAGAAGGGGTGATTAGACAGTGGAATGGGCTGCTCAGGGACGTGGTAGTCACCATCCCTGGAGGTATTCACAAAGGGAGTGGATGTGGCATTCGTTGTCATGGTCTAGTCGACGTGGTGCTCTTGGGTTGGACTCAGTGATCGCAGAGGGTTTTTCCAACCTCATTGATTCTTGTGATGTAGTCTAAATGTAGTGATTTACAACTGGGAACATTTCAAAAGTACGTGAGGGAAGGTTTACACTGGACATTAGGAAGCACTTATTTACTGATAGGGTTGTTGAACACTAGAACAGACTCTTAGAGAGGTGGTCAATGCCCTAAACGTGTCAGTGTTCAAGAGGCATTGTTACAATGCCATTATCAAGGTAATTTAAGTTTTGGTCACCCCTGAAGTGGCCATACAGTTGGACCAGATGACCATTGTAGGTCGCTTGCAACTAAAATATTCTGTATCTTCCAGTTGTTGAAGTCTTTGCATAGTAACTTTTACCAGTTTGATCCTGCTTATGCTGTTTTAGGTGAGAATTGTCACTGGAAGCTTTAAGTTTCTTGTTTCTATTACTATGCCTGTGAGTTTTCTTTAGTGTTACGAAACCACCTGCAGGAGTGCAGGTAACAAAAAAGATGTGAAGTTGTAAGCCTACTGACATTTTCGAACAGCTTTAGCATTTTAAATTTAAAAATACAGAAATAACACTATAATGTTTCAAGTTGTACTTCCTGGAGGCCTCATTTTCAGTAGAATCAAGGTAACAGTGCAGGGAAGTGTGTCATGGTAATGCTGGACAGATGTAGGTACCCACATTTATCACCCCTTCTTGTTATTTTGTTTGGATTTTTTCTCATGCAGGTTATATCAAGAGAAAATTTTTAAAAGTGTTAAGGTCATGACAAAGTTAAGAAGATAATCCTGTGAAAGAAGGCACTTGAAGAAAAGTGTTGGAACTGGTTTTATAAGGAATGGAAGGATACAATGTGTTGAAAGTACTAGGAGAGGGATCCTTTGGCAGAGCTCTGCTAGTTCATCACAAAATCAGTGACCAGAAGTATGTAATGAAGGAAATCAGGCTTCCAATGGTAAGTGTAACACAAACCTCACTCACCACTTAAAAAAAAAAAAAAAATTAAAAATGGTAATTCTGGGTGTATTTTTGAAACACTGAACACTTTTGCTTAGAGTTTTGTGTATTAGACAGTTGTGTAGTATGGTTACTGTGTAACTACATCTTGAGCTGATGTTGTTGGTACTACCTGAAGTACGTGGTTAGATTTTGGGATTTTGGGAAGTGTAGCAGGTATGAAGATGCTTAGAATGAAGCCCCTGTTCCCCCTGATGCCCTTGGCGTGATTGCCCTTGATTTCACTAAAATGCAGATTTCATCTGCAATGCCTAATGAGGAAATTAATACCATATTATTGCTGGTAATTAGTTATTTGGGTTACATTCTCTGCACTCAGCTAAGCTGAAAGTCACAAAATGGGGGGCACTGGCTTTCTGGAGGTCAAAGCTCAGCTAACACGTGGGCACTTCGCTTTATATTGAGTTCATGTAGCCTATCAGCTGTTTCAAAGTCTGTGTGTGCTGCTTTGTTATATAGTTCTGCACTTTTAAAATAGAAAAAGTTATTAATTGAAGTAGGAAAATATCTCTGAAATTAAAAAAAAAAACCCTACAAAATACCAAATGCCCAAAAAACCCAAAGAAGTATTCAGCTAGTAATAAACCACAGATTAAAAAGATGGGACTTTAAAAGTTTCTAAATGACTTAAAATAAGTGAAGAACAATTCTTAAAAATATTTTTCTGTGAAAAGTGAGGCACTTTATGTGTATATGTGAAAACTTGCTAGTGTGACATTTATAGTAAGTGTATTTATATTTTCAGTCTTCATCTGGTGTAGAGAATTCTAGGAAGGAAGCTGTTCTTTTGGCTAAAATGAAACATCCAAATGTCGTTGCCTTTAAAGAATCATTTGAAGGTAAGTATAAAAAATTAAATTTCTTCATTTGTTTGAAGCTGCGTAGTCCTCAGGGATTACTTTCTTTTTTTGTTTATAATGTGTTATAAACAAAATACATGTTTATTGTAACATAGAAGACATAGCATGTAGTCAGAGCTTTCTAGTAAAAAGTATTACATATAGTAAAAAAACAGTACTTATCCTGCTAATGAAAATACTAATTATTCTTAAATTATCAAAAATTTAGCTGATGGCCATCTGTATATAGTGATGGAATATTGTGACAATGGAGATCTAATGCAAAAGATTAAACACCAAGGAGGAAATTTTTTCCCTGAAGACACGGTAAGAAAAGACATTGTTTTGAACCAAGGGGTAAACTGAAGCATGCTGCATAAACCAAATCAGAGATATGCAAACATCTTGATGAAACAAAGTAATTTACAGATAGGAGCATTATTTCTTTTATAGTTTCCAGCAGATCAAGACAAGAATTGGACTGAAAGGAATAAAAAAAGAAATTGCTACTTGTATCTGAAAATTGTTCAGGTAGTGTGAAAACTGGTCAGGTTTGTATGCAATTAAGTAGGAATTTTACACAACCTTCAGACAGAATTTAAAGCACAGTAAGAGTACTGCAAATGAAAAGTAAACAAACCACTCTGGTAAGATAAATAAAGCTAACCAGGAGAATAAATGTCTGCTTTTTAGGTAGCAGTTAAATGTTTAAACTATTCAGCATGTGCTAACTCCTTTTAGAAGAGAAGTCAGAGAAGCTATAAAATTAGGTAGGAGAAGATTCAAAGTGACATTTTTGTGAATAGAAGCTATTTCCTGCTACAGTTAGGAGTATCACCTGTGTTAAAATGATAGGATCAGAAACCTCAGCTAATTGAATATTTAGGCTTTCTATGCACCTTTAAGAGTTTTCCTCTGTACTTAAAAAGGAACACATTTCCTTTTAGAAACAGTATATTATTTCCATGTGAGTTTTGTTTTTGTTTGATATTTGGTGGTTTGGTTTTTTTTTCTGTTTGCTAATTTACTGTGTAACTGTAGTTAACTTGTTTATAAAATGACCATCAGGTAAAGGCCCGGGTAGTGGTTCCGCAGCTTCATTATTGCTATGTATTATTAGAGCTTTCTGGACACAACCAATTAACATTCCTTCTGCTATGTTAAAATACAATGTGTCTTGAAGAACTCAGTCTTTCATGCTGGTTGGAGGCTGGAGTTACTTTTAACTCCCAAATGTTCTGAACATGCTTTTGTTTTCCTAATTTTTTTAAAATCTATTAGTAAAGTATTCATTATGTTGAGCAGTGAGCTGTTACAACTCTTAGCTACTCTTTTTCAGATCCTTCACTGGTTTGTGCAGATGTGCCTGGCTGTAAAGCACATTCATGATAAACGTGTGCTGCACAGGGACATAAAATCCAAGGTGAACAGAGCAAGTTTTGTTGCCATTAATAAACTCTCCTGCATGCAAAAGTTAAACCCCCTCTTTCATAATTTTCCGTGACTGCTAAGTTCTGTGGGTTTTATTTAGGCCTAAGAATATCATGTAAATGAAATTGTTGAATGCATGGGATGATGTAATACTGTGGGTGTAAACATCATTGAAGTATATCTATATCCCTCATATCCACACAGCTGATAGCACCAATTGCTTGTGACAGACTGCATATAATTTAAGACATTACAGAATTATAAAAAGGTGTATGGATTATGCAGTTTGCAAATATCTTGCTTCACAGTTTTTTCTTTTCTACTCTTCCCTATCAGAAAGAGTGAAATTCAGAAGAAAGTAGGCCCTTAGTTTGAGTACAGCATAGAGATTAAGGCAATTCTAAGCTCTGATTCTTCCTCTGCTAGTGATGCTAGGGCTTTAGGCCCATAAAGCCATTCTGGTTTGGGCTTTTTTGGGGTTTTTTTTTTGGCAGAAGTATTAGGAGAAGCAAGTAAAAGGAAATACAAAGATAAAATACCAGAAGTAGTTATCTCTGGGTTTTCTGTATATCCAAACTGCAGAAGATTTGTAGGAGAATATTTAAGTATGTTAATCTTTGCTCTTGAAATGCAGAATGTCTTCCTCACTCAAAGTGGAAAAGTCAAATTGGGAGATTTTGGATCTGCACGCCTTCTTGCACAGTATGTGGACATCCCAACTGATCTCACTGGCATCAAGTTTAATTTTACCATTGATGAACAGTACAGAGCTCATAAATCATTGCTTTTCACCTGGCATTTCTTCTTTGTTGTTTCATTAGTCCAATGTCATATGCTTGCACCTATGTGGGAACTCCTTATTATGTACCTCCAGAAATATGGGAAAGCCTGCCATACAACAACAAAAGGTACTCATGTTTTCAGTGGTCACAAATAATGCCTGACTGATGGATGGGTTTTTTATTGCTGTCTCAATCTGGCTTTGTGGCTTATCCATATTTGTTTCAGAGAAGATACTGAGCTGAAGAATATTTACAAAGAGGTAATTACATTTTTTTAAGATGGTAGTGCATAAATTCCTCTTTACTTAGGTAGCTGAGAGCACAGTATCTTTAGTCCTCGAAGTTTGAAAACCAGTGTGCAGACCTCTGTTTGTTTGGGAGAGTGAATACACACATACAAACATACACACACAAGGAAGTGTGTATATATGCACAAACATAGGTACGTGTTTGCATCTTTTTGCTGGTCTTATTTTTTGGGGATGGTTGGTGGATGATGGTTGATTTTTTTAAGCTCTTCATGGCAGTCCTGATTATGTAGGGATAATGGCACAGAATGGATTACTTAGATTTATAGAGCTCAGTTATTCTGGTCCTTATGCAAGAACTGTGATTGATTTTCCAGGGGAGGTAAGAAACCTTCTACAGTTCAAGTTGTTTCCTGCTCTTCTTGCAAGAAAGGCTGCAGTTGCTTCTTGTGCAGATGGCAGTACTCACTTTTGGTGAAAAATGATGAGGGTTTTTTCCTCAGTAGGAAAACTCTTTTTGGCAGGGCCAGAATTCTAGCTCTCAGAATTAGGATTGTGTGGCTGCCATCTGATTTAAGGGCCATAGAATACAAAGGCTTTCAAGTGCAGAATAAATATTGTTGGAGCAAATTGCTTAAGAGACATCTTAGGAATAAAAAGCCACCTACAACTGTATGACAGTCATCCTTTTTTATATCAGGGTAGGGTAAAATAAGCAAGAACATTTCCACAGGAGAGGTTAAACACATAATTGTATTGTCCTTTATGGTTACTTACATTTATTTTTAGCTTATTCAGCTCAGTTATGTACACATATTAAATCTCACACTTTTAAGCAAGATACTACATTGTAATTTTTGTCTCAAAACTTTTTATCTCTTTCTGTATCTACAGTGATATATGGTCTCTGGGGTGTATTCTGTATGAGCTGTGCACTCTAAAACACCCGGTAAGTACAGCTTTATTACTATAAAAGTTTTGGAATTCCTTGAAACTTAATTAGCAGTTAGCTGTACTATAGAGTTGACTGAAGTGCTTGCTGCTTGCTTCCAAAAGAGGGAGGTATTGCTCCACCCTTTCCATGCCTCCTTCACTATATGTTTCTGTTTCAGCAGTTCTTGGGACCTACTGGACCCTTCTGTAGAAGACTCAATTTTCAAATTTGTTAGAAAACAATTGTTTTTTTAATTGGTTAATTTTCCTCAATATCAGTGAGGTGATCTGGGCATCTTGAGTCCAGCAGCTGCCAGGCTAGTTCCAGATATCTGCAGTTGCAAGAGCATTGCATTTTACAGGATCAAGATAATCACAGGACATGGAGACGAAGACACTCAAAATCTCTGCTAATGAAAATACATTGTGTGCAAGTATAGCAAAATGTAGTAAGCAATAAACATTTTCATAGCTTGCATCAGTGATACACCTTTGCTTATTCTTCAAATCAAACAAGTCACTGTCCAAGCACTATTCTCCTGTTGGAACGGTGGGGACCTTGATGAATGGTTGTCTTTCTGTCATTTCTGGGACATTGTCTTTTACAGTGTTGTTGCTACGTTTCTTACATGTTAACTTCCTCTGGCTTCTCTATACAGACACATAGGTGAAATGAGAGCCCTTATCAGGATATGTTTGTTTTGCAGGAAAATGAGATCCTAATTGAGGGTCATTTTGTTTTAGATTTTTATAAGCAGCAGTTTCCTTTCATTGAGCTCATACTGTATCTTGAAATCAGAACCACAGAATATTCTGAGTTGGAAAGGACCCACAGGGATCATCAAAGTCCCAGCTCCTGACCCTGCAAAGGACAGGCCCAAGAATGACATATGAGAGCATTGTTCACATCCTGTGTGTCACCAAAAGGTTCTCCACAGCTGCCAGTGCCAGCTGTGCAAGAGTGTAGAAGTTCACATTGATGTGACTGAGTGATAAGGGAGCCTGTGCATGGTGTGTGTTAGCCTAAGTAGGTCTGTGGCAAGTCTTTGGTAGTGTCACGGCTCTTGGGGCAGAGCTCAGAGCTGGGATTTCAAGGAGGGGAGTATTCTTCCCTTATTAGCAGTGTTGAAAAGTTACATATCTACTTTGATGTGATGGTCACATATGTTCTTGCATAAGCTATCAGAGGTGACACAAGAAGATGACACACTCCTTGGGTGCTTGGCACCCTGCAGCCAAGCCAGCAGGGTGTAATCCAAGAAAACTTCCTGCATGGTATCTAGAAGTTCTCAGACACTAGATTTGCAAGAGGATGTTTGTGCTCTTACAGCCTACTTTTGATGATTTTTTTAAATCAGAGTCTCCATATTTCCTAGCTTACTGTTTCACTCTTGTAGTTTGAGTCTGAGCTCAAGTATATGGGTTGATGAACTTGATTTCTATAAAAATAAAATCTGAACAATCATAAATTTATAGTAATAATTCCTATCTGCTTTTCAGTTGTACAGGTTATCTTAAATTATGTCAGCTACTTTTTACCTTCTGCTTAAACTCTGTACTCTAATATTAATTTATTTTTAATGCAGTTTCAAGCCAATAGCTGGAAACATCTCATCCTTAAGATATGCAAAGGGTCCTACGATCCACTTCCATCTCACTATTCCTATGAACTTCATTACTTAATAAAACAGATGTTTAAGAGAAATCCCCAGAATCGTCCATCAGCCAGTACTATTCTTTCAAGAGGTTGCTTAGCCAAACTTGTAAAAAATTGTTTTCCTTCTGAGGTATGGTATATTCTTTGCATCTAGATTTAAGCAATACTATCTACATTTTAGATACTAAGTCATTTTCATTTGTAGTTTGTTAGTGTGTAACTATAAAATGTAGTGTTATGTAGGTCCTATTCTAAATGCCATACAATTCTAGACTTACCAGAAAACTCGAGTTTTTACAAGTGTTTGTTTTGAAAATTAAGGTTGGATATTAACCCGAGGCTAATAAAATTAGATATTTTTAGCTGGAACAGTGCTTTTGTATAGTGAGTCTATTTTTAACAATAATATATGCAATAATTTGAAGAAGTTTAAAATGACACAGTACTTGCATTTCTTCATACACCTTTCAGATGGCAAATGAGTTTGAGCAGGTATTAAAGGAAACCAAGAAACATGAAGGCAATGCATCAAGACCAAAGGGTAAGTCAGTAACATTTTTGTTGATGTAAGGAATGACAAAATGAGTAGGAAATGAAAGATCTTAAATACAGCTATAAAACGTTAGTATTATCTGTCCAATCTACTTTTAATTATTTCAAAATCTTATATTATTGAACTTACATGGAAAAATTCTTGAAGGGTGTAAATTATATTCTAAGTAGAGTGCAAAGCTGCAATATGTGTATTGTAAGACTTAAGGCTTGTGCTAGAAATAAGCTTTCCATGTTTAAAATAAATAAAAGTTTTAACAATTGCATGTATTTTGAACATGACAGTTCTTTTTTTCCCAGAAAATGGTGAAGCAGGTTACATTCATTAATTTTTAGAGTGAGAATGTTGGACATTTTTCTTCTGCATAAATTTAGCTACACCAAAATTTGCGCACATTTGGAATGGAATAGTAGAGGGATTCTCTGTTGAAATTGAGCTCAACATTGTCAGAAGTGTGAAGAAGCTATCACACAACTTTTGTTGCTTGGCTCAGTGGCATTGCTGTCATACTCTGGAATACCACTTTGCTACAAATGTTTGCTAAAGGTGTTAACTCTTGAATCTGTTCGTTAATGTATCAGGTAGTGTCATGGTTGGTGGAAGTTCAAACAATAAGACAGAAAATAGAGTAAGTATGCAAATATAAATGTTTGTATTTTACTAATTTAGAATGTTCTGTATTATAGAAAAGTTTTTACAGAAAATTATTGCTATGCTAAACCATAAATCGGCCTATTAGTGTTCAAATTGTAGTTTTCCTGTGTGTTTCCCACCATTCTAACTTTTTGATTCTTCCCACGTTTAGTTCTGTTCCAAAGTGGGTTTTCTTCTAACTCTGTTAAAACAAAATCCAAACAAAAAAAACCTCTCTTGTTTTTCTAAGTTTTTTTGATACTGCCAAAGTTTATCCATTTTCTTTGCTTTTGGGACACATTTAGAACTGGCTGCTGTGGAAACAGTCTAGTCTGACGTAATTGTCACCAGGTTTTAGGGCCCAGGTGAGATTTCAAGTGAGGAGAATAAAGTCACAGGTGGCCAAGATGTTCCTATGGGTACATTGCAGCATAGCCTGACTCAGCCATATTCAGTATATTTTTTAAAAGCATGTTGCCCTGGGGCTTATGTTTTTTTCTTTTCATAAACCTGTCAATCTGAGAAGTTTAGTATTCAGGTGCATCTTGTTTTCCCTGGGAATGTAAATAATTTATATTGCTTTTGTTCTTAAATGTAAAAAAAAAACCAAACCAAACTACTTAAAAAATCCCCCAAATTACATCAAATAACTACGTATGTGCTTAGCTTCAGAAACTGAGGTTGTCTGTCATGGGCACACAGTGTGAAATACAGTGTAATAATAGGTAATGTGCAATTGCAGTTGTCTTCATGATGTTAGTGGTTTAGTTTTCAAATCTTCCAATCTTTAGGCCAGGTATTTTATAGCAAAAGTAAAATAATTAATGCCATGCTAATATTACTGCTTTGTCTTTCTTGACAACAAGAACATTAATACAGTCTTTACTCTTCTAAAGCGAAGGAAAGATGAAAGTAGCAAGCATAGCCCCTTAGAAAGGAAAAATGCTGAGGGTTTGAGTGAAGGCACAAGGGAACAAAAGAAATCTTATCAAGAAGGTAAGTTTTACAGTTTTAAGGCTGATGGACTTTCTTCTGTGTACTGGTATCTACATGTCAGTGATACGGCCATTTAAATAGGTAGCTCAAACTAGTCTCAGGTAACTCAAGACAAGAAAACCATGCCACCATCAGTTACTTCTGCAAGTACATTGATTCATAGTGCTCATCTGAGATTTTTAAAAAAAAACCTTAAAAATTATCTTGTCAAAGTATTAAAAAATGACTGTTTGAAAACATTTGGAATAGAGTAAATGTATGGGGAACACTTTCCAGTTCAGATTTGTACCCATAGAATCAAACATCACTGCTAGTTAAGTGCTTCTTAGTACTGCTTTGCCTGTACGGGGCAGTCTGGACATGGAATCAAGTTAGATGCTGGTTATCATGGGGGTTTTTTTGTTACAATTACAGTATCAGCTTCTGCTGTCCTCCCAGGAAGTACTGATTTGTCACACGCCCACAGGAGGCAATGGGAAAAGAGGATATCCAATACTGTACTGGATGTCCTGGAAAATGCATCCTTGCTTTCTTCCAGTTTTACACCTGAAGAGACTGAAAGTAAGATTTAATTACATGTGCTTTTAATTCAAGTAGTGTCAGTGATTCTTTACAGATTTTAAAAGCCAAAACTTTACACGGCATGTTTAAAATTATGTTAAAATAATTTTAAAATATTTCATTAATGAACACTCAAAAACTTCACTGTGCTGAAGAGAATTTCTTTGTGTTTTTGTGTGACAGGAGGATTGCAAAAAGTCGTGAAAAACACAGCTAATATTAGCAACCCTACAATTACAATCATTCCTAAGAAATTATCCTACAACCCTCCTCTTAATACACCATCTGTGGAGGTAGCAGTGAGGAAATAATTTGGTGCAGAATGCAACCTTTAGAGTACAGCATACTATTGGGAGCATAGAACATCTACACCTCTACTTTTGTTGTCATTTAACATACAAAATGACAACAAGGCCAGTAACAACAACTATTAATGATGTACCGCAGATGTGAGGCAGAGACTTTTCATTCTCAACAGCTTTTAATTAAAACACTTAACATGAGGTTTCTTCTGAAAAAGGCTTCAATTTTAAAATGCCCCACACTGATGCAATTGTTATTTAATGTGATTCTGGATATGTATTCTAGGTAAATGTGAATAAATGCTGCAGAAATAAATAATCACGATACGAGTAGTCAGAAAATTCCTAAGCTGTGGTAGGAATGTTAGATGATAGTTATACACAGGGCAGGGAAAGTGAACAGAGGAATGCATGTATTTAGGTGTTCTGCTATTAAAAAGCACAGAAACAGCCTCAGGCTTCGTTTTGTGAGACTTGCAGAGCCACCACATAAGTTTGCAGGGACTCTGCCTCCTCACACCCCTCAGCCAGTTCCTGCTGGCTCCTTGGCCACAGGTGGTTCCACCGTGGCCTTCTGTAACTTTTCTTCCTTTCTATGCTGACAGTGTCAACCTCAGTTTTTTGAGAGGTCAGTGATGCTACAGATGGAGTTATCTAGACTCTTTTCTTCCTGTGTTTCTCTCTTGAGTGTGACCCACACTGCTAATGCAATTTTATCTAAATAGCATTTATGAATGCTTTTATACCCAGGTGGTGGTGTTATAAACTACAGTGAAAATAAGCCACGGAAGCAGTGGAACAAGGAACCTCCTCAGACCCTGATGAACATGCTCAGCAATGCAGATGTCAGCTTAGCATTTAAAACATACACAATTTATAAACCAGGTAAATCTCCATTTTCTGGGCAAACATTTTTGCAAACAGGTTTATTAATAAAGGCTTTTTCTTCTTTATTTTTTTCACACATAGCCCCTATGATAGTGCACTTGAATTCGTATCACAACACACTAGATTTTGGGTTTTTTAAGTTTACCAAATGAAACATGGACTTCAAAAAACCAGGTTTGGCCTTCATGAGTGATTGTACATCTCCACGACAGCTCTTCATGATGGATTTTCATATGCAACTCAACAGCTGAATGAGGTTGTGTCAAAACACAGGCGCCTCCTGTGTCCTCCCTCCTGCTAAGCTGTGTGGTGTGTGTGTTAGGGAGGTGCAGGAAATGCACTGTAGCCCCATTAGGTAGATCCACCTTCACTAAGGCAGTGGTGCCCTGGTTTGAGGGCAGCATGGTCAGATGGCGCAGCTGAAGATGACTGCAGTCTACAGATGTGCACAGCCACAGTCACAAATACATGTTCTGCACTTCAGTTGTCTTACTACTTTATCTTCCCACTTAAAATAGGTAACAACTTATCCTGGAACGTGCTGCAAACCGGGGATGAATTAGAAAGACTCTATTGTATTTATATTATTAATAGTTTTACTTTAAAAAATAAAATATTTTGGTGACATTTTAATTTTTGTATTTTCAAAGCTTCTGAAAACGTATTAAGAGGTCCACTTTCTGATGAAAGCAAAGCATCTGATGAAGTAGATGGTGAACATGAAGCTGTTGTCATAGATTCTGAGAGACTTGAGCCTAGATCTGATGAAGATGACACGTATGTCCAAATGATGTCCTTGCATTTATGTTTTCTTTGGTTCCTCAAAGAGATTAGTGCATAATAACATTCCTCCCCCCCCCAAAAAAAAAAGTATTTTTCTCAGCATTTAAATCCATCCCTCTCTTACATAATGAAATTGAAATTTAGTAGCATTTGATACCTTACAATATATGAACAAAAATGCTGTGATTTATGAATGTTTGTATATTTTGGGGGTAGTTCTCAGACTGTGGCCCTTGAGGTGAACCACATAGGCCTGTATTGCTGCAGTTTGGCTGCAGGCTGTCAGTATCAACACATCTGCAGTCTCTTAGTATATGAATTTGGCTTTGCTTTTGATAAAACTTACTTTTGTAAATTCCAAAGATAACATCTATTGGTTCATTAATCACAGTGGGGCAGGAAGTAAGTCTCTTGTGCTGATATTTTTAACGTAATTTATCCTAATTACAGGGTAATTTTTTTGGGGGAAAAAAGCAATTAACAATTTATAAAGTTGTATTTTGCTTTTCAAATTATCATGTTTTTAAACCTACTTTTAGGGACTTCGAGGAAGATGACCCGGACTGGGTGTTGGAACTGAAAATGGTATTGACACAGAATGACTGAAAACTTGAATCTATGATTAGTGAAGTTAGGTGTGCTGGTATCCAAGTTGTTGTTAATCATTGGTTATTCATTAAATAATTTCAGTCCAAAAAATCTGAGTGGGCATATCTTCTGTATCGCAAAACTGAGGATGGAAAATGTACAATAAACTCTTTTAGAAAAGTTTCTTTTTGAGGAAGAACACTTGCAAATAGCTAAACAAGTCCACGTATTAAATGTATTTGAAGTTGGTAATAGCTTTGCAGAAATGTTCACTCAAATTACAGCATTCTCCAAATTGCCCTCTTGTTACATTTTGAGGAGATGGTGTAGCACTACGAGAAGTGTAATGGTGTTTTTCTGGATTTCATACGGAAATGCAGCATTGTGGTGAGCTGATGCTGGGTGGATACCAGGTGCTGCCACCAAAGCCTCTCTGTCACTCCCCCCCTCAGCTGGGCAGGGGAGAGAAAATTTAATGAAAGACTTATGGGTCAAGATAAACACAGGGAGAGATCACTCACCAGTTACTGTCACAGGCAAAACAGACTTGACTTGAGGAAATTAATTTAATTTATTACCAACCAAATCAGAGCAGAGTAATGAGACATAAACCCAAATCTTAGAACACTTTTCTCCCACCGTCCCTTCTTCCTGGACTCAATTTCACTTCACTGGTCAAGGCCGAGCCCATCAGCGGTGGTGGTAATGCCTGTGGAATAACAGATTAAAGAAGGGGAGAGAGGGGCAGGGATGGGGACACAGGTGAGTGGATCTGTCTTGGAGCTGGCTGGCAGCCACCCCTGCAGCTCTTCTCTGCTATTGATACCCTGCCGCACAAACCAATGCATACATATGTATAACTGATGTTTGAAGGGCATATTATGGGAAACATTTAGCTATGATAAGTATTTAAGGCTTTTGTTTGTGCAGTTATTAATCCCCTGAGAACTCTTTGAGACTGAACTTTTGCCTTGATTAAATGAAAAGGGTTTTTTATATGCCACTGCGTGTGTGAAAGGAAGCAAATGTGTTCGTAAATAAGGACAAATTTTCCGACTTTGATTGGAGACACACTTGGGCTGCAGAGAGCGCTATATATAGGCAGTGTCAAGTTTGGGCTCTGTTCTGGTTACTGGGTAATAAATAGGCACTTTACAAGAGAAATGTGGCAAGGGAGAGCACAAACTCTCTTGGCAGAGCTCTCCTGGGGACGCTCTCCCGGGCTATGTCGATGTAAAAAATAATATTTGAAAGAATACACAAGGAAAGCTTTAGGAAAGCTGTAGCTCTGGTGCGGAGCCAGTCCATACCGCACCTCCCCTACTGCACATAGGCTGGTACGTGAGTTTCCACCAAGGATTCAAGACCTTGAGGCAGTCGAGATTTCCTTTCGGACCGCTCCACTCCCACCACTGACCATCCAAACCATAAGTCTGCGTCCGTGGGAAGGAGGGGCGATTTCTGTGAGGGAAATGAGGCTCCTGCAAACGCCACACCTCCGTCGGGGCGCGGAGCGGGGCGGCTCCTCCCACGGCCGTGTGGGCTCCGGCGGCGGCTGAGCGCACGCAGGTACCGCGTCCCCCCAGCGCCCCCGGCCGCTGCCG
This sequence comes from Corvus hawaiiensis, assembly GCF_020740725.1. NCBI lineage: Eukaryota > Metazoa > Chordata > Aves > Passeriformes > Corvidae > Corvus > Corvus hawaiiensis. The sequence continues at coordinate 57,372,920 of NC_063214.1, forward strand.
AGGCTCGGGCCGGCTGAACCGGGCCGGGCCGAGCAGGTCCGCAGGGCAGGGAGGCCCCGGCGAGGGCTGCCCGCCGCCGCGTCCCGTCGCCATGGGGACGCAGGGCGGCCGGGCGGAAAGGGCGGCCAGAGCGCGGCATCGCCGCCAGGGGCCCTTCCCCGCGCCCGCGGTGTGTCTGCCCCGGCCCCAGCAGCGCTTCGGCCGCCCCCGGCACTCGGGGCAGGCGCTGCTGCGCGGGAGGCGCTGGCCCCGCCGCCCGCCCCTCCCCAGCGCCCCTCTGCCGTGGCCGGCCCTTCCCGGGCGGCGGGAGGCCGTGTGTCGCCTATGGATGCGGGGCTGAGCCCTGGCGGGGCGCACCCCTCTGCTCTTGCGGACATCTCTCCCGAGTGCCGCTTCTCTCCTGGGACTGCCAACAGGAGCTGGCTCTGACCCAGACACCGAAATCACAAACGTCCCGAGCTCGCCTTGCTGGCACTGCCAGTGGCCCTCGGGGACTGCCGGCGATGGAGCCTGTTGCAGAGCTTGCCTGGCAGGGAAAGTCTGGTATCGGAGCCAACCTCCCTTGCTAAATTTACCTCAGGACAACTAATAAGAACAGTTTTGTGGTGTTTGCTGATATTTAGGTGTGCAGCTTTGCCTACGGAACCACTGCAAGTACCCAGTGAGTTCAGTGTTCCTGACAGAGGTTTTCAGACGACCCCTAATGCCCGACTTCACTTGGCCGTGGGCTCCTGCAAAATGCAGTGGCTTTTCATTTTGCTGCCAACGTTAGGTCACATCAGTATAAACTAAATCAACATGAAACAGGTGATTGTTTTTTCCATTAAGAGAACAATCCTGCAGTATTGTTCACGAAATAATGTCACATTTTACAAAATCATATCATAATCCTACACAGTACTCTGTACTTCTTTCTCATGCATTAACTTTAGGCTGCACTATGCATTTCTTTATGAGACACTCATAAACTTGCTTCTTATTAAAAGTTAAGATCTGCAATAATTTGCATACTTCCAGGACATGATATTTTTAGGAAGAATCAGCAGCAGTAACGTTATAAAAAGTAATAAAAATGACAGTCTGAAAAGGTAGTGTCTATTTCAGTAGCACCAACTCAGATGTTAAAGCACTGACTATGTGCAGTACTAATTTGGGGAATTTTTATTTTAGACGCTCTTCTAAGACGAATACATCATGGATAAATATGAAATCATTAAAAAAATTGGAGAAGGATCTTTTGGCAAAATATTCTTGGCAAAAGGAAAAATGGATAATGAGCCGTGTGTTATCAAAGAGATCAATTTAACAAAGGTAAAACAATAAAACCTGAATTACGTTTACCAGATTGTGCTGCTTGCGTTTATTGTGCTAGTTGAACTTAGCTGGGTATGAACTTGGGTTATATTTGATCTCCTTTGGGATTCCATCTCAATTATGTAGAGCTAAGCTTTCCGAAGACTATGTTCTTTGCTAATTTATTGTTTTAAAAGCATAGATGAAATATGTATTTTAAGTCTTTGCTTTTTACTGAATTTTTGTTCTTTTCAAAACTTCTTTCTGCCTACAGTGTGTGACACTAATTCAGACTTTGTAATAGTTGATTCAACTACAGTGAAAATATTCCCACTAAAATAACAAATCACAATTCTGTGATACGTTTCTCTAAGCTTTTTTATTTCCTTGTTTCCCACACCCATATTTTCAGACATGTGTAATTCACAATGGAGTCTTCCCAATTCTCATTTATGTTTATGCCAGTTCAATTCATCTCATTTGATTTTAAATTCCCATTCTGTTGCTGTCAGCATCTGAGCTGCTTGGCTAGACTCCCTTTCAAGGAGAATAAGAGAAATATGTCTCTTTAGGAAGCTGTTGATCATGTGTGTTTTAGATTTCTGATTTAGAATGAGCTCAGTCGGGCCATGAAACTTCTCTCTTTCTCCCCATTGACTGCAGAGGCAGCCTGGGGCCACTTGCTTGGGTGTTAGAGGAATACCATGCCTGCATCTGGTTCCATAAAGGCAATTAAAAACTCTGTGATTTCAATACAAGGGTTTTAGCAGTCAATTTCAGCGAGTGCCTACATGCTTTTGACAGGTCTGTTGCTATTCTGGGCCACACTAGTGAATTTCTAATATATTAGAGAATTACAACAGAAGAATGAGTTCTAGAAAGAGCTGTATATCTTCCAGATTCAAACCTGGAAAAACTGATACATGAGTAATGACAGCTAAATGAAAAGGTGAATAGTTTCTCTCTCTGCTCGTGACCAATAAACCCCATGCATATCTAATCTTAGATCTTGATGTACAGCTAGAAGAATGGCTGCTAATGAAATATTACTGTGGATCCCACTTGTTCAAAAATCAGAAGCTGGATACAGAAAATTACTACTTTGAAATCATAAGATTTTTTTATTTGGTAGAGTGTGTTTTATTCAGTTACTGATTTTTGAATCTTTAAGGATTACATTTCAAAAATATTTCTTAAGAATGAGGGTAAGAAACTGTTTATAAATACAAGAGGACATTTTGATGGATAGATACTCAGAGAAATTAATTTTTAAGTAGTATTGAAGAAAATGTGATCATAATAAACTAAATAGAAGTTTTCCATTAATGTAACAGGGCAAAGAGTTTGCCTGAAATGTTACAAGAACAACTAACACCAGTAAAATGAAGGACCTTTTTATTCTTTTTACTTTAATCTTTTGACATCACCCCTATTAGCATTACAGAATCATCTAGATCCATATTCTTCAAATTCTTAAGGGAATTCTTTAACTTTAGAGTTTAAATTCTTTAACTTAAGTTTAAAGGTATACATTTTCTTATTTGTATAATGTCAAAATTGGGTTTGACTTCAGTAATGTTCCAATACATTTTCAAACATACACTGCAAATTTATATTTTATGTTAGATATACATCATATCTTATAATATTCCTACATTGTCTTGGTACACAGTATTTTTGTATTATTGGGAATGGGTTGCTGGTGATGTAACTGTTTTTGAAAAGAGTTAAACATATCATTGCTACCATTTAGTTTTTTAATTCTTTGTAGATGCCTGTGAAAGAAAAAGAAGCCTCTGAGAAAGAAGTCATTCTTCTGGCCAAGATGAAGCATGCAAATATTGTAACCTTCTATGCTTCTTTGCAAGGTTTACTTTTAACATTTCTGTTTTAACTGTGGTGAAAAGAGTGAAAGGCAGAAAACCTACCTTGTTAGTGTTGACCACCCTTGGCCCTGTCCCTAATGCCTTACTTAAAAGTGGGAACAGGTCTCAACTCCTAGAAGTGGACACAAGGCATCAAATTCAGGCATCTACATGCATTTTTCATGTGTGTGAGTGGGTACTTTGGCAGGAATCCTAGATCCTGAGGTGTAGGTACTGTACAAGTTGAACTTTAGTCTTGATTTTTTTATAGGAGTCCAGAGTTTAATGGGAATTTTCTAGGAGTGTCAATAGAAGAGAGCTTTTGAGTATAGTAAGGAATAGGCTGATCAGATAGGACAAAAGGCTGATGAAATAGAATGATAATTTCATCTGATCTAACCTCGGGTTCCTCATATTTTGCTTATCCACATCATATACATATGACATTATATGATTATGAGACATCACATATGCATGCACACATAAATACATACTTATGTATGCATATACATACACACAGACAAAATGGGCAAGCACAAAAAGAGGCCATTAAATGATAATGCAATCTATTAGCAAATCTGAAAATGTCTTTCAGCATCTGAAATGTAAAAACAGTATTGGCATGTCAGTTGTTCAGTTGTTCAATTGGAACAGCACAGTCATTCCAGTGATCCAATATTAATCTCACAATGCTGTGCTTAGCCTTTTTTCTTGAGGTATATTTTTGAATTATCACTCAAGGATAAAGAATTCTTCAGGACTGAAAGAGATAGAAGGAATCCTAGTCACCATAAAAGCTGATTTCCTGTATTTATTTTTCCTGCCGACATCTGTCATAAGCAGTGCCTTATGTAATAAAAGCTATAGTTGCACCCAAATTGTTCCCTGTGACCAGGACTGTAAATTTTTTAGGGGACATGTAAATCAGATAGTCTTCTGAACCCCAAAGAGGTAAGAACTGGTTGAATTTCCGTATTAAGCAGACCCTGCTGTTTATTTTTGCTGTTTGGAATACTGACTACTTTTAACCTTTTCCCTAAGCCTTACTGCATACTTAGTTGTTGAGCAAAAAACTGAGCTTTGAAGCATTCTGCTAAGTTTCCTGTAAGAACATCTGTCAGTGGGGTCTCTTGAGGATTTCCTCATGTATTTAATATTTTGCTGAATCTTCATTTAAATATATTTTCACATGTTACTTTTGCATCAGGTTTCACTGGAAGTATCCATTTTTTCTCAGTTAGTTTTTGAAATGGAGGAGCAGGTAGAGGTTAACTGCTACCTTTTGAAAGAAGGACCATATAAAATAAAAATAAGTTGTTGCTGTGTTAATGACAGAATGAAGGAATAAAGGAAAAATTATGCTTTTCCTTTCAGAAAAGAACAAGCTATATATTGTGATGGAATACTGTGATGGTGGAGATTTAATGAAGCGGATAAATATGCAGCATGGAGTGCTGTTTGATGAGGACCAGGTGAAAGACATTTTCTTAAGAGGGAAGAACATAGTATGTGAAACACGTGGTTTGAATTACCCAGTAATAACTTAACTTTTAAAGAAAACTTTGGTAATTTTAGTTGGAGTGTAGGAGGGTTTTTAAGCACTCTTTAAGATCTGACATGAATTCATTAGCAGTATGATGATTATGCTGTTTTTTATGCCCCCTTCCTCCCATTGCTCTTTGCATCATGGATGTACGTTTTCTTTGCCTTGGTAATGCACCCATTAAACCATGAAGACCTTCTTTTAATAGTGCTTTCCAGTTATGGGGGGGGATGTATTAGATACAAATTCTTAATTTGCATCATGACATAGCCTCCTCTATACTGAAGTCTGTGGTAAATCTCTCATTCATTTCATTTCAGTCAAAACTTCTCTGATGCCATTTAAATTTTTAAACCAGCACAGAGAAACAAGCCCAGATATCTGACTGCTCTTGGGCCATGTTCACATATATTTTATTTTGTAAATAGGTGAGTATGGTAAGTATTGCAATTCACAGAAGTAGAATTTCCCACTATTCCTTACTTATTCCTTTATTTTTTTACTAACTCTTAGCTTTCTGAAGGAAATTATGTAGGAATTAGTGTACTGAACTCTGGGGTTATTTAGTCATAAATAAAATCTACCTTTGCAGGTACAATGAAATTTTGCTTAGAAACAGAGTAGATAGTATCCAACCTGGTAGTGGAAATATACTCTAAGGCATAAAAATGAAAGAAAAAAAAATATTGTGACTTTTCTTTTTATTTTAATAGTAAAAGAATAACTCCTTGGTGGAGAAGTCAGTTGAAAGTGAATTACTGGTTCAGTAATAATGAATTTTAAGATCCTATTGGGAGTCATACTAGAGGCAGAGAAAACATGAAAATAAAGAGAGGACAAACCCACAGATCATGAAAGCACAAAGGAGAGAACCAACGCACAAACCCCTTGACAACGACACAGAATAATGCATATCAAAAAAAGGCAAAAGAAATACAGACAGAAAAATGAATTATAGGAGCTAAAGATATATCTGCTGATAAAAGAAAGGAAGCAAATTGCCCAATTTAACATAATAGTATTAAAATATCTTTATATTTTTAAATGTACTTCTGAGAAAGCCTCATTTGTGGCATCAGCCTTAATCAGGAAATCATCTATTTAATGTGAAGCATGGCTAAATAGAAGGTTATTACTTGAATCAAAGTCTTTCATGTGCATGAATTTTCCTAAATAGAGAAGCATATCAGCAGGTTGTAGTTTTGTTTCTGAATTTAGTCCAAAGGCCCTTATTTAAGAAGACGTGTATATTGGAAGTTAAATATATGTTTAAAAGCTGTACTGGGTCAAGGATAAAGGATAAACACATGTGCTTACTTATTATGCAAGTTCTTCATAGCTCACATCTTTCACCACATTTCAGTCCTTCATCTTTTTTCTCTTCTTTTTTTTTTTGGTTCCTGGATCACATTCAATGGGACTACAAATAATACAGCTGGGTGGCATGACTTCCATCACTGAGGATTAAGAAGACACTTCCCAATTCTGTCTTAGTTGCACTCCCTCACTTCTTAAAAAATGTCTATTATTCTCCCTCTCCTTTGTCATGATTCTTCAGTCCTTGTTCAAGTGCATGTCCTGGCACAGTCAGGGAAAACTTGATGGGGATAAGGGAAGTAGAGTAGGTATCTACTTCCATTTAGTTTAGTGGTAGCACAAAATGGAAAGGAGAAGTCTGTGGCATTAACTTGGAAAATACTTTTTTTACTGTTTTACGTTGTATATGTTCTATATATTTTAGATTTTGTTACTGTCTTTATTTTATATATTTCAGTAAGATGTCCCATTGGAGTCACACAAATCCATAGGTATCTGTTTTCTTTAACTTTCATTGCAGATTCTCAGTTGGTTTGTGCAGATCTCCTTGGGCTTGAAGCATATTCATGACAAGAAGATTTTACACAGAGATGTAAAAGCACAGGTAGTGAAACTGGTACTGGAGAGGGGGTTATTTTGTCCTGTGAAAAATATGCTTAAGAAGTTCTGCCATCTTTCATTTTCACATACCATTTCTGGGTTTATTTGCAGAACGTTTTTCTTAGCAACAATGGAAAGGTAGCAAAGCTTGGGGACTTTGGCATCGCAAGACAGTTGAACAGGTAAGCGTGGTTTTAATTAGTGACCTGCACCAAACAGGACTGTTTGTGAATGTCCAGAATGCAGCCTGAACATGCAAATCGTTTGTGGATTGTGCTTACTCAAGAGGTCTGGGATACAAAGGGTCTGACACTACATTTTCTCTTTTTATCCTAAAACATGCCATCCTGCACGGAACCACAGATATATCTAGCCTAGTAACTGGACTTCTCTGAGGTATAAGACATAGGGTGGAGAAGCTACAGTCTTTGCCTGTTTTCTGTGGAACTGAGAACATAAAGAGATTCTGGAGGCACAGTTCCTGCTCATGCAGCTGTTGGTAATAATTTCTGTTACCTCATAAAAACAAAAGCGAAGAGCATTTAAAACTAAAGAGAGAGTAAAGGAACAGAGTTTGTGCAGATGTTGTGTGTCCTCCAAGACTGAGCCTACGTTAATTTTTTAAAAGGACCCAGAATGACCACCTGGGCCTGAGAGCATGGTATGGCTGGGCTTGCATCTGTGGTGTTCCCCCAAAAAGAGAGGCCTTATCTTTAATGACTTTGGGGACAAGGTTGGCCCTTTGTTGTATCCTTTGTAGTGGCCAGGTGTGCCCAAAACATTCCAGGGGGCATGATAACAACAGGAAAATGCTTAGATTTGATCTCTTTTTGTGCTTTTTTATTATCTTTGACAGAACTCAACTCTCAGCATGTAAACTACTGATGCCCAAAGAGCCTTCCTTCACAAGTGTTCTGGGGATAATTGCTGTAAGGATTGCTCCTATGCAGCAAAACAGTACATAGCAGATAAAAAGTAAACCTCAGAATTTGAATGTCCAAGACACACATTTTTAGAAGTCCGTAATAGGCTTATAGAACAATATAATTGGAGCTTGACAGTACTTTTCCTCCTGTAACTAGTGAATTAAGTTTCTGTGGTGAGTTGACACTGTCTGGACACCAGGTGTCCACAACGGCTCTGTCACTCCCCTCTTCAGCTCTACAGAGGAGAGAAAATACAACGAAAGGCTCATGGGCCAAGATGAAGACAGGGAATTCCTGTGCTTTCTGTTGAAGTGCAAGCACTCTCCACTATTAAAATAGGGGGTCATTTTACACAGAACTGGGACATACTGTAGTTTTTCATGGGGTGTTCCATTATTCAACTACTTGGAGGGCAGAAATAATGTCCCCCATAGGCTTTTAACCTGGGGCACAGAAGTCTCTGGTTCTGTTGTTTGTGGATGTTTTCAGTGTGTAAGCCTTTCTGTTCATTTTGTTTCGTTAGTACTACAGAGTTTGCCCATACCTGTGTAGGGACCCCCTATTACCTTTCACCTGAGATATGTGAAAATCGACCATACAACAACAAAACGTAAGTCTCAGTCTTTCTTTCATATGTGTGTGAGGATGTGCAGGCATGAAACAACTCATTTTAGTAATATGGTTTAAATCAGTATTTGTGTGCAGTGCACAGGAATTTCTCATGGTCACCCTTTGTGAAGTTTTGTATTATTGTGTACAATAAGTAGGTGCATCATTGTACACAACAACTACCTTATACTATACAACAATGTCAGCAGTATTTTGACTCACAGTATCCAAAATATAGCAATCCTGACTTTGCTGTGATTAATCTACAGGCTTAACATAATTACAGTTTTTGGTTTTATAAAATTACTTATACTTTAAACTCTCTTTTAATATTTCTTGTGGGTAGCGGTGGGAAATGTAAACCAGTATTTTTCCCATTGCTTTATCTGCTTCTCCATCAGTTACTAAGTTTCTCTTGTTTCCAAGATGCAATAACCAATGCATCTTTACAGTTCCAAGTTCATGAATTTTTGATACACTCATTTATTATTTATAAGAATACACTAAAAGGAAAGCTGCTAGTTTGGCTACTTTGGAAATTTGCAGTAGCCACTTGCAGGAAGGACAAATGGGTCTGAGGCTTAACACAAAATACCAGATGAGAAGCCCTGCAAAGTCAGGAGGTGAGTGGGCCTAGACCCACTTATCAGTGTGGGGGATATGATCAACACCAAATGTTCTGGAGCCCAGAGTAGCATCTCAGCTCTGAGGTGCTATTCAGACAAGTTTACTCCCTTATTGTCTCCTCAGCTATCAGGTCAGCTTTGTCCTTCATCCTGCTAGAAATATTAAGCAGACATTCTGTATCATGTCCCTTTTCATATTACAATGATAAAACCTAATTAGATTCCATAGAAACATTGGTGCCACAACTAAAAATAAATTTCTAGTTGTCTTTTTAGTGCATCTTAAGAAAAAATAAAACTTGCACCAGTCTGTGACAGAATAATGGTAATAAATTTGGGAGCTGAGAAGAGGTACTGATTACAAGGATGAAAATATTATCGATTTTTCTCTGAAAACTTTAATTACTTCTTATTCACAGAGATATTTGGTCTCTTGGCTGTGTGCTCTATGAGCTGTGCACACTAAAGCATCCTGTAAGTACTGTACAATCAGGTCATTATCTTATTCTTTGAAAATATAGTGGTCACCTTGCAAAGCCTGTAGTAGTAATAGTCAGCTACAAGAGTTATTTTCATCTTACTTATTGGTATTAAAGAATGACTGCTAGTGCCTAACTTTTCATATTGTATCTGTTTTGTACATAATGAAATGTATTATGCAGTATTCCTGTAACTTACATATGTGCATGTGTGTATACACACTTTGAACATATATTTACTCTCTAAAAAGTACTAAACTTTTTCAAGACAGATGAGCAATGGAAAGAATTAAAGCCAGACTTCAAGGTTAGCCTTAGGTATATAATTTTAGTAATTTCTATTTGAAAATACCAATCTATACTTATTAAAGAACTTATAGTCCACATTTCCCCAGAAAATGGTTTGAGTCCCCAGAAGCATTTTCCTAAAGCTTTTATTTGGTTTGAAAGCACATTCATGTAAGAAAATAACTGAAACAGCATCTTCAGCAAGTTGTGTTGTCCTCAGCCCGGTCAGGTAATCCTTAGCCTGTGACTATTAGGTGGAGAAGGGAACACAGCAGAAACTAATCTTGACAACAGGAGAAAGATCGGATTCCTGGGACCAGCAGATGTTGACTTTTAGCTGAGCTTGGATGTGGGAGAAGGTAGAGCAGCACTAATAGAGCAGTTGTGCTGAGCTAGGAGCAAGGGGGATACTGCTGAAGAAAACTGCTGATTTCACAAAGCATGAAATATTACTTTGTATGAATATTAGGTGTTTTATTCTGTATTGCTGCCCACTGTTTCAGTGTGAGGGCAGCGACTCAATGCAGATGTAGACAGGAAATGCAAGTGAAGCTAAGGTAAATTCAATTCTACCACCTTCAAAATAGCCACATAAATAAAAGGGTGATTTTAGAAAGCACTTGCTTTTTTTTTTTTTTTTTTTGCCTAAGGCCCTAAAAACTATATTGATGCTGGCCTCTTAAGAGATCTGGTGAACTGAGAGGACTGAATTACCTGATTGGCATCACTTGTTAAAAAATCAGGATTGTGTCTTTGCTCCAGAGGGAGCACGGAATGCAGAGGCTGTTGGGTGAAGTGAGGTTTTGAAGGTGAACACTGTGAAGACTGTATGTATGTAGATCTCTGTTGAACAACTTTTGCAAAATACATCATGTTTCATTCTGGAAAGATTGCTTCTATGTTGCTGTCTGACAGCAGAGTGTGAATAAAACTCTTCCAGGTACAGAAGTCATCAGACCTTTTAGTTGTGCAGCTGCAACAAGGAGAACATAGCCAAAAAACACAGAGTGGTTATATTAATTTTCCACAGCATAACATTTCTGGTTAGCAAGAAAGGATTTGTGGAGGGATTCCACAGCACAGGGCTTCTCCCCCTACTCTTCTCTGTGAGACCCCAGCTGGAGTGCTGCATCCAGCTCTGCAGCCCTGTTACAATCCAGTTTAAACTCAGAAAAGCAAAGCAAGCTAAGTCTCTGTGCATAAACTGAAAAGAACTTAAAAGGTTCAAAATATTCCCAGAAATGAGATTAAAACCAAACGAGGTTAGATGTTGATGCCAAAAAATTGATGTATTTTATTTAATAGTAAAAGAGGCAAAGAGAAGGAAAGAGAAAAGAAAGAAAGGAAGGAAGAAAGGAAGAAAGGAAGAAAGGAAGAAAGAAAGAAAGAAAAGAAAGAAAGAGAAAGAAAGAAAGAAAGAAAAAAGAAGTGTGCGTGGTGGGTGGGGGGACAGGTAGAGGTGACAGAGGTTAGCTGGAAGCTAACCATCCAAGGGTATCACCCATCCAAGGGTCCCAATGACGTCTCATTGCTCCCCTCATCTGATCTTCTGGTGGTGAGGGTCCCCCATCACCGCTGTGGCCACACCACCACACACCACTACACCACACGCCCAAGAGTACAGAATCCCATGGATTAATATACACTTCGGGCCAGGTGGGAACGCCCACGTGCCTCTCTTGCAGGGGCCAGCTTGACACTGTCCCTTGTAACACTGAGAGTCTGTTGCATCATCTCTGGTGCTCTGGTGCAGGGTCTGGGGACCCCTTTGAGGGGGGTTCTTGTGATGGGCCATGTCACCCCCTTCTGCTGTGGATAAGCTTCTCCCCCCAGTGAGGGCTCCTCAGCTGGGCTCCTCTGCACAGTGGAGGATGGGCAGCCACTGCACCTCTGACCACAGGCTTTTCCCAGACACCCAAAGCCTCTCCTCCCTCCACCAGTTGGTTCGAGGGGTCTGTGTGAGCCTGGCAGCTGATAGCCCCGGGGCTGTGGTCCTCGTCTTGGAGGTGTTAAGCCTGTGCTCAGTGAATGTCCCCAGCCCTGAGTTGTTACTTAATCTTATCTTCATCAGGGAGCAGTGTAAGGCCTCAGTCAGGGCCCCATCCAGGGTACAGCAGTCTTCTCTGCAGCTTTTGTAATACAGTTTTAAAAGCCCTTTAAGAAAATGTTTAAGTCATAGACTATAATACTTCAGTCTCTGACAAGCCCCCAACGTAAGAAGAATGTGGACATGTTAGAATGAGTACAGAAGAGGGACACAAAGATCATCTGAGGGCTGGAGCACCTCTCCTGTGAAGACAGGCTGAGAGAGTTGGGGTTGTTCAGCCTGGAGAAGAGAAGGTTCCAGGGAGAATTGGAGCGGTTTACCTGTGCCTAAAGGGACCTGAAAGAGAGCTGGAGAGGGACTTTTGACAAGGGCATGGAGTGACAGGACAAAGGGGAATGACTTTAAACTGAAAGATGGCAAACTTAGATATTAGGAAGAAATTCTTTACTGTGAGGGTGGTGAGGCACTGGAATAGGTTGCCCAGAGAAGCTGTGGGTGCCCCATCCCTGGAGTGTTCAAGGCCAGGTTGGATGGGGCTTTGAGCAACCCAATCTAGGAGAAGGTGTCCCTGCCCATGGCAGGGAGGTTGGAGTGGGATGATCTTTGAAGTCCCCTCCAACCCAAACCATTCCATGATTGTGTGAACAAGTACCTATTTTCAAGTTGGGATGTCTGAACCAGCAGTACTTACTGTCCTCTTTTTATTGTTTCCCTTAATTGAGTTTCAAGGCAATAGTTTGCATGAACTGGTGCTGAAGATTTGCAGAGGACGTTTTCAACCAGTGTCTCCTAACTATTCCTACGATCTGAGAATATTAATTTCCCAGTTGTTTAAAACATCTCCGAGAGATCGACCATCCATCAGTTCTATTCTAAGGAAGCCCTTCTTGCAGAAACTTGTTCTCAGGTATTTGCCCCCTGAGGTAAGTGACTGTACTGCTGCCTGCTGAGAGAAAATAAGTATGAAAGTAGTATAAACAGTTCTAGCAGATACTGTTTTTTCTGATAGGTAGCACAGGAAGAACTCAGTCACATGGTAATACAAAGAAAAAGGCCTTTGGCATTGCAGTCTGGAGCCAAGCAGATACAAGGTAATGATAATAATATTATGTATCATTAGTTCTACAGTGACATTTGTCAGTTATGATACAACTGTTGGCTATAGCTTTCACCAACAGTCCTTGCTGCATATTTGGATAAAAAGCTTTCACCCAAAGCTAAAAGTAAATAGAGAACTGCAGCTGCAGAACCATTTACCCAGTCAGTGCACTGCTGTCCTGTTCAGGGAAGGACAGCTTTAAAACTAGTTTATTTGCTGCATTCACCTAGAAGAGCTGCCATAGGAAGGTGCTGAAACATTAATCTTAGTTCTTTAAAAAACAGAATTTGCAAAACTGAGAGGTTTTGGTCTAGTTTAGGTCTGTCACATGAAAAACTGTGTGAAAAAAAGCATAAATCTTGCAAAACATGTTCCATAGTATTTTACAAAACAATAAAAATGTATTTTACAAAATCTTATAAATTTTATTAAATCGGGAGACAATGAGCTGTGTTTGGATTCAGTGCCCATTGATAGACCAGATTATGTATGCAGTTTCTCAGAAAGCATGGATGAGACTAAATGTATGTCTGTATGAACTGTTGAACATCTAGCATGTTTCTGGCAGTGTACCCTTTTCCTAATTCTATATTCTTCATTATATTGCAATTAGTCCTCAAATTTATCTTTGGAATATCAAAACAGTTGAAACAGATCTGTAGTTACTTAATACACTTTGGATTCCCCTCCTCCCCCCTCCACCTTCAAAAATATTCATCAGTAGTGTAGGAACCCATGATATTTTGAAAATGACTTTCAAAGAGGTTTATCTGCCTACACAACCAATGCAATTTGGACAGAAGCCTGAACAACTAAGTAACTTAAGCACTTAAAAAAAAATCTCTGGTCATTTAGTCATAGTTTTAATACATTTTATCTCCCAAACATGATAATCTAACAGTCAATACTCATGAAAGATTTAAAACTCACTTAGAAACTACTTAATCCAAGAAAGGACACTGCTTTTCATTTCTGCAGCCAAGATATTTGCAAAATACTGACTGACCAAACTGGAATGGTCTGTACTTGTATTCTCCTACATGGGAAACTGATAAGGTAGATTTTTCACTTTTCAGCCTTTCTTTTCTAATTTCACAAGTACTACAACATTGCCTAATGATTTTTAGAATATGGAGGGCTGGGTTTAGAAAGGGAATGAATGCCTAAGCAGGTAGGCACCTGGAACCTATGAATCAGACCTGTTTTCTGTTCTTGGTAATAGCATGAAATCAACACTAGTTTATAGAGGTCTCCCTCTTCTTCAGTGTGCTTTACAAAACTAATCAATAAGATCCTCTTTACATGAATGTGACAAACCATGTTTTCAAAAGCTTGTAATTCTCAGAATGAAGAGCCCTAGGAGGCTGTGAAGTAGGGTGATGATGGTGAAAAGATGTAAGGAATGTTTATTAACCCAACCTGTCAGTGTTAGGTGTGGGCACCCTACTATAGTTTGCAACCACACGATCATGAATCACATAGAGTACAGAATGTAATTTTTTAATCTGTTATTGTTAAAAAGCATATAAACTTCAGAAAACAAGAGTCCAGGACCCAGTTTCTCTGGAATCTGGAATGGTAGTGCCTGTCAGGAAACAAGAAATATTTCAAAGAAATGAGTGGAAGCCTCCTTCAAGAAGACAACAACCTCAGGTACTGTGTATCCACATTCTTATATATGTATATACACACACACACACACACACACACACACACACACACATATATAATCATCTTCAGAATTATATATTATTACATATATATGTGTATGTGTATATACATATAATATTCAGGAAGCAAATACCTGCACTTAAAACAGATACTTTAAAAGGCTCAAGACATAAGGATGTAAATTTAGCTTAGTGCCCACACTAAGTCAGTAGAGACAGTTAAACATGCCTGAATCCTCAGAAGAAGTGTTTTGAAAGCCTAAGTGGGAAATACTGAAACTAGGCTGCTTTGGTATGGTCCTTTGTAACAAAAGGATTCAGGCATGCTTTGCATTTATGTTTGCACAAAGGCAAATAAGCTCCGCATTTGCATTTTTTGCTATAGAGGCAAATACACTGATCCTGTTACTTCAGCCCTTCTGACAGCTCGTTCATGGGCAAAATCACCAGCACTCACTGCCATTGCCTCAGATACTTGTTACTGACAGCCTTCTCCCAAATGCAAGCCCAGTTTTCCACAACCACTTTGTCTCTCACTTGTTTTCTACCTCCTCCTTTCCTCAGGCAGGGTATCAGCTGTATGCTATGTCCAGCCTCTTACTTAGCATCACTGCACACATTTATGTTTATCTTCAAGAGCATGTAGTAGTACCTTGAATGCTGGTGAACATAAGCAAAGCACATTTAGGATCTCAGAGCCCCCAGATCCGCACGCTGCAGTTATATGAGCTTAACTGCTGATAGGGAACATGGATTTCCCAGAATTGCATCCATCATGCATTCCTACTGCCTATGACTAATACTGTTCTTGTGCATAGCACAAGATTTTGTCTTCCTCACAGTTACATTTGTGCCAATGCAAATCCAGAGATGGATTAAGTTAGAAAGATCATTTCCTTTCACTGTGCACTGCTATAATCAAAGGCAGAATTTTGCTCACAGTGTTTTGACCGACACTGGGAATGTTTCCACATTCTTTCAACATCCAAATAAAGCAAACAGTGTGCAGGGTTTCAGGGATACTTGCATAGTGCCATACTTTGAAGGTGTTGCTTCAGGATTCACAGAATCACAGAATGGTTGAGATCAGAAAGGACTTCTTGACGTCACCTTGTCCACACCTGCTCAGGCAGGGTCATCTAGATCCAGTTGTGCAGGACTATGTCCAGTTGGCTATTGAGTATCTCCAAAGATGGAGACTCTAAATCCTGTTTGGGCAACCTGTGCCCCACCCTCAGGCACCCTCCCCCACAGTGAAAGAAATGTTTTCTGATGTTCAGAGGGAACCTTCTGTGTTTCAATTTGTGCCCATTGCCTCTGGTTCTGTCACTGGGTACCAGTGGAAAAGAGTCTGGCTCCATCCTCTTTGCACCCTCCCTTCAGGTAGCTATAACCATTGATAAGATCCCACCTTCAGGCTAAACAGTCTGAGCTCTTTCAGCCTTTCCTCATAGGAGTAATGCTCCAGGCCTTTCATTGGACTCTTTCGAGCTTGTAACTGCCTCTTTTGTTCTGGACAGCTCAGAATTAGACACAGCAATTCATGTGTGGCCTCACAAGTGCTGAGCAGAGCATAAAGATCACCTCCCTTGACCTGCTGGGAATGCGTTTACTAATGCAGGCCAGGATGTCATTCACCTTTTCAGTGAGGGCACATTGTTGGCTAATGGTCAGCTTGTTGTCCACCAGGCCCCCCCTTCTTCTCTGCCAAGCTGTTTCCCAGATGGATGGCCCCCAGCATATACTGGTGCAGAGTGTAGGATTTTGCACTTCTATTGGTGAACTCCACAAAGTTTCTGTTATCCCATTTCTCCAGCCCTTTGTGGTCCCTCTGGATGGCAGCACAACCTTCTGGTGTATCAGCCACTCATCTCAATTTGTGTTATCAGCAAACTT